>NC_134355.1:547827513-548498763 GCF_048569485.1 Anomaloglossus baeobatrachus | reverse complement strand
TACATGGTAGCCGCTTCTTATACGTGGTAGTCGCTTCTTATACGTGTTAGCCGCTTCTTATACGTGTTAGCCGCTTCTTATACGTGTTAGCCGCTTCTTATACGTGGTAGCCGCTTCTTATACGTGGTAGCCGCTTCTGATACGTGGTAGCCGCTTCTGATACGTGGTAGCCGCTTCTTATACGTGGTAGCCGCTTCTTATACGTGGTAGCCGCTTCTTATACGTGGTAGCCGCTTCTTATACGTGGTAGCAGCTTCTTATACGTGGTAGCAGCTTCTTATACGTGGTAGCCGCTTCTTATACGTGGTAGCAGCTTCTTATACGTGGTAGCAGCTTCTTATACGTGGTAGCCGCTTCTGATACATGGTAGCAGCTTCTTATACGTGGTAGCAGCTTCTTATACGTGGTAGCCGCTTCTTATACATGGTAGCCGCTTCTTATACGTGGTAGCCGCTTCTTATACGTGGTAGCCGCTTCTTATACGTGGTAGCCGCTTCTTATACATGGTAGCCGCTTCTTATACATGGTAGCCGCTTCTTATACATGGTAGCCGCTTCTTATACGTGGTAGCCGCTTCTGATACGTGGTAGCCGCTTCTTATACATGGTAGCCGCTTCTTATACATGGATTCAGCTTTCTGCCACTTTTTCCGCACACTAGGGACTCTGTATATTTGTTTAGATTCATTTCTATTGTTACAAAGTTGCAAAGTTCATTCCCTGGACATCTTCAGCACAGAGGTCAGTCATGTATAGACCTATATGTATATGTGTATATAGACCTGGAAGATGCCAGGATACAGACAAAGGTCTCCTGCACATAACCAGGGCACATGGGCACAGGAGACATGTGGCACAGGGTGGGCACAGTAGATTATAGGGGGCAGATAAGGTGGAGCTGAGTGGCACAGGGACCCCCATGGCTCCAGGCACTTCTCAGACACAAAGCACTTACCTTACAATGGGCGCTGGATCCCGCACTTGTCATTAAAGCTCAGGACACAGGATCCACCAGAAGAGATGATCATGGAGCACGGGTGCTCGGAGCATGCTATTAATCCCCGGTCCAGATGTGCAGTGGAATGGCGCGGCACAGGAGGGAGCGCGGTCTCCGGCCACAGCAGCCTGGAAAGTTACTGCCGGAATGAGGCGCCCCTATCAGGGCACAGCGGCGCCCCGCATGGACCCGCACAGGTGACTGAAGGCACAGCTGACTGGCACCCCGGGGCTCCCTGGCGTCTCACAGGGCGGCACTGCCCGGCCATCAGTAACAGCAGCGCATTCTCTCTGCAGGGTCTGCTGTTTTCCTTTGGTGAAGTCCTATGGGGGCAGTTTTGCTTTGTGTTTAAAGATTACCTTTGTCACCCCCCACCCCCTGCATGGGAGTGAGACAGCCCAGATGGGAAGAGCCTGCTGCTGAAGCAATGCCCCATCCTGAAAGCTGATCCCTGCTGATCTCATCACTTACAACTCACTAATCCAATGGCGGGGAATGAGGAGCAGATGGAGACGCCCAGACTCTGCCTCCTCCGCTGCCAAGCATCGCACCGAGCTCAAGAGCGGAGCCACCAGCTGGCGGAGAGGGGAAGCGGAAACCGGGGGACGGGACCGGCCATGTGGGCAGAGAGCATGTCCAACACCGGGCCATGTGGGCAGAGATCATCCAGCACCGGGCCATGTGGGCAGAGAGCATCCAGCACCGGGCCATGTGGGCAGAGAGCATGTCCAACACCGGGCCATGTGGGCAGAGAGCATGTCCAACACCGGGCCATGTGGGCAGAGAGCATGTCCAACACCGGGACACGTGGGCAGAGAGCATGTCCAACACCGGGCCATGTGGGCAGAGAGCATGTCCAACACCGGGCCATGTGGGCAGAGAGCATGTCCAGCACCGGGCCATGTGGGCAGAGAGCATGTCCAACACCGGGCCATGTGGGCGGAGAGCATGTCCAGCACCGGACCATGTGGACAGAGAGCATGTCCAGCACCGGACCATGTGGGCAGAGAGCATGTCCAACACCGGACCATGTGGGCAGAGAGCATGTCCAACACCGGACCATGTGGGCAGAGAGCATGTCCAACACCGGGCCATGTGGGCAGAGAGCATGTCCAACACCGGGCCATGTGGGCAGAGAGCATGTCAAACACCGGGCCATGTGGGCAGAGAGCATGTCCAACACCGGACCATGTGGGCAGAGAGCATGTCCAACACCGGGCCATGTGGGCAGAGAGCATGTCCAGCACCGGACCATGTGGGCAGAGAGCATGTCCAACACCGGACCATGTGGGCAGAGAGCATGTCCAGCACCGGACCATGTGGACAGAGAGCATGTCCAGCACCGGACCATGTGGGCAGAGAGCATGTCCAGCACCGGACCATGTGGGCAGAGAGCATGTCCAACACCGGACCATGTGGGCAGAGAGCATGTCCAACACCGGACCATGTGGGCAGAGAGCATGTCCAACACCGGACCATGTGGGCAGAGAGCATGTCCAGCACCGGACCATGTGGGCAGAGAGCATGTCCAGCACCGGACCATGTGGGCAGAGAGCATGTCCAGCACTGGACCATGTGGGCAGAGAGCATGTCCAGCACCGGGCCATGTGGGCAGAGAGCATGTCCAGCACCGGGCCATGTGGGCAGAGAGCAGGTCCAGAACAGGGCCATGTGGGCAGAGAGCATGTCCAGCACTGGGCCATGTGGGCAGAGAGCAGGTCCAGAACAGGGCCATGTGGGCAGAGAGCATGTCCAGCACCGGGCCATGTGGGCAGAGAGCATGTCCAGCACCGGGCCATGTGGGCAGAGAGCATGTCCAGCACCGGGCCATGTGGGCAGAGAGCATGTCCAGCACCGGGCCATGTGGGCAGAGAGCATGTCCAGCACCGGGCCATGTGGGCAGAGAGCATGTCCAGCACCGGGCCATGTGGGCAGAGAGCATGTCCAGCACCGGGCCATGTGGGCAGAGAGCATGTCCAGCACCGGGCCATGTGGGCAGAGAGCATGTCCAGCACCGGGCCATGTGGGCAGAGAGCATGTCCAGCACCGGGCCATGTGGGCAGAGAGCATGTCCAGCACCGGGCCATGTGGGCAGAGAGCATGTCCAGCACCGGGCCATGTGGGCAGAGAGCATGTCCAGCACCGGGCCATGTGGGCAGAGAGCATGTCCAGCACCGGGCCATGTGGGCAGAGAGCATGTCCAGCACCGGGCCATGTGGGCAGAGAGCATGTCCAGCACCGGGCCATGTGGGCAGAGATAATGTCTGTTATGTGTTATGTTACATCTCATAAAACTGTCTACTTAAACCTAACAATATTACATTATAGTGGTCTCCTAGCTTTATAGAAAAGTGAAGCTATGATCAAATATCTATTTATCCTTTTACCTGTCTGTCTATTTATTTTACATATGTCTATCTATCTGTCTATCTATAAATCTATTTATCCATCTATCTATATTACATTGCCAAAAAATGGGAGCAGCACTCTCAAGTTAGATGAAAGAAAAGGTTTTACAAATTCTTTCATTATCTGACCTTGGAGTGCTGTGCTCACTTTGGAGTTTCTATTTGCAAGAGGCTTTGGCGATAACATTGGGTGCTGTCATCCATCTTTGCATGGAAAAGTCCTGGTTTTATTTATCTATCCGTCCAGCTATACATCTGCATATCTCTCTCTCACTCACTAATATATATATATATATATATATATATATATATATATATATATATATATATATATATATATATACACACACACACACACACACACAATGGGTATGGAAAGTATTCAGACCCCTTTAAATTTTTCATTTTGTGCCATTGCAGCAATTTGGTAAAAAAAAATGTTTGTCATAAATGTACACTCTGCACCCCATCTTAACAGAAAAAACTAATGTAGAAATTTTTGCAAATTTATTAAGAAAAACTGAAATATTACATGGTCATTAGTATTCAGACCCTTTGCTCAGACACTCATATTTAAGTCACATGCTGTCCATTTCCATGTGATCCTCCTTGACATGGTTCTACTTCATTGGAGTCCAGCTGTGTTTAACCCCTTCACCCCCGGCCACTAAAACACCCTAATGACCGGGCCATTTTTTTGCAATTCTGACCATTGTCACTTTGACAGGTTATAATTCTGGAACACTTCAATGTATCCCGGCTAGTCTGACATTGTTTTTTCGTGACATATTGTACTTCAGAATAGTGGTAAATTTAGGCCGATATTTTTTGCGTTTTTATGTGAAAATTTCAGAAATTTGGCGAAAATATTGCAATTTTTAAACTTGAAATTTTATGAAATATGTCACACAAAATAGTTGCTAAATAAAATTTCCCACTTGTCTACTTTACACCAGCGCAATTTTCGAAACAAATTTTTTTTTTCGTTAGGAAGTTAGAAGGGGTCAAAGTTCATCAGCAATTTCCCATTTTTCCAACAAAATTTACAAAAACATTTTTTTTAGGGACCACATCACATTTGAGGTGACTTTGAGAGGCCTAAGGGACAGAAAATACCCAAAAGTGACCCCATTCTAAAAACTGCATCCCTCCCACTGCTCAAAACCACATCCAAGAAGTTTATTAACCCTTTAGGTGCTTCACAGGAACCAACGCCATGTGGAAGAAAAAAAATGAAAATTTTACCTTTTTTTTACAGAAAAATGTTACTTTAGCCATAAACTTTAATTTTCACAAGGGAGAAAAGAAAAAACAAAATTTATTGTGCAATTTCTCCTGAGTACGCCGATACCTCATATGTGGTAAAAATCAATTGTTTGGGCGCACGGCAGAGCTCGAGAGGGAAGGAACGCCATTAGAATTTTTAAATGCAAAATTAGCTACACTCATTAGCGAATACCATGTCGGGTTTGGAGACCCCTTGAGGTGCCTAAACAATGGAGCTCCCCCACAAGTGACCCCATTTTGGAAACTAGACCCCTCAAGGAATTTATCTAGATGTTTGTTGAGCACTTTGAACCCCTGGGGGCTTCACAGAAGTTTATAATGTTGAGCTGCAAAAAGAAAAAAAAAATTGTTTACCACAAAACTGTTGGTTCAACCAGGTAGCTTTTTTTCACAAGGGTATCAGGAAAAAATGCGCCATAAAAAAAATATATTGTGCAGTTTCTCCTGAGAACGACAAAACCCTATATGTGGTAAAAATCAATTGTTTGGGCGCACAGCAGTGCTTGGAAGGTAAGGAGCGCCATTCGAATTTTTCAATGCAAAATTAGCTGGACTCATTAGCGGACGGCATGTCGGGTTTGGAGACCCCTTGAGGTGCCTAAACAATGGAGCTCCCCCACAAGTGACCCCATTTTGGAAACTAGACCCCTCAATAAATATATAGAGATGTTGGTGAGCCTTTTGAACCCCCGGGGGCTTCCAGAAGTTGATAACGTTGAGCTGTGAAAATATATATACTTTTTTTTACCACAAAACTGTTACTTGAACCAGGTAGCTTTTTTTTCACAAGGGTATCAGGAAAAAAAATGAACCATAACATGTATTGTGCACTTTCTCCTGAGTACGCAGATACCTCATATTTGGTGGAAAGTAATTGTTTGGGCGCATGGCGGGGCTCAGATGGGAAGGAGCGCCATTTGACAGCAAAATTGGTTGGAATCATTAGCGGACGCCATGTCAAGTTTGGAGACCCCCTATGGTGCCTAAACAGTGGAGCTCCCCCACAAGTGACCCCATTTTGTAACTAGACCCCTCAAGGAATTTATGTAGATGTTTGGTGAGCCCCTTGTACCCCCAGGGGCTTCACAGAAGTTGATAACTTTGAGCCATGAAAATTATTTTTTTTTTTAACACATTTTTTTTTTTTTTTGCTTCCACCAGGTAGCTTTTTTTTTTTTTTTTTTTTACAAGGGTATCAGGAAAAAATGCACCATAAAATTTATCGTGCAATTTCTCCTGAGTACGCAGATACCCCATATGTGGTGGAAAGTAATTGTTTGGGCGAATGGCGGAGCTCAGAAGGGAAGGAGTGCCATTTGACTTTTCAAACGCAGACACTGTGCAGTGATGTGTATCACTGATCGGCCGCTGCAGGACGCACGGACTAATGAGATACAAAAAGCGACAGGGATACAGAAGAAAAAAGTCACGCCGAACATTGAGCAGAGACGCCGATCCGTTATGTGCATCCCTGATCAGCGCTCGGCTGCTGCAGGACGCACACAGAGATGAGATTCAAAAAAACGACGCAAGATACGGACAAAAAAAAAAGTCCAGCCGAAAATTGACCACGGGTGCAGATACGTTATCTGCATCACTGATCAGCGCTCGGCGGGACGCACGGACGGATGAGATGTGAAAATGGACAGGGGATACAAAAAAAATATATACTCACAGTACCCACAAGATTTGCAGGAGGATCACTGACCAGAGAAACTGCAGGAGGAATAGAAGGCAGAAAGTGGACAGCTTCTTACAGCAGAGCAGCAGGCATGAAGTTGGACAGCTCATCAGAAGACCCAGGAAGGACCCAGCGATGGAGGCAGATTTGATCGGGCCAGTGAAGACCTCTGACGACCCAGTGGAGGCAGGTAGGGAACATCAGAGAGGGAGAGCAGAGGGGGAGGGGGATACCGGAGAAGCAGAAGAATGGGAGCAGAATTGAGATCGCGTGGGGGCAGATTGCAGCTGGGGGGGGTCACATCGCAGTGGGGGGGGGGGGCACATCAGCACTGGCAGGGGCCATGACGGGAGTGCACAGGGTAGCTGTATGTATACCATCTCATACTTCGGCTCACTTTTTTTTTTATGTAGTCTCTTGTATTTAGTACAAATAGGGTGTGGCCCTCCCTCTCAGTGCGCTGGGCATTTCATTCTGGGCATTCCATGGCTGTGTGTCCTGTTGTTTTAGTTACAGCAGGGTATACGTCCACAACTGTTTCTCCTTGGTTTTTTTTATATATAGTAAAACTTATGGTTTCATTTAAAAGTACAGCTCGTCCTACAAAAAACAAGCCCTTATATGTCAAGATTGACAGAGAAATAAAAAAGGTACGGCTCTCAAAAGAAGGGGAGCAAAAAACCCCCCAAAAAACGGAAAATTGCCCTAGGATGAAGGGGCTAATAGGAGCTCTGATTGGTTGCTGTAGGCAATGAAGGACATTGTTAGTATAAGAAGCTTATGTGTCAGTTAACCTCTTCACCCCTGGATGTTTTTGCGATTTTTCCATTTTTTTTTTTTCCTCTTTTTCTTCCGAGAGCCATAACTTTTTTATTTTTCTGTCAATCTTCCCATATGAGGACTTGTTTTTTGAGGGACGAGCTGTACTTTTAAATGAAAGCATAAGTTTTACCATACAGTGTACTGGAAAACAGCAAAAAATTTCAAGTGTGGAAAAACTGCAAAAAAAGTGCGTTCGCACAATAGTTTTTGGGATACTTTATTCGTCATGTTCACTATATGGTAAAACTGATGTGTTGTTGTGATGCCTGAGGTCGGTGCGAGTTTGTAGACACCAAACATGTATAGGTTTACTTGTATCTGAGGGGTTAAAATTTTTTTCCAAGTTTGTCCAAAAAAAGTGGTGCACGTTTTGCGCCATTTTTCAAAACCTGTAGCGTTCTCATTTTTCTGGATCTATGGCTCAGTGACAGCTTATCTTTTCCATCTTGAGCTGACGTTTTTTAACGGTACCATTTTTGCGCAGATGCTACATTTTGATTGCCTGTTATTGCATTTTGCGCAAAATTTGCGGTGACCAAAAAACGTAATTTTGGTATTTGGAATTTTTTTTCCGTTACGCTGTTTACCGATCAGATTAATTGGTTTTATATTTTGATAGATCGGGCGTTTCTGGACTCGGCAATACCAAATGTGTGTATATTTTTTATTTTTTTTAACCCTTTAATTTTCAATGGGGCAAATAGGGGGTGATTTGAACTTTTAGGTTTTTTATTTTTTTTATTTTTTTAAAAACTTTTTTTACTTTTTTATTTTACTAGGTCCCTTAGGGGACTATAACGATCAGCAATCTGATCGCTCTTGCATTTCTCCAGATCACAGCTACACAGTTGAGATCTGCAGAAAAGGACCCCTCCTATTACACACCACAGTCTGCCGGGTGTAAGAGCAACTGACTCATGATAGCTACAAGCATGACCCTGTGCTACCATGGCAACCACCGGAAGTCACGTGATCACGTCACGTGACTTCTGATGGGGGCAGGTAAGTTATCGTTATGGCCGCGGGCATATACATCTCACTGCCAGATTTTGGCGAGATGTAAGGGGTTAATAGTAGCGGGTGGAACGCGATTCCACTGGCGACTAGCAGGCACACATGTCAGCTGTTGAAATCAGCTGATATGTGTGCAGATCGCCACGGACTGCCACGGCAGGGGGTGGGGATTAACCTCACACGATCCATGACGTACCCAGTACGTCATGGGTCGTGAAAAGGTTAAGATGATTTCGGTGGTGACGCTTAGCCACATGAACTTACCTGTACACTGATTGTATGATGTTTTAGATACTTTCAATAACAGATAATAACGCCCCGTAAGAAAGGGAATTTGATTGGATGATTGCCTTCAGATGCTAAGAGAAAAGCCGTATTACGGCTCGATGACAAACCTGAAGAAAGGGAAGCAAGGCTGACAGACATGAGAACAAGAGCTGCTTCCTCAAGGGCCACTGAAACATCTCAGCAGAGAGAAGCAAGACTTGCAGATATGAGAATCGGAATTTTTAATAATACAATTTTTGTCTATTTAGTTTGTGACTTTTATGTGCAAAATAATTTTTTGTTAAACCATTCTATTTTTCTATAGCTAAGAACAGTTAGTTACTATCCCGGGCAACGCTGGGTCCTTCAGATAGTAAGAAATGTTGTATAGTTCTCCTATAGCCATGTCACTTATCTCTTGTGCAGCATATTACAGCTTAGGTGTCCATTGTTACGTCCACGTGACAGTTAGTTGCTCGTGGTCATAAGCATGGATACCTAAGCTGCAATGCCCTGCACATGAGGTAAGAGACATGGCTATATCAGAGGAGCTATACTACATTTCTAATTGGAGACATTTGGTAATATTATTGTTATTATTAGACTTACTACATATTGGGATATAATCTTGGAGATGGAAATACCCCTTTAAGTGAGCAATGAGTACCAAGAAAGCAATGATTAGTACCAACTGTGGAAGAGGAGCTTGAAGCATCAAATAAATTATAAAAATAATTGTGCCAGTGCCCCATTAAATAAAGGAGATCCTGGGGTAATGATAAATCATTGTAATTTTGGGGCAGAGATCATATCTCGACTGAACCATATTAATTTTTAAGTTTAAACTATAATATGATCTACTTTTATGATTCCGTTCCGTAAAAAGGAAGTGATAGAGGTCTTGAGATGAGATGAAATATTGTGTATATGACTCGCCCACCCCAGGGCTATGGGACACCCGGTGCCGGGCCGGACTAGTCCGGGGGTAGTCAGTGGTGGCGGGGCCCGACTCCGTGGCCCTGGTGGGTGTCAGTTAAAATGGCTGGTGACTTGGGAGTAATTTAAAGTTTTTATTTTGTGACGCCACCTGTGGTTTGCGGCTATTAAGCCGCCGCTGCTGTGTGAGGCCTCCGGGGTGATGTTATGGCAGCAATGGTGGTACTGCTCCCCACAGGTGGAGCGGTGCCCCGGGGACACTGTTGGTGCTCGTGAGAGTCTATGGTGTTGTGTGGATAAAACGGTGCAGGACCGACAGGCAACGAAAGAAACAGGCACAAACAACAGTCTCTTTACCTTCTCCTCTTTTACTTCACAAACGGTTAGTCCTGGGAGACCGTTACAGGTGGTAGAGGGCTCCGGCCGGCCTGGAAGTACTTGAGATGTCGTTTTGGCCAGATGAGTATGAGGCCTACTCCCGTTCTTTTCCTTACTGTGATAGGACCCTGCTCTGTGAATTTAGCAATGGCCCTCTTGCTGCTGGGACCGGTGGTACGTCCTGTCTTGCTAAATTCTACTAAAAAGGGGGCTGAAAGCCCGTACTTACGAAGCGCTCACTGATATCCTAATCAGGCACGAATACTAATATTCTTTATAGCAAGATACTATTTATTTTAATAGCACATGAATATAATCAATGGTACATAGGCATTTAGAACTATAGTCATAGAAACTTATACAATAACCGAAATATGCATCAACATTACCGTTCTGTTGTAGCAATCCTTTCACATCGGAGGGAACTCGAGTTAATGATAAGGAATCAACATGGCATCTTGCATCACAGGAACAGTGCGTACGCACACTTCAATGTCCTGGAAGGTTTCCCTAACATTAAGCGAGTCCGGTGTAATTTTTATAGGAAAACTTTGTAGGTTGGGTTTAAATGGTCACCAGCATGTGACAGCTGAGTCATGTTCATGTAACTTGACCACAAACTGCTGTGGGCACCGGCAGCTTCCTGCACATTTCCTGCACATCCTGCCAGTTGACAACTGGCGGACCACAGTTTGACCATAGTGTTAGTGAAATATTGCAATGAGCCGTAAATTTCATATGCAAGCTTCCTTAAACCTGTCTTTAAGCCAACCACAAGTTTCCGGTAAGTGGAACTGTCCTCATTATCTTGAAACTGCTTCAAAAACCTGTGACATGTATTCTTTGGTCATCATATTGGCCATCCAAAGGACATCTCTTTGATACTGAATTATTGATAGGTCAAATAATATCTGGGATCACTCCTATCTTTTATGATTCCTATCTAATCACACATTCTTTCAGTCATATCACATTGGTATCACAATCTGTCCTTGATCCCAGGGATTATTTTCCATCATCAGTATTCCACTAGAAGAAGATCACTCGGAATATACCATACCATGACCAAGAAATATTGTTTGCCACAAATTTTGTTTTCTTGGTTTGTTTAGATAAACGTTGAATCACAAATATAATCACTTTCACTACTATGTATATTAAAACTAAAAGCAATATTATCTGAAAAGCTCCCTTGAACATCATGTGTTTTGGCATTTGCTCGATATTCAAAGGAATCATTACACATTACATTTCCCGATATGTTACTACAAGTTTCACTAGTCCCATTTATGAACATATTGGCATAAGGCCATAACATATCATGAATTGTCTTTTCCACGGGTTTAAAAGCATCTACAGTATTTATAGCTGTCCCAAAACTTATTTTTATATTCCCCATAGGGATGAATCCCAGGTTAGTCAGTCCAGTCTTATATCTTAGTACCCAAATTCCTCCCTTAAAAGCCAGATATTGCAAATTGGTGACTGTTGCATTCAAATTGCCTTGCCACCATGGAAGATTGATCCATCCCACTATGGAAATGGGTACTGTAGTATTCTATAGACGAACACTTCGAGTGTCTTTATCAGCAAGATGATCAGAACAACTTTTCTACTTTAAGATTTCCTCCATCGATACCGGGACATCCAGATAAGGGATACTGGTGGCTGTAACCGAAGAATGTGTACAGATCCAGCAATCTGTGTGTTGAAAATGTGATGGTGCATCAGAAATTCATTCGCCACAGGTTCCTCCTGATGTAGACTTGTCCGTCCAACGACCAGAGAGGCAAACATCAAACACAGGAATTTCTCCATCTCATCACTATCGAGCTCTTCCCAGTAACCGATACCATGGATTCCGCTTATTTACCACACCTTCTGCAAATAAAGATACACTATTATTCTCTTAAATAACATTTTTCTTGTGGGACATATTCCCACTTCTCCACTCCTGGTCTCATTATCAGGAGAGTACGATCTTTTCCGACCGCTATTACCTCTGTCTCTGAGGGCGGTCCTTGGAGGTTTTGAATCCATATTTTTGCTCCTACATTTTTAATATTAGAGGATCCAAAACCTTTAGTACCCCGTATTGTTAATTCTGCTGGGGCAGTTCCTTCTCTTATTTCAGACAAGTTTATTGGGATTATCAACATCTGAGCCACCCTCTGGTGTTTCACCAATATCAAAGGTTCATTTCCCAAATTTAGCATCAGTACCTTGATTTCTCCCTGATAATCTGCCTCTATTACCCCTCCCACCACTATGGCTCCTTTTAACGCTAAACTAGAACGAGTGGCTATTTGACCATAATGATCCTTTGGTATCTGGCAACCCAATCCTGTTGAAATTGGTTTTACCTTACCTGGGGGTACCACGACAGTTTCCAATGTACTGAGGTCTAAACCTGCGGAATAAGGTCTCGCTCTTTCTGGTGTGCCCAAACAGCTGTACCTTGCCTTGTCAACTGTTGGACTGACTTGTCTGATGGTTGCTGCTTTATCTGCTTCTGAATTAAACAAACATTCAAGTGAGTTAGTAGGGACATGAGCATCGACATGAAATACAGTGGTCTTGGTAGATTGAATAATCCCTTCAATGTCTTGCCACACTTCCCTGACCATCTCAAACACATTTTGCGGTTCCTCTCCCCAGTGGAACTCATATTTTTTCCTCGTTACTTTGTACAAAGGAGCCAACATTTGTCCCAAATGAGGGATATGTTGTCTCCAAAAATCAAACAATCCAATATACGACTGAGTCTCCTGTTTGGATTTAGGGACCGGAAAATTAATAATTTTCTGTCTGGCATTGGGCAAGATCTCTCTGTGCCCCTTGTTCCACTGAATCCCTAGAAATGTTACCACCTGAGACGGTCCTTGAACCTTGGCATCACTGATTTCCCATCCTTTACTCCACATATGAGCAACCAGTTTTGTCAATTGATCTTTCACACTTTGCTCATCTTGTCCTTGTATCATTATATCATTGATATAATGTGAGATCTGCATTTCCTTATGACAAGACATAACCCCAAAGGAGAATTTTCCTTCGGTTAGATTAAGAGTCATCCATTTTAGGATATCAATTCCCAAAATATATCCTGGTATAGGAACTACCAGCACCGTGTACTTCTTGATAGGTAAATTACCTATTTTCAAAGCTACCTGTGTCTGAACCCCGGTGATCAATTGACCACCTAGTCCAGCAATTTTTACTCGAGGTCCTTTTTTTTTTTTTTCTGGGTTTCCATGAATTAAAGTAGCCTCCGCCCTCGTGTCAATCAAAGCTGGGACTCTTTGAACATTTCCCCCTTTCCAATATATGCTAAGATTGACGTAGGGACGTTCGTCCCTTTTTATCAATAGGGGGGCTTGGCTGGCTACCTATAGTAAATCACTTCCTTCTGAACTTTCATTTACACAGACTTCAGTCTGTGCATTAGCCCTTCCTTCCGTAACCTTTGTGGCCACGGCTGCAGCCAGTTCTTCCCATGGATAAACTGACTGAAAATCTTCCCAAGACACATTCTTTGGGGGTTTTTCCCCTTTTCCCTCTGATTTCTTTACCTTGGGGGTTTTTGAACCCCCTTCCACATTTGTAGTGGTCACTTTCTTTGTGGCTAGAACTTTCTGTTTGTACAACTTCCATAATTCTCCTGTCTCCTTTCCATCAATCCTTTCCATATTGATCCCGGCTTTAAGCAAAGCCTGGAACATGTCTTTGCGAGACACTCGTGGGGCCTTCCCTACTGATTTCTCTTTCCAATCAGGATTGTTTGGCTTACTGTTACCAACATGGCCTCCAGGGGACGGTTTATCCCACTGTCCCATATCCTGTAACTCCCTCATCCTCCCTAGAACTACACCGATTGATTGATTCTCCAGTCAGCGCTACAGTTAAGGTTAAAATAACTGTTTTGTATGCTGGAGGAGCATGTTTAACCAGCCTATTACTTATGCTGGCTGTCAATGGGTACTGGAGATAATCATCATCCATTCCCAAAAGAGGAAGAGCATTCCTCATTGCTTCTTCCTTCAGCCTTTCCATACCATCTTTTAAGGTATACCAAGGTTTATCATTGATAGGAAAGTCTGCTTCTGATGGATATTTGTCCAGAAAAGCATGGGCTAAGATCATAATTAAGTTTTGAGTACCATGCTCATTATAATCAACAAAATAATTTTTTATTGATCTCTGAATTACTGGGTCACGAGACATGGTGACAAATTTTGCCACGTCTCCGGCGTCAAAGTGCACTCCACCTCCTCCGAGATCGTGCACCCTGACCAACCAGGGAATTTCTCCTTCTGGTTTTTGTCTAAACTGTGTTAAAATGCTATCAACTTCTCCTTGAGAGTAATCTTCAATGGTTACTCGATTTTTTACATGAGGAATCGTTCTCTCATTTATGATGGCATTACCATCTTCGTCATATTGCAGATTCCCCTGACCATCCCGGACATGTTCCCGGATGATCTCATTTTCTGTCCTCTCTAGGCGCCTCCTTACTGGGTTAGCCTGAATATTCCCTTTATGGTAATCCTCCTCATCAGATGATGAAGATGAATCCCACACATCCCCATCCCAAGTATCGGGATCCCAGTTTATAGAAGCTGGGACGATACTTTTAGGTTCTTTTGGTTTTATTTACTTTTCCTCTTCTTTTCTTGTACTTACTTTGAGCAATTTTTATGGCAGCTTTTTCTGCCACTTTCTGATAATGTTCCAATTTATCCTTCAACAGTCTGGTATTACATTCCATAACTGTTTTCAGGCCACCTAATTCTATCATCTTTTGTTCCATCTGGGAACTTTTCTTCTGCATCTTTAGATTACGCTCATGCATTACACTATATGCACTTGCCAAAATCCAGATGTGCAGTGCTAAAGACACTACATCACCTGTTTTCACAGGGACACCACTGAGTACATTCACAACATCAGTAGCTTCACTACCCTTAAGCTTATCCTGCCATTGTTCTGCCAATCCACAATTGACCAATTCATGTGCTATAAGATTGTAGGGAGCCTCAATCCAGCTCGGGATCTCCACAACAACCTCCTTAACATTATCCTTACGTTTTCTGAACATTTTGACACTATGCAAAAAGATTGAAAAAATATATCTGGAAATTTGCCAAATATATGTTTTTAATTTCTAAATTACAAAAATTAGTTTAATTACTTCTTATAGAAGTAATCCTGCCGCTACGCCAATTTATGTCTTGCTAAATTCTACTAAAAAGGGGGCTGAAAGCCCGTACTTACGAAGCGCTCACTAATATCCTAATCAGGCACGAATACTAATATTCTTTATAGCAAGATACTATTTATTTTAATAGCACATGAATATAATCAATGGTACATAGGCATTTAGAACTATAGTCATAGAAACTTATACAATAACAGAAATATGCATCAACATTACCGTTATGTTGTAGCAATCCTTTCACATCGGAGGGAACTCGAGTTAATGATAAGGAATCAACATGGCATCCTTCATCACAGGAACAGTGCATACGTACACTTCAATGTCCTGGAAGGTTTCCCTAACATTAAGCGAGTCCGGTGTAATTTTTATAGGAAAACTTTGTAGGTTGGGTTTAAATGGTCACCAGCATGTGACAGCTGAGTCATGTTCATGTAACTTGACCACAAACTGCTGTGGGCACCGGCAGCTTCCTGCACATTTCCTGCACATCCTGCCAGTTGACAACTGGCGGACCACAGTTTGACCATAGTGTTAGTGAAATATTGCAATGAGCCGTAAATTTCATATGCAAGCTTCCTTAAACCTGTCTTTAAGCCAACCACAAGTTTCCGGTAAGTGGAACTGTCCTCATTATCTTGAAACTGCTTCAAAAACCTGTGACATGTATTCTTTGGTCATCATATTGGCCATCCAAAGGACATCTCTTTGATACTGAATTATTGATAGGTCAAATAATATCTGGGATCACTCCTATCTTTTATGATTCCTATCTAATCACACATTCTTTCAGTCATATCACATTGGTATCACACGTCCCTATCCCTCTGTGGTAGGCCGCGCAGGCCCTCTCTGGTGCTTCTCTGCTGGAGTCCACACCGGGCCCTGTTGATGCAGCTGTACCTTCGGGCTGTTTATGGGCCAGGTGCTTGCAGCTCTCCTGCCCTTCGGATTCGGCTACCAGGGAGTATTTTAGGCCCTGGTGGCCACAGACTCCGATGTCCGAGTCTCTTCTGTGCCTCTCTGCTCCTCCTGCTTCACTGGGCCAAGCTGCTCCAGCTCTAGGCCCCAGTTCCACAGGACAGCACTACTCTGCATCTGCTTGCTCTGACTTCTCTCTACAGACTGACCACTAACCCCTCCCTCAGGTCAGGCTTAAGGAATGCTCCCTGGAATTCCAGGTTCAGAGCTCCCCCTGCTGGCCTGAGGGAGGAACTGCGTTGGATGTTAAACTTACTGGCCAATAGACCTCCCAATTACCTCCAGGCTCAGCATTAACCCTTTGGAGGGGCAATGCTGTTGTGGCGACCAGGTCCTGGGGCGCCACACTCCCCCTTAGTTAAACTCAGTTCTCCCGGACTGAAGAAAACAAAACAGGACATAACACGTTACAACCTTAAACAACTATGAGTCCAGTGTGGCTCCCTGCTGGGTGTCCATTACACTGCTCCATGGGGGACCCGCCGCGATAAAACCCCCAACGTAGGCTCTGGGCGTGCGTCAGAGCATTGCTGACCCCACTCTATGCACGCCGGACGGGTTTTTCTTCAGGGGTACTGAGCACACTGGTGCTAACTATGTACAATTAGAGTGTTGGCCACCCATAGTCCAGTGGCCCAATTGTCCATTTACTTAATCACCTAAAACAAAACATTACATACAAGACATTTTCCCATAACTATATACATTCTAATAGGTACTTTTTCTTTTTACTCTTTATACCTTGGAGGGGGCTGTCCCCGAGTGCTGCGTTGCGACCTGCGTAGCTCTGGTGTTTGTCCCTGACTACTTGGTGTGTCTGCTACCTCAGCACTACGGGTAGGCCTAACCCTTATAGGTATGCGTGATGATTGCATACGTGGTCTGAGAGTCGCCAAGGGTACGACAGGTTCACCACTGACAGGGGGTTGATTCTCCTCTTCCACTGCTGGCGTGTCATCTTGTGTTGGGGCGGACAGTTCCTTAGATGGATCTGGAACCTCTTCTGTCTCTGGCACGACCAACTGCGGGGACGTCAAGACTGGTACCACTATGGCATTATTTATTCGGGTCCAAGTTTTGGGGAATTTGCCAAGGATTGTTTGCATCATCTCTTCCTCTTTTTCTTGAATTTCTTCCACTTCTTTTTGGATTTTGCACCGCTCAGGGCACGCTTTCAGGCGGTCTCTGGACACTGTTTGATAAGTCTTGCCTTCATCTTTGCTTATGAGGCATACCTTACTATTGTCAAAGTTGGAGGGAATAATGGTGTAGGGTTCATTCTCCCACTGATCATCTAATTTATGCGCTCTCCGCTTTGTCTTGAGGACCTGTTCTCCAGGTGCTAAGGGAGTTGCTGGGGCTGTTTGATTGTAGTTCTGCTCTTGTCTCATTCTTGCTTGGGACAGGCTCTTTTCTACGCATTCCTGGACTTTGCGGTACTGCTGTTGTCGCTCTGTATCCCAATCTTCTATCTCTTGAACCGCTTCAGGTGACACAGTTCCCATCTCAAAGTCTACAGGTAACTTGCCAGGTCTTGCTCGCATCAAGTAAGCAGGGCTGCAGTTGGTCGAGTTTACTGGGATATGGTTATACAGGTCTACCAGATCTGGTAACTTCTCTGGCCATTGGTTTCTTTCTTCCAGAGGTAGAGTCTTGAGCATATCAATAACCACATGGTTCATCTTCTTGCACAATCCATTGGTTTGGGGGTGGTACGGTGTTGTTCTGATTTTCTTACAGCCGTACATGTTACAGAACTCTCGGAACACTTCTGCCTCGAATGCAGGACCTTGATCAGTCAGTACCCTTTCCGGATAACCGTGAGGTCGACAAAAGTATGCCTGAAATGCTCTAGCTGCTGTTCTGGCTGTCTGGTCCTTCACAGGCACTACTACCAGGAAACGAGAGTAATGGTCCACAATGGTGAGGGCGTACACATAGCCTGACCGGCTTGGTGTTAACTTCACGTGGTCCAGCGCCACCAACTCCAGGGGCTGCTTCGTGACAATTGGCTGTAGGGGAGACCTCTGGCTGGCATCATCCTTCCGTCTCAGGTTACACGGACCACAGTCTCGGCACCACTTCTCGACTGTCTTTCTCATGTGCACCCAGTAGAACCGATCACGGAGTAGGGTCTCCAACTTCTTCCACCCGAAGTGTCCTGCTTTATCATGGTAAGCTGCTAGGACCATTGGAGCATCCCTCTGTGGGACCACTATCTGCCAGACGAGTTCATTCGTTCGCCAGTTGACATATCTCTTGCAGAGCTTGCCTTGGTAGGTGAACAGTCATCCCCTCTCCTTCCACACCTGCTGGGCTTCTTGTGGAGCGTCTGGACCGAGATGGGTCTCAGCTTGTGCTAGCTTTTCTTTGACCAATCGCACGGCCGGGTCACCGTTCTGTGTCTCTTCCCAATTATGGTGGAGTAATGGGTTGACCGAGACCTCGTGCTCGAGCGCTTCACTCCTACAGCATGCTCACACTGGGAAACACCTTGGTGATGGAAAGCCGGTAACTCTATCTCTTCAAGTTCATCCAGGTCTTCTCCAGACTCGGGTAAGTGAGGCATTCTGGACAGCGCATCAGCATTGTTATTCTTCTTGCCAGCCCGGTACTTGATGGTAAAGTCAAAGTTAGACAGCCGGGCCATCCATCGCTGCTCCAACGCACCTAACTTGGCTGTTGCCAGATGTGTCAACGGGTTGTTGTCCGTGAAGATGGTGAACTTGGCCGATGCCAGATAGTGCTTGAAGCGTTCAGTCACTGCCCAAACAATAGCGAGGAACTCCAGCTTGAAGGAACTGTAGTTTTCTGGATTCCTTTCTGTGGGACGAAGCTTCCTACTGGCGTAAGCTATCACCTTCTCTCTGCCTCCCTGCACCTGGGACAGAACTGCTCCCAGTCCCACGTTGCTGGCGTCTGTGTACAGTACAAACGGCTGGCTGTAGTCAGGGTAGGCCAGAATTTCTTCCCCCGTGAGAGCCCCTTTCAGCCGGACAAAAGATGTTTCTATTTGGCTGTTCCATTCAAATGGAGGGCTTTGCTTCTTAGCCTTCTTTGGCTGGCCCACCAGGAGATCTTGAAGAGGCGCTGCTATCTTGGTGAAACCATCAATGAACCTTCGGTAGTAGCCCACCAGCTCAAGGAACTGCCGCACCTCCTTTACCGTGGTGGGTCTTGGCCAGTCCTTGATTACGGTGACTTTCTCCGGATCAGGTGCCACACCATCTGCGCTGACCACATGACCCAGGTACTGTACCTTTGGCTTCAAGAGGTGACATTTGGACGGCTTTATCTTCAGGCCATACTCCGACAAGGACTCGAACACTTCTGCTAAGTGCCTCAGGTGGTCTTCGTAGGTCTTGGAGTAGACTATGACATCATCCAGGTACAATAGCACGGTTTCAAAGTTGTGATGGCCCAAGCAGCACTCCATCAATCTCTGAAATGTCCCTGGGGCATTGCAGAGCCCGAACGGCATACAATTGAACTCGCAGAGACCCATTGGTGTTGTGAATGCAGTCTTCTCCTTGTCCGCCTCTGCCACGGGAACCTGCCAATACCCACTGGTGAGATCCAGGGTGGAGAAATAATTAGCTGACTTTAATGCTGTTAGTGACTCCTCTATTCTGGGTAGTGGATAAGCATCTTTATGTGTAATGCGGTTAATTTGTCTGTAATCTGCGCACATTCTCATTGTACCATCTTTTTTCTTTACGAGCACTAGTGGAGCTGCCCAGGGGCTACAACTATCTCTGATAACCCCAGCCTCCTTCATTTCCCGTAACATTTCTTTGGCACGCTGATACTGTGCTGGGGGTACAGGGCGGTATCTCTCTTTAATGGGATGATGATCACCCGTGGGGATTTGATGTTTAACCCCTTTTACCTGCCCAAAATCTAGGGGGTGTTTGCTGAAGACCCGCTCGTACTCCTGTACCACCCGGTAAACCCTATGCTTTTGGTGTGAGGGGGTGGAGTCGGTGCCCACATGTAATTTTTGGCACCAGTCTTCCAGCTGTCCCTTGGAGCCATTGTCTTCCGCCTGGTCGGACGGGATCAAGGGTTCCACTGCTTTGATGGTATTGTTACTGACAGTGTACAGTTTTGCTACAGTGGCGTACCGGGGCAATTTGGCTTCCTCCTCCCCACAATTCAGGACACGGACGGGCACTCTTCCCTTGCGGACGTCTGCTACCCCTCTGGCTATCAGGACTCCAGGCCTGCTGTCTGAATACACCGGTTCTACCAAGGCCTGGTAATCTTGACCCTTGAGGCCTATTGCTACCCGACTCCATATCAACATTTCACTTCTTGGGGGTATTGCAATGGGGAGGGGGTCACTTACCCTCACACTGCCAATTTCTCCTCCGGCCAGCTCTACTTGCTGCCTCCTCATCAGGGCTCGGATTTCCCTCTGTAGGGCACGCTGCTGCCCGGAGCTGGCAGTTTCAGATGCCTGCTGCAACAAAATTATCACTTCGGCAATACAATTTTCCATCACATTTGTACCAATGGTTAGCAGTGGGTTAGATTCTTTGCGATCAATATCTACAATTATCATCCCCTGACATGGCAATTCTACCTGCCCCACTTTAATGGTTATTTCCTTGTACCCAATTTGAGGCAAGGGCTGACCATTACTGGCCACAATTGTTAAATCATCATCTGGGCCATGGTCAATGTCTGAATCAGCCCAATATCTTTTGTACAGTTTATAAGGGATGGTTATTACCTGGGACCCCGTATCCAGGAGGGCATTCAAAGGGATCCCATCCAGCACAATAGGAAGGACCGGGCGTCCTCCCACATACTTGCTGCGACTGGGGTTTGAGCCGGGCTTCCTTACACCTGGGGGTTGGCTCCTGGCCCCAGGTTCGGCCCATTTAAAGGACAGTGTCTTGCAATATGGCCCGCCTGGCTGCAGCGGCGGCAGATCAGTTGTCCCGTTGAATCATACCGGTCTGTGTCTTTTCCTCAGGTTGGCGGAATCCTCCTCTGTCGCATCCATGGGACGTCATCTGGGCTGGAGGCCAACTCGATTGCAGGCGATGGGGTCACTTGTAGAGACTGCACGGTCTTGGCAAGGGCAGCTACAGTCTTGGTCAGCTCCTGGACCTGCTGTCTGAGCTCTGCAGCGGGATCCTTAGCCAGGGACTGCGCCTCAGCCCCTGCAGCAGCTCGTGTTGCAGGCACCACCCCTGGGTACGTGATAGCAAGAGGCCGGAGGGGTACTGGGTCATTCGGTGTAGATTCTCTCAGTACCCGGATGGCCTGGTCCTTAAACTTTGCAAAGTCCAGAGCAGGGTTCTGCAGGACCATGATACGCAGCTGGGTCCTATGGACATCTGACAGGAGCCCTTCTATGAACTGCTCAGTTAGGAGTTTGTCTTCTTCACGTACACTCTCTGGGTCCACCTGTTTAATTACTTTCAGGGCCTCCTGCAAGTTTAAGGCATAGTCCCTTATGCTGTCTGTGGCCCGTTGTTTGCACCCAAAGAATCTCATCTTTATTTCTGCTGCGGTGCGGGTGTCAAAAGTACTGTTTAACTTGGCTAGTATCTGGGTTGCTGTCCCTTTATCTGTATCAGGCCAGGACTTCACTTCACGCTGGGCCGCGCCGGCTAGCTGCCCCATTAATATGCCCACCTTCTGGCTCTCAGTCAGCGGATACACTCTAAACAAGCTGTGCAGCCTTTCTCTGAAATCGCTCAGGGTATGTGACTCCCCGGAGTACTGCGGCAGCCATTCTGCTCCCGGGATGTACGGCATTGTGATCGGCATTACCGGCGCTACAGCGGGGGCTGGGGCGACGGCGACTGGGATTACATCGGCCGGTGCTGCTGCGTCTTGAGCTACTACAGCCACCTGCTCTCCCTCTGTGTCAGACATCTTCCTCTCCCTTAGTGGACCTTACCAGGCTCCGCTTTCTTTTTAAAATCTCTTCCGGGTAGCACGGGGTTAACAACCCTCCGCTCTGATGGCACGCTCCCTTTGCGCTCTTTTTCGGGCACGCCCCCCTTCTTCCTGCGCTCAGCGAGGCTAATGGCGGCGGCAGTTGTCAAACAGTAACACAGTCTTTTAAGCACAGTTTCTGCAGGCGAACAGTAATTGACTCGCCCACCCCAGGGCTATGAGACACCCGGTGCCGGGCCGGACTAGTCCGGGGGTCGTAAGTGGTGGTGGGGCCCGACTCCGTGGCCCTGGTGGGTGTCAGTTAAAATGTCTGGTGACTTGGGAGTAATTAAAGTTTTTATTTCGTGACGCCACCTGTGGTTTGCGGCTCTTAAGCCGCCGCTGCTGTGTGAGGCCTCTGGGGTGATGTTATGGCAGCAATGGTGGTACTGCTCCCCACAGGTGGAGCGGTGCCCCGGGGACACTGTTGGTGCTTGTGAGAGTCTATGGTGTTGTGTGGATAACACGGTGCAGGGCCGACAGGCAACGAAAGAAACAGGCACAAACAACAGTCTCTTTACCTTCTCCTGTTTTACTTCACAAACGGTTAGTCCTGGGAGACCGTTACAGGTGGTAGAGGGCTCCGGCCGGCCTGGAAGTAACTGAGATGTCGTTTTGGCCAGATGAGTATGAGGCCTACTCTTGTTCTTTTCCTTACTGTGATAGGACCCTGCTCTGTGAATTTAGCAATGGCCCTCTTGCTGCTGGGACCGGTGGTACGTCCCTTTCCCTCTGTGGTAGGCCGCGCAGGCCCTCTCTGGTGCTTCTCTGCTGGAGTCCACACCGGGCCCTGTTGATGCAGCTGTACCTTCGGGCTGTTTATGGGCCAGGTGCTTGCAGCTCTCCTGCCCTTCGGATTCGGCTACCAGGGAGTATTTTAGGCCCTGGTGGCCTCAGACTCCGATGTCCGAGTTTCTTCTGTGCCTCTCTGCTCCTCCTGCTTCACTGGGCCAAGCTGCTCCAGCTCTAGGCCCCAGTTCCACAGGACAGCACTACTCTGCGTCTGCTTGCTCTGACGTCTCTCTACAGACTGACCACTAACCCCTCCCTCAGGTCAGGCTTAAGGAATGCTCCCTGGAATTCCAGGTTCAGAGCTCCCCCTGCTGGCCTAAGGGAGGAACTGCGTTGGATGTTAAACTTACTGGCCAATAGACCTCCCAATTACCTCCAGGCTCAGCATTAACCCTTTGGAGGGGCAATGCTGTTGTGGTGACCAGGTCCTGGGGCGCCACATATATATTTCAGGAACGATTTTCCAGGTGTCCAATTACTATATAATAATTGCCCAAAATTCATAAAGATTGATTACAATGGCCTTGACGCGCTATTGTGGTAGGTGTGGATTCTGTATTTGGCCCACTGACAAATTGCTTGGATTGAAAACAGCGCTTTTCCTATTTAAACACTCATATGTCAGAGATATTTATGGTAAGTTACAAGGGCTGTAAGTTGACCAAGAAACTTTCTTATTTGTGACAATGGACATGTTTAGCCTCTACACATCTATTGTGTATCAAAAGCTATGTACAGTTACAAAGTACCATCTACCATCTATTAGGAGTAACATTAGACCTTCAAATGCAACCTTTTTATGGATGATTTTGAATATCCTTCAATCTAATATATGTATATATATATATATGTAGTATTTGTCACACATTGTAGAGTAGAGCAGTAGAGATGAGCAAGAGCAAATCCGATGTTTGGTGTTGAGAATTCATGCTGAACACAGACTTTTCCCAAAAAAATGAATTCGGGTTCAGAGATCGGGTGATTTACGTGTGCAAACCACTGAAGCGAGTAGCGGTGTGCACAGGTATACTTGATGCTCAGCCCAGTGCGAGCCACTTGCAGTGTTTGAACAGTTCGCAGTGGGAGTAAAATCAGCATGATCGGATGTACAAAAAATATGACAATAACCCGCCGATCCTGCTCTTGAAGGGTTCTGTTTATGGCTGGCTGCATGTGGGTGGAGAGCTAAACTGCCAATCAGTGACTTCAAATGAAGTTCAGTTGAAGTCCTGAATAGTCCAAAATAGAACTTTATAAAAAGTTTGGCTAAACCTTCAGAAACCGAACATCCATGGCTCCTTTCATTTCTATGGAGCAGCAACTCCTGTTCTCCATCAGTAGCCCTCCATTCTCCTTAGGTTTCATGGTACTCCGGGATACTCCCGTCTTCCCTCTCCCAACTACTTGTCCATTTATTACCCTGATGGTTTCACCAAGACTACCAGGACGAATCTTTGGCTCCGGACCTGCAGAGATTGGTCTCGGGAATTAGGACCGGCCCTCACACCTAGGCTCACATCCTTCCTTGTCCATTGCCTGAAGCTTCTTTCTACACCATGCACGCACACTGATCTGCTGTTTCTATGCGGCCCATTCCTTCTAGCCCTGGAATAGTCCCGTGTCAGTATTCCCCATGGGAGGAAACTTTGATTGCACATCAGATCATGGGCTCAGAAGGTAGAGGTTCCTCCGGGCAGTGGCAATAGCAGCCACACAGTAGCACTTGAGATCCTTGGCTCACATAGTGCCTTCTCTGTCATCCCTCTCTGTTAATCAGGAAGGCTCTCTCTCCTCAACACTAGTCCCACCAAAGTCCATCTACATAGCATTCGGGTGCAAGTCCTGGAGACACAGGGCAAGGGACAGAGTCCATTGGCAAAGGGTAGTGTCCATGGGGTAACGGCGCCGTGTCCATGGTGTAAGGACAAACTCCATGACTAAGGGCGGGAGGTTCTCTTGCTGCTCAGTCTGGCAATCCAGCAGGGGGGTGCACAAAGTGTGTAAAATAAACCAAAAATTCACTGTGGCTGCTCTGGGCCAACTTTTTCAGTGAGCCAAATCTCCTGACCCTCCTCCCCCTTTTCAGGACGCAGAACAGTCCCAATAGACTCCGTTCAACTAGCACAATTGGTGAGCAATGTGGAGTCGGCTCCTCGTCACAGTCACTGCAGTAGTCGTCATGCGGCCACCCTTCACACTCAGATAGCCTTGGACCCAGCAACCTTTACATCCATTGCTTAGTGGACACCCCGGGACATGTTCATCACTGCCTGGCCACCAGCCAATGCTGGCAGGCCCTAGCCTCTGATGTGAACACTGGCGGCCGCAGCATTGGATTTGGTCTCTCCACTGTTCTTCTGGATATGCATAGACGGTTTCAGGGATATAGGGGCCTGTTCTGCTGACACTTCTTTGGGGTAGTACCCAGTGCTCAGGGGTTGCTGCAGAACTCGAAAACTTGTCACAGCCATAGCACTTTAGCCCTCTGGGAGCAACCGGTGCAGTTGCCGATCCAGGTATGGAGTCTTGGTCTCTTCAGAGGAATTCTGGTTCCAACAGGCCTCCTGGCCGCATCACCTATTCTTGCCACTACTGCCACTTTTTCCAGGCCACATGCCCAGGGCTTCCGCGGGCTGGAAATCCGAGCCACTGACCTTTACTCTTAGGTCACACTCCGTGCTGCTCCTTCCCTGTCTTGTCACTCACCAACAATGGTTCCGGCCTACTCAGCAGTGGGAGTATCCCTTTTTCTGCTTGCTTCCCCCAGGGCGGGGCCTCGTTTTGTTCCCCCACCCATTTCTTCAGGGCCGCCGCCCGTTCCCCATCAGCTAATTTCCTGTTAGGTTTAGGCATCTTCCCCTCTTCCGCTTTGTCATTTGGGAACGACTCTGCTTGTAGCGCCACTTGAAAGAAGGTGCCAGTCTGCACAGGTGCTATGCTCCTTTGCTAAGGAAACCCTGAGTTTGTGTGTATACCTGTAATGGGTGTGTGGCACTCATATGCTTCTTTGAGGCTATGTCCATTTTCCCGTCCTCTTTCCCAGAAGCTTCTGTGCAGAAATCACACCACACCAGAGTTTCTTTTACAAAACACCCTTTACTTGGAGACAGCAGTCTCATGGCAGACATAGCATTTGGCATCCTATCTTCCTCACTCTCCTTTAAGACTAGCACCATAGGTGCAGTGGCAGCTACTGTTCTCCATCACCAACCCTCCGTTCTCCTTACTCCGGGATCCTCCCTTCTTTCCTCTTTCAACTCCTTGTCCATTTATTACCCTAATGGTGTCACCAAGCCCGCTGGGACAAGCCTTGGCTTTTGGAACTGTAGAGATTGGTCTAGGGAATCATGACTGGCCATGTCCTTCCTTCTCTTTTGCCTGAAGCTTCTTTCTCCACCATGCTCACACAGTGTTCTGCTGTCCCTATGAGGCCCATTCCTTCTAGCCCTAGAATAGTCCCGCGTCAGTATCCCCCATGGGAGGAAACTCTGATTGCTCATCCTCACATCAGATAGGAGGTGCGAGCTCAGACGGAACGTTTTCCTCCAGTTAATGGCAATGGAAGATGCACAGCAGCACTTAACATCCTTTTCTCACATGGTGCCGTCTCTGTCTGCCCTCTCTTTTAACTAGGAAGTCTCTCTCTTCTCAACATTATTCCCACCCCCCAGTGAGCTGGACCTAATCTTAACTGTTGTATTACTAACAAAGCCCATCTACCTAACATTCATATTCTTTACATTTCTTCCTATAAATTGCATCCTAAATCTTTACCTCGCACTACATCCCACTTAACATTCCCCACTCTGCTATATCTGTTATGTCTTAATCTAAAGCTCATCTGACTAATACACTTCACTACACATTCTTAACAGATTTACATCACATAACCCATTATGCTTTACATAACCATACACTCTACATTACAGGGGTCTCTGCCACCCTCCTACACATTGGCCCCACAGCCTGTGTTACACTACATCACCCTCTTCTTCTGATGATGTAGTCATATAGTATATTTTGCAACTATAGTGATGTATTGTGTTGTATTATTTGAACAGTGGCGTAATGACCGCAGTTGCAGAGATCGCCACTGCGACCAAGCCCAGGTGTGCTGGGGGCCAGCCGGCCCCTGCCCCTGCTCCTGCTTCAGCTAGATATGTGTCTGAGGGCATGCATCCAGCTGAAATACATCGGAGCACAGAGACCCATTGGGTCCCTCCACTGCGATGTGCCGGCCGCCGATTAAGGCCGTGACTATTCATTGCTTCCCATGGACATGATCCTGTGACTCGCCCACCCGGTGCCGGGCCGGACTAGTCCGGGGGTAGTCAGTGGTGGCGGGGCCTGACTCCGTGGCCCTGGTGGGTGTCAGTTTAAATATGGCTGGTGACTTGGGGTTTGAATAAAGTTTGTGTTCGTGACGCCACCTGTGGTATGCGGCTATTAAGCCGCCGCTGCTGTGTAAGGCCTCCGGCGTGATATGGCAGCAATGATGGTACTGCTCCCCACAGGTGGAGCGGTGCCCCGGGGACACTGTTGGTGCTCGTGAGAGTCTATGGTGTAATGGAAGGCTAAGCAGATAAAATAACAGAGACCACTCCAAGGGTGCAGTTTCAAGTTCTTTACTCACACGTCCTGGTAGGAGCTCACTGGTGCCCTCAGACGACTGGAACCCACTGTCAGGGACCTCCGCCGTTTCTGGATGATTCCTGGAGTAAAAACCGGTACCCTTCTCTCTAAGGTGTCTCTGTCTTCAGCTGTCTTCCTAAGCCTAGCTCTTTTAGGATGAACCTGCTCGGCCTCCACTACAGCCTCCAGGCTGGGGAGTCACCTGTCGGATGATTATCCCCTTTCTAGAGGTTCTGCTGTGGGCTGTGGCCCGGGGAGTTTACAACTTTCCCTGGGCCTCGGTTTTTACTGTTTGGAGAAGATTTTGCACTCCTCCGGTTTCTAGGGACCGTCCCCTGTTGCAGCATGATCCCTCCACCGATGTTCCTGTGGAGCAGGCCACCACAGCTCTACAGCTATCCGTGGCCCTGGAATCCCTTCTTCTCTCTGCTTGGTGTCACCTGGACCCTCTGAGTCCCAGGATGTTCACCAGGAAGCGTCTCTTTCTTCTTCTTAGCTCCTGACTGACTAGAGCTGTCTTTCCTTCTCTCCTTCTCGTCTGCCTCCTGCAGACCTCCTCCTCCTTCCCCACTCTCTCTCAGACTTCTGTTGCTTTCTCTGTGCGGACACTCTGAGCTCACAGAGCTCCTTTCTCTTTCACAGCTACATGCTGTCTCCTCACTCTCTCGCTCTCTGAGGTAAACTGAAACTCTGACCTTCCTTTCCTTGACTGCCCTCTAATGGCTCCTCCCACCTCCCCAGTTGCTATGCTGTACCCTATAGGAGCAGGGATGGGTCTTACGGCCCCTCCCAGCATGCAGCATGGGAGGGTTACTGCCACTGTCCCTGGTCCCAGTATGTACCTAACAATGGGTGTTGTGTAGATTTACCAGGGGACCGGCGTTCACTCCTTTCCTCACCCAGAATGGGGCATCACACCGCTGGATGGGGTGCAATGTCCTGTGGCGACGGAAGCCTCAGGGGCGCCACACCTGCGCATGGGGAGCAGAGAATATGTTGACAGCTGCTGGTTCTGTAAGTAGCCACGCATGACACTGATGCCATGCGCTGCGCCGCTTACACGCTGGGCAGTTGCCGCGGCATGCCAGCATCATAGCAGGATGCCGGGGGAGCTATGTGCGGTGTGATGGGGTCTGTATAGCATGATGGGAGCTGTATACCAGGATGAGGGGGCTATATACCACAGTGGAGGGCTATATACCAGGATGGGGATTATTATTATTATTATTTATTATTATAGCGCCATTTATTCCATGGCGCTTTACAAGTGAAAGAGGGTATACGTACAACAATCATTAACAGTACAAGACAGACTGGTATAGGAGGAGAGAGGACCCTGCCCGCGAGGGCTCACAGTCTACAGGGAATGGGTGATGGTACAATAGGTGAGGACAGAGCTGGTTGCGCAGTGGTCTACTGGGCTGAGGGCTATTGTAGGTTGTAGGCTTGTTGGAAGAGGTGGGTCTTGAGGTTCCTCTTGAAGCTTTCCACGGTAGGGGAGAGTCTGATGTGCTGAGGTAGAGCGTTCCAGAGTATGGGGGATGCACGGGAGAAATCTTGTACACGATTGTGGGAAGAGGAAATAAGAGAGGAGCAGAGAAGGAGATCTTGTGAGGATCTAAGGTTGCGTGCAGGTAGGTACTGGGAGACTAGGTCACAGATGTAGGGAGGAGACAGGTTGTGCATGGCTTTGTATGTCATGGTTAATGTTTTGAACTGGAGTCGTTGGGCGATGGGAAGCCAGTGAAGGGATTGGCAGAGTGGCGAGGCTGGGGAGTAGCGAGGGGAGAGGTGGATTAAGCGGGCTGCAGAGTTTAGGATAGATTGGAGGGGTGCAAGAGTGTTGGAAGGGAGGCCAGAGAGCAGGATGGGGGGCTATACATCATGGTGGGTGACTATATACCAGGGTGGGGGACTATACACCAGGATGGGGGACTATATACCAGGATGGGGTATATATCCCAGGATGGAGGGCTATATACCAGTTTGGGAGGCTATATATTAGGATGGGGACATGCTTGCAACATATACCAGGATGGGGACATGATGGGAGCATATATACCAGGATAGCAATCAAAATGACTGCTGGAACACCATTGTAAATGTGAACAGGGTGCTAGCCAAAAAATACACATGTTTTGGCTAGCACCCTGTTCACATTTACAATGGTGTTCCAGCTGCACACCAAATTCAGAGAAATATGAACAAGCATAACTGCCTTATGATACATAAGGAAGGAAAAATACAACTAGCCATATGAAAAATAGAAAAAAAAAATTAAATGTGACATTGCATAACTGCTGAGGATTATTTGAAAAAAAGAGATATTTAGCTAATGTATTGATCAATAATTACTGCCTCATAACCAACTTCACGGTAATCTCTTATATATGGGGTCCCTAACCAAATGTTACCTCTATATGCGGTTAAAACCTGCTTGTGTGCATGGGTACCTAACCAAATGTTACATCTATGTGCGCTTGAAACCTGCTGTGTATGGGAAGCAAGGGACAGGGCTATATAGGAAATAGAATAATCATGGCTAAAGGGTGGGACTGGGTTCTCAGATAGAAAAAAACTGCATAACAATCAAAATGACTGCTGGAACACCATTGTAAATGTGAACAGGGTGCTAGCCAAAAAATACACAATCTATATGAAGTGAAAGCTGCACACCAAATTCAGAGAAATATGAACAAGTATAACTGCTTTATGATACATAAGTGTGTAGCTTTCACCATACCATAATCGGGCCATGATGGGGCCATATATACCAGGATGGGTCATGATGGGGACATATACAGTTAGGTCCAGAAATATTTGGACAGTGACACACGTTTTGTTATTTTAGCTGTTTACAAAAAAATGTTCAGAAATACAATTATATATATAATATGGGCTGAAAGTGCACACTCCCAGCTGCAATATGAGAGTTTTCACATCCAAATCGGAGAAAGGGTTTAGGAATCATAGCTCTGTAATGCATAGCCTCCTCTTTTTAAAGGGACCAAAAGTAATTGGACAAGGGACTCTAAGGGCTGCAATTAACTCTGAAGGCGTCTCCCTCGTTAACCTGTAATCAATTAAGTAGTTAAAAGGTCTGGGGTTGATTACAGGTGTGTGGTTTTGCATTTGGAAGCTGTTGCTGTGACCAGACAACATGCGGTCTAAGGAACTCTCAATTGAGGTGAAGCAGAACATCCTGAGGCTGAAAAAAAAGAAAAAATCCATCAGAGAGATAGCAGACATGCTTGGAGTAGCAAAATCAACAGTCGGGTACATTCTGAGAAAAAAGGAATTGACTGGTGAGCTTGGGAACTCAAAAAGGCCTGGGCGTCCACGGATGACAACAGTGGTGGATGATCGCCGCATACTTTCTTTGGTGAAGAAGAACCCGTTCACAACATCAGCTGAAGTCCAGAACACTCTCAGTGAAGTAGGTGTATCTGTCTCTAAGTCAACAGTAAAGAGAAGACTCCATGAAAGTAAATACAAAGGGTTCACATCTAGATGCAAACCATTCATCAATTCCAAAAATAGACAGGCCAGAGTTAAATTTGCTGAAAAACACCTCATGAAGCCAGCTCAGTTCTGGAAAAGTATTCTATGGACAGATGAGACAAAGATCAACCTGTACCAGAATGATGGGAAGAAAAACGTTTGGAGAAGAAAGGGAACAGCACATGATCCAAGGCACACCACATCCTCTGTAAAACATGGTGGAGGCAACGTGATGGCATGGGCATGCATGGCTTTCAATGGCACTGGGTCACTTGTGTTTATTGATGACATAACAGCAGACAAGAGTAGCCGGATGAATTCTGAAGTGTACCGGGATATACTTTCAGCCCAGATTCAGCCAAATGCCGCAAAGTTGATCGGACGGCGCTTCAGAGTACAGATGGACAATGACCCCAAGCATACAGCCAAAACAACCCAGGAGTTCATGAGTGCAAAAAAGTGGAACATTCTGCAATGGCCAAGTCAATCACCAGATCTTAACCCAATTGAGCATGCATTTCACTTGCTCAAATCCAGACTTAAGACGGAAAGACCCACAAACAAGCAAGACCTGAAGGCTGCGGCTGTAAAGGCCTGGCAAAGCATTAAGAAGGAGGAAACCCAGCGTTTGGTGATGTCCATGGGTTCCAGACTTAAGGCAGTGATTGCCTCCAAAGGATTCGCAACAAAATATTGAAAATAAAAATATTTTGTTTGGGTTTGGTTTATTTGTCCAATTACTTTTGACCTCCTAAAATGTGGAGTGTTTGTAAAGAAATGTGTACAATTCCTACAATTTCTATCAGATATTTTTGTTCAAACCTTCAAATTAAACGTTACAATCTGCACTTGAATTCTGTTGTAGAGATTTCATTTCAAATCCAATGTGGTGGCATGCAGGGCCCAACTCGCGAAAATTGTGTCACTGTCCAAATATTTCTGGACCTAACTGTATACCAGCATGGGGCCATATATACCAGGATATAGGCATGATGGGAGCCATACACTTGGATGGGGCCATATACCATGAGAGGGTCATGATGGGGATATATATACCTGGATGGGGCCATGATAGTGGATATATATACTAGGATGGACCATATATACTAGGATATAGCCATGATGGGTTCATACACCAGGATGGGGCCATGATGTGGACATATACCAGGATGGGGGACATATTTTCCAGGAAGTGGCCCAGGATGGAGGACATTAGTAAAGGATGTGGGACATTACTACACACTGAAGGGGGAGGGGGGCAACGTGTATGTCTTTATAGGATTTAGAATGCTACAACGGCCCATACATCTGACGAACATATGGGGGGGCCCAGGCTCAAGCTCTGCACCATCAGACTCTAGTTACGCGACTGTATTTGAAATATATAACTTGAATAAGAAACATGTTAGATCTGAAACCTCGTGGTACATACTGAATACATGTGCTGTACAATTTGCAAATTTTTATTATACTGTATGTATGCCCTGTCCTTTTTCCATGATTTTTTGCAGCAGAATTTGCAGGCAAAGATATACCGCAGACTTCCACTTTTCATTGTAAGGAGTAAAATCTACAATGAATAACTGCAGCATGAGTTGACATGCTGCGTACTCATACGTCTGATTTGTCATCCGTATGAACCCAACATCAAAGGCAATTGTTATGTGCTGGAAAATGAGAGTTCAATTAGGGTACATTCATAAGCCTCAGATTTATTGTAGAAGGGTCTGCGTCTGGTCTCTTCATATGAATAGTGTTTGCAGAAGTCTATGCACATACTGCAGAAAGAACCTCATTTAGATAAATGGAGCTGTATTTCAAACACATTCTACAATAAATCTTCTGCGAGTGAGTAGTCTCTATACAAATCTGCATCTAAAAGTTCTCTGAAACTCACACATAATCCTTTTCGATTTATCAGCCTTCCTTCACACTACAAAAAAAATAAACTTCAGGAACATTATTCTTATCTAAGAATAGTCTATGCAATAAATTCAAGACCCTACAAACTTTTAACCTCGTATAATGAATGGGTTAAGTTTGTCGGGCAAAGAAATCCCATTTTCAAATTGTCTATTGGTGTAATCAAATTTAGTAGACAGAACCTCTATCGTTCAGTTGCAGCAGAGATGTTTTTATGGAAATCCAATACAATTGCTTTCTCCATCCATGTGCTCCAAAAAAAGCATTCCACAGAAAAACATACAGAATAAAAGCTGAAGGGTCACTCTAATCCTTTCTACAACCCTCTGAACCAGAACCCAACCTACAGCCAAGGATTGATGGTGTCACAGGAGTGTAGGTGTAACTGGAGCAGGGACCTGTAAGCTGGCCCTCAGACTAGCCAGGTCGGGACCGCCAGCATGACCCTAACTCCTGTCTGAACCCTGAACTAACGCCCCCTCTCCCTCACCCCAGGAGATGACCAGAGAAGCAAACCCCACAAATACCACAGACGGGAAAAAACAAAACACATGCACACTGCAATCAGACACAGGGAAGAGACAATATGAACCCAGGAGGAAATATACACAGGGAGGAAAAAAAGTAACAGGAATATTTCCACACCATACAGAAGAACACAACAGATCACCATGCCCTGGATCACTACAATGAGGCCGGTATTCACAGCAGCTAAGCTGAACTATTATCGGCACTGAATAGCAGGTTCCATGATCTTATATAGGAAGGGGAAGTCTGAGATTGGTAAATGGCAATCTGAACTCCTAGCAGAATTCAACAGATCAGCAGAGATTAATTGCTGTATGACTGAGGAACAGTGCACATGAAACAGCCAACGCCCAAGTCTGACTGAACAACTAGGAGACAACCCATTGCTGTCAGACTCTGCAGTGTGAACAGAGCCTTATGCTGCCGTGGCATCAAATGAGTGTGGAACTGAACATCGCATGACAGATGGCCTCTAGCTTCTGCTTCCACCCGGAGTCATATGACTGAAGTAAGGTTTACAGAAAACTGAAGACCATTCAATGTCTTGCAGACCTCTTGGAGGAACATCCCATAAGGGTATCGCGGGCGGGGAGGTACGCCGCCGCTGCGCTCGCTAACGCTCGGGTCCTGCGCTGCTGCGGCTGCTGCTGCTCCGTGGCTCGAGCGGTGGGCCGGATCCGAGGACTCAAGCGGCGCTCCTCGCCCGTGAGTGAAAGGGGTGGTTGGTTTGGGGGATTTAGTCCATGACGCCACCCACGGGTTGTGGTGAAGATGGGCACCACCGCTGCTGATGACGTGGATCCCGGGAGCGATGGTAGGGAGCAGCTGGGATGTTGTTTTCCCCCTCCGTGGGTAGGGGTCGGTGGACCCGGGGCCCGGTGGTGTGACTGGGAGACAAGGTAGGTGAGGTGCAGGGTTGCAGGGACAGCGCGGCGCGGTGCCGGATGGCACGGGTGTACTCACTCAGTCTGAATATGTACTCACTCAGTCTGTATGTACTCACTCAGTCTGTATGCACAAAGTCCTCGGTAAACCAAACGGCTGGATGGACGGGTCCCGCAGCCGGCTGCAGTGTCTCTTCCCGGACAGGTGATGGCGGCTGTCTTTCCCTGCACCTTTGTATACTTGTTTGACTACGGTGGATCCCCAACGGTAGTCCGCTCCCCGGTGTATGGATGCCGGAGGAGCCCGTTTGCCCGCAGGCGCTGGCCCTTGGGTCTCTAGCCTTAGGCGGTAGCTGTATACCCTCACGGTGTGGGTGGTTGCCTTCTATCGGGTCTTTGGCTGTTAGGAAACCCCTGGGGTTCCTGTCACACTCGGATTTGACTGTTGACGGCGACTCCAAGCCTAGTCGGGGACCGATAGCCCTGCCTGTGTGTGCTGGCTTCACTTCGCTCCCCGGTCGGTACTGGCGGGCCAATGCCCGACCCCGGTCCTACGATTCCACGTCGATTCACCACTCCTGCAGACGGCCACCACCGTCTGCCAACCTTGTTGTCAGTGCCTGGGCCCCAAACCCAGACACTCTTCACTTCAACCTCCTCCACTGAACTCCTGAACTCAACTGTCACTTTTCCCGCCTCCAGGCCGGTGAACTCCTCGGTGGGTGGGGCCAACCGCGTGGCTCCGCCCCACCTGGTGTGGACATCAGACCCTGGAGGGAGGCAACAAGGGTTTTGTGTTTGGCTAATGTTACTGTCTAGTGGGGGTGGGGGTGTGTGAGTGTTACCTGTGACGACCTGGCTAGTCCAGGGTGCCACATTCCCCCTTGGTGAAATGCAGACCGTCCGCGGGCTGCCCGTCCATCACCGGTTTTAGTTATTTATTTATTTTTTTTTCAAAACTGTAAAAACATAAATAACATGTCAACATATCAAAACACAAGCATTTTTGTTAGGTCACTTAAGCGTTGCACATATAAAAACACTTTTAATAATAACAGACGGACGGATGTCTTCCACTCTCCCACCCAAGCAACCTAGCCTTGATGCTGCCCCTAAGAAGTGGGCAGCACCCCTTGACCCCAGTCCAGGTTCAGGCTGCCCGAGCGGGAACGGGTACGGTTACTCGCACCCGGCTGTCACTTCAGGGGACCCCATGTCCAGGGGGACCCCTGACCCCCAGAGGATGGCCACCGGTCCTGGTGGTGGCCGGGCCCCAGCCTGCTCTGCTGTGGGCCCTTCCTCCAATCTGCCTCTCCGGAGGCGGCAACGGTTTCCATCCCACAAAACTATTTACAAGCCCACCAGTTCGTGGGTGGCCTGCCAGTTCTCGGCCATATTCATGAGTAGTTCCTCATGTGGGTGGTAAAAACACAGAATCCCTCCGGGGACAACTTGCCGGTTGATTTTTGTCATTCATACTGCTGCTGAGGGTACCAACGGGGGACAACTTGCTTGCAACGGAGGACCGCTGCCACTGTTGCTCACTTCTGTACGCTTCACCCGGCTCCAGGTGAAGAAGCACGGGTTCCAGCCCCTCCAGCGCACGGCAGGCGCGACGAGGAAGAGCTGCCCGGTATCCATTATTTCCGCTCCGAGGGATGTAAGTGGCCTCCAAGTCATACAAGCCGAAAACTCCCTCCTCCTCCAAGACAGGCTCCGTGTCAGCCCCCGAGCTGCTGTCATCTGACTCCAGGGGGTTAATGGTGGGACCTGGCAGGTTGGTAACGGTTTCCAGCTGAGCCCAGACTCGTGGCTCCTCAGTGGCAAGTGACCCGTCATTGGCCGGTGTATGGAGGTCTGCCATCGGTTTTTCTAAGTCACCCGCTCCAGCTATTGATTGGCTGGCCTCCTCTCGGGCCTACGGGCCCTGGCGGGGCAACACGGACTTCGCCACCTCCATCGGGGGCGGCAGTCTGAGCGGGGTTGTACGGGCGGTCAGCACAGGCGATGGGTCGGGCCCTCAGGGACACAAGGGCGTGGGTCACTCACCAGCTCCTCTAGCATGGTCTCTATTTCATGCGCCCGCACGACCGCAGCCAGCTCCTCCATCTCAGCGGTCCAGCGATCTAGCAGGTCCCCGTACTTGGGCCCGGTTACGGCAGCACAACAGCATCACTTGGGTATTTAGCCAAGCCGCCGTCCCTGGGGCAGGCTCCGGAGACTCAGGCCTCTCAGGTGATGCGGACATGTTGCAAGCTGCTTCCAGGAACCGGGTATATTTGCAGAGTCCTGGCGTCCCCACTTTCTATAGCCTCGGCTACATTAGGCAGACACACACCCGCCCCCCCTTGGTTCTCTTCAGCACTTCCGCTTGTTGGAGGCGGGGCTTCGCTTTCGCGCCTTCCCTGCTCGGAGAAGACGCTTGAGCGGGAGATTTTCGCTCCAAAGATGGCGGCGCTTCAAAATTTTCGGCCGGACACCGCCGGCGGAGATAACAAGGCGCACTTCTACTGGTAAGTAGATGGGTTCAATCCTGTTCGTGATGCCAAGTTGTCGCGGGCGGGGAGGTACGCCGCCGCTGCGCTCGCTAAAGCTCGGGTCCGGCACTGCTGCGGCTGCTGCTGCTCGGTGGCTCGAGCGGTGGGCCGGATCCGGGGACTCGAGCGTCGCTCCTCGCCCGTGAGTGAAAGGGGTGGTTGGTTTGGGGGATTTAGTCCGTGACGCCACCCACGGGTTGTGGTGAAGATGGGCACCACCGCTGCTGATGACGGGGATCTGGGAGCGATGGTAGGGAGCAGCTGGGATGTTGTTTTTCCCCTCCGTGGGTAGGGGTTGGTGGTCCCAGGGCCCGGTGGTGTGACGGGGAGACAGGGTAGGTGAGTTGCAGGGACAGCGTGGTGTGGTGCCGGATGGCACGGGTGTACTCACTCAGTAAGAGATGCACAAAGTCCTCAGTAAACCAAACGGCTGGATGGACGGGTCCCGCAGCCGGCTGCAGTGTCTCTCCCCGGACAGGTGATGGCGGCTGTCTTTCCCTGCACCTTTGTGTACTTATTTGACTACTATGGATCCCCAATGGTAGTCCGCTCCCCGGTGTATGGGTGCTGGAGGAGCCCGTTTGCCCGCAGGCGCTGGCCCTTGGGTCTCTAGCCTTAGGCGGTAGCTGTATACCCTCACGGTGTGGGCGGTTGCCTTTTTATCGGGTCTTTGGCTGTTAGTAAACCCCTGGGGTTCCTGTCACACTCGGATATGACTGTTGACGGCGACTCCAAGCCTAGTCGGGGTCCGATGGCCCTGTCTGTGTGTGCTGGCTTCACTTCGCTCCCCGGTCGGTATCGGCGGGCCAATGCCCGACCACGGTCCTACGGTTCCGTGTCGATTCACCACTCCTGCATACGGCCACAACCGTTTGCTAACCTTGTTGTCAGTGCTTGGGCCCCAAACCCAGACACTCTTCACTTCAACCTCCTTCACTGAACTCAACTGTCACTTTTCCCGCCTCCAGGCCTGTGAACTCCTCGGTGGGTGGGGCCAACCGCTTGGCTCCGCCCCACCTGGTGTGGACATCAGACCCTGGAGGGAGGCAACAAGGGTTTTGTGTTTGGCTAATGTTACTGTCTAGTGGGGGCGGGGGTGTGTGAGTGTTACCTGTGACGACCTGGCTAGTCCAGAGCGCCACAAGGGCACTGCACCAAGAGAGGATGCTCGTGATAACAAACAGTAAAGTAAGAAATAGAAAAACACATATTTAAGTACATATATCATGATGATGGCCTGGACAGCCGACAGGAATGACAGAAATCTCTTGATATTCTTCCATGCCAGAAGTCCTGGGAACATAGAGGAGAATCCACTTGAAATTGACTAACTGAGCTGCCTGCAAATGTTTTGCCAGTGGGATCCCTGCACTTGACATTTGCCAAAAGGCAGATAAGTGTTTGCAATAGGCAGAACTTCATCTCTCCTGTGGAAACACTGCAGAAAGTTAAATACTTGCTGACAGGTATCCATGTAGATTACACCAAAGTATCTAAGAGTACCATCAATAGATCAACCCACAATCCGTGTATTTTCAGAAATTTTTCTGACATAATGGAATTGTAAAAGATGGACAAAACCTTTAAGCTATTTTATATCTTTGGAAAATTGTGAGTGAAATGTAACAAAGTTTGATGTCTATTCGATGTGACATCAGTAGCAAAGAAAAGCATTCAAAGACATGAAATGTCAATGATAGAATTCACTCTAGCTGTAGGTATGTGCTACTGTGATCTAAGCTCAGGATTCAGACATTTCAGACAGTCTGAATAGCAAAAAAGATAAGTTATCTTCTCCTCCCTGCTCCTGTTCCAGTGCTGACCACTTGTCCACCAGTTTTCACTCTCTGCTACAGAAATGATGTGTTTGTGAGGGTGTATGGGGCAGCAGTCACAGGCGGGGCACAGTTCTCATTCACCCCGCCACTCCACAGGGGGTTATTGTCCTGGCTGGGTGTGTGGTCTTGTGTGGTGCAGGTCATACCATTTTACAGGCCGCTTGTCGCCATTGCTTCTAACAAACCAGGACCAATCTGCAGTGATGACAGTAATGCGGGCTTTACACGTTGCAATCTATCGTGCGATTGCACGAGCGATCGTACCCGCCCCCATCGTTTGTGCGTCACAGGCAAATCGCTGCCCGTGTCGCACAAAGTCGTTAAAGCCCCGTCACACATACCTGCTGAGTGACCTCGCTGTGGGCGGCGAACATCCTCTTCCTGAAGGGGGAGGGACGTTCGGCGTCACAGCGACATCACACAGCCGCCGGCCAATAGAAGCGGAGGGGCGGAGATGAGCGGGACGTAAACATCCCGCCCACCTCCTTCCTTACGCGTAGCCGGCGGGTGCCGCGGGACACAGGTAAGCTGTGTTCATCGTCCCCGGGGTGTGACACGGAGCAATGTGTGCTACCCCGGATACGATGAACAACCGGCGCCATGTTAAATAAACAATTTTTTAAAACTCAGCGACGAGTACACGACTCACGATTTGTGAGCGATTCTGCGTCGCTCGGAGGTGTCACACGAGACGATGTCGTGATCGATGCCAGATGTGCGTCACGAAAACCGTGATCCCGACAATGCATTGCACGATAGCTCGTCTCGTGTAAAGCCCGCATAACAGAGGCAAACAGTTCTTATCAAACAGTTTTTTGCTGAACAGTTTCAGTGGAACTTCACATGTGAGACAATGGGTACATCAAGCTTAACCACGGTTTCCAAACTATGAGGCATCATTAGACATATTTCCTTTTCTATCTCCTCAACATTACTTTCACTGATGTTTCTGGTTCTTCCACCCTCAACCAGCCTAGCATCACAGTACCGTACACGCAAGGCATCCTACTCCACCAACGATTCTGCATCCTCCCAGCAACAGGGACTCACAACGCTTTTGGATCTGCCCCACAGGACTCCTTTCTTGTTTCCCATTCGCTCCCATTTCAGAGGTAGCTATGAATTCCTAAGGCTAGTTTCACACTTGCGTTGAACGGTATCCGTTGCATTGCGTTGTTTAACGGATGCAACGGATGTGTTGCATATAGTGGCACAACGGATGCAACGGATGCTGCAAAACAACGCAATTCGTTTTGATTTTTTTTTTTTTTTACAGTTTTACCAGCGGCAGACTATTGTGAACGATCAGCTGATCGCTCCCTGCAGCCGGCCGCCGGGTGATCAGCTGAGCGCTGTCACTTGCCGGCCGCCGGGTGATAAGCTGATCGCTCCCGGCAGCCGGCCGCCGGGTGATCAGCTGATCGCTCCCGGCCGCCGGGTGATCAGCTGATCGCTCCCTGCAGCCGGCCGCCGGGTGATCAGCTGAGCGCTGTCACTTGCCGGCCGCCGGGTGAACAGGTGATCGCTCCCTGCAGCCAGCCGCCGGGTGATCAGCTGATCGCTCCCTGCAGCCGGCCGCCGGGTGATCAGCTGAGCGCTGTCACTTGCCGGCCGCCGGGTGATCAGCTGATCGCTCCCTGTAGCCGACCGCCGGGTGATCAGCTGAGCGCTGTCACTTACCGGCGCCCGGGCATGCCGGCGGGCGATCGCTCAGCTGAGCGCTGTCGCTTGCCGACAGCCGGGCGCTCAGCTGAACGTTCGGCCACCGCGAGCCAAAATAAAGTTTGATTTAAAAAAAAAAAAAAAGGAGCATGCGCAGTGAAATCCAGAGGATTCCGCTCCTCAAAACAACGTTACATGCTGCGTTCCTCCCGCTGGGCGGAAGCAACGGAGCGTCGCCCAGCGGAAGCAACGCAGGTCCTTTTGGTACAATCCGTCAACCATACAAGTCTATGGGAAACAGCGGAATCCGTTAACGGATTCCGCTGTTTTCCAAAAGGGCGGATTGTAACGGAAGGAAAACAACGCAAGTGTGAAAGTATCCTAAGCTGTAATGCCCTGCACATGAGGCAAGAGACACGGCTATATCAGTAGAACTATACTATGTTTCTAATTGGAGGTATTTGGTAATATTATTCTTATTCTTACGCCAGCTACATATAGGAATAGGATTTTGGAAATGGGAGTACTTCTTTAACTCTTGCTTGCCCTACAGTCAGTTTCTAGGCAAAACTTCCTACATAACATTTTTAGGAAGCTAATATTACTCTCCTACATTGTAATATTTTACACATTATACCTATTAACAATAACATATTATGCATTATCACTATACATTATATTGATACAATTGGTGTTTTCAGGGGCCGCAACAAGACCACCTAGGCCACCCTTCTACATTTTGACACAAAAACATATGGAGGGAAGTCACCTCTGTGACCACCAATTGCTAAGTAGAAATAACCTGCACATCCAGAGGGATCGAAAAATATCCCTAGACCTTATGATTTTTCATAAAATATAAATTGGTTTATCTCATTGGGACCATTTTTTTAGCCCCTTCCCTACACAGCATGTACTGGTACCTCCTAATTTTTAGGTACTTCCCGACCAAGGACGTACTGGTTCGTCCTGGCAATCACAGGGGCATACGGTGCTGTGCCCCCACGATCGCCGCCGGGTACTCAGCTTACCCGACAGCCAAAACTCGGACCTCACAACCAAGGACATTCTCCATGCCATCCCTGGCTATTTAACCCCCTAAATGCTGCAATCAATATCAACTGTGGCACTTAGGGGATAGGGAGAGGGATCGGGTTCCCTCTCACCTTTGATCACGACCCCCACAAATTAATCATGAGGGCCCGATTGTTGTCATGGTTACCCGGTTATCATGACTACAGAAAGCCTCAGGCTTTCGCAGTGCAGCTCTTACAGCTGCGATGTTCTGCAGTGATCGAGTACTGCAGAACATTGTAGTTGGGATCAGAATCCTGTAAAGTGATGTCCCATATTGGAAGTAAAAAGGTAAAAAAAATCAGAAAATAAAGAACGAAAAAAATAAAATTACAATAAATAGTTACAAAATTAAACAAAAAAGTATACATATTTGGTATCGCCACATCTGTAACAACTCCATCTATAAAACTGTCACACTAGTTAACCACTTCAGTGAACACACCATAACCCCCCCAACAAAAATTAGCAAAAGCTATTTCTTTTCATCATACAGCTGACAAAAAAGTGGAATAAAACACAATCAAAAAGTCATATATAAATAAAAATGGTACTGCTGAAAAAATCATATTGTCCCATAAAACGTAAGCTGCCATGCAGCTCCATCAGCGAAATATAAAAAAGTTATACCTTTTAGAATATAGTAGTGCAAAAACTGTTTTGTTTTTTTTCTATAAAATCGTTTTTATGGTATAAAAGTGGCAAAACATAAAATCTACATAAATGTGGTATCGCTGTAATCGTATTGACCCGAAAAATAAGATTTGTCTTTTATGGCACAGTGAACGGCGTTAAAAACACCCGAAAATAAACTATTTCTAAGTTGCTGTTACTTCTTGATTGTGCATCACAAAAAGTGGAAAAGAAAGCAATCAAAAAATATTATGTAGCCCAAAATCGTACCAATAAAACTCCAACTCATCCTGCAAAAGACCAGTCCTCAGATGACTCTGTTGGCAGAAAAATAAAAAAAACTATACTCTTTAAAATTTACTGATGCTAAAAATCTCTATTTTGTAAAAAAGCATTTTTAGTATGGAACTCGCCAAACCTAAAAAAAACCCTATATAAATCTGGTATCGCTGCAATTGTACTGACTAAAGGAATAGAGCCACCTAAGCACTTATACTGCAAGGTGAACGGCGTAAAAAAATAAATAAATAAAGCCTTCAATAAAAATAAATTCTTCATCTGCTATTGATTTGTTCATTCTGCCCATAAAAGATGACAGTACAGCGTGGCTCATATTTATCCTATGCTCTGCGCTGAGCTTCTTCACGACCGAGCCCTGCCATGTGCCCAAACAATTGATTTCCACGACATATTATGTACTCAGAAGAAATTGCACAACAAACTGTGTGATGCATTTTTTCTTGTTACCCATGTGAAAATGCTAAACTTTATGGCTAAAGTAACATTTTTGTGGGAAAATTTTAAATTTTAATTTTTCATTACACACTGCCCTAGTTCCTGTGAAGCAGCTAAAGGGTTAATAAACTTATTGGATGGGGTTTTAAGCAGTTTGAGGGGTGTATATTTTAGAATGGTGTCACTTATGGGGATTTTCTGTAACCTAGGCCTCTCAATGTCACTTTAAATGTGATGTGATCCCTAAAAAATGGTTTTGTAAATTTTTGGGGAAAAATAAGAAATTACTGATAAATTTTGAACCCTTCTAACTTTCTGACAAAAAATATATGTTTCAAAAATTGCGCTGATGTAAAGTAGAGATGTGGGAAATGTTATTTATTAACTATTTTGTGTGACATAACTCTCGGATTTAAGGACATAAAAATTCAAAGTTTGAAAATTGCAAAATTTTCACCAAATTTTGGATATGTTCACAAGTAAATGCAAAAAATATCGGCCTACATTTACCACTATCATGAAGTGCAATGTGTAATGAAAAAACAGTCTAAGAACCATCGGGATCTGTTGAAGCATTCTAGAGTTATAACCTGTCAAAGTGACACTGTTCAGAATTGCAAGAAATGACCTGGTCATTAAGGTGAAAACAGGCTCGGAGGTAAAGGGGTTAAAGAAAAATTCTGAAGATGACATCCCCTTTAAAATAAGAATAGTATTGTTAGGACCTGTTTAGCACTAAGCATAAACTAAAAGGAATAGATCACAGAAGCAATTATTGTAGTAGAATCCCTAGTATAATGTGATCTATAGGAAAGTAGGAAATTAAGGCTTCAATACACCTTAGATGACTGTCAGATGAACGCTTGTTTGGCAGACAGCTGTAGCTCTTGATTCTCCTATATACATGAATAATTGGCTCAATCAAGCATGCATTTGCACTCTATAGGGATAGCACAGTAAGCTCTATCAATCTGCATAAGAATAGGAACGTGTTAAAAAATAAAACTGACTAATCATTATGTCATTATTATTAGGAAAACACTCACATTGAACAGATATAAAAGTAATGGAGGTCATCCACATATCGTCCATACCATCTGATATGGGTAGAAAAAGCATTATTCAAAAAAATGTGACCCTCATCCCATCAAAACAAATATGTTAGCCAATGAGGGTGAGAATTTAGCTCCCATTGGGCAATCATGGATCTGTAAAAAGTATTTATCCTCAAATGAAAAAATGTTATTAGTGACCAAACATTTGGTAACAGACAAAATATATTGTTGTAATGTGTGATAATAGTGACTATTTATTCAAAAGAAAAGCCAATGCTGTTAAAGATGTATGATGGTATTCTGGAATTAGCACAGTAATATCACATGTGATCCTTTTGGCCATTTTATTTCAGGTATCGTAGAAAATAGCTGTTTTATATCCTGTATATTGCTCATTGTTCTCAACATCTTCGCTGTACAAGCTGGTCCAACAAAATGAAAGTCGCTCAATCAGTAACCAAATTCCAGCCAAGATATAAGGCAAAGGAGGTGGAAAGATATTCTTATGAGTTTTGGGTAATGCGTGGAAAATAGGACATATCAGATGTTCAACCAATACATTTTCCATAATCTTTTTTCGAAGATGTTTAATGCAAGTTTCTCATGCAATAAATTTGATAGTTGTCTTCTAAAAGTTATGGTGGGACCAGATAAAAGCTGTTGGTAAGTAGTTTGATCTGTCAAAAGTTTGATAACTTTTTGCTTGTAAAATATATGTTCCAAAACAATGATAGAATCACTTTATCTGATTAACATATTTAGATTGTTCTGTAATTCTTGTAGTGTTTGTCTTTATCAAAACATCAGATTAGTAGTATCCATTCTTTGTTTTTGTAACAATACATTCATTTCTCTCTCTATGATACTTTGAATAGAATCCATAGCACACGTTTGTGACTTAACTAGATAGACATTTGGATTGGGGATTCTGCTTAATTTGAAAGTATCATGCAGGAAGATTGTATTATTGGATTGTTCAAATTAAAGATTTATTAATGAAGTACCATTATTTGTTTATGAAACGCCATAGAAAGTGGTGATATAGGCGTACACTGCTTAACCATATTTTGAACTTTTGACTTTCAGGCGCTATATCTCTACCAGCTTTCAGTGTGAGACTATCTTTATTTTATTGACAGTGATCTTGGCTATCTTATGCTCCTTGTGGTGGAAAAATCTTTTTCTTCATGTATACTACAAATTACAGTTCTCACATTCTCTAATAGCGCGATGTGTTATTATGTTGCTTTCCAAGCAAAAGATCAATTGGTTGAAATTTAGGATCAGCCATGAAGTAGATTTCCCAAGAAAAGAGAAACATCATCATCCAACTCATCATTAGCTGTCTCTTGGTCAAGAAAATTGCCAAACTGCATCATGTGAGTGCCATGACAGTTGGAAGAATGCAAAATGAAGTCTGTCCATTCATTCAAAAGCCAAGAGATGGATGTCCAGGCAAAATATCAAAGTAAACAAGTCGGTTCATCACAAGGTTTATCGGTCATGGCATGACAAACACGGCCATAGGAGGTGGCTCCAATGCTTCATAATAGTGAGATCACAGATCTCCATGCAAGCCGTGTGCAATGTACATTAAACAAGTTTGGAATGGTGACCCCCAAAAAAGTGAAGAAGCCTTGACCTCAATATCATCATAAGAAGAGTTGGTCCAAATGTGAGAATGAAGCGGCACACAGCTTTGTGCCGCAGTGCCCAACATTCTTACATTTTCTATAAGAAGAGTTGGCTTGAGTTTGCAAAAAAGTACAAAAAAGTGGACAGTAGAAGATTGGAAACTGGTGATTTGGAGCGGAGACAAAATTCAATAGACTACACTCTAATGGGTACAAATGAGTCTGGAAGAAACAAGGGACAAAGGGGTTAACAGATAGAAGAATGCATGGAACTGTTAAGTTCGGTGGAGGAAGCCTGATGATATGGGGTTGTTTCAGAGCTAAAGGCGTTAGATACTTGACCAGGATCGATGGTGGTCTCAATGCCGAGCTATATATTAGTATCCTGCAAGACTAGTTACTTCATACCCTCGAGTACTAAGGGTATGAAAAAGACAACATAGTGTTCCAGCAGGTAATTTCAAGCATGTGTAGAGATTGGAGAAGAAATGGTTTAATTATTATTATTATTATTTATTTCTAGAGCACCATTAATTCCATGGTGCTGTACATGAGAAGGGGTTACATACAGAATACATACACAAGTTACAGTAGACAGGCTAGTACAGAGGGAAGAGGGCCCTACCCTTGTGGGCTTACATTCTATAGGATTTTGGGGAGGAGACAGTATGTGGGGTGTAGATTGGGCGGCAGCTCCGCACAGTGGTCGGGCGGCAGCTCCGCACGGTGGTCGGGCGGCAGCTCTGCACGGTGGTGAAGCAGTGAGGCCATTGTAGATTATAGGCATTTCTGAACAGATGGGTTTTCAGGTTCCGTTTGAAGCTTGCAAGGGTAGTAGATAGTCTGACGTGTTGAGGCAGCGAGTTCCAGAAGACTGGGAATGCTCGGGAGAAGTCTTGGAGTCGGTTGCGTGAGGAGCGAATGAGAGAGGAGGAGAGAAGGAGATCTTGGGAGAACCGGAGGTGACTTGTTGGAGTGTAGTGGGAGATTAGTTCAGTAGTTCAGAGATATACGGAGGAGACAGATTATGCACAGTTTTGTAGGTCAGTCTTAGTATTAGTTCAGTTAGTGTTAGTTTGAATTGGATACGGTGGAAGGTTGGGAGCCAGTGGAGGGACTTGCAGAGAGGAGAAGAGGGGTGGTATTGAGGAGAGAGGTGGATCAGTCGGGCAGCAGAATTAAGGATGGACTGGAGAGGGGCGAGTGTGTTAGCAGAGGCGCCACAGAGGAGGATGTTATAGTAATCGAGGCGGGAGATTATGAGGGCATGCACTAGCATTTTTGTAGATTGCGAGTTGAGGAAAAGACGGATTCTGGAAATATTTTTGAGTTGAAGACGGCAGGAGGTGGTGAGGGATTGGATGTGTGGTATGAAGGACAAGGCAGTGTCAAAGGTCACTCCGAGGCAGCGAACTTTGGGTACTGGCGAGAGCCTGGTGTTATTTATTGTAATAGATAGATCAAGTGGAGAGTGTAGGTGAGATGGAGGAAAGATGATTAGTTCAGTTTTGGCCACATTGAGCTTTAGGAAGCGAGAGGAGAAAAAGGAGGATATAGCAGATAGACACTTCGGGATTCTGGACAGCAGAGATGTGACATCTGGGCCAGAGAGGTAGATCTGAGTATCATCGGCATATAGGTGGTACTGGAAGCTATGGGACTTTACGAGTTGTCCCAGGCCAAATGTGTAGATAAAAAAAAGTAAGGGTCCCAGGACAGAGCCTTGAGGGACGCCAACAGAGAGATGGCGGCATGAAGAGGTTGTGTGGGAATGGGAGACACTAAAAGTGCGGTTGGAAAGGTATGAAGAGATCCAAGAGAGGGCGAGATCTCTGACACCAAGGGAAGAGAGGATCTGTAATAGGAGGGAGTGGTTGACAGTATCAAAGGCTGAGGACAGGTCTAGAAGTAGGAGTATGGAGAAGTGCTTGTTAGCTTTGGCAGTAAGTCATTCGTGATTTTAGTCAGGGCAGTTTTGGTACAATGATGAGGACGGAAGCCGGACTGTAGGTTGTCAAAGAGAGAGTTGGATGAGAGGTGGGAGGAAAGTTCAGCATGGACATGCTGTTCCAGGAGTTTTGAGGTGAACGGGAGTAGTGATATGGGGCGGTAGCTGTTAGTAGAGGTTGGGTCGAGGGAAGGTTTCTTTAGGATAGGTGTGACTGTTGCATGTTTAAAGGCAGAGGGGAAGGTACCAGTCGTTAAAGATAGGTTGAAAAGATGAATTAAGGCTGGAATAAGGATCGTGGCGAGGTTGGGGAGGAGATGGGATCAAGTGCGCAGGTGGTGAGGTGCACTTTTGAGAGAAGACATGCAAGCTCTTCTTTGGTGATTGTGGGGAGGAAGTTTATGGGGGAGGGGGAGTGGTCTGTTATGTGAAGGGGTTGTGGTGACTGAGCAGAGAATACTTGCCTTATTTGATCGATTTTTTTTTTTTTTTCTTTGAAATAAGTGGCAAAGTCATCTGTAGAAATGAGGGAGGTTGGAAGGGGCAGTGGTGGTGAAGGAGGGAGTTGAAAGTATTGAATAACTGTTTGGGGTTGTGTGTTAAAAAGGAAATGAGGTTTCTGAAGTAATCCTGTTTAGTGGAGGTGAGGGCTGAACGAAATGTGTGAATTGCATTTTTGAATGTGGTGAAGTCTTCCTGGGAGTGCGTTTTCTTCCAGCGCCGCTCTGCAGCCCTAGACACTTGCCATAGTTTTTTAGTGAGGCTGTTGTGCCAGGGCTGTCTATTGATTCGTCTCACTCTGCCATGCACAAGGGGAGCGACTGAATCAATAGCTGATGTGAGAGTGGTGTTGTAGAAAGTGGTGGCACTGTTTGTGTCGTGGAGTGACGATATGAAGGACAGCGGAAGGATAGAGTCAGAGAGGGTGTGCATGTTGATGTGTGCAAGGTTTCTGCGGGGATGTGCTAGGCGCTGAACAGGGGGGGCAGGTGAGGAGGAAAGGGCTGAAAAGGTCAGCAGATGGTGGTCAGATAGGAAGAGGGGGGGAAGTTGTGAGGTCAGAAAGGGAACAGAGGCAGGTGAAGATAAGGTCTAGTGTGTGTCCATCTTTATGGGTGGCAGAGGCGGACCACTGAGTTAGACCAAAAGACGAAGCGAGGGACAGGAGTTTGGAGGCTGCTGACTGGCAGTTGTCAGTGGGGATGTTGAAGTCACCCATGATGATAGTGGGAATGTCAGCAGAGAGAAAGTGTAGAAGCCAGGCAGAGAAGTGGTCGAAGAAGGCAGTGGTAGCGCCCGGGGGTCTGTATATGTCAGCCACTTGGAGGTTAGAGGGAGAATAGATTCGGACAGAGCGCACTTCAAAGGAAGGCAGGACAAGAGAGGGTAGAGGTGGGATTCGTGTAAAGCTGCAGTTGTTAGAAAGAAGGAGACCCACTCCTCCACCCTGTCTATTGCCAGGGCGAGGAGTGTGGGAGAAGTGAAGGCCACCGTAACATAGTGCAGCAGGGGAGGCAGTGTTGAAGGGTGTCAGCCATGTTTCGGTGAGGCCCAGAAAGGATAGATTGCTGAAGGTAAAGAGATTGTGCATGATGTGCAGTTTATTACAGACAGAATGGGCATTCCAGAGAGAGGGAGCATTGGAGTAGGTGAGAGGGGAATGGATTTTATATTGGAGAGATTGCGGTAGTTACTAGTATGTGGGGAGTGATAAATGGGTAATAAAGAGGGGTGTACCATCTGTGAGGGGCCAGGGTTGGGGGATATGTCACCAGCAGTGAGAAGAAGTAGAGAAAGGGAGAGCAGGTGGGAAAAGGAGAGTGGAAAGCATGGTGTGCGTGATATAAGGAGCGATCTGAGATTTAGGAGCAGGTCAGCAGATGAGGACAGATGAGAAGGCAGGACGGAAGGGGAGATGAATATTTGTTTGGAGAGTGCTGGGGTGTGGGGATAGCAAAGGAGAGTAAGGAGGAGAGGGGCAAAGACTGTGAGGGCATAGGTGAACATGGTGGGAGTAAGGTGTTAAGTATGGGATTTAACAAATAAATTATGACAGTGGCAAACTCAGAAAGAGTAACGTTTTACCTTCTGGTCCCTTCTGGGACATTTCTGGTATATTTCTGACACTCCACTTAATGGATCCCACTTATGAGATCACACCAGACCAGGGTCATAGCAGACCTGCACCATCAAATTTATACATCTCTGAAGGCCTACAGATTGACTCTGGTGTGAGCAGAAGGGAGGGGTCGTACTAACACAGAGCGCAGAAACACACCAGGGGTAAATTAGCAGAAAGACACTACAAGAAGCATTTGGACTACTTCACAGCAAGATGGCTATACGCTTGAGATGGAGAAGATATAGTCAAGTGTGATCTAGGATCAAAGAGTTAGAATTAGATTTTTTTTTTCTTCTTTTTAAGGGAAGACAGCTGTTGAAGGAATATGACATACCAGTAGAAATATTAATACAGGACAGAATAGACTTCAATGAAGAGGCAGTTGTTGAAGGAATATGACATACCAAATATTATTAGAAATATTAATTTAATGATAATGAAGTAAAGGTGCTGGATTAGTCCCCAGAGCTCAACCCAATTGAACACTTGTGAGTAGAGTTGAAGGAAAAGCTGTAAACATATCCGAGTCGACCATTATGCACCAACAGTGGGAAGGTGTAGAAGAGACCTGGAATCAGATTTCGGTCAAGACATGATTGAATCTGATTTAGAGCATGTGCAGTAGAATTCAGGCAGTGTTGAAAGCCAAAGGTGGATTTACTAAATGCTAAGAGCTTAATTTAAAATTAAAATTTAGATTTTTAGGAGCAAAACAGTAACAGTGCAGAGATATGACAAGAATCTGCATAACTAATCGTATGCTAAATAGTTGAAAGTCAAATTTATATTTGAGATAGGCAAGATGATTGTCTATAAAATGAAGGTAGTCTCTTGTTGGAAGCTGTAGTGGATGGTGAAATATGGAGCCTGAAATTCAAAAGTTCAAAACATTGGTACCCTTATGCTTGTCAGTGTACACTGAGCTGTTGTCATAATATTCTTGTTATGTATGTTATTCTGATGAATCAGAGAAATCTTTCCTTGTAGTCTGTAATCTCATTTATTGATATCTTTAATGGTTTGAAATAGATTTGCATGAATAGTGGGACCCGCAATGGGTTTGAAACATGTAGGCCATGTATTTCCGTTTTTTAACATTTTGTTTTTCCTTCTGTGTTTTTATTGAAGATGAAATAAACTTGAATTTGCACTTAGTTTTTTGTTGCATTTCTATTGGTGCTGGACCTACCATTTTTTCTTCTATCATCCATTTTTTCGGAAGGAGTATTCAGTCATGTGATGTAAATGATTTAACGTGGTTAGTATTGCGAGACTAGGTGAAAAACCTTATTTCTTGGACAATTATCATCTAAAATCATTGTTAAATTCTGATAAATTTGCAATAAGATGGAATCAGGATTTTACACCCTCCTTTTTAGGTTCGAAAGAATAGATCCATGATGGAACCTGGATGGAGGCTGCAAGATCCTAGTAACACAATGGAGAGACCTTAGATGGCTTCTCTGCCTCGTTTGATGCACAGACTGCATGTAACCAACTCAATTTGGTCTATATTGTGGCTATACTGAAAAAACCCAACCTTTCAATCTTTTTCATAAGAGTCATAATAGCCCCCCTAATTCTTCTCTACAGGAAGCGTTTTTACTTTGGAGATTATCTTAGAATCCTTCTCAACTGTTAATGAGACACAATGGGGCTGGCAGTTATCTCCACTTACATTTGGTTTTGTACAGACTGCCAATGATGCCAGTGCCAATACAAATATATTAGTTATGCCATGAGGTTAAAAGGAAAGAATTGAGGAAGAAAATAATTGAAAACTTGAGTTCTAGAAGATTTTAGTACTATAAAATTCATGTGGCTAAGAATAAAGTAATTGGAATGGTGTTTACTAATGAAGAGAAACAAGGCAGTCCTACAAGTTGACTTACTTTTTAAATTAAAGTATTTCCTGATACCCAAACTATATAAAATTCTACAAAATTATTAACAGATATTTGAAGATTACTAGGGATGCAATTAACATAATAGGTAAAATTTTGAAAATTTAAATTACAATTTTATCAAATATTGTTTTTTATTTTTACTCACTTGTTAAATTCATGCCAAATTAATAGAATTTTTACTGAATTAATTAAACCTCACCTAAAATATTCCATAAAGGTATCCAAACAGTGGATGGAAACATTTCTTATATAAATATCTGTGAAATTGCTGATTGCTCTCAATTCAAAATCTATACCAGGCCTCCCATCTGCCAAGTTACACTCACTTTGAGGCCTAAGCCACACGGCATGAAAATCAGTGCGAGTGGAGTGCGATAAAAAAAAATCGCATTCCACTCGGACCAATATTAGCCTATGTGTGAGCACACATGAGCGATTTATTTTTTCAGCCCTAATCGGACCAAGAAAACAATGGCAGCATGCTGCGATTGTAATGCGAAACTCTTTCTCTCGCAGCTATTCAAGTCAATGGGGCAAGAGAAAAAAAAACGCACTGCACTTGCGGTACACCGTTGTACCTCGCGTGCAGTGCGAGAGTGGCAGTAGGCGGCTACGGAGGAGAAAGGGAGATAAATCCTTCCCTCCCCTCCTCAGCGCCGGTCCTCCCCTCCACAGAGCCGGCCCGCCCCCCACATCTGAGGTCCGCTCGCACGGTCGGACCTCAGTCGCAGGGACACTTGGCTCTGCTGTACTGCCAGCGTGAGCTGAGTGTCATGCGAGGGGATCACAGTAATCCCCGTGTAGTCCCAGCCTTAATATTGAAGTCTTCTAATATGGCAGATAGACCGTACGGCTCTCCGAGGCACCAGGACATGATTGTGAGCACTGCACTCCCAATAACTATTGCTATGCCCCCGCTGAGAAGATATGTGCACCACTAATGATCCAAAAAAAAGTGGGAGGGATGGGGGACATACCAGGTTTCCTTTAATATTTTTTACCAACCCCAACATTATATATTTTATGCAATATGTTTATTCTCTTCCTCCCTTCCTCTTACACTTTAAATTGTAAGTGGGGACCGTGTCTATTTAATGTATGCAGCACATACTGAATGTCAGTAAAAATAGAACCCAAGCCTTTAGAATTCAGAATATAAAACATGAAAAAACACTTTTGCTTCTGTATGTGTAAGTGTCCTACATATCCTAGTCAAGGTATGCATGAAGCCGTCATGTCACAATGATTGGGTCAGGTAGGACTTACATTGTGAGCCCTGTTGGGGATAGGAGTGAATGTGTGTGATGGCAGCCTCTACTACAGAACATGTGTATAGCTTGGCATGTTGTCACCATATATTATATCACGTGGGCACTACAAACAATCAACTCCAGCTAATGAGTTGCTTTCATCACATTTCCTTTGGATGAATCTCCGATGACTGAAGGAAGAGTAAAAACATTAGTCCTTGGGCTGTCGCTGATTGGCTGCAGCGCTCACATGGCACAACAATGTCCAGGAAGACCTGGTGCTGACACACTGGAACAGCACCAGAGTGGTAGGTGAGTATCTACTATTTTTATATAATACTGGGGAATATAGCATTTAACCCTTTCACCACCTGTCAATTTGCCATTTTTTTGTTGTAGTTTTTTTTCTCCCTTTCTTCTAAGAGCCATAACGTTTTTTATTTTCCATCAATACAGCCATATTGGTTTTTTGCAGGATGAGATATAATTTTGAATGAAACCAAGTGTGGTGAAATTGCAAACTAAAGTGCAATTCACAATTGTTTTTTTAAAAAAAATATTTATCATCTTCACTAGTGATGAGCGAGCATGCTTGTTACTACTCGGTACTCGCACGAGTATCACTGTACTCTGGCTACTCGGCGGGGACAGAGTAATCTCGCGATTCTCGTGCTGTATTCGTGGTCTTGATCCCTGCATGTTGGCGCTCTTTTGAGAGCCAGCCCTCATGCAGGGATTGGCTGGCAGACCACTGCAATGCCACAGCCCTGTTAGTTGTGGAATTGCAGTGATTGGCCGGCCCGCACAGCGTGACCGAGCCTTTATACCGGCGGGCGCGCTGTGCTCTGCTCACAGCCATCCAGACAGTCAGTGCAGGGAGAGTGTTGCTGCTTCAGGGAAAGGTTTGCGGCCCTTTATAGCTATTTCCGTAGCAGGGCTGCAAACAGTGTGACCAGAAGTCCTTCTCAGGACTATTCTAGTTGTATACAGGCAGGCAGGGTATAGCCAGGTCGGAGTACAGTAGCAGAGTCCTTCTCAGGACTATTGTTGCTATATACAGGCAGGGTATAGCCAGGTCGGAATACAGGCTAGTGACCAGAAGAGTCCTTGTCAGGACTATTGTAGCAGTATACAGGCAGGCAGGCAGGCAGGGTATATAGCCATTCCTAGTGGTGACCGTATAGCAGCCTTCATCATATCTGGGGCTGGTGTACACAGTCTAAAACAGTTCAGATAGTGTCAGACTTCTCAGTAATTTTTGCTCCTAAAAACCTGTTAGGTTCTTAGTGCGTCCGTGCTTGCATTTAAAAACCGCACGTGTGTGCCTGTCGGTGGCAGCGTACAGGTGCACTTGTGTGCGTTTTTCACAAACTATTATATAACGCACAAGTGTAGTGTATAATACACGTCAGTCAGCAGTGGCTGATAGTGTCAGACTTCTCAGTAATTTTTGCTCCTAAAAACCTGTTAGGTTCTTAGTGCGTCCGTGCTTGCATTTAAAAACCGCACGTGTGTGCCTGTCGGTGGCAGCGTACAGGTGCACTTGTGTGCGTTTTTCACAAACTATTATATAACGCACAAGTGTAGTGTATAATACACGTCAGTCAGCAGTGGCTGATAGTGTCAGACTTCTCAGTAATTTTTGCTCCTAAAAACCTGTTAGGTTCTTAGTGCGTCCGTGCTTGCATTTAAAAACCGCACGTGTGTGCCTGTCGGTGGCAGCGTACAGGTGCACGATTTGCACAAACTTGGATATAACGCACAAGTCTAGTGAATACACGTCAGCACAGCATTGCAAAATGCGCAAGGGCGTTGGCAAGCAACAAGGAAGTGGACGTGATGGTGGTACAGGCAGAGGCCGAGGTCGTGGGCAAGCTCTAATTTCGCCACAACAAAGGGCCACATCTAGTCGCTCGCACGTCCTGTCCCAAATTCTTGGGGACCGCAGCAGTACACCGCTCTTGAACCAAGACCAGTGTCAACAGGTTGTTAGTTGGATAGCGGATAATGCTTCCAGTCAGATTGGCACCACCACAAACACTCTGTCTTCCACACGGTCAAGTGTCAGTAGCCGTGATACTGCACCGCACATTTCAGAACCTGATCCTCCTTCCTACCACAAGGCTGAGTACACGTCCTCGGACATTAATGATCCCACACTTGGACACTCGGAAGAGCTGTTCACGTTTCAATTCGCACATTCTGGCCTCTCGCCAGCTCATGTTGAAGTGGGTCATGAGGAGATCGTATGTACAGATGCCCAAATATTTGAGCAGCCACGTTCTCACGAAGTTGGCAACGTGTCTCAACAAGGGGTGGACGATGATGAGACACAATTGTCAGGAAGTCAGGAGGAGGAGCAGGGTGCGGAAGAGGAAGACGACGTGGTGGATGATCCAGTAACTGACCCAACCTGGCAGGAGGATATGCAGAGCGAGGACAGCAGTGCACAGGGGGAGGGAGGCGTAGCATCCCAACAGGCAGTAAGAAGCAGGGTGGTGGCTCCAGGCAGAAGTCAGGCAACCGTTCCCCGGAACAACAACACGACACAAGGTGCCTGTACAAATGTTAGGTCTTCCCGAGTCTGCCAGTTTTTTAAGTTGGCTCCAGATGATTCAAAAAAGGCCATTTGCAACACCTGCCGTGCCAGCATCAGCAGGGGTACCAAAACTAGCAGCCTGACCACCACCAGCATGATCAGGCACATGTCAGCCAAGCACCCGACTTTGTGGGAAGTACAACAGAGTCGAGGAGCAGTGCTTGCTGATGTCACTGCTACGTCTTCGCTGGTTGTGCATGCGAGCCAATCCCCTGTCCATGCTGCCTGCGAACAAGCCTCCTCCGGTCCTGCACCTGCAGTTGCCTACGCAGAAATAACACCATCATCAAGCACGTCCTTGTCCCAGCGCAGCGTTCAGTTATCCATTCAGCAAACCTTTGAACGCAGGCGCAAATACACTGCCAACGCCCCACATGCCACAGTTCTAAATGCTAACATTTCGCGACTGCTTGCGCTGGAAATGTTGCCTTTTAGGCCGGTGGAGACAGAAGCATTCCGCGACCTGATGGCGGCAGCTGTCCCACGTTACTCTGTCCCCAGCCGCCACTATTTCTCCCGGTGTGCCGTCCCCGCGTTGCATAACCACGTGTCACAAACATCACACGTGCCCTGAACAATGCTGTTTCAGCCAAAGTCCACCTAACCACAGACACGTGGACAAGTGCTTGTGGGCAAGGCCGCTACATCTCGTTGACGGCACACTGGGTTAATATTGTGGAAGCTGGGACCCAGTCTGAGCGAGGGACGGAACACGTCCTTCCCACACCAAGGTTTGCAGGCCCTACCTCAGTCAGGGTTTCACCCACACTCTACAGCTCCGGAATGTCATGCTCTTCAGCCTCCTCCTCCTTCTGCGCATCCTCATCCACTTTACCCTCCACACCAGTCCCAAGCTTGAAGCACTGCAGCACTGCCTCGGCGAAGCGGCAACAGGCTGTGCTGAAGCTAATCTGCATAGGTGACAAACTCCACAATGCAGAAGAGGTGTGGACAGCTCTGAAACAGCAGGCAGATCACTGGCTCACACCTCTGAACCTAAAGCCAGGAAAGGTCGTGTGTGACAATGGCCGGAACCTGGTGGCGGCTTTGAGGCGAGGCCAGCTGACACATGTTCCATGCGTGGCCCATGTGCTCAACCTCGTGGTTCAGCGGTTTCTAAAGTCATACCCAGAGCTGTCTGATCTGCTGGTAAAAGTTCGCCGCCTGTCTGCACATTTTCGAAAGTCACCTACTGCTTCAGCCGGCCTTGCCGGCTTTCAGCGCCGTTTGCATCTTCCGGCTCACAGACTGGTGTGTGATGTCCCCACACGTTGGAATTCAACTCTGCACATGTTGGTCAGGATATGTGAGCAGAAGAGGGCAGTTGTTGAGTACCTGCATCACCTAAGCCGTCGGGAAATGGGTCAAACTCCACACATAACACCTGAGGAGTGGAGATGGATGTCCGACCTATGTACCATCCTCCAAAACTTTGAGGACTCCACCAAGATGGTGAGTGGTGATGACGCCATTATTAGCGTCACCATACCGCTACTCTGCCTTCTAAAACGGTCTCTGCTCAAAAACAAACATGATGCATTGCAGGCGGAGCGCGATGAGTTGCAGCAAGAAACAGTAGTGGGTGTGGGTGATAACACACAGCCCAGCCTCGTCTCATCACAACGTGCAGTGGAGGACTATGACGAGGAGGAGGATGAAGACATGGAGCAACTCTCCGGCCAAATTGAGGATATGACATGCACACCAGTCATATCCTCAGTTCAGCGTGGCTGGCCAGAGGACAGGGTAGATGAGGAGGAGGAGGAGGAGGAGGAGGAGGACAGCATGTTCAGTCATCGTGTTGGTCAGGCTACTGAAGTCCTGGCTGTTAAGAGTCTGGCGCACATGGCTGACTTTATGGTAAGCTGCCTGTCTCGTGACCCTCGCGTTAAGAACATCTTGGCCGACAATCATTATTGGTTGGTAACACTGTTAGACCCACGCTACAAGGAGAACTTTATCTCTCTTATTCCCGAGGCGGAGAGGTCAACCAAAATGCAGCAGTTCCGGAAGGCCATAGTCACGGAAGTAGGCAAAGCATTCCCCTCACAAAACGCTAGCGGCATAGGTCAGGAATCAGTGGACAACCAAGGCGTACAGCCGAGAGAGGCACAAGTCCAATCCGCCAGAGGTAGGGGAACAGTCTTTAAGATGTGGGACAGTTTTCTCAGCCCCACACGTACCACAGCCCCTGAGGTGCGGGGTAGTGCCACAAGAAATCCTAAGTTTGCCCAGATGCTCAAGGAGTACCTTGCAGATCGAACAACTGTACTCCGACATTCCTCTGTGCCTTACAATTATTGGGTATCCAAGGTGGACACGTGGCATGAATTGGCTCTCTACGCCTTGGAAGTCCTGGCCTGCCCTGCCGCTAGCGTTTTGTCAGAGCGTGTTTTTAGTGCCGCAGGTGGAATCATTACAGATAAACGCACCCGCCTGTCAACTGAAAATGCTGACAGGCTGACTCTGATCAAGATGAACAAGGGTTGGATTGGGCCAGACTTCACCACACCACCAGCAAATGAGAGCGGAATTTAAAGTTTGTAACGGGAATTTGCCATGTACCTCCACTCACCCATGGGTACACACTTCTGGACTTTGGATAATCGCTGGACTGCTCCTCCTTCTCCTCATGCGCCACCATGATGACCGTTACAATAGTTAGGCCTTTGTTTCAGGTATACCCCCAGTGGTAAATTTTTTCGCCCATTCTTTGCAGAATGGACATTACAACGACAGGAGACCCGCTCCTTTGCAATGGGAACAATGTTTTGAGGCCCTCATGCACGTCTCTATCCAGGGACAACGTGGAGCCTCCCAATTTTTGGCTGCCCTGCCTAAGGGCTATACTACAATAGACCCACTTCCTTACAATGGGCACTTCAGGTTTACAGGCCCTCATGCACGTCTGTATGCAGGGGCATTGGTGAACCTCACAATTTTGGACTGCCCTGGCAAAGGAAAATACTACAAAGACTCACTTCCTCAAAATGGGCACATTAGACTTAGAGGCCTTTATGTACGTCTCTTCTCAGGGACATCGGAGTGCCACACAATGTTTTACGTAAAATCTTTCATGTATTAATCTCAAAAAGTAACATACATTAGCTCTATCTCACTATTGGGTATGTGCCCTTAACATTTCCGCCATGAAAATTCATTTTGGTGTCATTTTTGAAGGTTTTCTGGTGAGTCCGTAAAAATGGCGTAAAACGCGGACAAAATTGTTCACAGCTGTGACTTTTGAGTGATAAATGCTTCAAGGGATCTTCCCCATGCTGTTGCCATGTCATTTGAGCACTCTTCTGAGACTTTTGTGCCATTTTTAGGGTTTCTACATGCTGCCGGGGGTCATTTCACAAAAATACTCGGGTCTCCCATAGGATAACATTGGGCTCGGTGCTCGGGCCGAGTACACGAGTATCTTGGGATGCTCGGCCCGAGCCTCGAGCACCCGAGCTTTTTAGTACTCGCTCATCACTAATCTTCACTATATGGTAAAACTGATCTGGCAATATGATTTCCCAGCTCAGTACAAGTTCGTAGATACTGGTTAAAGGTGGATCTCTAATCCACTTACGCCTGTTAGCTGCACATGTCAACTGATAAGATCACCCGACATTTTTCGGGTAGACATGCGGGCTTGCCGTTCAACCCCGCATTAATGGACACACACGACCTTGGATGTACTAATACGCCCAAGGTCATGAAGGGGTTAAGAAGGGATAGTCCTAGTAGTTTACAACCCCCTTAAGTTTCAGTAAATCAATTTCCCATGTAAATATTATTATTATTAGTTATTATTATAGCACCATCTATTCCATGGCCCTGTCCATGTGAAAAGGGACATAATATATACATACTGTATATACATAATAGGGATAAGTACAATAATCATAAACAAAACAAGGCACAGACTGGTACAGGAGGAGAGAGGACCCTGCCCGCAAGGGCTCACAGTCTACAAGCAAAGTAATTTTTATTAAATTACTCAGCTAGCAAATTGGCAAAATATGACTTATACAATAATGTATCTTCAAGTGTGCATCTCTTGGCCACATTTTACCTTCCTCACATGTCCATTTATATTCATAAAGAACTTCATGTTTTTTTCTCTCATAAAACCTTGTATCTCTGCTTCCAAAAATGGACTAAGGTATAATTTGCTTAACCTTCGTCCGGCTGAATAGGTACAATTGTAACTATTCTGTTTTAAAATTGCAATACATTTTTTTTTCCAAAAGCCGTAGGGGGCTGAAATTTCGTGACATCTCTGCAGTTTTGGTCCAGAATATATTGGCCAAATTTCAATAAAAGATCTCCACGCCCTTCTGAGATAAGGGGTCGCTGTTAACATTGTAAAATGATGCAGCCTGACGAAGGTTAAACCAGATTTCACAATGGTAAGTACTGTACATCTTTTGTGAATGTGTAGAGAATATTTTCTTCCTAGCTATAGTTAGTAGTGATGGGCAAGCGTGCTTACCTTGCTCGTTACTCGATCGAGCAAAAGAGTGTATGATGCTCCAATTGACTTTCATTATACTCTGTACTTGATTTACGCATCTCCGATGATCGATTGAGTAATGAGCAATGGTGCTCATGCTCACCCATCACTATAATAGCAAAAAATGAATCCACCGGTCAGAACGTTGATGACATCCATGGATTACCTTTCTTCTTAACTGTGTGAATGCCCCATACTGAGAAATCATTGGGAGGAGATTACAGTGAAGCCTATTGAAGGCCCATTGTTCCCCCCCCACTAATTTTGCCAATTCAGGGTCAATTGTAAACGTTTCTCTTTGTTTATTGCAGGACAGTGGATATCCCTAAAATAAAACTATCCTAGGTAATTAGTAAGATCATTGCTAGGCAACACTTTGATTTTTTGCCTTATGAGTTTTATCTGGAGCTTTGTCTGATTAGCTTTGTACATTGTGTATCTCCTTTGTTTATCTGGTTTCTGCTTATGATCAGCTTGGTGATAATTCTCTTCAACTTCTGTTGAACTGCTCATCTGCTTCTGAAATACCCACTAATTACGACCTAATCTCTACTACACAGTTTCAATGCGAGGCCTCTGACAATAGGCAGCAGAGCTGCAGGCATCCATCTGGGGTCTGAATCCACAAAAGGCGGCTTGGTAAAGATGCATATATAAGGGGCACCTCAGGGACCAAGGAAGCATGCATAGATACAAAAGGTCTCACCACCTCTTTTGTTTTGGAGAACTGCCTTCATCCTGCCGAAAGCACAAGGGAGGTAAACTCAGCTGGCAGACGCCAATTTACCCTGGGACAGATGTCTGACAAAGGAAAATAATAAAAAAGCAATAAATATGGTCACTTCCGAAACAAAAGCTCCTCTAACTTTCTAGTATTTTGTTACCACCCTACTCATAACAGCCAATTCACATTTGTCTTAATATTAATATTACAAGACTGTCAATCACATTGTATCTGCCTACAGGCATATGGTCTAGTGAATGCGGAGCTAACAGCCTTTTATACCAACGCGATTCCTCCACTGTCGGACACAGAGGAAAATAAAAAAAAAAACATCAGAGCACATAAATAATGAGCTGATCTGTTACCGGCTTTCATGGTAGACATAGAACACATTGGTGGGTGTTTACAGCGTAGCTGGAGCAATATTATCAGCCACCATTACTAGTCACTTCTACCTCCAAATCAAGTGGGATTGTGCATTATGAAGAGCTATTTGACTGCCAAGGACCCGTGTACTATTTTAGAACAGTCGCCCCCAGTCTGACCCAAAACCTTTAGGCCTATGTTCACATGTCTAGGAATCGTCTGTTAGAACGGATCCAGCAGCAGTTTCAAATGGAAGATGAATAGCAATCTGATAATAGATCCGTTCTTCATAGACTTCAATGTTAAAAAAATGTATCCTGCCAAAATCAGTTATTACAAAAAAGACAAAAAAGTTATGCCTGCACAACTTGTTTGCCAATGTATTGCTTCTGGATCCGATGATTACTGGACATGTGGATCCCGCCTTACATGGGGTGATCATAGGTCGAACAAACAAAGGTCCTTTTCCAATTATTTGTCAAGAAGTTTATGAGTTGAAGTCCTGGGGAGACCAGATGAAATGAAATGAGAACTGGTAATTTAGTTTATGTACTGTAGAGATACCAGCCCCACCATTGAGGAGGAGGAGCTATGGAGCCAGCGAGGAGAGGGGAGAAGAAGTCAGGACAAAAGCTCTGACTGCTGGGACAGCGAACTGAACCCTCAAATTGGGACAGTCCCACTGACTCAGGGATGGTTGGGAGCTATGATTATAAATTCACATATACTGGAAATATAAGCAAACTAGCATTGATAACTTCGTATATTGTAGGCAATATACAGTTTAGCTGGTACAGTAAAATATATTTTATCTTATCTGTATTTTATCTTACCTGCCTGTTAGTTGTTAGGCCCATAGTAAAAAAAATGAAATAGTCCCAGATAAGCCCTGTAAATGTACATTTTAGTTCTAGCTATTCCATGGCACATCATTTATTTTCTCCTTGATAAACTTTTACAATTAGTAAAGGAATCCGAGCGCTTTACATATATAGCTGTATTCGTATTAATCTCCAGGTCCAGACACTTTAGCAATCCATATGCTGCAAATTTTATACTTTTCAAGAAGCGATGGAAATATAATATCTTGTGAAAAAAATGCAAAAAAGAAAGGCAATGTCTTAAAAAGTCAGAAAAAAAAAATTCATTTGTGCACAAAATTCTACATGGACCTGAATGCTGCCTGCCAAAATTACAAATGGGATATATTTTTTGTTGTTAAACACTATGGACACTGTTATTACTGGAAAAAAATATAGTTTAGGTACTGTATGTGTGGCGCCTGGACAAGCCAGGTCGTCACAGGTACTACACCAACACATCCTACACCCCGGCTAGGCACACCTAAGTCAAACACAAATCCTTGTTGCCTTCCTCCAGGGGCTGATGTCCACACCAGGGGGTGGGCCAGGTGGTTGGTCCCACCCACCAAGGAGTTCACAGTCCTGGAGGCGGGAAGAGTTTCAGAACAGTTTTGGAGAGGGAAGTGGTAGTAGAGACTGACCGTGTCCGGGTGTGTGGCCCGGGCACACAGCAAGGTTGGCAGACGGTGGTGACCGTCTGCAGGAGAGGCTGATTGGAGTGAACCGTACGGACCGGGAACGGGCGGTGGCCCGCCGGTACCGGATCGGGGAGTAAAGAGAAGCCAGCAGCATTCGTCAGGGCCTACGGACCCCGACCAGGCTAGGAGTCGCCGTAAAACTGGTCAAATCCGTTAGCGAAGGAAACCTCCGGGGTTTCCCAGCAGTCAAGACCCGATTGAAGGCAACAGCTCACACCGTAGAGGGAAACACAGTCACCGCCAAGGCTACAGTTCCCAGGGCCAGAACCTGCGGGCAAAAGGGGCTTCCTCAGCATCCATCCAAGCTGGGGAGCGGGTTACCGGTGGGAAGCCATTGGAACCGTAAACACAACACAGGTGCAGGGAAAGGCAGTCACCATCAACGTACCGGGAGGAGAACAACCACAGCCGCCTGTGGGACCCGTCTATCCAGCCGTTTGTTTGACCAGAGACACTGTGTGAATTACTGGCTGAGTGAGTACCACCTTGCCATGCGGCACAGCGCTGCCCCCGCGACCCTGCACCTCACCAGGCCCCGTAACCCGCCTGCCATCCCTAAAACCCTCACCGGGGCCCCGGGACAACCAACCCCACTACCCACGGAGGGGAGAACCAACATCCAAGCTGCTCCCTGTCATCGCTCCCGGGATCCCCGTCCAGAGCAGCGGTGGTGTCACAACTTCACCACAACCGTGGGTGGCGTCACGGACAATATCCCCAAACCACACACCAACCCCACTTTCACTCACGGGCGAGGAACGCCGCTCGAGTCCCCGGGATCCGGCCCACCGCTCGAGCCACCATCGAGCAGCAGCAGCAGTAGCCGGACCCGAGCAGTGGGTGAGCGCAGCGTCCCCTCCTCCGCCCGCGACATATGCTAGTGTTTATCTTTACTTGATAAAATTGGTCTAAAAGTGGTGTCACACACAGCGACAACGACGTCGCAGCTAAGTCACCATTTTCTGTGAAGTTGCAGCGACGTCACGTCGCTGTCGCTGTGTGTGACATCCAGCAACGACCTGGCCCCTGCTGTGAGTTCGCCGCTCGTTGCTGAATGTCCTGCTTAATTTTTTGCTCGTCGCTCTCCCGCTGTGAAGCACACATCGCTGTGTGTGACAGCGAGAGAGCAACGAACTGAAGCGAGCAGGGAGCTGGCATCTGGCAGCCTGCGGTAAGCTGTAACTAAGGTAAATATCGGGTAACCAAGGGAAGCCCTTTCTTGGTTACCCGATATTTACATTAGTTACTAGCACTGCCACTCTCACGCTGCCAGTGCCGGCTCCCTGCTCCCTGCATACGTAGCCGGACTACACATCGGGTAAATAAGCAAAGGTTTGCTTATTAACCCGATGTGTACTCTGGCTAGGAGTGCAGGGAGCCAGCGCTAAGTGGTGCGCGCTGGTAACCAAGGTAAATATCAGGTAATGGTTACCCGATATTTACCTTAGTTACCAAGCGCAGCATCGCTTCCACGCTTCGCTGCTGGCTGGGGGCTGGTCACTGGTCGCTGGTGAGATCTGCCTGTTTGACAGCTCACCAGCGACCATGTAACGACGCAGCATCTACTGCGTCGCTATGTGTGAAAGGGGCTTAAGTTTTAATCTGCAACCTTCATTTTCTCATTTCTTCTGACTGCTGCTTATCTCACAGAGAATTGAAAAATCAGTCATTAGAAATCCAACATGATGATACTTGTTTCCACAGATATCATCTTTTGGGGAAGAGTTACTCATAGAGATTACAATGATTGGTGGATCCTGTAGATATCAGTAGGTTCGACCAACTTTACACTATGTATGCGGCTGGGGGGGGGGGGCTTAAATTTACAACACTTTGATTGGCATGTCTAGAACATACAACCTGCCTATTAAAATTCCCCTTTGCCCCTCAGTTAGTTCAGTGATTGATGTTCCTTATGTCGTCCACATGCCACTCAGAATCTCTGCTGCACAACATAGGACCCATGCATGTGCAGTTTGTTTTTTCTTACAGCAAATAGATTACTCCAGCAAGGATAGGTCTTTCACTTTTCGGTCACCAGCTTCAGCACTCACCACTACTGCATCCAGGCAAAATGGAGTGGTGAAGCCATGACCTGGAACTGACCGCAGGACCGACCATGCACAACAGAAGCTAATTCCTTTTTCCCAAAGATTTTGAGGGGTGAAATGCTTAATTGTTTGGTTAAGGTTTAGGGGTTGTCTGATTTAGGAAACTAATATTTGAATACCCTATTACAGAATTTTAAACAAAAGACAAAGGTGTCAAGACCCTCATCATCCACTGAGATTGGAAAATAAATATAAAGAGGGATCATTGATTTCATGGTTATCTGTGTAATATATCTTTTCTCCTGTGGTGACGCTATATAGGAATCAAGAAGTAAGAACCGCAGCACTCAAATAGTAGACAAATATGGTAATTTTGAATATTTTTATTAGTATTTTTTTGATAATCTGCAATAAAGTGCACCAAGTAATTCAGCAAAACACCCGACGTTTCGGCTACTGGAGCCCTTTTCAAGGTTTTGCATGTAGGTAAAGGAGAGGCGACATGGGTCACTGGCAGACTGCCATCAAGAACACGCTGTTAGGTGCCACACTTTTGCAGTATATCAAATTTGACCAAAGGTCAGGAAATTATGGGAATGTAATGCCTCTGTAGGTGAGGGCCTGGGGAGAAGCAAGAGTCCTGGTGGAGTAGTGGTGACAGTAGTGATGGCAGCCTTATTTCCTGACCTTTGGTCGAATTTGATATACTGCAAAAGTGTGGCACCTCACAGCGTGTCCTTGATGGCAGTCCGTTAGTGACCCATGTCGCCTCTCCTTTACCTACACGCAAAACCTTCAAAAAGGCTCCAGTAGCCGAAACGTCGGGTGTTTTGCTAAATTACTTGGTGCACTTTTTTGCAGATTATCAAAAAAATAATAATAAAAATATTCAAAATTACCACATTTGTCTACAATTTGAGTGCTGGGGTTCTTACTTCTTAGTTTGTCTATTTACTCCTATAGCCCCTATTTACTTACTGTATAGTGGTTGAGCCTGGCTTATCCTGCCTGCTATATAGGAATTAAACACTTGCTGCCTGGTTCCTACACAGATTACCCATCTTTCCACAGTCCCAATGTGGGATATCATGTGAACAGTTTTAATAAGGGGCACTTGTAACAAAAAGATAATGTACAGTGAAGTACTTCCTTTAAAGGGGACTAGGACAACTTTCTGATTCTACATGTTTCCACCAGGTAAAATAATAAAGCCTATACTCATTGGTGGGGAGAGGGAAGCCAGCACTGATTGGATGCGGGGCTCACATGACATCATAACCCCACGTGAGCCCCAGCACCGCGAGCCCGGATACTGCTGAAAGGGTGGCGGTACAGGAGGTGAGTATAGGCTTTATTATTTTACCTGGGGGAAATATGTGGCATCAGAAGGGGTTGTACCAGTAGTGGACAACCCCTTTAAGATTACTAGGCCATCATCTGAGATGATGCAAAGTAGTATTCTGGTGTGCCTAAAGAATGGATACAAAGTATATTATAATTAGATTTTTGTATTCTGTGCTATATCTTTTTAGGGTAAGTTCACACAGTGCGTTTTTCGTGGCGTTTTTGCGCACTTTTCGGGTGCGTTTTTGGTCAGAAAACTGCATGACTTTGCTTCCCCAGCAAAGTCTATGAGTTTTCATTTTTGCTGTCTGCACACAGCGTTTTTTTAGCTGCATTATTGTGGTGCCAACAAAAATGCAGCATGTCAATTATTTTTGCGTTTTTCACTGCGTTTTCCACCCATTGAGTTCAATGAGATGTTCAAAGACGCAATGAAAACTGCAAATTGCAAATATAGCTGCGTTTTAGTGCGTTTTTATTACTAAAAACGCAGCTATAAACGCAAGGGGTGGGTAGTAAAGTGACATGTACAGGAAGAGGATTCCTTCTGTAAGTAAACACAGAAGCGTGAATCCTCCCGGTACCATCACCGCTGCTTCCATTTCCCGCCCGGTGCCATGTCAGCTCCCGTGCAGGAGGTGGAAGCGGCTGCTAAATCAAAAGTGAACAGTAGAAAAATGTCATACTCGCCTGTCTGCAGACTCCCGGTGCCATGTCCGCTCCCAGCTCCTTTCCCGGTCCCGCCACCCCCGCTCTGGCTGTGTGCCGGCTCCCAGGCATGTACGATAGCTGCATGACCTGGCCGTGAGGACCTGGCGGTGATCACCTGATGCAGTCATCTGAGGCATCAGCTGATCGTAAGTCTCGCGGTGACGCCGGATTTTACCACCGAGTGACTGATTCCCTGGCGCTTGCAGTCAGTTCATGACAGCTGCAGACAGGCCGGGGTGATCTCCGGAGTTCAGGTGAGAGCACCGGAGATTAGCCCGAGTCACTCAGCGCGCGCTGTACAGTCTCGGCTACAGTGTGGAGCTCAGGTGAGAACTCCAGAGTGCAGTGCAGGTACCTGAATCCAGGCCTGGCATTACTGGAGATTCCTCCAGTAGCCAGTCCGACGCTGCAGAGAAGTGTTGTTTTTTTTTTTTGTTTTTTTTTGCACTGATGCATCAGCTGATTGTATAAAAGCCGTTTATACAATCAGCTGCTGTGTCATGTGATTCAGGCCCTTGAACCTGACACATCATCTGATCGCTTTGCCTTCCAGCAAACCGATCAGATGATATTGGATCCGGATTGGACGGCGCGGGACCCTTGACCCAGGACTACTGCAGAGGGTTTTTTTTATTTCAATAAAGATGGAGTCACTAATTGTGTTGTGTTTTATTTCTAATAAAAATATTTTTCTGTGTGTTGTGGTTTGTTTTTTTTTTTCTTTACTAGAAATTCATGGTGGCCATGTCTAATATTGGCGTCACACCATGAATTTTGGGCTTAGGGCCAGCTGATAATACACAGCTAGCCCTAACCCCATTATTACCCAGCGAGCCACCCGGCATCAGGGCAGCTGGAAGAGTTGGATACAGCACCAGAAGATGGTGCTTCTATGAAAGCGCCATTTTCTGGGGCGGCTGCGGACTGCAATTTGCAGTGGGGGTGCCCAGAAAGCTTGGGCACCCTGCATTGCGGATTCCAATCCCCAGCTGCCTAGTTGTACCTGGCGGGACACAAAAATTAGGCGAAGCCCATGTCATTTTTTTTTTTTTTAATTATTTCATGAAATAAAAAAAAAGGGCTTCCCTAATATTTTTTAGTTCCCAGCCGGGTACAAATAGGCAGCTGGGGGTTGGGGGCAGCCCATACCTGCCTGCTGTACCCGGCTAGCATACAAAAATATGGCGAAGCCCACGTCATTTTTTTTGTTTGGGGGGGCAAAGAAATCCTGCATACAGTCCTGGAAGGAGGATGCTGAGCCTTGTAGTTCGACAGCTGCTGTCTGCTCTCCTGCATACACTATTGGATACTGAGCCTTGTAGTTCTGCAGCTGTCTGCTCTCCTGCATACACTAGTGGAGAATGAAGAACATATGGAAGAAGGAAATGACATCAGATCTTTTTTTTTTTTTTTCTTTTCAACAATCTTTAATGGCAATGTTCACTGATAAAAAAAAACCGCAGAAAAAAGCAGTGAGCAAAAACGCAGCAAAACGCAGCCAAAAATGCACCAAAACGCACGCGTTTTTCCATGCGTTTTTTTAAAGATGCTGCGTTTCTGTGCGGTTTTAGCGCTAAAAAACGCACAAAAATGCAGCGTTAAAAAAACGCAGTGTGTGCACATAGCCTTAGACTGCCAGTTTGGCCACTTATTTGGAGGGCAACCTAATTTTTCAGCTATTTCTTTGTAAATTCTACAAAACAATGCTTTTATATTATTATACTGATTTTTTTTGTATCTTGTAGTCACATAAAAAGATACTTGTTAGAGCATAGCCTTTACGTAGACAGTTTAACCGTATGGACAGCTTAAGTACAATGTTATCCATTTCCAATCTGCAAGGACCACGTGTGCTGTCTATAAGTCTAGCAAGCTACAAATTGTCCGAGCAGAATACAAATGAATTCTGAGTGATTGTTTTGGATAGAAAATCCCAGAGCACCTGCTCCTGAAGCCAAGAAAAGTCATCTTAAATGAAGCAATTGTGTGAAGTGAACTGCAAGGAGAGTGAAAAGAAAAGGCAACCAAATGAAAAAAGACTATAATTCAAAGAGGAGTTTATCTTTCATAGGTATAACAAATGAATTCACTATTGCCGCACAATGGCGTCTATGTGGAAATGGAACGAGGACATTTTTATTACCAATTTAGAATTTTCAAATTAAGATTTAATCATGAGGTGAATTAATTTATATATATATATATATATATATATATATATATATATATATATATATATATATATATATATATATATATAAGACTAGCGCCTCTAGTGTATAAATAAAGGTTTTGCAAGGTACTTACTGTAGATTTTGGTCATTTTTTAATCTGAAAAAATTATTTTAGTATACATTTTTCATGAATTTCATCTGGTCAAAATGTGTTACTTTCTTTGATTTAGTGATCTATACTTGTTATTTTAGCTTGTATAGGAAGAATCTACTTTTCTGTTAGTTTTTAGTATAAAAAGTACAATTTTTTAATCTAGTAATGCTTTAAATATATGTAGAAATATATTTCTTTCTATCTGTCTGTCTATCTAGATACAGTATATACAGTGCCTTTAAAAAGTATTCACACCCCATGAACTCTTCCATATTGTTTTACGTTACACCTAGAAACCTAAATGTATGTATTTTATTGGGATTTTATGTGATATACCTGTCAAACACACAGTTAGTAGTCACCTGGCAGCTCCAAAATGGCTACCACGGGCAGACTTGGCTCAAGCTACTCCGTTTCCTAGAACCCAAAGGTATCCCTGGCCTTCAGCCTTTAAACCCATATACGGGGATCACTGACTTAAAAAGTCAGCTGCTGTTCGGTGGCACAAGCTGGCAGGAATGATAGACAGGAAGCCGGATCAGATCCAGGAGGTCAGGAACAGAATGAACAATAAGTGGGTAGAGAGAGGTCAATAAACAGGAAAATCAAGTCAAAATAGAGGAGCTCAAGACAGAGGCATAAACAAGGATATAATCACTATTGAATAGCAGTGGGAACTGGCTCTCTGGGGTTTATATAGTACAGCTCCACCCAGGGCTGACAGCAGACAGAAATCAAGACAACAAGATTAACCTTGTATCTTCCAGGCTGGACAGAATCACAAGCCTCATAAATAAAATAGCAATGTTATATCAAGCATGACTCGCAACAACAGACTGGCACTACCTAGCAACTGAAGCAAAGACATGCACAAATGTTACAATACCAACACAAAGTAGAAAGTATTTGTGAACTATAAAGGAAATGATACATAGTCAATACTTTGTAGGACCACTGTCACAAAGCCCACTCACCATATTCTAGGGAGACAATGAGTGACAGCTCAGCTGCCCAATAGATTGCAGGGTGTACTGAGCTGTCAGTATTGTTTTTGCAGCCCAATCATGAGCTGGACCTGCTGGGCTTTCTCCAAGTGTGTCCTTTCAGGGTGATTGCCTGGTTATTTGGCTGGCTGGCAATGGTCATACCATTGTATTTGCTGTTTCGATCTTTGGAAGCCTGAATTTGGACCTTGTCTTTTGATTTCTCGTTTGCGTAGCCCCTTTTTCTCTATACATACTGTTTGGATCTGACCATGGACTGTGGTCTGTTTGATTTTTTTTGTCTTTTGTCTTTCCCCTCTACCTTGACGTACACTCTCTGTATTTGACTCATGACTTCTTAACTCCTCTGTCTCACGGCTTGGTGTGAGAAGTGTCAATAGCCAGTGTCACAAAAAACACCTTTCTATGCAGTTACTGATGCAAATCTTTTGAGGAACGTCTCTATAAGCCTTGCACATATAGAGGCTGAAAATGGTGCCTATTCTTTGCAAAATAGCTCTAGCTCAGTAAGATTGGATCTTGAGCGTCTGTGAACAGCAATTTTCTAGTCTTGACACAGATTCTCAATTGGTTATAGGTCATGACTTTGACTGGGCCATTAATATACATGAATATGCTTTCATCTAAACCATTACCTTGTAGCTCTGGCAGTATGTTTAGGGTCGATATCCTGCTGGAAGGTGAACCTATGCCCCAGTCTCAAGTCTTTTTCAGCCTATAATATGTTTCCCTCCAGGATTGCCTTTATGTATTTACAGTAGCTCCATCCATCTTTCTATAAACCCTGACCAGCTTGCTTGTCCCTGCTGAAGAAAAGCATCTCCACAGCATGACGTTGCCACCACCATGTGTGTTGGTGGGGACAGTCAGGACTAAGAGTGTCTCTATTTTGTCACTCACTGTGGTATTTTAATATTCCATGTTTTAAATTTTTTTGCAGTAAATGGGATATTTTAACTTACCTATTTTTTGTGGCTGCTATATCCCCTTAAAAACACCTATTCACGCCTCATATCATCTAGGAAGCCAACCGGGGTCTTTGTGCATCGCACCCATCATGTAAACTTCCTATACCATTAATCTGAAGTTTGCACTTTTCTCTTTTTCTCTATAGTTTTTTTTATTGTACCTATGTACTATTTAATTTGTATCACTGATCAAGCAATGCAGAAAAACATAAGCTTTATTTCATGTGTTTCTCGTCCTGTAATATCTCTGCCTAACTCATGTTCATGTGCCATCTATTACAACATGACTGGTGAGACTGGGGCACTGGCGGAGAGGCATTGCTGGAGCAGTGAAGGGTGAATAATAGCCAAGTCCATATATAATGGAATAAAAATAAAATAATAATGAAAACCCTCTTTAACTACTGCAGCTAGATGCATCTGCAATATATTATTGTATGCTGGGAAATTCCAAAGGGATTTAAATAGCGGTGTCTAATGTAGCATGCAGGTCTGTAAATTATATCTGCTCTATAACAATTGTTCCTTTGGCCCCAAGCACCACCTGCACCCCGATCTCATCAGTCGAAAAAAAAATCCAGTAAGCATCAAATAATTAGAATTTTGAGCCATAATTGTAAACGGAATGAATTATTGTAGACCTTTGTTGTTTTTGTTAAATCTCAAATCGTAAATGTCTATATTATAATAATTGAATCTTTTTAAAGTATTTCTAGATTTTTTAATAATTAAAACTAGACCATGAAACACGCATGTGAGGTAAATCCGGAGATATGACGATAAATCATGATATTCAAGTTATGTCAGGAAGCCCTCTCCTGGTGTCACCCCCCCTTTCCTTCACACAACTTGTTTAGCAACCCATCCCATGGCCATCTCCTGTGATATGGAAATTAGGTGATGTGGGAACAAAGGACACAGGATGACTCCCTGCCGTCACCCTGTAACAAGAGTTGTATCTCATTATAAGGCTCTGGAACTAGCCAGACAGAACGACTCCAGTAAAAAATGGTTCATATCTCGCAAGCCATATTTCCGATAAATACGGCAACCATAAAAATGGTGTTTTCGCATGCGGACGATGCTGGCACACCTTTTTTATGGGAGCGGGAGCTTGGGAAATACCCCAGGCGTGATATCAGCCAATGTGGAACTAGTAGACAAGTCATGAAACCTCTCATTCTGTAGCTAAATTCATAACTGTCACAATGAGAGCATTGGCGTCCGCCTACGACGCTCCCAGGCCAAGTTATGGCCATATTCCATGTTGTGGATTTTGTCCATAACTCCAGCCAGGGGTGGAGCAGTGCTCCCTCTGAGGTCACGAAGGTAGGAGGGGACCTGGATTTGCCCAGGTTGATAACCCTACTTCGGCCATTTTCCAGTGTTCTTTCGCTGGGGGTCACGTGCAGGAAACATCTGTGGGAGTTCCTAGAAACCTGGTCTACAGCGCCCCCCTGTGGCCAGACGCACAAGGTAACTGATCAAATTGCATACCTGTTTGTAAACCATGCTTTATCTGTAACTGTACTCTGACATATGTATATTCTGTAGATTCCCTATTGTATATATTGTAGTTTCTAGTGTGCTTTAGGCTGATTAAATTATATAATTAATCTTGGGCTGTTCTGTTATCTCGATCTTGAATCCCACGTCTGTGTGTTCGGCTAATAGTTACCGTGAAGCGGTTGGTGGCAGCGAGTTTGTGCCAAGGATTATTGTGGGGAGGCCAGTGAGATTCGGGGAGATTTTATATATTCCGCCCGCGGAGGTCGGGGGAATATATACCCTACTCTCACCGGGGACCCTTCAATAATCGGCATAAGTAGTATAGCGGCCTCCTTGCTTATTGTCGGGCAATTCCATAATTGGCCTGACTATAAGAGGGGCGCTAGAGAGCGCGTCACGTGCTCTGTCTGTCGGTCGGGAGGTATAAAGGAGGGGTGACCCCCACTTGTTACCCCCCGATTGTGACGTACTGGTAGCCAGCGCGGGGGATTTCTGAGTGACCCCCCGGTGGTTTGTGACATATTGGTGGCATAGCGGTGGGATCGAGATAATAGTGTGTGTGAGTGTGAGACCCATACTCCCAGACACTAAAGACTGCCTGCAGCAGCTGTGGCTGCTGGGGTCTTCAGACCAGCTCAACACTAGAGTGTCAGAGTGCAGATACTGTAAGGTGTGTGGAGGCATCAGGTGTCAGTTCTGTGTCAGTGACTAAAAGTCTGCAAGAATGGCTGATGGCACCAGGAGCAGAGCTATGCAACTGGCCAATGCTAAGGCAGGAGCCGAAGAGAGGGAGGACGGTGCTGTGGACAGTAATGAGGAGGTTGCCCACGAGTCCTCCAGGAGCTCGACGCCAGAAAACAGCTCTGCAGAGGACATTGCACAACCTAGCAATTATGGACAAGATGAGGAGCAGCTCACCCAAGGGTCCTCAACGAGCCAGATGCCAGCCCTCCGCTCTGCAATGGACAGTGAAGCACCAGGCTCCGCAGCGGGCCGCAGATCACCACGTGCCATTCCACCGAGCCTGGGAGGCTCGGATAGCCTTCTTCAAATGGCTATGGCCCTTCTCCAGGCTGGAGACCAGAAGGGCTACAAGGAACTCCTGGCAGAGCGCAGGGCAGAGCGGCAGGCAGCGCGTGATGCTGAGGCTGCGGAGCGGCAAGCAGCGCGTGAAGAGCGCCAGGCAGAGCGTGAGGCTGCGGAGCGACAGGCAGACCGTGACTACCAGCTGCATCTAGCCAAGCTCCAGCCCTCATCAGCCACACGTGACCTTCAAGACACCAAACTTCCAAAGGTCCGTGTTGAGGACTTCCCAGTGCTGGAGAAGGATGGAGACTTGGACTCTTTCTTGACTGCTTTTGAACGGACTTGCTTGCAGCACCATCTGGACAAGGACCAGTGGGCCAAATACCTGACCCCCCGTTTAAGGGGTAAGGCCCTGGAAATCCTTGGGGACTTGCCTGCTGAGGCAGATCAGGGCTACGACACCATCAAGCGGGCCCTGATCCAACAGTTCAACCTCACTCCGGAGTCCTACCGCAAGAAGTTCCGGACCCTGCAGAAGGGACCAAAGGACTCCTGGGCTGACCACCGGCGGGCACTTGCCCGAGCTGCCGACCACTGGACCCAAGGCCTGCAGCTTTCCACCGGACCAGAGATCCTGGACTTGGTCATCACGGAGCAACTCTTGTGGAACTGCCCTGAGGATCTCCGCCAGTTCATCCGAGACCAGAAGCCAAAGGGGTCCACGGCTACAGCTGCCCTGGCCGATGACTACACCAACAATCGGGCTCCTGAAGCCAGGAGAGCAGCCACCAGCAGCACCTGGAGAGGGGGTAAGATGAACTCTGCGACTGCCCCACCTGCCCCTAGACTGCAGGGGGTGTCCCCCTCAACTCCCCTCTCCAGGCCCGTGGCAGAACCAAGACGGTGCCACCAGTGCAACCTACCTGGACACTTCAAGGCCATGTGCCCTCAGCGTCCCAAGGCCCCGGCTCCGTCCCCGTCCCAAGGGCCGCCCAAGGTGTATTGTGTGGGTGGGGGTGGTGGTAGGTCCCTGGACAGCTTCCAACCTGTCACCGTCGGCCGGTCTGTGACCATAGGACTGCGAGACAGCGCCTCGGAGGTGACTCTGGTGCGGCCTGAGATGGTGTCCCCCCAAGACTTGATCCCTGGGAAAACCCTCGCTGTCTCCGGGATTGGAGGCATTGACCCGGCGCTGCCTGTTGCTGACATTTATGTGGACTGGGGCGCAGGGCGAGGGGTGAGGGAGGTGGGGGTAACTGATCGGATCCCCGCAAACGTGCTACTTGGGACAGATTTGGGGCAGATAACCTCCCAGTTTGGGCCCCAACCAAGGGCTGAACCTTCAGCCAGTACTGACATGCCTCCGGACAATGTTAATGTGTTATCTATGAATGATGTAAGGGAGGAGGGAGTGAACTCTGATATTTCTGCTTGCATAGACACCATAGACACACACACAGCTGCAGCTGTGACAGGGGAGGGGGTCAGAGAAAGGTGTGACAATGCCTCTACAAGTAATCAGCCTTTGAGCTGGGATCTGTTGCCCTCTGCAGGGATAAGCAGAGAGCAGGGTGCTGCAGGGGGAGGACCAGTGTGTGGGGTGGGGGCTACCACAGCAAATGTGGGGTCCCCAGAGATTTCACAGCGGGGTTCTGTTGCTGCAGGAGGGGAACAGGCAGGTGAGATTGGGGCCGGTCCCGGAGCGGAAGTGCTCCCAGGTAAGATCTCGGTGCATGGTTCCCCCACAACCGGGGTGTCAGGAAGCCAGGTAGGTCTGCCTGAACCGGCGACTTGGTCAGGAACGGAGGAGGAGCAGGCACGACCCACGGTCGCAGCGGCTGTGGCCGCCGTCACCCGCAGTGGGAGTGCTGGAAGCCAAGGGGCCTCCCGGAGGTCCGATAGCTCTTCCCCTTCTGACCAAGTGGCAGCCGAGTCAGGTGGAGGCCAGGACACAGGTCCCGGGGTACTGACCGAAGATGTGACAGTCTCGTCGATTCTGGCCACATCTAGTCAGGGGTTTCAGGCAGCGTTAGAAGCTGACGACAGCCTGAAAGCTCTTAAGGAGCAGGCGGCACAGCCTCCCTCGGACTCGGACCCGGAGCGAGTGGTCTGGGACCAAGGACGGCTGTACCGGGCCACGGTCCAGCAGGGTTCACCGGAGGCGTGGCCCAGGGACCGACAGTTGGTGGTACCCTATCCGTTCCGGACGGAGTTGTTGCGGATCGCACATGAGATTCCGATGGCCGGACACCTAGGGATCGCTAAGACCAAGGCCAGGTTAAACCAGCATTTCTACTGGCCAAAAATGGGGGCCGATGTGGCTGCCTACTGCCGTTCGTGTGAAACCTGTCAGAGAGTGGGGAAGGCGGGGCCACACCCCAAAGCCCCACTAGTATCTCTGCCAATCATCGATGAGCCTTTCAGGAGGGTGGCTGTGGATCTGGTCGGCCCGCTGGCCATCCCCAGCAGCTCCGGGAAACGCTTCATACTGACGGTAGTGGACTATGCCACCCGGTACCCAGAAGCAGTGGCCTTGTCGTCCATTCGGGCTGACAAGGTGGCCACCGCATTGCTGGAGATTTTCTCCCGAGTGGGTTTTCCCCAGGAAATGCTCACTGACCGGGGGACCCAATTCATGTCCCAGCTGATGGAGGCCCTCTGTAAGCAGGTCCAGGTGCGACATCTGGTGGCCAGCCCGTACCATCCACAGACTAATGGCCTGTGCGAGCGGTTCAATGGCACCTTAAAGCAGATGCTTAAGATGTTGGTCGACTCCCATGGGCGTGACTGGGAGCGGTATCTCCCACACCTGTTATTTGCTTACCGGGAGGTTCCACAGGCCTCAACAGGATTCTCACCGTTTGAGCTCCTGTACGGGCGACGTGTGCGGGGCCCCCTGGCTCTGGTGAAAGAGGCTTGGGAAGGGGATTTGGCCACCCCTGGAGTGTCGGTTATCGAGTATGTCATGCGCTTCCGGGACAAAATGCAGGCCTTGACGCAACTGGTACACGACAATATGGCTCAAGCCCAGGCCGATCAGAAGCGTTGGTACGACCAGAACGCTTGTGAGAGGACCTACCAAGTGGGTCAAAAGGTGTGGGTACTGGTCCCCGTACCACAGGACAAGCTTCAGGCAGCCTGGGAAGGCCCATACCTCGTGTACCAGCAGCTCAACCCTGTGACGTACCTGGTCACCCTGGACCCTGCCCGTGGAAGGCGGAAGCCCTTCCATGTGAACATGATGAAGGCACATCATGAGCGGGAGGCATGTGCGCTCCCCGTGTGCAACCTGCCCGAGGAGGGAGAAGCGGAAACCCTCTTGGATATGCTAGCCCAGGTTAGGGCAGGCGGATCCATTGAGGATGTGGAGGTTGGCCACCAGCTCTTGGAGGACCAACGGTCCCAGCTGTGGGCCACCCTACACCCCTTCCGGGGGTTGTTTACCAACCAGCCCGGAAGGACTGACTTGGCTGTCCATCACGTGGACACTGGGGATCATCCCCCGATCCGGCGTTCAGCATATCGGGTCTCCCTGGAGGTGCAGCAACACATGCGCCAGGAGATTGACGAGATGCTGAAGCTGGGGGTGATCCAGGCATCCAACAGCGCTTGGGCCTCGCCTGTAGTCCTCGTCCCTAAGAAGGACCGAACCACTCGGTTCTGCGTGGACTACAGGGGGCTCAATGCTGTCACGGTCGCCGATGCGTACCCAATGCCACGCATCGATGACCTGCTCGATCAGTTGGCCGGGGCTCAGTACCTGACCATCATGGACCTGAGCCGGGGATATTGGCAGATCCCCCTGACTCGCAAGGCCAGGGAACGCTCTGCCTTTATTACCCCATTTGGACTGTACGAGTCCACGGTGATGCCATTCGGGATGAGGAATGCCCCTGCCACTTTCCAGCGGATGGTCAACACCCTGCTCAAGGGACTTGAAGGGTACGCGGCCGCGTACCTGGATGACATTGCCGTCTTCAGTCCCACCTGGGAAGATCACCTAGAGCATCTAGCACAGGTGCTCAGGCGGGTCCACCGGGCAGGTTTGACCATCAAGCCGAGCAAGTGTCAGCTGGCCATGAGCGAGGTCCAGTACCTCGGTCACCGGGTAGGCGGGGGAACACTGAAGCCCGAGCCTGAGAAAGTGGAGGCCATCGCATCCTGGCCCACCCCCAGGACCAAGAAGCAGGTGATGTCCTTCTTGGGGACCGCTGGGTACTATAGGAGGTTTGTTCCATGCTATAGTAGCCTGGCAAAGCCCCTGACGGACCTCACCAAGAAGAAGCTGCCCTCTGCAGTCGATTGGACAATGGACTGCGAGACAGCCTTCCGGGCCCTAAAGGACGCCCTGTCCAGCCCGCCCGTGCTACAGGCAGCCGACTTCACGCGGCCGTTTGTAGTACAGACCGACGCCAGTGACTTCGGCCTCGGTGCGGTGCTCAGCCAGGTGGACTCTGCGAGCCAAGAGCACCCAGTCTTGTACCTGAGCAGGAAGCTGTTACCGAGGGAAGTGGCCTATTCCACAATGGAGAAGGAGTGCCTGGCCATAGTGTGGGCCCTGCAGCGTCTGCAACCCTATCTATACGGGCGCCACTTCATCGTGGAGACGGACCACAACCCCCTCAGCTGGTTGCACACCGTCTCTGGGACGAATGGGCGACTGTTGCGATGGAGCCTTGCGCTCCAGCAATACAACTTCACCATTCGCCACAAAAGGGGCCGTGACCACGGTAACGCAGACGGGCTGTCCCGACAAGGAGAGGTCGCGGACGGGCGCACGGGGGAACACCGGAGTGTGCTGCCCCCTAGCGCCCTCAAAAGGGGGGAGGTGTGAGGTAAATCCGGAGATATGACGATAAATCATGATATTCAAGTTATGTCAGGAAGCCCTCTCCTGGTGTCACCCCCCCTTTCCTTCACACAACTTGTTTAGCAACCCATCCCATGGCCATCTCCTGTGATATGGAAATTAGGTGATGTGGGAACAAAGGACACAGGATGACTCCCTGCCGTCACCCTGTAACAAGAGTTGTATCTCATTATAAGGCTCTGGAACTAGCCAGACAGAACGACTCCAGTAAAAAATGGTTCATATCTCGCAAGCCATATTTCCGATAAATACGGCAACCATAAAAATGGTGTTTTCGCATGCGGACGATGCTGGCACACCTTTTTTATGGGAGCGGGAGCTTGGGAAATACCCCAGGCGTGATATCAGCCAATGTGGAACTAGTAGACAAGTCATGAAACCTCTCATTCTGTAGCTAAATTCATAACTGTCACAATGAGAGCATTGGCGTCCGCCTACGACGCTCCCAGGCCAAGTTATGGCCATATTCCATGTTGTGGATTTTGTCCATAACTCCAGCCAGGGGTGGAGCAGTGCTCCCTCTGAGGTCACGAAGGTAGGAGGGGACCTGGATTTGCCCAGGTTGATAACCCTACTTCGGCCATTTTCCAGTGTTCTTTCGCTGGGGGTCACGTGCAGGAAACATCTGTGGGAGTTCCTAGAAACCTGGTCTACAGCGCCCCCCTGTGGCCAGACGCACAAGGTAACTGATCAAATTGCATACCTGTTTGTAAACCATGCTTTATCTGTAACTGTACTCTGACATATGTATATTCTGTAGATTCCCTATTGTATATATTGTAGTTTCTAGTGTGCTTTAGGCTGATTAAATTATATAATTAATCTTGGGCTGTTCTGTTATCTCGATCTTGAATCCCACGTCTGTGTGTTCGGCTAATAGTTACCGTGAAGCGGTTGGTGGCAGCGAGTTTGTGCCAAGGATTATTGTGGGGAGGCCAGTGAGATTCGGGGAGATTTTATATATTCCGCCCGCGGAGGTCGGGGGAATATATACCCTACTCTCACCGGGGACCCTTCAATAATCGGCATAAGTAGTATAGCGGCCTCCTTGCTTATTGTCGGGCAATTCCATAATTGGCCTGACTATAAGAGGGGCGCTAGAGAGCGCGTCACGTGCTCTGTCTGTCGGTCGGGAGGTATAAAGGAGGGGTGACCCCCACTTGTTACCCCCCGATTGTGACGTACTGGTAGCCAGCGCGGGGGATTTCTGAGTGACCCCCCGGTGGTTTGTGACAACGCATAATTCTATTTTTCTTATCTGTCTTTATTTTCTAATTGTAGATTTTCTGTACATGATTATGGGGGCAGTCATTTTACTTGCACTCCTATTTACAGAAATGTTATTTATAGCAGCTCCATGGGCCAAATGAACCTGAGGTTTGGAGATGACCCGTAAGCCCCTATTCATCAAAACTGGTGGTTTTCACTCTGTCTTGATGAGGTGCAAGGTGGAGCGCGAGGCTCCTCATTCATAAAGAGACCTCTTAAAGAATCAGGTGAGGCGCAAAGTGTCGCCTTGCTTAAAAATCCTAATCCAGTCAATATCTAGAGTCAGATTTGTGCCATTGGGAATGCTGGTCATAATGAATTTGAAGAACGGTGAACCCCGTCCTGTCCCGTCTCAGCTGACCCCACTTTGTTGGAGCTAGGCAACATTTGAAATCTTTTTACACCGTATGTCTGATATAAAAACTTTTCTGAATCGGAGCCATTGACTTCTACAGGAGAATTTTCTAATAGCAACCCACAAGAAAAATTGGAGTAATGCATCCCCTAAAATATAATCATTTATTAAAAAATTCTTTTAAAATCACATATATCAAATAACACTACATAGGTCAAAATATAAAAAGGACAGTTTAGACATAAATCCCACTAGTAGGGGAGGAGTCCTAAAGGAAATCCTACTCCATCTAAAAGGTAAGTCGTTGACTACATAACGTCAATCTCGGGGTGGGATGAGATGACAAGGATATATATCATATCACCGCTAAATTATCTACAGTAGATCTACCCCCAGCAACAACCCACATAATCAGGTATATCAATATTAATATGTCAGTTTACCCATGTTAGATGAAAAGGACCTCCCACAGAGTCCCGACAGCCCCGACATGTTTTTCGCCTATAGTGGCTTTCTCAAGGGAAAAAATGTTGATGAGTCAGAGCCATTGACTTCTACAGGAGAATTTTCTAAGCATGCTCCATGCAGAGGTCATTATGTATAAAGAGGAAAGGTGAGTTGTGACCATTATTGCTATAAATTTTGGGATCATGTGCTGTCTGTATATAGGTGGTACCTTTCATTGTAGTCCTGCTCGTGATGACAATGAGATGATGACTGAAAAATTATCTCTACAAAACAGGGAGTGTCTGCCTAACATGAAGCTCGGGCAAGATTTTAGGATTTGTTTTTAAAATAGTTAGTAATATGAAAAATAAAAAAAAAAATCATAAATGCTGGATTAGCAAATATTCTAGATGGTTCTAAGGTCCTAGACAAGCATATGAAATTTATACAAAAAATAGTTATAAAAACCATAACATAAGAGACCAAAAGATGACATTGTGAAAATCTAACGTTGTCAAAGGAAACGGGTTGTAATGCCACGCTATTCTCCTCTCCACAATTGTGAAAATCCAGGAAGGATTGAAAAAAAAAATGTATTAAATAATGGGTTATAAAGTTTATTGAATAAAAAAGTGTTCACAGCAAAAACAAAAAAAGTTTTCACAAAATGTGGTTTCATTTTGCAAAAAACTACACGTATGATATTGCCAAAATTATATTACCCCATATAATAATCCGCTGGGATAAATATATGACAGGGGCATCAAGGAACCACTGCTGACAATCAGCATCCGCTGATTGGCAGTAGTATTCACATTTTGTCCAAATGGAGACTAAAGCCTGCTTTACACGTTGCAATTTCGCATACGATATCGTATGCGATTTGCAACGCCCCCATCGTATGTGTGGCATGTTCAATTTGTCGAACGTGCCGCACAAACAATTAACCCCCGTCACATGTACTTACCTTCCATACGACCTCGATGTGGGCGGCGAACGTCCACTTCCTGGAGTGGGAGGGACGTTCGGCGTCACATCGACGTCATGCGGCAACCGGCCAATAGAAGCGGAGGGGCGGAGATGAGCGGGACGTAAACATCCCGCCCACCTCCTTCCTTCCGCATTGTCGGTGGGAGCCGCGGACGGAGGTAAGCTGTCGTTCAATGTTGCCGGGGTGTCACACACTGCGATGTGTGCTGCCTCGGGAACATTGCACAACCGCACGTTCAATTCATGAGAAATGAACGACGTGCATGCGATGAACGGATTTTTGTTCAATCGCACGTACCTGTCACACACTACAATGTACCTAACGATGCCGGATGTGCGTCACTTACGACGTGACTCCGCCGACACATCGTAAGATATATTGTAGCGTGTAAAGCGGGCTTTAGCTCTTTGGAGTATGGAGGTCCAGGAGGTATCATTTTTTTTTTTTAACCATCGTGGCCCGATTAATAAGGGGTTATCCAGTAGTGAACGACCCTTTTAAGCTAATAAATCCCAGAATTGATTGTAAATGTTGGACATATTTGTGTTGAAGTTTCGGCAGACATCAACCAGATGGGCTAAATATATTTTCATAATTATCAGCCTGGTGTAGAATTACATTAATAGGGGGTTGCAATGTTTGCAAATCATCCATGAAAGATTGTTGAAATCATTCACTGAGCAGCGCGATGCATGGCAGGTATAATGAGATGGATCATAAGGGATTTGACAAACAAACGTGTTAAGCTTTTGTTTTTGTATGTAAATTGCTTCAAAAAGAGCATATGTGCTTCCGAGTCTCCTGCGATTTGTCTGCTCCCTTCCCCCTTTACATTTTGAAACTTACATTTCAAAGCCTATAGATTGCCTTATCACAGACACCGGAGAATTCCAGATATTTCATTTACATGAAAAGTTTGCTCAAAATCATTTTTTTTTATTGTAAAATCTTTTCTCTGGCTCATGTTCTTGCACTGACCTCCGGCTCTTTGTTATGATGGAGATGGTCTGTCTGTCTGACCTCCTTCTCCCCAGTGCTGACAGAAGTGCTCTCTCTGCCATTGCCATCTGCCATCCAGATGGAAATGATGGCCGATATGGGGCACGTGCTCAGACAATGGCTAGGAGCTTTCCAGCTATAAATATCAAGATTTACAAGGTGACTAAGAATAGGTGAATTGTTTTTAATAAATCTGGATAACAATTTATGGACAGGTCATGTTTGGGCAGATTGGTGGCATTCCGTTTACAGATTTATCAAAGGATAGACAGATCAGGTACATTTAATCAAAGATATCACTTCTGTAGTTGAAAGAACAATGAAAAAACTTGGATACTGTAAATGAAGTTTTATCCTATAAATCTCATGGGATGTCTCCAAGACTTCTCTTGTGCTGCACCTGTTTATGGAATGCACTACCCCAGACGATCTAACTAACACTTAGCCCCCATGTCTTCAAAATTGCATTAAAAACACATCTTTTTAGACAAGCCCATCACCTCTCTTGGCTAACTTATCTCTGCCCTGTTCCCTCTTTATGAATATTAATTGGCATCTGGCCCCTCCTATTTATCAGGCTTGCATCCTCCATGCACCCAATAGTGTCGTGGGCGGGGAGGACGCCGCCGCTGCTGCGCTCTCGCTAACGCTCGGGTCCGGCGCTGCTGCGGCTGCTGCTCAGTGGCTCGAGCAGTGGGCCGGATCCGGGGACTCGAGCAGCGCTCCTCGCCCGTGAGTGAAAGGGGTGGTTGGTTTGAGGGATTTAGTCCGTGATGCCACCCACGGGTTGTGGTGAAGATGGGCACCACCGCTGCTGGTGACGGGGATCCCGGGAGTGATGGTAGGGAGCAGCTGGGATGTTGTTTTCCCCCTCCGTGGGTAGGGGTTGGTGGTCCCGGGGCCCGGTGGTGTGACGGGAAGGCAGGGTTGGTGAGGTGCAGGGTTGCAGGGACAGCGCGGCGCAGTGCCGGATGGCACGGGTGTACTCACTCAGTAAGAAATGTACAAAGTCCTCGGTAAACCAAACGGCTGGATGGACGGGTCCCACAGCCGGCTGCTGTGTCTCTCCCTGGACAGGTAATGGTGGCTGTGTTTCCCTGCACCTTAATGTTCTCGTTTGACTACTATGGATCTCCAATGGTAGTCCGCTCCCTGGTGGATGGGTACCGGAGGAGCCCGTTTGCCCACAGGTGCTGGCCCTTGGGTCTCTAGTCTTTGGCGGTAACTGTATACCCTCACGGTATGGGCAGTTGCCTTCAATCGGGACTTTTGCTGTTAGGAAACTCCTGGGGTTCCGGTCACATTCGGATTTGACTATTGTCGGCGGCTCCAAGCCTGGTCGGGGTCCGATGGCTCTGCCTGTGGGTGCTGGCTTCACTTCGCTCCCTGGCCGGTACCGGCGGGCCAACGCTCGACCCCGGTCCTACGGTTCCGCGTTGCTCCACCACTCCTGCAGACGGCCACCACCGTCTGCCAACCTTGCTGTGAGTGCCTGGGCCACAAACCCAGACACCCAAGTGCTCACTCCTCTCACTTCAAACTCCAAACTCTATCTGACACTTTTCCCGCCTCCAGGCCTGTGAACTCCTCGGTGGGTGGGGCCAACCGCTTGGCTCCGCCCCACCTGGTGTGGACATCAGACACTGGAGGGAGGCAACAAGGGTTTTGTTTTTGGCTGGTGTTCCTGTCTAATGGGGGTGGGGTGTTTGTGTGTTATCTGTGACGACCTGGCTAGTCCAGGGCGCCACAATAGCACTTGATAACTACACTTATACAGATACTGGCAAATGACCAAATTATGCAGCTTTATATGAAAGCCCCTACTTATTATAATGATGGCTGGACTGTAAACAGGTAATGAGAAAGCAACACCATAGTAAAGCCAACACAATGGTGGCTCAGCAACAGAAAGTTATTTTACACTAACAAAGGAGCAAGATATGTAAGATACGATCAGGGAACAGCATAAGTGATTAAAAAAAACCCAGATTAATACATAGCGAGAGATATACAGGGTATAAATGCAATATTTGTGTACTTGGTTTCTTATAACACTAAATAATAGATATTACTAATGTTAACTTAGTCCAGTCTTTTCTCAGGAAAACATCAGTGTAACCTCAGCTTTGGTTACAATCTCACTTATATAAATTATTCAATTTGTATACACTCAGGTTTTAAGAGGGCTTTAGCACAACCCGCTGAGCCGCAAGCACAATTCTAGTTGGTAACTCCCCTCAAAGTACCATATGTCTGGACAAGAAGCAACTGCCCCGCTTCCTTGGATTTTCTTCTGGAAACGATGTTCAGGGTTCGGTCTTTGGGTTACTTCTGGAGTCAATGTTTGGTATTCCGTATTCGATCTTCAGCTTCCTTCTGGAGTTGGTAGTCAGTATTCCTTTGGGTTCTTTCTGGAGTCGGTGATCGGTATTTAGTATTCATTTTTTGGGTTTCCATCTGTGGTTATGCTGTAGTCTCATTCCGCTGCTCACACGTCTGCTTCTGTCTAAGTCTTGGCGCCAGCTCCTCCCCTCCTTTGCCGTCCGAGGACATTATATTAAACAACTGCGCCACAATTGTCACATGAACTGGTATCTCTTCTCTTGAGGAAACACAAACTCTATTAAGGGGGCTTTACACGCTACGACATCGCTAATGCGAACTCGTTGGTGTCACGGAATTGGTGACGCACATCCGGCCACATTAGCGATGATGCCATTGCGTGTGACACCTATGAGCAATTTTGCATCGTTGCAAAAACGTGCAAAACCGCTCATCGGTGACATGGGGGTCCATTCTCAAAAATCGTTACTGCAGCAGTAACGAGGTTGTTCCTTGTTCCTGCGGCAGCATACATCGCTCCGTGTGACACCGCAGGAACGAGGAACCTCTCCTTACCTGCCTCCCGGCCGTTATGCGGAAGGAAGGAGGTGGGCGGGATGTTACGTCCCGCTCATCTCCGCCCCTCCGCTTCTATTGGGTGGCGGTTCAGTGACGCAGCTGTGACGTCGCTGTGACGCTGAACGAACCGCCCCCTTAGAAAGGAGGCGGTTCGCCGGTCACAGCAATGTCGCCGGGCAGGTAAGTAGTGTGACGGGTCTGGGCGATGTTGTGCGGCACGGTCAGCGATTTGCCCGTGTCGCACAACAGATGGGGGCGGGTACCCACGCTAGCGATAGCGGTACCGATATCGCAGCATGTAAAGCGGCCTTTATTCAGTTTCTCCTAGCCCCTTTCAACCAGCAGATGGTGATATGCACTTGCACATGTTTGAAGATGTTACTTTCATTCACCATCCGCTTCCATGACAAAAACGTTTTACTTATTGTGTTCCCCCTTCTATTGCCTTATAGAGTGTAAGCTTTTGAGCAGGGCCCTCACTCCTGTAACTGTTGAACTATGTGTTATATTGTATTGTCTTAATTGTTTGTATATGTCCACACCTAATTCTAAAGAGCTGCGGAATATGTTGGTACTATATAAATAAAATTATTATTATGTACCATACAGTAAATATTTAAACCCTAATTATTTGGAATTATTGAGATTCTCCAGAGAAACCTGATATATAGTGGTATATCTGGGGAAGGGTGCGAGGGATTGGTTCATAACACAGGGGCTCTCAGAACATTAAAATTATGATATAGCAAGGGCTAAAGGATCACTTTCCCAGGGATCTCCACTGCCTTTATATTAATAATTTTTATTTATGTATCACCAAACATATTCCGCAGCACTTTAAAATTCACAGAGGACATGTACAGTATAGACAATATGAGACGTTACACAATAACAAAATTCAACAGCCTTTAAGAACTTTCCAAACATTGTGATGTCGCAATTATAATAGTGCTGCAGCATATCACTCCACGTGGCCCTCCTCCTATGTGTATGTTTGTAAAAGGTCATTGACTAAAACATCACACTTGTACACAAACGCCATATTATGCTTAATAAAGCCTTAGGCCCTGTGCGCACTTGCCGGTTTTTGCCGTGGATTTGCTGCATGTTTCGCTGCATGTTATCTTCATAACATCTCTGCAGTGATTCACCAGCAAATCCTATGGGAAAAAAAAATGCTGTGCGCACTATGCGGATTTTGACAGGTGCATGTTTTGCTGCGGGATTCCCGCAGCAAAAACCATTGCATGTCACTTCTTTTCCGCACGTCGCTGCGGGATTTCACTCCATTGACTGTAATGTAATCGTGAAATCCCGCAGGGAATAACGCAGGTAGCAAATTCTGTGTGGTTCATTGCATTTTACTGCGTTATTCCCTGCGGTATTTTGCATTTTCAGGACATAATGTTCATCACTGCCTACGTTTTGCAGGGAAGTGATGTCATTATGACAGGAAGAGGAAGCCGTGCAGAGAGTAAACACACACATATCAGACACAGACATATAGTAAACACACATATCTCACACACACACACACAGACATATAAAATACACATAGAAATCAAACATACATATAAAAATAAAAAAACAAAAAAAAGAAATGCGGGCTCCGCTGTATTTTTACCATCCAGCTGAGGTAAACACACAGCGGCAGCCCGGTATTCTCAGGCTGGGGAGGGCTGCCCCACCCCACCCTCCCACAGCCGAGAATATCAGCCCGCAGCTGCCCCGGGAATGTCACATCCATTATGCGACAGTTCTGGAGTGTCCCCGGCTCTTCCAGATTGCCGTGATGCGGTGGCAATCCAGGTAATAAGGAGTTAAATGGCAGCGGATCGCTGCCATTTAAGTGGCTTATTCATGGCAGCGTCTAAGAGACAGCTTTCATGATTAACTCGTAAGTAAAGTGAATAAACACACACACCGAAAAATCCTTTATTTTAAATAAAAGACAAAAAGCTCCCTCTTTCACCCCTTTATTAACCCCTCCCAACACACAGGTCCGGCATAATCCTTGCAGGTCCCACGATGCTTCATCCAGCCGCGACTGACACACTGTACAGAATGCAGCCTCGTAACGAGCCTGCAGGGGTAATTACAGGTCATTTCCCACGGCCGGTAATGTGAACACACTACCGACCGTGAGAACTGCAGTGTGTCCTCACAGGGACTCTATCTATTGATTGATAGAGGACAGATCAATCTATTGATTATCTATCCTTCTATCTATCCTTCTATCTATCCTTCTATCTATCCTTCTATCTATCCATCTAGCTATCCATCTAGGTGTCCATCTATATATCCTTCTATCTATCCTTCTATCTATCGATCTATCTATCCATCTTTCTATCCATCTATCCATCCATCCATCCATCTATCCTTCTATCTATCTATCTAGACATTATCTATCTATTTCTCTTTTTTTTTCAATGTGCTTTATTGCATTAAATGCATTAAAGCACATGTACCAACCCGTGGAATAAATGCACCAAAACCGCACCGAAACCACACCGAAACTGCACCAAAACGCAATAAAACGCATGTGGATTTCGGTGCGTTTTTATGGCGTTTTTTTTCTGCGGGTGCGGAAATCTTTCAGAGCCTGTGGAATTTTCTTAAGAAAATTCCATTTTCTAGTGCGCACAAGGCCTTACTTTCATGATTGAGTGCTGGATTCCGTCATTTTTCAGTCTATGGGGTTGGACCCTATCTGAGCACCTCCCACTATAATCTGGAGTGCCGTATTACTATTACATTTTTAATTTTTATGCTCTTCAATCAGAGGGTTCTGTCACAGAAAATAATTAGCAAATAACATTTCCCACATGTCTACTTTACATCAGCATAGGTGGCAGCTGAAAACACAACATAACTACAAAATACACACAGTAGCACTCTGATCTCTGGTATTCCATTACTGCTATAGGAAAATTTGAAAAAAAAAAAGAGATACTTAATGCATGTAAACCCAATAACCATGACAAGGGGATCACTTATAAATCGGGACCCTAACTTGAAATACCACTATCTGGGTTAAGTATACGTCCAGGCAGAAAGGCTCCAGCTATAAAAGAGGATGGATACATCCTGGTTTTAGGAGGGAGTGCTCAGTCACAAAGAAATGCACTACAAAAGAATAAAAAAGACTGACCCGCAAATCCAACAAGTGCCAGCTGAAAACACAATACAGTATTACTACAAAATACAAACAGCTGTATATGCTAAAATGCTAACATTGAATAAGGGAACTCTGTGCGGGACCATTAGTTTATTCCCATACACATTGAATTACCGTATTTTTCGGACTATAAGACACACTTTTTCCCCCCCAAATGTTGGGGAAAAGTGGGGGGTGCGTCTTATAGTCTGAATGTAGGCCTGCGGGGAATGAGGGTGCTGCGGTGGAGCGCTTCATCGGTGGCAAGAGCAGGCTGTGGCAGCGCCTGCCGTCACCACGTGGGCCCGCTCATTTCATATGCCCGCCCATCCTCCTGCCCATCATCAGCGCTGAAGCTGGCGCTGACAGGTGCATGGGATGATGGGCGGGGGGTGTGCGCATAGTAAAGAGCCGGCCCGTGTGATCACCCCTGGCAACTACAGCCTGGAGTGATCATGTGCGGCTGTATTCACTGCCCTCCGTGCATCATCATCAGCGCAGGGGGCAGTGAATAAGTACGGTGTACCCACCGGTCGTTCCCTGCAGCATCGCAATGTCCTCCTGTCTGCCGGCCAGCTGACCTCTGTAGAGAAGGTGAGCACAGCGATGAAGTCATCCCTGTGCACATCGCTCTCCACACACATCAGCGGGCAGGCAGACAGGAGGACATCGTGATGCTGCAGGGGAACGGTGACGGCTCCACACAGGTCAGCGGCGCTGCTGCTGGCACATAGAGGATGATGATCAATGCTGCAGGGAGTGAGGAAAGGTGAGTATAAATGATTATTTTTTTGTGCCATAGGATATAGGCCATATAGCAGGATGGGGTATATAGCAGGATGAGGGCATATACCAGACTGGGGGTATATTATGAGCAGGATGTGGGTATATAGCAGGATGGGGGTATTTATCAGGATGGGGGTACTTATCAGGATGGGGGTATATAACAGAATGGGGGCTATACCAGGATGGGGGTATATATAAGGATGGGGGTATTTATCATGATGGGTGTATGTATCAGGATGGGAGTATATAACAGGATGGGGGCTATATCAGGATTGGGGTATATATCAGGATGGGGGTATTTATTAGGATGTGGGTATTTATCAGAATGAGGGACATATATACAAGGATGTGGATCATATATACAAGGATGGGGATCCTACAGTTAGGTCCAATATTTGGACAGTGACACAATTTTCGCGAGTTGGGCTCTGCATGCCACCACATTGGATTTGAAATGAAACCTCTACAACAGAATTCAAGTGCAGATTGTAACGTTTAATTTTGAAGGTTTAAACAAAAATATCTGATAGAAATTGGAGGAATTGTACACATTTCTTTACAAACACTCCACATTTTAGGAGGTCAAAAGTAATTGGACAAATAAACCAAACCCAAACAAAATATTTTTATTTTCAATATTTTGTTGCGAATCCTTTGGAGGCAATCACTGCCTTAAGTCTGGAACCCATGGACATCACCAAACGCTGGGTTTCCTCCTTCTTAATGCTTTGCCAGGCCTTTACAGCCGCAGCCTTCAGGTCTTGCTTGTTTGTGGGTCTTTCCGTCTTAAGTCTGGATTTGAGCAAGTGAAATGCATGCTCAATTGGGTTAAGATCTGGTGATTGACTTGGCCATTGCAGAATGTTCCACTTTTTTGCACTCATGAACTCCTGGGTAGCTTTGGCTGTATGCTTGGGGTCATTGTCCATCTGTACTATGAAGCGCCGTACGGCATTTGGCTGAATCTAGGCTGAAAGTATATCCCGGTACACTTCAGAATTCATCCGGCTACTCTTGTCTGCTGTTATGTCATCAATAAACACAAGTGACCCAGTGCCATTGAAAGCCATGCATGCCCATGCCATCACGTTGCCTCCACCATGTTTTACAGAGGATGTGGTGTGCCTTGGATCATGTGCCGTTCCCTTTCTTCTCCAAACTTTTTTCTTCCCATTATTCTGGTACAGGTTGATCTTTGTCTCATCTGTCCATAGAATACTTTTCCAGAACTGAGCTGGCTTCATGGGGTGTTTTTCAGCAAATTGAACTCTGGCCTGTCTATTTTTGGAATTGATGAATGGTTTGCATCTAGATGTGAACCCTTTGTATTTACTTTCATGGAGTCTTCTCTTTACTGTTGACTTGGAGACAGATACACCTACTTCACTGAGAGTGTTCTGGACTTCAGTTGATGTTGTGAACGGGTTCTTCTTCACCAAAGAAAGTATGCGGCGATCATCCACCACTGTTATCATCCGTGGACGCCCAGGCCTTTTTGAGTTCCCAAGCTCACCAGTCAATTCCTTTTTTCTCAGAATGTACCCGACTGTTGATTTTGCTACTCCAAGCATGTCTGCTATCTCTCTGATGGATTTTTTCTTTTTTTTCAGCCTCAGGATGTTCTGCTTCACCTCAATTGAGAGTTCCTTAGACCGCATGTTGTCTGGTCACAGCAACAGCTTCCAAATGCAAAACCACACACCTGTAATCAACCCCAGACCTTTTAACTACTTCATTGATTACAGGTTAACGAGGGAGACGCCTTCAGAGTTAATTGCAGCCCTTAGAGTCCCTTGTCCAATTACTTTTGGTCCCTTTAAAAAGAGGAGGCTATGCATTACAGAGCTATGATTCCTAAACCCTTTCTCCGATTTGGATGTGAAAACTCTCATATTGCAGCTGGGAGTGTGCACTTTCAGCCCATATTATATATATAATTGTATTTCTGAACATGTTTTTGTAAACAGCTAAAATAACAAAACTTGTGTCACTGTCCAAATATTTCTGGACCTAACTGTATACAAGGCAGGAGGATCATTACCAGGATGGGGTACCTCAGTAGAAGATTTGGGGACATTACCCCCATAACAGTGTCAGCAGCAGATCTTTGCCCCTTAACAGTGTGTCATGACCACATTTTTGCTTAAAATTTTATTTTCCTATTTTCCTCCTCTAAAACCAGGGTGCGTCTTATGGTCCGGTGTGTCTTTATAGTCCGAAAAATACGGTAAATTCATAATTTGCCTTTTTTTTGCTTTGTGGAATTCGATAACCTTTCTTTGTGCCACATTCTTTGAAATGGCGCACTTGGTTTATGGATTTTGCTCAAAACAAAAAATGGTTTTCAGTGTTCAGCAGACAAAATTTGGAAATCAAAATCCACACTCACAGTGATAAAAAAAACAACAGGCAAAAACATATAAAGTAGACTTTAGAAAACGGCACAAACTAAAAGAAAAATAAGGCACAAATTAAAAACAAGCAAAGTCCAAAATCTAGACAAGATATGAAGCAGAAGCAATAATTATTGGGGCCTGTTATGTTTTGTTTTCTCTTAAAAACGGAAATAAATTTGAAACATTTGTTTTCGCCAAATTATTATTATTATATTATTATACCTTTTTTTTATTGCTAGCTTACTTTAGCGATGTATTACTTTGCTTTCAAAGACAATGCTTTTCCTACATTGTAAGTGGCATTCTTCCTCAGTGTGTGATGTCTGATATGCAGGTAGCTTATCACATGTCAGAAGAATGACTTAAGCAAGATATGGTATAGTTTTGTGGGAAACATTTCAGCCATATACTTTTCTTTTTTAATGACTGTTAGTTCAAGTGGCCGTCCTCCTCAGTGACTGACAGCCTTTCCTGAATGTCGGTGCATATAGAAGATAGCTAAATATGAGTAACCTTTAGGAAATGTTGTTCATATCTTACATAACAAAATTAAACACTCTTCTTTTAAGAAATAAAGCAACAGTAAGAGATGAAAAAGACTGTGAAAAGTTTATTATAGTCACTAAACCATTCACCAAGCAGAATAAAAAAAACAGGTAAATCTTTTTTCATTTTCAGATATGAGTCTCTAAACTTGTGGGTCAAAAAACTATATGAAAATAAAAATATAAAAAATGGCTTATTATTAAATTACTATATATTTATATAGTTTCAAGTTTGAATTTGTTTCATTGAACAATGGTAAGAAAGTTTTATTCACAAATACAGAAAAAAATAAAGGATCTGACACAATGAAAGCAACATGATGAGTCGTGAAAAGGGGGCAGTTTATCCATTGACGTGACTTTGTGACTTCTCAACCTGCCTTCAATTAATATTCCGCCCTTCTTTGTTCACTTTGGATCTCTGACCCAGGAGATTCACTAAAATGGAGTTCACTGAGAGGTTAGGTGGATTGACTGAGAGGAGGTGAAATGCTGGGCAGAGAGCCAGACGAACAAACGAAGTTCAAGCCCTGGACCATACTGTGTGTAACAACAGAAACTGGGAACATGTTCCCCAAGTTTATATTATCACAACTCACAGCGTAATGCTGCTTTTAGATGAGCCAATAATTTGGGAAGGAGCGTTTATAGGAAAACTTGTTTCTGACTTTTAGGTCATCTAAGCAAGCCAGCAATTAAATGACAAATTAGCAAAATGCTGGTCTAAAGTTCATCAATCTTGGCAGCACTGTCACAGGGTATGTCTGACAGAACAGTAGCCCCTAAGCTGTCCTTAAGAGTCGAGACCCTGCACTGTCCCTTATCTCGGAGGTAGGCTTGATGATAACTAGGTCCGAGCCCCGAGCGTGACCCTGACTCCTGTCCGAGCCCTAATCTTACTCCCCCTCTCCCCCACCCTTGGGGAGGGCCAGAAAACACAACAACAAAACCCCACAAAAGGGAGAACAAAAACTTTTACACACTGCACTCAAAACACACAGTAGAGACAATATGTGTACGGGGAAACAACGAAAAGGGGAGAAAGTAACGCACAACAGGGGAACGTCCACACCACTCAATATTACAATGAAGATCACCATAAAGAGGTTAACCAAAAAGACCAGGATTGCTGGAGCCTATGCTGAAGCTCTCATTGGCACATACTGGAAGAAAACCATGCCTTAAATAGGAAAGACACAGAGGCACTTAGCAATTAGCGACCTGAGCTCCTAGTTCCTGCTCGCCAGTCTGCAGGAATTAATGCATGCATTAATGCATGCAGGGCTGAATACCAGTGAACCTGAATCAATGGACACCCATGCCTGGCTGAACAATTCAGAAGCCTCAGGTTGCTTGTCAGACTCTGTAGTGTGAAGAGAGCCTGATGCTGACGTGCCACCAAGTGCACGCAGAGCCGAACATCACATGACAAACACACGTGCTGCCAAAAACAATAATATTGTATGCACACAGAACCTTTGTATTAGCGATCACTGTATGTGCATGGAATTTCAATTCACCAATTTTCACAAGTCATTAAAGGGAACCTGTAAGGTGCAATATGCACCCAGAACCACGAGCAGTTATGGGTGCATAATGCTAATCCCTGCCTAACTGTCCCTGTATACACTAGTATAGATAAAGGGATCTTTAGAAAAAGTATTTCTAAAGATCTTTTATCTTATGCAAATGAGCATGAGAACTAGTCCCAGGGGTGCTATATCCCCCGACTATCCGCCCTCTTAGCATGGTAGAACACACAGAGAAGCATACTAGCATGCTATTTAATGCAGCATCACCAGCGGTGACGCTTCTACCTGTCTTCGCTGTGATCGCACGTCTGAATGCCCGGCACTTCCGGTCATGCACAGTATGAAGCCGGGTGTACGCGTCCCGCTTTCAGAGAAGTCTACTGAGCACGACTGGAAGTGCCAGGTTGACGCTGCATTGAATAGTATGCTAAGAGAGCGGCTAGCGGGGATTTAACTCCCTCGGGACTAGTTCCTGCGCTCATTAGCATAAGATAAAAGATCTTTGGAAATACTTTTTCTAAAGATCTCTTTATCTATGCTAGTGCATATACTGTGTGCAGAATTATTAGGCAAGTTGTATTTTAAAGGATTTTTTTTAATATTGATCAACAACTATGTTCTCAATCAACCCAAAAGACTCATAAATATCAAAGCTTAATATTTTTGAAGGTTGGAGTGGTTTTTTTTTTTAGATTTGGCTATCTTAGGAGGATATGTGTTTGTGCCGGTAACTATTAGGCTATGTGCGCACGTTGCGTAATTTCATGCGTATACGCTGCATATTGCACTGCAACATAAACGCATGCGTCCTGCATCCCCAGCACAATCTATGAGGATTGTGCATAATCTATCTGCACGTTGCGTTTGAGAGTGCAGCGATTTGCAAATTTTGATCCAAATCGCTGCGCTCAAAAAAGTAACATCATTTATTTCGTGCGCTTTGGATGCTGCTCCCAGTCTGTCTATGGGAGCAGCAGTATCCAGAGCGCATGAAATCGGCATCTATTCTGCATCCATTACGCAGAGTTTCTGCAGCAATTTGAAGTGCACATGCACTGCCAAATCGCTGTAGATTTTTCAGCATGGACACTACGCAACGTGCGCACATTGCCATACTGTGCAGAATTATTAGGCAACTTAATAAAAACCAAATATATTCCCATCTCACTTGTTTATTTTCACCAGGTAAACCAATATAACTGCACAAAATTTAGAAATAAACATTTCTGACATGCAAAAACAAAACCCCAAAAAATTGGTGACCAATATAGCCACCTTTCTTTATGATGACACTCAACAGCCTACATTCCATAGATTCTGTCAGTTGCTTGATCTTTTTACGATCAACATTGCGTGCAGCAGGCACCACAGCCTCCCAGATACTGTTCCGAGAGGTGTGCTGTTTTACCTCCCTGTAGATCTCACATTTTATGAGGGACCACAGGTTCTCTATGGGGTTCAGATCAGGTGAACAAAGGGGCCATGTCATTATTTTTTCATCTTTTAGACCTTTACTGGCCAGCCACGCTGTGGAGTAGTTGGATGTATGTGATGGAGCATTGTCCTGCATGAAAATCATGTTTTTCTTGAACGATACTGACTTCTTCCTGAACCACTGCTTGAAGAAGTTGTCTTCCAGAAACTGGCAGTAGGTCTGGGAGTTGAGCTTCACTCCATCCTCAACCTGAAAAGGTCCCACAAGTTCATCTTTGATGATACCAGCCCATACCAGTACCCCACCTCCACCTTGCTGGCATCTGTCGGAGTGGAGCTCTCTGCCCTTTACTAATCCAGCCTCTGGCCCATCCATCTGGCCCATCAAGAGTCACTCTCATTTCATCAGTTCATAAAACCTTTGAAAAATCAGTCTGAAGTTATTTCTTGGCCCAGTCTTGACGTTTTATTTTATGTTTCTTGTTCAAAAGTGGTCGTTTTTCAGCCCTCCTTACCTTGGCCATGTCCCTGAGTATGGCACACCTTGTGCATTTTGATGCTCCATTAACGTTGCAGCTCTGAAATATGGCCAAACTGGTGGCAAATGGCATCTTGGCAGCTTCACGCTTTATTTTCCTCAATTCATGGTCAGTTATTTTCCGCCGTTTTTGCCCAACACGCTTCTTGGGACCCTGTTGACTATTTGCCATGAAACGCTTGATTGTTCGGTGATCACAATTCAAAAGTTTGGCAATTTCAAGACTCCTGCATCCCTCTGCAAGACATCTCACAATTTTGAACTTTTCAGAGCCTGTCAAATCTCTCTTCTGATCCATTTTGCCAAAAGAAAGGAATAATAATTAAGCACATCTTATATAGGGTGTTGATGTCATTACACCGCACCCCTCCTCATTACAGAGATGCACATCACCTGAGTTATTTAATTGGTAGTTGGCTCTCAAGCCTATACAGCTTGGAGTAGTACAATATGTATAAAAGTTATCATGTGATCAAAATACTAATTTTCCTAATAATTCTGCACACAGTGTACAGGAACTGTTAGGCAGGGAATAGCAATATGCATCCAGAACTGCTCATGAATTGCACCTGATAGGTTCCCTTTAAGCTAAAGCCGTTTCTTCTAGTCATGTAACAACCACGGTCAGCCACTTCTACTTGAACTACTGGAAAAGGAAGACAAATGCAGAATATTTGTAAAAATATAAAAAATGTTAAGGTTGAAAAAAATTATAAAAAGGTTAATTCATAGAGACCATTTATAGGGTTTGTCGTAATACATAACAATCACTGCAGTTTTGATACATTTACACTTTTCCCATTGGTTAGTTTTTGCTATTGGTCAGTGCATGATAGGAAGTAAGAAGAAAGAGGTGCAAGCAATAAAAGAACTAGCAGACCTCTCCAACAAGGTAAACACCTGTCACGCCCAGGGATAGGGGTACTCAGTTCCGGGCACTGTGTTTTGGGAATGTCAATGGGGTAGCCGTTGCCCGGTTCCGTGCCCTGGGCCCTTTTTGTAATGGGGTGTATTTACAGGGGATTTAGGTTAGTGTTCATATGTGACCCCACTTGCGGTGTTGCGGCTATATATATGTGGAGCCGCCACTGCAGAATGTCACTACTGGGGCTGGTGTTAATTGCAGCCTGGATGGTAGGCCCTCTGCAAGCAGGACCGGGCCCCAGAGGATGGGTGATGTGATGGGCTTCAGAAGAAGGTAGTCCACACAGAGGTATAGTGCAACTGGTTTTTACTCACTGCTGGTTGGTAGTAACAGGTTACCCGAGGCCGGCTGGTTTCACCTCCAAGTCCCCTTCGTCCTAGTGCCAGTTTAGTACTCTGGTACCTTCTTCCCCTGCACTTGTCTCTGGTAAATTGTTCCCTGTGGCGTAGAGCCACTGGGGGTCCCCGTCCGGTGGTTTGTCCACTTCTGTCTGCCTGACGGTAGCGTGAACCCTGTTGGGTTGGAGTCTCTGGTCTTGTCCGGGGGTTCTCCCTTTGCTACTGAGTCTTTGGATTTTTAGGGTCAGCGAGGTCCTTGATAGTCCCCTCACTGTGCAGGTGTTAACAGGTCAGCTTGAAGCTCTTTCCTGTCCTAAGGTCCTGTACCCCATCGGTGCGTAGTTCCGGGAGTACTTCACCGTACTCCACCAGCAACTACTCCCCTGGGTACCAGGTTACCGTTCACCCGAGTCAGGATATCGCTTCACTTCCACCTTCACTCCTCTCCTTCCACTCTCTTTCCCGACTGTGTCTGCTCCCTTTCACTGCAGACTCCCTTCTGACTACTGTCTTCCTATGTTCTGACTCTCCTCAGTCCGCCCCTCCCACCTGGTCAACTAGTGGACTGGTTTGGCTCCACCTCTAGGCGGCCATCCATTGGTCCGACCCTAGCTAAGTACCATTGTATGGGAGATTGTTGGGGAAAAACTGGGATTACCTGGGTTTTTGTTGTTACTGGCACTGGGTCTCCTTGTCCCTAGGGGGTAGGACCTCCTTGTGGGGATTCAGAACCTTGTAGCACCCTGATGGCTTCAGGGGCGCTACACACCCACCTTAAAAAAGGCAAGAGTCAGTCTGTCACAAAATAACAGTGATAGGTGCCCCATAACCAGGAGCGTAACTACCGCGGTCACAGAGGTCGCCATCACGACAGGGCCCACAGGCTTAGGGGCCCGGCCTGCAGATCAGCAGCCAGCTCCACCCTATGAGAGAGGAGCTGCGCTGTTCTGTGGCGGACCACGCGGCCACTATATGAGCCAGGGGGGCCCGATGTCGGCGGCATCGCCCCCCCCCCCATCATTGCACACACCAATGGTAAAGCATGGAGCGGAGCACTCCGCTCCATGCTCCACCATTCTCCCCCTGTGCCTGCGCTCAACGTCACAGTGCAGCTGAGGGCGGTGACGTCACCACTGTGCGACTGCAGTCCGAGCTCGGACTGTAGAACGTAGAGTGCAGGGCGGGAGGACACTGACCGTAGCTGCAGGGGAATGAGAAGAGAGGTGAAGACGAAGCAGCATGGGAACGAGGAGAGGTGAGGGCTTATTGTTTGTTATTTTTAATCAGTGAGTACACGGTGGCCAGCAGTTTATGGGGGCTGCATTATACATAAAGATCTATGGGGCAGTATTATACATGGAGGTCTATGGGTCTACATTACACATGGAGGTCTATGGGGCTGCATAATGTAATATGAAGGTCTATGGGGCTGCATTATAATACATATAGGACTATGGAGGCTGCATTATAATATATGGAGGACTGTGGGGGCTACCTTATACATGGACTATGAGGGTGCATTATAATATATGGAGGACTATGTGGTGCAATATAATATGAGTTCTATGGGTTGTACTATAATACATGGAGGGCTATGGGAGTTGCATTATAATAATTGGAGGGTTATAAGGCTACTTTATATATGGAGGACTATGGGAAATATAATACATTGAGGATTATGGGGGTGCATTCTAATATAAGAAGGGTTATGTTGGAAACTTTAAACTATTTGGAAGGCTATGTGGGGGCCATTATTGTATTTGGAGAAATATATACGAGGGGGGGGACAAAGACAAGCATACAATGGTAATTTTTTGTGCTGAGGGGAAAAGACTCCTTCCCTCAGCACCCAGCTTTTCCATGCTCTGCTATACATCTCTCAGCACCCAGCTTTACCATTCTCTGCTATACATCTCTCAACACCTAGCTTTCCCATGCTCTAATTTGGGAAAACAGGGTGCTGAGGGAAAGATGTATAGCAGAGCATGGGAAAGCTGGGTGCCAAGGACAAGATAGATATCAGAACATAGGAAAGCTGGGTGCTGATAGAAAGAGGGATTTCAGAGCATGGGAATCCTGGGTGCTGAGGGAAAGAGCCAAGTGTTAGCTTCATTATCCTGTACCCCAAGTGTCGGTGCCATTATCCCGTACCCGAGTGTCGGTGGAGGGGGGCCCTGGTCTAAACTTTGCACCGGGGCCCATCAAACTCTAGTTACGCCACTGTCCATAACCATGTATATGGAATAATTGCTGAAAAGCTCATGCTATTATTTCAGTTTTTGGGAAAATTACAGGATTGCTTTAGAGCACCATTACAGCATTTTTTTTCTATTCCAATGTTGGAGTCCCATGCCCTGGGTCTTATTCTCACCTTCCGGCGTCGTCACCTTCTACCGCCACCGCTCCGGTCAGTCTCCAGGGATTATTGACCTGCCGGCAGCTCCAGTGTTTCATGGAAGGCATCGGAGGTGACTACTCATTACAAGTCTATGAGAACCTCATTTAATTACCCAAGCTGTTTCTTTAAGGCTCTGTGCGCACTGGGAAGTGGAATTTTCTTGAGAAAATTCCGCATGCCCTCAAAGATTACCGCACCCGCGGTAAAAAACCGCGGGAAACCGCACCCGAAAACCGCATGCGGCTTGCCGCGGTTTGCTGCGGTTTTACCGCGGTATTGTTCGCGGTATTGCCGCGGTTTTGCCGCGTGCGGGTTGGGATGTGCTTTATTGCATTCAATGCAATAAAGCACATTGAAGAAAAAAAAAAAAAAAGTCATTTAATTCTGAGAGTAGATAGACAGAAGAATAGATAGAGGGATAGATAGATAGATAGAGGGATAGATAGATAGATAGATAGATAGATAGAGGGATAGATAGATAGATAGATAGATAGAGGGATAGATAGATAGATAGACAGAGGGATAGATAGAGAGATAGATGACAGATCGCTGCATTTCCCACGGTCGGCAGTGAGTTCACATTACCGGCCGTGGGAAATGACCGGTAATTACCTCTGCTGCTTTCATTCAGCCTGTGTCTGTGACAGTCGCGGCTGGATGGAAGCAGCGCTGGACGTCGGACCTGGATTACGCCGGAGTTTTGTTGCGGGAGGGGTTAATAAAATGGTGAACGAGGCTTGTTTGTTTTATTTAAAATAAAGGATTTTTCGGTGTCTGTTTTTTTCACTTTACTTACGGGTTGATCATGTCAGCTGTCACATAGACGCTGCCATGATCAAGCCTGGAGTTAATGGCGGTGGTCCCCCATCACCATTAACCCCTTGTATTACCTTGTCACCACTGCTACACGGTGGCAAGAAGAGCCGAGGACACGCCGGTATTGTCGCATATTGCATGCGACAGTGCCGGGGCAGCTGCGGCTGATATTCTCGGCTGCGGGAGGTGGGAGGGAGGCGGGGGACATTAACCCTGCCCCTCTCCCTCCCCAGCCTGAGAATACCGGGCCGCCGCTGTGTGCTTACCTCGGCTGGAAGGTAAATATGCAGCGGAGCCCATGTTCTTTTTTTTTTCTATATTTCCGTTTTCTTTCTATGTGTGTTCTATGTGTCTGTGTCTGTGTGTTCTATGTCTGTGATGTGTTCTGTGTCTGATGTGTGTGTGTTTACTCTGCACGACTTCCTGTTCCTGTAATGACATCACTTCCCTGCAAAACCGCAGCAAGTGATGCACATTACCGGAGGTAAACCGCAAAATACCGCAAGGAATAACGCAGGAAAACGCAGTGAACCGCACAGAATTTGCTGCCTGCGTTATTCCCTGCGGGATTTCTTGATTAACATTGAGTCAATGGAGTAAAATCCCGCAGCGCTGTGCGGAAAAGAAGTGACATGCACTTGTTTTTGCTGCGGGATTCCCGCAGCAAAACATGCAGCTGTCAAATTCCGCCCAGTGCGCACAGGATTTTTTTTCTCCATAGGATTTGCTGGTGATTCACTGCAGAGATGTTATGAACATTTTCTGCAGCGAAACATGCAGCAAATCCGCGGCAAAATCCGCGAAAAATCCGGTAAGTGCGCACATAGCCTTAACATGTATTATATCTTTTCATAGAAAACCATTGAAGATATGACACTTTGATACAATGTAACGTAGTCAGTGTACAGCTTGTGTAACAATGTAAATGTGGTGTCTTCTAAATAACTCATCACATAGCTATTAATGTCTAAACTGCTGGCAACAAAAGTGAGTACACCCCTGAGTGAAAATAGCCCAATTAGCCATTTTCCTCCCTAGTGTCATGTGGCTGATTAGTGTTACAAGGTCTCAGATGGGAATGAGGAGCAGGTGCTGGAACCGTCACAAGAGGTGAGTATAGTTTTTTTTTTTTTTTTGTTTGTTTAGGGGGGCTCACATGGGGAATGAGAAGAGGTTGTTCTACTAGTGGACAACCCCTTTAACATCATTCTGAAGCTGCTCGGCACCTGCACTAAAAGCCCCGTTGCCAGAAGGAAACTGACTTTATTCATTGTAGAAGTTTCAGTCTTTTGGTAATAGGGGTGTCGCCAGTGCGGCTTCAGTCATCGCTCAATGCATAGTGTGTGGCTGCTATAATCTCACCCTCAGAACCATTCCAGCTTTTTTTCTAGCGCTGGAGTGGCGCTTTAAATGTAAGTCCCGTGCCCCCGTCATATATCCACCTTACAGTGGCTTCACCTTTTACCGATGCTGCTCCTGTTCTGCGGTGCCATCTTGTGACGGTACCTTCTGACTGACTGCTAGTCAGAAGTTACATCACAAGAGCTCACTGCATGTCTACAAGCGCCAAAATTAGGGCAGAATGAGTCTCTCATAGAGATGTACTGAATTGTGACGTTCTGCCTCGCTCCATGAAACTATAACGTGGCACGGGGAGGTAGTCATGGGTAAGGTAATTGTCTGCCACACCCCGGAACGCTACATGAAAATGTGGGCCCTGGCTGGGTGTGTGGTGCACTACAGTAGCGATACACCTTTGCAGGCCGCATGTTGCCGATGGCTTTGCCCGGCCAGGACCAGATGGTACACAGTTCCAGAGAGGAAACCGCAACTTCTTTATAAACACAGAGTCTTTACTGAACAGATGGCTGATGATAACTCTATACACATGAAAGTGTGCACATTGCTTCTCGGACGTTTCATATACATTAAAGATTAACTCCAGACATATTCATTCTCATATGTTCTTATACTTCCACATAAGCCTGAGCAATTCACCACCACCCGGCTCCACCTGACATCACAGTCCTCTAGAGTCGCTCCGTCCTCTCTGCAGCTTTGCGTCCTATTCCTCTCTGTTAGAGATTGTGCCAATATGGCTGGACCAGGCTAATCGCCTCCTGACACTTCTGGATTTGCCACGCATGACTATCTATTCGACTCACACTCTTTTTCTTCTAGGCCTGTCCCTTCTTAAGCTATAAGCCATTAAGGGCCATACTGCTGAGTGTCTCTGTGCCGCCCCCGTGTCAGCAGCCGGGCTGCTCGGATCCGGATCCGCGGTGGCTCGAGGGGCGTCCGGACCCGGGGGTTGTGCGGCCACTCAAATAAAGGGGGTATTTACAGCGGAGAGTATATTTAAAGTTCGTGATACCACCCGTGGTGCGTGGTAGGGTGGAGTACTACTGCTGCAGCTGGGAGTACCCGGGAGCGATGGAGTGGGCACTAAGGTGTTTAATCCCTCCATGGGTAGGGGGGATGCCCCGGGACTCAGTGATAGTGTTGGGGAGCGCCGTTGGGGGTGAAAGGGTCTCTTGCGTACTCACTCAGTCCATAAAGCTGACACCGACAACTTGGTAAACCAAATTTCTGGACACCGCTGCCACTGAGAAGAGCTAGTTTGGGTCCCGTCTCCGATGGTGTTGCCTGATGATCAGTGACCTTTTCCCTGGCACTTAGTTCTTTTGCTAGTTGGCCCCTGTAGTATAAAACTAGTTGGGTCCCGCTCCCCAGTGTGGCTAACTGTGGGAGCTTGCTCTCAGGGTTCACGCTTGGGATTTTCTGGACCGTTTTTGTGGAAAGTCCTATCCCCCTCATTGCGCTAGTACCCCTATTTTGAAGCAGGTGGAAAGTGGATCTTGAAGGCTCTGTTCTCGTCGGGTAAATTGTCAGGTTGCCTGAAGCTACTCCCTGATCTAGGGTCCACGTACCCCGTCATGCCCTGGTCCCAGCCCGGTGATAGTACAAGGCAGCCGGCTGTCCTCCTCGACAGTTCCGTGCCCCTTTGTCATTTTGTCATGATCCCCTGCGACCGGGGGTCCAGCTCCTACTAGGCCCAGACCACCGTCTGTCACCTAGTACTTCCAAGGAGCCCGGCTCCTGACCTTCACTCCTCACTTCCTCATTCCAACTGACCTTTTCCTGACACTCCTGACCTCCCCTTACCAACCCCCCAAGTGGGCGACCCTATTCCACTCAGGCCGTCCACTGGTGTGTCTGGTGGGTGTGGTGCAGATTGTTCCTAGGATTTTGATTGACTGCTGTTGGCAACACCATACGTTGGGGCCCCTTAACCAGGGAGGAGGTGAATATTGCATAGAAGGGCAGATTGCACAATACCCTGTGACGACGTGATAGGCCAGGGCGTCACATCTCCCTTAGGGATCAGTCTCTCGGTCACTCACTCACTCAGTGGATTCAGACTCGACTCCAGTCACTCTGTATTGTAGATGGCTCTTTTCTCTGCTCAGAATCTGACTTTTGTGGCTCTTGGTCTCCTCTCCTGTTACAGGTCATCCATATCATACGGCTCTGCTGCTCCTCAGACCTGAGGTCTGTTCCTGTCACAGGCTGGGCCCTAACTGACGTTCCCACAGAAACCGTTTCTCTCCCTCAGTAGTAGCTCTTTCCCTATTGGCTAATCCTAGAATCCCAACTGTCACCTGTCTGTCACCGAGTAGATTTAACTTTTCACCTGCACCTATAACACTAATAATACCATATTAAGCATCCTACATTATATACTAGATAACATCACACCTTATACCTATACACATGCATTACATCATCAATACTGCTACACCTCTACATAATAACATTCTCAACTCTGCTACATCTCATACATTACAATACCTTACACTATACATTTCTACATAACATCACTTTATATCTAATCACATACATATATATTTCAGGACACATTTGCTGTCTTCAGGGGCAGGAACTTGACCACCATCTTACAAAACACTGGTCACAAATTGATGGAGACCGACAAGAGATGGTGAGTACAATACAAGGTCAGGGGACTTAAACTTAAAGCACCACTCCAGCGGTGCAATAAGCATACCTCCCAACCGTCCCGGATACAGCGGGACTATCACGCTTTGCATTGTTTGTCCCGTTGCCACGGGCGGGACGGCCGTCTCCCGGGCTCCGCCCACCCACTCTCTCCCCGCCTCCCTGCTTTTCCCTCCTACCATCCTAACACGTGACGTGGCATAACAGAGAGGAGCGCGCTGCCCGAAACTAGTCTCTGACTGCTCTGTGCTGCTGCTAAGGTATGTAAGCATAATCTCCCCAGCACTGATTCCCCTCCCTCCCCCCCCCGGCCGGCCGCCTCTGTGCGGTCGGCCGGCCGCCTCTCTGTGCGGTCGGCCGCCTCTCTGTGCGGGCGGACGGCCGCCTGTCTCTGCGGGCGGACGGCCGCCTGTCTCTGCGGGCGGACGGCCGCCTGTCTCTGCGGGCGGACGGCCGCCATCTCACTGTGCGGGCGCCCCCCGCCGCCTGTCTGTGCGGGCCCCCCCCGCCGCCTGTCTGTGCGGGCCCCCCCGCTGCCTGTCTGTGCGGGCGCCCCCCGCCGCCTGTCTGTGCGGGCGCCCCCCGCCGCCTGTCTGTGCGGGCGGCCGGCCGCCTGTCTGTGAAGGCGGGCGGCCGGCCGCCTGTCTGTGAAGGAAGGCGACCGGCCACCTCACTGTGCGGGTGACCGGCCGCCTCACTGTGGCTGCCTGCGTGTCCGTGCTGGAGGCCCGCCGGCTGCCTGCGTGTCCGTGCTGGAGGCCCGCCGGCTGCCTGCGTGTCCATGCTGGAGGCCCGCCGGCTGCCTGCGTGTCCGTGCTGGAGGCCCGCCGGCTGCCTGCGTGTCCGTGCTGGAGGCCCGCCGGCTGCCTGCATGTCCGTGCTGGAGGCCCGCCGGCTGCCTGCGTGTCCGTGCTGGAGGCCCGCCGGCTGCTTGCGTGTCCATGGGATGGGGAGTGGATATGGGCGTGACTGTGAAATGGGTGTGGTTAGGGGGCGTGGCCTAAAAATTTGCGGAAACTTTGTCCCTCTTTTCCTTCTTTAAAAGTTGGGAGGTATGCAATAAGAGAAAAAAAAACTGCTAGAGTGGTACTTTAAGCTAGGTGGCATATCCTTTGTGATTGCTTTTGCTTCTGAATGTGTGCTGCATAGAGACAGGAGAGGAAGAATGTCTCATGTCTGCGTGTGCAGTGTATCGGAGACATTGTAATAGGGGAAGAGAGCTATACACTTCTAGTTGTCAGTATGGGTGTTGACCACTCATGTAAAGATAATGTCTGGCCACTAGATGTCAGTAACACTAGCTATTGATCTGAATTTAGTATGCGTTGAGAAAGAAAGCTTGAATAATTTTATATAAACCGTTATATATTTAACAGAAGAGCTGTGCAGTGAAAATGTAAGTTTGTTGCGGGATAGGTAAAATACTTTTAATGCATCATCGCTGTGTCACTTCAGCTGATGTAAGGGAGCGGTTGGCCACCACGGAGACAGAGCAGGGACTGGACATGTGTTGTGTCCGCTCCTGAAAAGAAGGAGAAAAGAAAGGGAAGGATCTGAGCTAGCGATCCTGGTTCCCTGCATACTGCAGCTACTTTGTGCTCGCTCTTGTGAATGGTGACACCCAGAACAGTCAACCTGTACCCCTGTTCGGTGGAGATAGCAGAGAGGCCCATCAGCCGGTTAGCAGAGGAAGCCATCTTGTGAGGAGTGACGCAGCACCTGTAGACTGTAAAGTACCCTGTGTTACAGCCCAGGATAAGGTACCTTGTTTCCCTCCACCTGTACTGTAAGCTATATGACCGGGCCAACGAGCTAGTTAAGGGCCGTCAGGTAATTGGACTACCCTGAATGACTTTTCTTTAACGGATCTGTGTCAGCAAAGCCTGTACTGTGTTTACACTATGGACAACTGAGGATTGCACAGTGCAAAGGTCCAAAAGGCCACAGCCCATGGTGAAGCTCTCAAGGCACCCAACTATCCGGATTCAATCATCTGCTGACTAACAACTATAAGTGCCAACAAACAGATTCCTGTGATTGGGAATGAAATATGTTTGCTTTAAATGTTATAGTTATGTAAATTTGATGTTTATTTGGCCTCACTGCACAGCTGAGATAGGTCACACCGGGATCATGAAAGGTTAATTGTTTGGGGTAGAATTAAGATTGCCAACCAGGAGAAAGGACACATATCACGGCTTCTCTGTAGGAACGAGCGCTGTTTACGGGAGGGAGCGGCATTGTGGGCCCAAGGGAAGACCCCTCTCACTGCGACCAGAGATATGTGGGTGTTCTGGTAGGGAAAGAGAAAATAAAGACATAGATTTCTTGTAGTATAAGTGTTGCTGGGGTTAGGTTTATTGTTTAATCCATTTACTGTTAGGTTAATTTATTTGTTTTTTTCCTCCCCATAAAAACAGGAGCGCATTTGTCTTAATAAATTTTGTTATTATTGTACTACCGGCTGGGAGGCTTGCCTTACCTGTCAGTGGCACCACTGTATTGAAAGGATCTGGGTCCTCGCAGTTATTGGTGACCTTTACAACACCATATCAATTAAAGGGAACCAATCACCAGGATTTTCGTATATAACCAAAAGCCAGTGCTATACTGGCACTATCAGGCTGATTCTATACATACCTTTAGTGGACAGCTCGGATGTTTAGGTTTTGAAATCCAAGAAAGTAAAGTTTATAAAATCGGCAGCTTCTTGAGTGACAGCAGCTGAGGATCAGATAATATCTGGGTGGTATTCATAGTTATCCCCTCCCCCCGTTAGAATTAGCATAAGTATTATACAAACGATTCACTTTTACTTGCAGGACCTGTTATCAGCTTTGTTGGCTGAGGCCCCGCCCCTTCTGGTCACATGAGTACGACCTCACCACAGGTCCTGCAAGTAAAAGTAAATTGATTATATAATACTTATGCTAATTCTAACAGGGGGAGGGGATAAGTATGAATACCACCCACAGATATTATCTGATCCTCAGCTGCTGTCACTCAAGAAGCTGCCTATTTTATAAACTTTACTTTCTTGGATTTCAAAACCTAAACATCCAAGCTCACCACTAAAGGTATGTAGAGAATCAGCCTAATAGTGCCAGTATAGCACTTTGTTTAGGTTATATACAAAAATCCTGGTGATTGGATCCCTTAAAATTCTACCCACTAGATAAAAAACATGTAAAAATGAGAGAAAAAGTCTGAACCGAGAATACAAGTTATATAATGGTCAGAAACCGTGCTATTCCTCATGTACACACACATGATAGGTTATTCTGAACAGTCATCTGAAACAATAGGTACACTTTGCTGCATTGTATATACAGAAAATGCAAGAAATATAAATGTCCTTCAAATATGACAGCAACAGGGATGTTTTTAACAGACTGATTTTGTATTAGAAGCTTCCTATTTCTAAAGCTGTGAAGTATCGGGATTTCTTTTCTTTAATGATATGCTAAACCACAAATAAGATACAGTGAAACAGTCTGTTTGAAGTGTACGGTATCATGATTTTTTCATTTTCTATACATTCGGCAGCCTGTGAATATAATTTCCTTGTGTGATTCCTCGTTCATTATATAAACAATCTTTTGCGCTGTTGAAGCAATAAGGAAATTTCTGCATTCTGCTCGTCAATGTCTATGAAAATGAGGTGCTCATCCAATGTTCCAACAGGCGCTCCTTTCTATTGAGAAGACGGAGAATACACAGCTTTCATTTGCACGCTGTTTGTATAGAGAGCACAATGCACATTTGTTCATTGTCATAAGCAAATAATCTAAAATTTGTATTTTTACTATTTATAGTAAAATAACTAATGGGCTTTTTAAATGTGCATTCAAATAGTGAAATGATAAAATTTATAAATATTACAGATCTATCAATGAGTGAACCCAAACGGTAAAGTTCGGTGTTGGTACCGAACAGCAGGTGTCATGGTCTTGGACTATTGAATATTTTTTAAAAGATCATGTTCATGTCTGAGTTCAAAGTCCGGGTGCTGTTCCTCTGCTAATAAAGTTTGTTGAAAGGCTGCAGCACAACCAATCAACAAGTTTATTACATACAGAAGATGACTCTACACTGCTGTGAACAATAAAGATGGAAAAAATATACATGGAAGTGCAGAAACTGTTTTCAGATCATGCGCAGTGCACCTCTCTGAAGCCGGGATGTGTACACCCAGCTTGAGAAGCACTCTGATGGTGCTGAAATGAGCTACGCACATGCGCAAGATTTCTAGATTCTCTGATAGCGCCGTTTTTTTCTAAAGATTTGTTTCTGCGCAGTATAATAAAAGGACTGTTAGGCAGTGAATTTAGATAGGTAGACACAGCTGCGAGAGATTCTGGTGGCACAGGGGACCTGACAGATTCTCTTTAAAATTCCACTCCATTTTCTGTGTCCCAGCAAACCAATGTCTCAACGCATGACAAAAAATACAAGCAAAATTACAAATAATGGGGAACACTGGGGACACTAACACTGGGGACATAACATCAGTGGGCCCTAGCTCTAGTGAGAAGGGTAGATAGACACCTCATATCCTCACCTGTAGCTGTTCCTATTCTCCTAGCCAGGCCCTACACAGTCTCCTCAACTGTCGCCGAACAAGAACTTGAGACCCTAAGAATACCCTGTAGTGGCACTGGCTAGTGTGTTGACAAGTGGGAGACACTAACCCTACTGCTGCACTAATACATACAGGGAAAAATAAGACAAACAGGAGAAAACAGCAACAACAAAAGGATAAAGTCCAAATGCAGGCACAAGCAATTACAGGTCCTTTCACCAATGCGACCAGAGAACACATGGCTTTGTATCTTCAGCAAGGATTGCTGGGAAGACATCTCTATTTAAACCTGAAGAGGCTTGGCTACAAAGCAGCTGCAAAACTCAGCAAGGAATTGCAGGACAACAAAACTGACATTACCTCCCGATGTACTGAAAAAAATGAAACCACTATAAAAATGTACAGTCTCAGATAAGGGATCTCAACCCTGAATTCGTCACTAGTCTCCAAGAATAGAGAGACAGCAATGACACTCATTGTGACCTTGTTATGGCTCTCATAGAGCTGCATTGAGAACATGTGATATAACTTCTGACATCTGGCCAGTGAGAAGTTGCCATCACAAGATGACACCGTGGGAACGGAACGACGTCTATAAAAGGTGAAGATGCTGGAGGGTAAGGAGAATACCGGGGACAGGGACCTTAGATTAAAAGCACCACTCCAGCTCTGGAAAAAAAACACGGTCTTGGTGGCATTGTACTGTAATAGAATTATTGTACAGGTTTTTGGAGGAGATTTCCACCAATAATAAACATGATGCTCAATATAAAATCGTTAGTTATTTTTGTCAATGAGATATAAAGCACCCGATTCACATATCCAGCAAAGTAATTGCTATATCTTTGCCTAAATTCTAACAGCATCCACATTATGCGTTATGTACCTCCATAAAGTAGACATTGGACAATACTTTCATTTTTCAAAGGCATTCATAGCCAGTTTGAAGCTTGCCTAACATCCTGCTAAGGTGAGATTCACATATATTAATGGCACCAGGCACAGATTTTGAGTCTCAAGTAATCACAACTAATGCAAAAAAATCATCAGTTATTTTTCACCTTTTCCTCCCTTGTTCACCATTCCAGGGAGCAGATTACAATCTTGCATCAAACATAATGATCTAGCCTCTGGACTGGTGCATGGACCTGTCCAAAGCGACAACTGATGGACAGGTGAAAACGATCCTATTGCAACAATGGGGTCATTTCCTCCAGCAGTTTTCAACTGACATTTTAGTTAAACTTTGGGTGGAAACTACAATGCGATGCCATATATTTGTGCAGGGAGGCCTCTACAAAATATTCAACAGAATTAATGCTATGGGAGAGGTCAGAAATAAGATGACTGGGTCAGGTAAGCTAATTAAGGCAAGCGCTAATTCCCTTATGACTGATCATGTCTAATTAAGGACTTGTAGCAGATTAAAGACACAAGGCTGAAGGATGGCCCATTCATGTGTGTTACTTCAACTGTCAGCACTGTTTTCACACTCAGGCACGGAGGATCTATGATCCATCAAGTTTATTTAATTAAGGCTATTTATCCAGAATTAGTGATTTCCAAACAACATCCAGAAAAGAGGAAATCTATAAAATATAGTTAGGAAACTAGAGAACCTAATTTTACTCAATTAACAGAGTCAATATAGCCAAAAGAAGAGGAAAAAAATTCCAGCTGTGACCCAATTTCCATAAAATATAGCTTTTATCAAAAACTCCATGAAAAAACTATTTAATGTTCATATTGGCAATAAAAATATACAAGGGTGGAGGTATGTGCACAAGTTGTGTCACGGACTACGCGTTTGGCGACTAGTATTCGCCTTCATCCTAGTCCATATGGCTATAAGAAAAAAGTGCCATGGAATGTAAAAAAACACATCTAGTCCCAGACCTCGGACCACATGTGGTATAATCAGCTAAAATAGGGTGTTGAAAAAGTAGCTAGGAAGTAGGCTTTTCAAAAAGAAAACTTTTATGCGGAGGGAGAAAAGGTGGGACATCTGTTGTCGGTGGTGACGGCAGCCCAGAGACAATCATCCTTTGTGCATTGCATTTGCACCTCAACGGGAGATTTGGTTACGGAGGGGGTAGATATTCTGGACATGTTCGCAGCCTTTTATGAAAAATTATATTCCACTAGAGGGGAGAAGCGACAGAGCGACCTAGAGGCTTTCTTAGGTACCCAAAATTACAGAGACAGAGAAAAAAAGTCTAGAGGGCCCTATCACACTTGAGGAGATGGGAAGAGCTTTGCATGGCATGGCAAATGAAAAAGCCCCAGGGGTAGATGGTCTACCGGTGGAGGTATACAAATCTTTGGAAGAAATACTCTTACCCAATTTGCTGAGTGTCTTGGAGGAGGCAAGGGAGAGGGGGACACTGCCAGAGTCTATGAGGGAGGCGATAATAACAGTAGTACCTAAAGAGGATAAGGATCCAAAACTCCCCGAATCATACAGGCCCATCTCACTGTTAACGACGGATGTAAAAATTTTGGCCAAAGTACTCTCTAATCGATTAACAGAAGTGATATCTACCCTAATCAACCAGGATCAGTCGAGTTTTATGCATAATAGATCCACGGCAAAAAATATACGACGATTATACCTTAACATGCAACTGCCGGTGGACAATCCGGGACAGAGAGTAATAGCTTCATTAGATGCTCATAAAGCATTTGACAGTGTGGTATGAGGATACCTGTGGGGAGTGCTAAGACATATGGGATTTGGCCCTAATTTTATATCCTGGATACAGCTGTTATATACTAGACCAGTAGCTAAAGTGAGGATTAATGGAATGTTGTCACACACAGTGGATCTACAAAGGGGTACTCGCCAAGGATGTCCGCTCTCGCCTCTCCTTTTTGCTCTGGCAGTGGAATCACTGGCGGCTGCTATACGGCACAACCGAGATATAAAGGGAGTTGTATATGGCCATCTAGAAGAGAAGATAGCCCTCTATGCAGACAACATTCTATTGTTTCTGGGAGACCCAGGGGCATTGTTGAGTTGTGCCATGCAGGTGATCGAGCGGTACGGGGGGATCTCTGAACTGACTATCAATTGGACCAAATCGAATCTGTTTCAGGTGGACATGGGAGTGGATAGGTCGATCCTGGGTGATGAGGTCAACAGACTGCAGGTTGTGGACCAGTTTAGATATCTGGTCATTCAGGTATCCATGCCAATTGGGAATTACATTACTATTAATCTAGTCCCTTTGCTGAAGCAACTGCGAAGTAAGATAACTGCTTGGAATAAGCTTTATTTATCAGTAATAGGACGGATTAATCTTATTAAAATGGTGCTTATGCCCAAGATACTCTGTGTTGCACAATTCTCCTGTTTGGATCCCTCAGAGTCACTTAAGGAGATTGATTCCATGTTCCGTGTTCTAATATGGGAGAACAAACAAGCCAGACTTAAGCTCGAGACGCTACAGAGACCGAAGGATGAGGGGGTGCTAGCACTACCAAATCCGGGAATATATTATCTGGCAGCTCAGAGTCAACATTTCAGGGGATGGGCAGATTCAGGGGTGGTAGACCCAGCATCCAGACTGTTAGGGCATGTTCTGCATCGGAAACCATTAGTGTTCGGACTGGAGGACGGATCATTTGGGAGAATAGGAAAAACGAGCCCCACACTTAGCCTGATGAATAGAATCTGGAAGAAGATCAAGCAAATAAGAGGGATTACAGCAATAACTGAATTCTCTCCGTTGTGGGACAATGAAAACTGCTCTGAGATATACAAGATGGGCAAAATTAAGGAATGGGCGCATAAAGTTATATGGTATATGGGGCAAATTCTTAGCCAGGGACGTCTGAAATCGTTTACACAAATACAGGATGAGTTTGGGATATCCCCACTTGGGTGGTACCAGTACAAAAGGTTGGCGCATGCAGTGGTGGCTCAGGGGGTTAAGCAATCATTGCTGGTACAGGCAGACCTAGTACTGAAATATGTGTATAAAAGAATGAGGGCAAGATGTGACCAATAATTAAGGTACCAATAAAGACTACACCCTATTACTTGATATGGAGACAGGAGGACTATGGGAATGGTAGTCACGGGGTCAAAAACTGACCAATTCAAAATAACCACAATTACTGCTTTTTTGCAAAAATATAACAAGTGTTTTATTCATATAATAAATAGCAAAAAAGTGACATAACATGATAAAAACAACATTACACAGTGATCAGGCTACAGCAAGGAGGTGTCACTGACACAATAGAACCAGGAGTCCACCCTTCATTGGGGAAGCAGAATCACCAAAATAATAGGTGGGACATGGCCAGAAGAAACAACAACGGATACTGGGCCCAAATAAACATCAATGATCCGGAATGTGCACACCTATCAAGTGTGCACCAAAGAGGATCAGCATACATAAGGGGTCCAATATCCGAAGAGTCAGACCATTAACCACACCACAATTATAACAGAGACAGGCATTAAAAGATACAACACATTACTATGCACAAAGTCCCTGTGCTGCACTCACCCATAATGAGGAAGGTGGTACCCGAGTAAAACGTGCCCCGACGCGCACGTTTCGATGTCTTCTTCGGGGGGCCGTGGTGTATGTTATGTATGCTGATCCTCTTTGGTGCACACTTGATAGGTGTGCACATTCCGGATCATTGATGTTTATTTGGGCCCAGTATCCGTTGTTGTTTCTTCTGGCCATGTCCCACCTATTATTTTGGTGATTCTGCTTCCCCAATGAAGGGTGGACTCCTGGTTCTATTGTGTCAGTGACACCTCCTTGCTGTAGCCTGATCACTGTGTAATGTTGTTTTTATCATGTTATGTCACTTTTTTGCTATTTATTATATGAATAAAACACTTGTTATATTTTTGCAAAAAAGCAGTAATTGTGGTTATTTTGAATTGGTCAGTTTTTGACCCCGTGACTACCATTCCCATAGTCCTCCTGTCTCCATACTGAAATATGTGTGTAGTAGTGGACCCACAAGAGGAATCATATTTACTATATATAGGGACCTACTGCATACATATTTCCTTGATCACCCTGTAAATACTAGGACTAAATGGGAGGCAGAGATAGACGGGATCACTGATGAGGTATGGGAAAGTGTTTTGGAATACAGACTGAAATTATCAATGAGTGAACCAGCAAGATTATTCCACCTCTACGTGGTGCATAGGGCATATAGATCCCCGCTAATTATGTGTAAAATGGGATTGAGGAGTAACTCCGACTGTCCTAGATGTAATGGAGAAGGTGCGGGCATTTTCCACATGGTGTGGATGTGCCCCAGGTTGGCACCCTTTTGGATAACTGTTCTTAATAGCATAGAAGGAGCTTATAGATGTAAACTTCCCAGACAACCCCTGGTATGTCTTTTAGGTTACGTGGAGGAAATTAGAGTAGACAACAATTTTAAAATAGTGATGGCCAGACTGCTGTATGCGGCAAGGAAAGTAATTGCCAAACACTGGATGCAGGGGGACCCACCGACTAGAGGGGAATTTGTCGCATATGTTAATCATATTGTTCGAATGGAAAGAAGCATATATGGGAAAAGGAAACAACTTGCACTTTTTGATAGATTGTGGAATCCGTGGTTGCAATATGGATAAATATTAGAGTTGGGAGATGTTGGACTAGGGGCAGAGATAGTTAGTTCTATACATTCCAATATATGCAATTGAAGGGTTAAAATGTAAAATCTTTGATATTGATGTGGGTAATATGTACGCTGAGGGGGAGGGGATGTTGGAGAGGGAAAGTTTATAGTTCTCCTTGTTATTGCTGAAAATATAACACATGTTTTGTATACATGGTGAAAAATAAAAATTTATCATATTTATATTTATTTATATTTTATGATTAAAAAAAAATAGGGTGTTGAAAACCTAAATCAGTATACTAGTAGATCTTATATAGCACTGGGATATTCTCTGAAACTAAATATCTCCATAAATATTCTAAACACGGAAAATACAGAAAGAGATACATGACATAAAGACTTAATTAAAAAAAAAAAAATTATCAATGGAAAACCAAAAGAGATAAATTATATTTATATACACAATGTACTGGAATTTGTACACTAGAGTATATTTGGAGCAATAAATTAGGCCAAAAAGTAATTATTGTTTTCTTCTCCCTCCAAAAAGGAAAATCTGATATATATATATATATATATATATATATATATATATATATATATATATATATATATATATATATATATATATATACAGTCATATGAAAAAGTTTGGGCACCCCTATTAATGTTAACCTTTTTTCTTTATAAAAATTTGGGTTTTTGCAATAGCTATTTCAGTTTCATATATCTAATAACTGACGGACTGAGTAATATTTCTGGATTGAAATGAGGTTTATTGTACTAACAGAAAATATGCAATCCGCAATTAAACAAAATTTGAACGGTGCAAAAGTATGGGCACCTCAACATAAAAGTGACATTAATATTTTGTAGATCCTCCTTTTGCAAAAATCACAGCCTCTATTCGCTTCCTGTAGCTTTTAATGAGTTCCTGGATCCTGGATGAAGGTATATTTGACCATTCCTGTTTACAAAATAATTCCAGTTCAGTTAAGTTTGATGATCGCCGAGCATGGACTGCACGCTTCAAATCATCCCACAGATGTTCAATGATATTCAGGTCTGGGGACTGGGATGGCCATTCTAGAACATTGTAATTGTTCCTCTGCATGAATGCCTGAGTAGATTTGGAGCGGTGTTTTGGATCATTGTCTTGCTGAAATATCCATCCCCTGCGTAACTTCAAAATCGTCACTGATTCTTGCACATTATTGTCAAGAATCTGCTGATACTGAGTTGAATCCATGTGACCCTCAACTTTAACAAGATTCCCGGTGCCGGCATTGGCCACACAGCCCCAAAGCATGATGGAACCTCCACCAAATTTTACTGTGGGTAGCAAGTGCTTTTCTTGGAATGCCATGTTTTTTTTGCCTCCATGCATAACGCCTTTTTGTATGACCAAACAACTCAATCTTTGTTTCATCAGTCCACAGGACCTTCTTCCAAAATGTAACTGGCTTGTCCAAATGTGCTTTTGCATACCTCAGGCAACTCTGTTTGTGGAATGCTTGCAGAGATGGCTTCTTTTGCATCACTCTCCCATACAGCTTCTCCTTGTGCAACGTGCGCTGTATTGTTGACCGATACACATTGACACCATCTGCAGCAAGATGAAGCTGCAGGTGTTTGAAGGTGTTCTGTGGATTGTCCTTGACTGTTCTCACCATTCTTCTTCTCTGCCTTTCTGATATTTTTCTTGGCCTACCACTTCTGGGCTTAACAAGAACTGTACCTGTGTTCTTCCATTTCCTTACTATTTTCCTCACAGTGGAAACTGACAGTTTAAATCTCTGAGACAACTTTTTGTATCCTTCCCCTGAACAACTATGTTGAATAATTTTTGTTTTCAGATCATTTGAGAGTTGTTTTGAGGAGCCCATGATGCCACTCTTCATAGGAGATTCAAATAGGAGAACAGCTTGCAAGTGGCCACCTTAAATACCTTTTCTCATGATTGGATACACCTGCTTATGAAGTTCAAAGCTCAATGAGGTTACAAAACCAATTTAGTGCTTTAGTAAGTCAGTAAAAAGTAGTTAGGACTGTTCAAATCAAGAAATTGATAAGGGTGCCCATACTTTTGCACCGGTCAAATTTTGTTTAAATTCGGATTGCACATTTTCTGTTAGTACAATAAACCTCATTTCAATCCAGAAATATTACTCAGTCCATCAGTTATTAGATAAATGAAACAGAAATCGCTGTTGCAAAAACCCAAATTATTATAAAGAAAAAGGTTAACATTAATAGGGGTGTCCAACCTTTTTCATATGACTGTATATATATATATATATATATATATATATATAGGCTATCGCAGGTATAAAAAGCATATATAGTAGCGGTGCATCCTTCACAGTATGGGAATTTGGAAGCACAACCTCGGTGCTCTGCCGAGACGGCACCAACAGGCCTCTCCCAGGACAATTCCCCATTTCCCATTTCACTGGCACGTCTGCCAGATCTACCACTACTAACGGGCACACTGAAGTTATGCTCCCAAATCTCCATACTGTGAAGGATGAACTGCTATTTTTACAGCAGGCATCTTCCCATAAGGATCCCAATAAGTATATTAATAGGCCATTTGGACTGTACCATACTAGTACAACAGGTACTCCACACGTTGCTGCATTTAGTCTGACATGGCATTATTTTCTCAAGCCACACTTTGCAAGTTTCAGCCAGAACTTTTGGTTCTTGACAGGATATAACACCCAATGTGCGATATGATCACAAATGACCAATAGGAGTTTAGCCGTTGAATACCTCACACTTAACAAAGCACATTTTGTCTTACTCAAATATAGGCATGGTTCTCTCATAAGTGAGATCATACACTTTATTTGACCCTATCCTGATACTACTCTAATAGATACAATATCCTTAAAAAAGCTCATGTCAGAAGCCAAAATGTTGGAGGAAATCTGTATCTACCTGTTCATGCTTTTGAGTACACAATCCTATTAAAAGAAATTTGAATGAAGAACTATTCTCCTTTCTATTTTTGACCAAAATAATGTTTCCCGAAGTCTAATTTATTTTTTTGTGGTGGCAGGCTTAAAAAATCTTTTATCCAAAACAAAAGCTAATGTGATATGGTGTTCAGTGGGAACTATTAATGTGTGATTGATGAGGTTATGGTGCAGACGTGGAGTTTTCCAAGAGCAGGTGGTGGAACTGTGGAAGGTTTGAGGGGTGGAGGCGGAGCTGGGATAGAGCCTGGGTGGAGATTCAAGGGGGCCTAAAAATTTTGTCAGTGCATGGCCCTGATATTTCTGGTTGCAGCCCTGAGGCGCTAGTTATTTGAATGTTAACAACCAGAACACAAAGAGTGTGATTCATTATTTTTATTGTTTTAAAGGGTATTTGTCATCATAAAATGACCAATTGTTTAAATCAGGTTTTTGTATTAAATATGTTTTATGTTTAAACTTAACAGTGTATTTTTTTCCATAACACAATATTTCCTGAAAATAAAAATTAGAAAAATTACAATTTTCACACTGACCTCTAGGACTTTTGTAGACTCTAACACAGCAAACACACTCTGACCCTCTCTTTTGTATTGAAGTATGTAATGAGCCTGTCCAAAGGTCATTGTAAGGCTGGATTCACAGGAAGGTATAGCATCCAATGCGATATGCTAATGAACCTCGGCTCCCACTGTGCTGCCAGCATGAGCCAAGTGTTATGCGACTATCACACGATCCTGCAGCTGCGGTAGACAGGGTGGGAGCTGCCAAGGAGAGAGAGAGATTAATCTCCCCATCTCCTCCATTGTCAGCTGATGCAATTATCACACTGCACTTGGATATCATCCGAATGCAGTCTGATGTTTCCCTCACACCCATAAACTTCTATGGGTGGGGGTGATATTGCTCTCGCAGACAATCTCAGCATGCTGTGACTTTTCTCTCATCCAGAATCTAGATGAGAAAAAAGCAGACCAACTGCTCTGCCTCATTGACTAACATTGGTTAGTGCAATGTGGGATGTTCTCGCATTGCACTCGTCCGATTCATACGCTCATGTAAACGTACCCTAAGGCCTAAGCCAGACCACATAAAAATAGGTGTGACTGGAGTGCGATAAAAAAAAATCGCATTCCACTCGGACCAATATTAGCCTATGTGTCAGCACCCATGAGTGATTATTTTCTCAGCCCTAATAATGAAAAAACAAACGCAGCATGCTGCGACTGTAATGGGACCCCGTTTTCTCTCGCACCCATTCAAGTCTATGGGGCGAGAGAAAAATCGCACTGTACTCGCAGTACACCGGTCTACCGCAAGTGCAGGGTGAGAATGGCAATAGCCGACTTCGAAGGAGAGCGGGAAATAAATCCCTCCCTCCCCTCCTCAGCGCCGGCCCTCCCCTCCACAGCACCGGCCCCCTCCTCAGTGCCGGCCCGCCCCACGCAGCTGAGGTCCTCAGTCGCAGGGACACTCGCATGACACTCAGCTCTGCTGTACTGCCAGCGTGAGCCAAGTGCGAGGGGATCGCAGTAATCCCCATGTGTCCCTGACCTATTGCCTATTTTCACTAATGGATCCTGTGTTATCAGCTGTATAAAGAGGTGTTACCTGTCATTGTAATCCTGCATCTAATACTCAGAACCCTTGCTGAAAACAATAATTTTGCATATTTTGCATCTTTTAGATTTAAAAGCTGCACAATCATTTTAAATGTCTTCAACTGCACCAAGAAAAGCAGAAAAAATACACCAGAGAGGTAGTGTAGTACATTTGTAAGAAAAGGGGCTCTTTAAAAAGTTTAAAATTAGTAATAAAACATCTGGAATTGGCTAAAGGTTCCCCACATTGATAAACAATAAAGAAAAGGGGCAAAGATCTTAACCCGTTAACGACCGCCAATACACATTAAAACGGTGGACGTTTAAGGGCCTTATTCCTTTTCTACTGTTTAAAAAGGAATAAGTGGATAGCACCCCCCCATAGGTGAAAATCACACGGTGACAGCTGTATATGATAGCTGACACCAGGAGAATCTGCCCCTACCGGTTTCAAACTGGGTCCAAGTAACCCCTGAAATACAATCCCATCAATGGTTAAACGGGGGTTAAAACACCCCCTTTGACAGGATCAGCCCCTCGTAATTGTAATCATGGGTGCTAATGATTACCATGGTACCCTGAAGAAAGTGAGTCACAAACTGTATGGTCCACTTTTTCATGTTACCTCTTGTAGAAATTAAACATTTGGGGCTAAAGCAACATATTTGTGAAAAAAAATGAAAATTGTCAATTATGCTATCAAATTCTGTGTAGTACCTGTGAGTTTAAAATGTTCACGATACACCTGAATAAAATCTTTGAGGGGTGAAGTTTCCAAAATGAGGTCATTTGTGGGGGATTTCTACTGTTTAGGCACATCAGGGGCTCTATAAATGCGACATGGTACCCACAATCTATTTCAGCCAAATTTGGGTTCCAAAATTCAAATTGGCTCCTTCCCTTCTGTGCCCAGCCGTGTGTCCAACCAGAGGTTTCTGATCACATGTGGGGTATCTGCGCGCTCAGAAGAAACTGGGTAACAAATTGTGGGGTCCATTTTCTCATGCTATACCTTGTAAAAGTGAAAGTATTGGTGCTAAAGCAACATTTTAGAGGAAAAATTACCATTTTTTTTTTTTATTCATTCCACTTTGCTTTAAAACATTTCATCACAAAAGCTTTAAGGTATTTGAGGGGTGCAGTTTTTAAAAAGAATGACGTCTGGCAACTTTCTGATATATAGACTAGTCTAACTCTGTTTAAATTTGAATAGATTCATAAAGAAACAGATTTTGTAAAAAGAATAAAATTAAAATGAATTATTCAGCACCTTGTACTTTCAGATGTATCAGTGAAAGAACTTGTCCAGCATGAATCAGTGTCACAAGTCCATATTTCCATAATTCACACTACAAGCTCTGGAAGTAGTGGTTCAGCTGCAGCAGTTCCCTAAGTTACAGCACGGCTGCTGATAATTCTTTGTGATCTTTTTTTCTTTCTATGTTAACGAATGTTACATCACATGAAAGCCTTATGTGTCTAATATATGTTTTCAAAATTTTGTGTTTGTTGTTTATGGCAACAGTGTTCTACGCACGCGGGAAAACAAAATGGCGGAGTGTAATGGGATAGTCATAGCAACTGATAGCAGAGGAGTGATAAAATTCTTGTTTCAGCAAGGAAAGTCCGCTAAGGATATTCATGATGATATGTCACAGACATTGGGGGATCAGTGCCCTTCGCATTCCACATGTAAGAACTGGTTTGCCAAATTTAAAACGGGCCACTTCAGCACCAATGATGAGTAATGTCCTGGACGACCAAGAGTTGTTGTTGTTCTGGAGATAGTCGATGCTGTGCACAACCTCATACTGGAGAATCGACGAATTTCAGCTAAAGCAATAGCAGACATCATGGGGATTTCCCGTGAACGTGTTTGTGTCATTATCCATGAATATTTGGAAATGAGGAAGCTATCTGCAATGTGGGTCCCCAAATCTTTGACAACAGATCAGAGAAGCATGCGAGTGAAAACTTCCCGGTCCATTTGTCAGAGTTTCTGGACTGATAAGAACTTCCTGGATCGAATGGTCACTATGGATGAGACCTAGATTTATTTTTATGACCCTGAAAGCAAGGAACAGTCAAAATAGTGGAGGCACAGTGCTTCTCCTCATCCAAAGGAGTTCAGGGTGCAAAAATCAGCCACTAAGGTGATCTCATCTGTGTTCTGGGATAAGGAGGGCATGCTGCTAGTGGAGTACCTTCAAAAGGGTTCCACCATCAATGCAAGGTATTACATTGAACTTTTGGACCAATTGAAGGCAGCTTTGAAGGCCAAAAAGACGCAACAAGCAGTCCAAAGGAATCTTGTTCCTGCAAGACAACACCTCCGCTCCCACTGCACAAGCGACCACAGCAAAACTGGCAGAGCTGGGCTTCCAACTGGTTGACCATCCACCTTATTCACCAGATCTAGCTGCCTCTGACTATCATATGTTTCCAAACTTGAAGAAACACCTTAAGGGTACCAAATTTCACACCATTTCTGGTGCCATGGTTGCTACGGATGCCTGGTTTGAGGCACAACTGAAATCTTTCTTTTTGCTAGGCTTAAAGAACTTGAAATACCAATGTAAGGAATGTGCTGACATCAGTGGAGAGTATGTGGAATAAATGTAAAGTTTAATCAACCTATCTCATTTCTTTCTGGGTAAAGCCAAAGACTTAGCAGCAGCCCCTCGTATTAGCACTTTACTTGCTCACAAAGGTGGCTGCACAGGAGCAGTCACTTCTTGATGATCATCAGTAGACTGAATTTGTTCTGGACATTGGTGTAGGTCTACTTGTTGGACACCTGTCTATATGGGTTACTTCTATGACAAGTTGGACTGGTATAGCCTTATTGGAAAATCCATTACCCTCACAAGGGATTCTTAATTATGCAAATATTCCTATGTTTACCTGGACTCCTATTCTGAAAACTAAAATTTTGAAGATTAAAAACTAAAAAGTTAACATTTATAAAATATTTATTGTCAGAGGTTTTGCCCACCTTAAGGAAAGCTACTGGTCTATTTTTATAGAAGACCTGTGTAAATCGCTAAATATAGTAAAACACCTTCATGAACCTCCTGTAGATTATCACAATGTCAAAGCTATCTTTAAGATATGCCAGCTTCACAAACAGACACAAGACTAAAAACCTTGAAGAATTGCACTTGAGCTATTTATATCAGGCAGTATCCTAGCGGGAAAACTGTAATTATAAAATTAACATAAACATAATTTGCTGGTGAGTTAAGCGATCCTCTCAGTATATAGAGACTAGTCTATATGGTGTGATTAGGTTTTGCTTAGGTAAATTGATTTGTTATCCAATATTACCTGGAGGTAAACTCAATCTATCTGGGGTTTATATATTATATCTATTAATAGATCCTTATTAAAAGTGTACCTCTATTAATGTTTTGCATTTAATAAAAAAAATCAGAAATTCTAAAAATATTTTTAAAAATTTGCAATTTTCAATCTTTGAATGATTATCACTTAAATGCAGATATTCACACCACACAAAATAGTTAATAAATTAAATTTCCTATATGTCTACCTTACATAAACACCATTTGTCAAAGATCCTTTAATTTTCTTAAGGTGTTAGAAGTAGAGTTGAGCGCGGTTCGTGGTTCTCCAATTCGCGGTTAGAGTGATTTTGGGGGGTGTTCTCGATCGAACTAGAACTCGAGCTTTTTGCTAAAAGTTCGTTAGCTCGAGTTACGTTCGAGAACGGTTCTATCAGCAAAAAGCCAAGCTAATTACTAGCTGACTTTTCACTGTAATAGTGTAAGTCACTCTGTGACTCACACAATTATGAAATTTCAGCGTATAGTGTGCGGGGATTGCGCGTCCTGATCACTGCTGCTGGGATAATGGCGATCGCCATTTTTTTTTTTCCTTTTCTTCCTTCCCTAAGCGCGCGTGTAGTGGGGCGGGCCAGCATGTCAGCCAATCCCAGACACACACACAGGTAAGTGGACTTTTTGCCAGACAAGCAAAGGCATGTGTCATAGGCTGTCCATGTCACATGTCCTTGCATTATAAATACGGCAATGTTCCCGTCTGGACGCCATTATCTGCCTTCTGCGTCTGGGTGACAGTCACCGCTGACACAGCTCCTGCCGCCGATCCTGCTGTGTACGCTCTACACACAGCGCTCTACAGATTAGGGATAGAAGTTTAATTCAGCCCTTTTCAGGGCTAATTTCATCTGGCTCAGAGCCATAGGTGACAGTCAGGTCCGTGGAAACCGTTTTTAACAGCTACAGATAACCGCGTCTGTGTAGCTAAGCTCAGCAACTTCCTTGCTGCATTTCACCATTAGGAGGGATAGAAAGTGAGGCTTCCTTTCCTCTACACTGACCCACAACCCTGCCACTGTACCCTCCTGCCCATTTTAGCAAAGATATTTTAATTGCAGAGTGCTGCCAGTTAGTGCCATCCAAAGAGTGGCTGCTGTCCTCAATTATTGTGGCACTTGTGCCAAGCAAGTCCCACCACCTCTGCATTCTCCCCTCCTGCACATTTTTGCAAAGCCATTTTAATTGAAAACAGTGCTGCCAGTTAGTGGCATCCTAAAAGTGGCTGTTGGACTTCATTAGTGTCCCACTGGTGCCAAGCTATTTCCAGCACCTCTGCATTGCACCCTCAAGCTCATTTTTACTAAGCCATTATAATAGCAAACACTGAGGAAACTTAGTGGCACCCTAAAAGTGGCTGTTTGACTTCACTAGTGTCCCACTGGTGCCAATCTATTTCCTTCACCTCTGCATTGCACCCTCAAGCTCATTTTTACTAAGCCATTATAATAGCAAACACTGAGGAAACTTAGTGGTATCCTAAAAGTGGCTGTTGGACTTCATTATTGTCCCACTGGTGCCAAGCTATTTCCAGCACCTCTGCATTGCACCCTCAAGCTCATTTTTACTAAGCCATTATAATAGCAAACACTGAGGAAACATAGTGGCATCCTAAAAGTGGCTGTTGGACTTCATTAGTGTCCCACTGGTGCCAAGCTATTTCCAGCACCTCTGCATTGCACCCTCAAGCTCATTTTTACTAAGCCATTATAATAGCAAACACTGAGGAAACATAGTGGCATCCTAAAAGTGGCTGTTGGACTTCATTAGTGTCCCACTGGTGCCAAGCTATTTCCAGCACCTCTGTATTGCACCCTCAAGCTCATTTTTACTAAGCTATTATAATTGCAAACTGTGCTGCCAGTTTAAGGGCCATAGTTGCATTGTCAGGGATAGTCTGTGTTGTTTCTTCTGCTGTCAATAAAGCTAGACCACCTCTGCAATCTACACCACCTCTCAATTTTTACTACCACATTTTAAGTGGACAATCTTGTCGCAATCAAAATGACAGATGCTGTTGGAAAGGGGAACAGGCGTGTTGGAAAAGGAAAAAAAGTTTGTGTTTGTGGGGAAGGTGGCAAAGCTCCATTAACATCTGCTGAAGATAGGCCATCTTCCAGCAAAAGTAAGATGTCTACTACTTTCCGTAGACAATCCGATGTGCTCCCTTTTTTACGGACACGAACAACTGGAACAAAGGTAGATGATTCCCAAAAAAAGAACATGCTTGAATGGATCTCAAGTGGTCCAACAAGTGCCCTCTCCTCCACCTCAACTACCGCATCCAAAAAAAACCAGTCCTCTCAGTTGTCATCCCAATCACACTTGCTTTCTCCCAGCTCTCAAGTCTCCATCTGCCCTGCACAGTATGGTGGAACTGAGATGGCTGAGTCTGCAGAGCTGTTCAGTCACACTATAGCCTGGGAATCAGAGGTCTGCTCCCAAGCTACAGTGAGTACAGACCAGGAAATGGTCTGCAGTGATGCCCAGAACCTTTGTGACTCTGATTCAGGCCGTGAGGACCAAGTTTCTGAGCATAATGTTGACCCTTATTCACAAACTGTAACACCTGTTGTAATAGACAATGAGGAACATACTGATGACGATGAGACGCAGATACCAGATTGGGATGACAACTTAAATATTCGTTCTGGGCAGGAAGAGGCTCGGTCTGAGGGTGAGGGGAGTGCAAACACAACGCTTGATGAGGAAGTTCTAGATCCCACCTACTGTCAACCCACAGTCAGGCACTCGAGGAGGTCAACAGAGGCGGTGGAGGAGGATGCAACTAATGATGAAATTACCTTGCGCCTTCCTGGACAGAGTCGGAGTACTGGTAGCACGTCTACAACTGCATCCTCAGCCACCACTCTTCCTCTGAGCACTAGTCGGGGTGGCTCAGCAGGTCGCATGTCCTCTAAGCCTTGCCTAGCCTGGTCCTTTTTTGACCTTGCAAAGGATCGCCCAAATCATGTGATCTGTAAAATTTGTCGGGAATCTGTTAGTAGAGGCAAAAACCTCAGCAGTTTGACTACTTCTTCCATGAATCGTCACATGAATAAATATCATATGTCCCAGTGGGAAGCTCACCATGCTGCAATGCGGCCTAGCGGAGCGGACCATCCACCGCCTGCCCCTTCCAGTGCATCCGCGCGCTCTTTATCTTCTAGGACTGTGGAGACAGCTGTCACACCTGGTTTTCCACGCACAACTTCCACCACTGTAACCGCAACAGGCAGTTTGTTTGGTAGGTCGTCAGTTGGTTTGGAAGGGGAAACAAGTGCGTGTGTACAGCTCTCTCAGACATCGATAGCATCAACGTTGGATGAAGGCAACATCATGTCTACGCCTGCACTTTCCTCACAAACCTGCATTTTTCCAGGGACACCCTACTCACCACCGTCTACACACAGCAGCCAGATCTCTGTCCCTCAGATGTGGACAAATAAAAGGCTATTTCCTGCGATCCATGACAAAGCTAAGAGGTTGACTTTATCCCTCTGTAAGCTCTTGGCTACCGAAATGCTGCCTTTCCGCCTGGTGGACATACAGGATTTTAGAGACCTTATGTCTGTCGCTGTGCCCCAGTACCAGATGCCCAGTCGCCACTACTTCTCTAAGAAAGGTGTACCTGCGCTACACCAGCATGTTGCACACAACATCACCGCTTCCTTAAGAAACTCTGTGTGTGAACGGGTGCATTTCACCACCAATACTTGGACCAGTAAGCATGGACAGGGATGTTACATGTCGCTGACTGGGCACTGGGTAGCTATGGTGATAGATGGTGAAGGGTCTGCTGCACAAGTCTTGCCGTCCCCACGACTTGTGTGTCAATCCTCTGTCTGTCCAACTTCCTCCACTGCTTCTGCCTCCTCAACCTCGTCTGGGTCCTTCACCTCCGCCCCAAGCCTGCCTGGTCAGGCCACCAGCGTTGTAACTGCGCAGAAGGAATCACGCACCCCTCATTACTATGCTGGCAGCAGAGCGCAATGGCATCAGGCGGTCTTTAGCTTGAAATGTCTTGGAAATAGGAGTCACACAGCGGCTGAGTTGTGGGCAGCTCTGGAGACTGAGTTTGGTAAATAATTGTCTCCACTCAACCTGCAGCCTGGTAAGACCGTGTGCGACAATGCTGCAAACCTGGGTGCGGCCCTTCCCCTGGGCAAGGTGACACACGTGCCTTGTATGGCTCACGTGTTGAACCTTGTTGTCCAGCAATTTTTAACACACTATCCCGGCCTAGATGGCCTTCTGAACAGGGCATGCAAACTGTCTGCTCACTTCCGCCGTTCAACCGCTGCAGCTGAGCGACTTGCATCGCTCCAGAAGTCTTTCGGCCTGCCGGTTCATTACCTGAAATGCGATGTGCCGACATGCTGGAATTCGACTCTTCACATGTTACAGCGACTGTGGCAGCACCGCCGAGCCCTGGTGCAATACGTCATGACGTATAGCCTGGGCCAACGAGATGCAGAGGTGGGGCAGATCACCCTGATGGAATGGTCTCAGATCAAGGACCTATGCACCCTTCTGCACAGTTTCGACATGGCGACGAATATGTTTAGCGCTGACAATGCCATTATCAGCATGACAATTTCAGTCATTTACATGCTGGAGCACACGCTAAACACTATTCGGTGCCAGGGGGTGGGACAACAGGAAGGGGAGGAACTACAGGAGGATTCATATGCGCAAGGGACAACAACATCACCAAGGTCCAGACGTTCATCATCACCAAGGCGGCAGGCATGGGACCATGGGGGACATGGATCAACAAGGGCGCATGGTAGCAGGCAAAATGTTAAGGAAGGTGCAGGAGAACATGAAGAAATGGAGGACGAACTGTCCATGGACATGGAAGACTCAGCGGATGAGGGAGACCTTGGTCAAATTTCAGTTGAAAGAGGTTGGGGGGAGATGTCAGAGGAAGAAAGAACGGGTAGCACCTCTATGCCACAAACACAGCGTGGACTTGGTCCGCATGGCTGCGCAAGACACATGAGCGCCTTCTTGCTGCACTACCTCCAACATGACCCTCGTATTGTCAAAATTAGAAGTGATGATGAGTACTGGCTTGCCACACTATTAGATCCCCGGTACAAGTCCAAATTTTGTGACATAATTCCAGCCATAGAAAGGGACGCACGTATGCAGGAGTATCAGCAGAAGCTGTTACTCGATCTTAGCTCGGCTTTTCCACCAAACAACCGTGGTGCACGGAGTGAATCTCCCAGTTGTAACTTCACAAACATGGGACGGTCTCATCATCTTCAACAGTCTACCCGTACCAGCAGCACCGTATCTTGTGCTGGTAACAGCAATTTTATTGAATCTTTTCATAATTTTTTTAGACCATCCTTTCCAAGGCCACCAGAGACAACAAGTCTGACACATAGTCAACGGCTGGAGAGGATGATACAGGAGTTTCTCCAAATGAACATCGATGCCATGACTTTGCAAATGGAGACTTGCTCATTTTGGGCTTCAAATCTTGAAAAATGGCCAGAGCTCTCCACTTACGCCTTGGAGATCTTGTCGTGTCCAGCTGCCAGCGTTGTCTCTGAACGTGTCTTCAGTGCTGCAGGGTGTGTGCTGACAGATTAGCGCACGCGTCTGTCCAGTGACAATGTGGACAGACTAACGTTCATCAAAATGAACAAGTCATGGATCCACAAGGAATTTACTATCCCTGTGTCATCCTGGGGAGAGTAAATGCTTGTGGATTTGGAATGTGCTTGATGCAGATCTTCCTGTGAAGTGTACAACTGGGGCACAAGTGCTGCCACTGAAGGGGTTGTGTGTGTGGCCCAATTTTTGGAAAAAAGGGAGACTCCGCTTGGAGTAACCCTTGCTTGCAGTGATTATAAAAATGATCCAAGATGAACAGATCTGGGATCAACAAAGACTTTGCTACCTACCCCGGTGTCATCCTGGTGACAGTTAAGGATGGCGTATTTTTGAATGTGCTTGATGCAAATTTACCTGTGAAGTGTACAACTGGGGCACAAGTGCTGCCTCTGAAGGGGTGTCTGTGTGGCCCAATTTTTGGAAACAAGGGAGACTCCGCTTTGAGTCACCTTACGGTGTTTTACATGATTTTAGAAGGGCATGCCATGCCTATATCTGTGTCTCATCCTCTTTTTCCTCGTAACGCTGTTTTTTTTTTTCGGATGAGAATTTGTTCTTGTCACTTTCCCATGTGTTTGTGTTGTGTTGTGAGTTGTTTGTCACCTTTTGGACACCTTTGTGGGTGTTTTCTAGGTGTTTTTATGTGTTTTGTGATTGCCTCCCATTGTTTCCTATGGGTTCGAGTGGTTCGCCAAACCGGTTTGCTGAATCGAACTCGAACTAGACCTCCGTTCAACGAACCAAGCTCGAGCCGAACCGCGACCGGTTCGCTCATCTCTAGTTAGAAGGTTTAAAAATGTAGCAACATATTTTTATATTTTCAAGGAAATTTATAAAACTTATTTATCTTGGGACCTATTTGGTTTTGAAGTGACTTCAAGGGACCTATAGCTTGGAAAAAAACAAAACTGGTACCATTTTAAAAACAGCCCCCCTCAACATATTCAAAACTGCTGGTAGTTTATGAACCCTTCCTGTGCATTTAAGGAATTAATGCAATATTTGCATGGCAGAAATGAAAAAAAATATTTTCACCACCTACAGTGCTGGCCAAAAGTATTGGCACCCATGCAATTCTGTCAGATAATACTCAGTTTCTTCTTGGTATTATTATCTTCATTTATTTTGCTTGCAATGAAAAAACACAAAAGAGAATAAAACAAAAATCAAATCATTGATCATTTCACACAAAACTCCAAAAATGGGCCAGAAAAGTATTGGCACCCTTAGCCTAATACTTGGTTGCACAACCTTAAAGGGGGCTTTACACGCTACGACATCGCTAATGCAAACTCGTTGGGGTCACGGAATTGGTGACGCACATCCGTCCGCATTAGCGATGCCGTTGTGTGTGACACCGATGAGCAATTTTGCATCGTTGCAAAAACGTGCAAAATCGCTCATCGGTAACATGGGGGTCCATTCTCAAAAATCGTTACTGCAGCAGTAACGAGGTTGTTCCTCGTTCCTGCGGCAGCACACATCGCTCCGTGTGACACCGCAGGAACGAGGAAGCTCTCCTTACCTGCGTCCCGGCCGCTATGCGGAAGGAAGGAGGTGGGCTGGACGTTACGTCCCGCTCAGCTCCGCCCCTCCACTGCTATCGGGCGGCTGCTCAGTGACGTCGCTGTGATGCCGCACGGACCGCCCCCTTAGAAAGGAGGCGCTTCGCCGGTCACAGCAACGTCGCCGGGCAGGTAAGTATGTGTGACGGGTCTGGGTGATGTTGTGCGGCACGGGCAGCGATTTGCCCGTGTCACGCAACAGATGGGGGCGGGTACCCACACTAGCGATATCGGGACCGATATCGCAGTGTGTAAAGCCCGCTTTAGCCAAAATAACTGCAAACAACCGCTTCCGGTAACCATCAATGAGTTTCTTACAATGCTCTGCTGGAATTTTAGACCATTCTTCTTTGGCAAACTGCTCCAGGTCCCTGAGATTTGAAGGGTGTCTTCTCCAAACTGCCATTTTGAGATCTCTCCATAGGTGTTCTATGGGATTCAAGTCTGGACTCATTGCTGGCCACTTTAGTAGTCTCCAGTGCTTTCTCTCAAACCATTTTCTAGTGCTTTTTGAAGTGTGTTTTGAGTCATTGTCCTGCTGGAAGACCCATGACCTCTGAGGAAGACCCAGCTTTCTCACACTGGGCCCTACATTATGTGGCAAAATTTGTTGGTAGTCTTCAAACTTCATAATGCCATGCACACAGTCAAGCAGTCCAGTGCCAGAGGCAGCAAAGCAACCCCAAAACATCAGGGAACCTCCGCCATGTTTGACTGTAGGGACCGTGTTCTTTTCTTTGAATTCCTCTTTTATTCCCCTGTAAACTCTATGTTGATGGCTTTTCCCAAAAAGCTCTACTTTTGTCTCATCTGACCAGAACATTCTTCCAAAATGTTTTAGGTTTTCTCAGGTAAGTTTTGGCAAACTCCAGCCTGGCTTTTTTATGTCTCGGGGTAAGAAGTGGGGTCTTCCTGGGTATCCTACCATACAGTCCCTTTTCATTCAGACACCGACAGATAGTACGAGTTGACATTGTTGTACCTTCAGACTGCAGGGCAGCTTGAACTTGTTTGGATGTTAGTCGAGGGTCTTTATCCACCATCAGCACAATCTTGCGTTGAAATCTCTCGTCAATTTTTCTTTTCCTTCCACATCTAGGGAGGTTAGCCACAGTGCCATGGGCTTTAAACGTCTTGATGACACTGCGCACCATAGACACAGGAACTTTCAGGTCTTTGGAGATGGACTTGTAGCCTTGAGATTGCTCATGCTTCCTCACAATTTGCATTCTCAAGTCCTCAGACAGTTCTTTGGTCTTCTTTCTTTTCTCCATGCTCAATGTGGTACACACAAGGACACAGTACAGAGGTTGAGTCAACTTTAATCCATGTCAACTGGCTGCAAGTGTGATTTAGTTATTGCCAACACCTGTTAGGTGCCACAGGTAAGTTACAGGTGCTGTTAGTTACACAAATTAGAGAAGCATCACATGATTTTTCAAACAGTGCCAATACTTTTGTCCACCCCCTTTTTTAGGTTTGGTGTGGAATTATATCTGAGGGAGGGTGTAACTGTCATGGCTCTCTCTCTCTCTCTCTCTGCATTATGAGACTAGTGACAGATTCAGGACTTAAGAGTCATTCCCATTCTTGACACTCAATATTAAACGTGTTTTTCTTTCCTTTGGCAGTTGTAGGGTTAAGGTCAGTATTCTTTGCCAGCAAGCAGCCTATATATACCCTCTGCTACTAGCAGAGGGTGCTGGTTATACTCTTTGTCATTGGATGCTGCTCCTGGAGTTGGAAGGATCTGCTGAAACCCTCTGTTGAAGTTGCTATGGTGGATGCAGTCTTGGTGCTGACTGCAGTAGTCTGTTGTTGTCTTTGCCCCTATCTGTCTCCCTTGCCTGGTGTTTTACTGCAGCGGTGGGGCTAGCGTCCCTCACCTGCCCACTCCCTAGTCAGGGACTATGGTAGGGTCTTTTCAGGGCTTCAGGTTTCTGCTCGGCAACAGGTGAGGAACCTGTATAGGGATTGGCTATGAGTGCAGGGTACAGCGACAGGTAAGTGGAGGAAGTGTCTATCTTTCCTCTCATTAGTCCTAAGGCCCTCTGTTGTTATAGTGTCCCCGGTGTACCTGTACCGCCCTGCGAGGGGCCCGGCCACTTCCTCCGCTTGCTCGGGCCGAGCCGCTCGAGATCCGTTCTCGGGTTGTCGGCGGCACGAGCGCCTCCGGACCGGGTGCCACGTTGCTCTTGTTAAAACGGGGAGGCGGTGTGGGGGGGTTGGTGGTCGTGTAACGGGTCGTGATGCCACCCACGAGTCGTGGTGACGGGAGACGCACCACCACTGCGGCTGAAGTGATGGCGGGCTCGTCCGGGATCGGTGTTGCGGCCAGCAGACGAGATGTTGGCCCCTTCGTGGGTAGAGGCGATGTGTCCCGGGGCCCGGGGGGGGACTGTAAGGGTTATTTGATGCTGTTGTCGGGGTGCAGGGCGCCTTGCCGCGGTGTAGTGTGTCGTGCCTGGATGGCACTGGTGTACTCACAATTAATTCACACTGAGTCACTGGTAAACCAAAGTTCGGGTCTGGTCGGTTCCCGCGGCTGGCTGCTGATGTCTCCCTGCGGGGTTGATGGTGGCCCCTTTTCCCGTGCACCTCTAGATGTTGTATTTCGGCTCCCCCCTGCCTGAGCAGTGGTAGCCCGCTCCCCGGCGTTGAGCTGCCGGAGGAGCCCTCGGTTGCCCGCAGGCGCTGGCCTGTCAGGTGTTTGGCCCTTGGCGGTGGTGCTCACTCGGTCTTGGTGGGCTTTTGCCTTCTTTCGGAACTTTGGATGTGGATGAACCCGTGAGATCCGGCCAGCAATCAGTCAATTTACCTATACTCAGTGGCTTCTAAGCTAGGTCGGGGTCTGAGTACCCTCCCGTTTGTGCTCCGGTACACGGTTGACTCCCTGGTTCGGGACCAGCGGGCTCCAACCCAGGCCCGGTCCGTACGGTTCCGCCGGTTGCTGTACCGGTACTCCTGCAGACGGCCACCACTGTCTGCCTGCCTGATGTTCTCTAAGGGACCCAGGCTCCTACCCGGGTCCCTGACAGCTGCTCCTCTACCACTCACTGTCAACTTTGTCTGTTTGAACTTCCTGCCCCAGGACAGTAGTCTCCTCGGTGGGCGTGCCTTTACGCCTGACTCCGCCCACCTGGTGTGCTCTACTTGCCCTGAGCGAGGCATCAGGTCTCCCTTTCGGGTGACATGTGTGTGACCTCACAGGCGGCGGGTGTGTTTGTGAATGTGGCTGATGTAATTACCTGTAACCCCTGGGGTCCAGTGCATCACATACCCCCTTGCTTTAATGCAGATTGTCCGCGGGCTGCCCGACCAACTCCGGTTTATTTTTATTTTTCAAACTGTAAAACGGGAAAAACAGGAAAACACTACAATTATAATAACATTAATACACACTATGGTTACTGAAGGTCTTCCCTTAACGGGAGGCATTTTACTTTAACGTTTCAAACTTTATTAACCGGAAACGGGTCCATGTCCTTCCGCCTTCCCCACCCAAGCAACCTAGCCCTGATGCTGCCCCTAAGAACTGGGCAGCACCCCTTTTCCCCAGTCCGGAAACAGGAACGTGGCAGGTCACCCAGGCGGGAACTGGTACAGTGCAGCGCACCCGGCAGTTGTCAAAGGGCTCCCCGGAGGATGGTCACCGGTCCCAGTGGTGACCGGACCCCAGCCTGCTCTGCTGTGGGTCCGTCCTCCAATCTGCCTCTCCGGAGGCCAACAGAACGGGAAGGCATGATAAAGGGGCAGGATAGGGCAATATTTACAAGCCCAAAAGTTTTTGGGTGGCCGGCAAGTCCACGGCCTTGTCCATGAGCAGTCACTCACGCAACAGGGGTTTCAACAACACACAAGTCCCAACGGGGACGGGTCCTTTTTAGCTACTCAGGTGAGTGTCTCCTTAATTGGTTACTGGTTCATTCAACTTATATACACAATCAAGTCTCGCACCCCTAAATGGCAGTTTCCCTGTACCTAAGCGGGGGCCTACCTAGGTTGGGGCGGGTGGATCGTCTCAGTACTGTAGTGTCAGTGGAAGGTAACGGGAAAGCAAGGACAACAGGTCCCTCGTCCCGGGTGTTAGGCGGAGTAGGTAGAGGCCTAGGGGGGCTGGGGGTAGGTGCATCCCTGGGCGCTGGCTCTGCTGGTTCTCTGGCGGGTGTTTCCGTCTCCTCTTCTTCCGCGGGTTGCGGGAACATTATCACGGGAACAATCACTGCACCATTCTGCATGGGCCAGTCTGCTGGAAAGTCTCCCATCACGGTATGAATCACCCCTTTCTTTGTTGCTTCATCACGGGGCACGGGGACTGAGGCCTCTTCTACTAACTTCAGGGGGTCCGGGCATTTCTTCAGGTGGTACCTGGAAATGGTAGCCGTGGTTCTCCCCTGGTCGCGACTGATCAGGTAGGTCTTCTCATTCTCCCATCCGGTGGGCTGTATAACATACGGGGCCCACTCCCACTGATCGTCAAGCTTTATGGGTTCTGCTTTTACGCTTCAGCACCACATCTGGTTCGAAAGGGGTAGCCGGAGCTCGTTGGTTAAAGCGCTGTTCCTGCTTCTCCCGGCTCTGACGCAAGTTCCGCTCCACATACTCCTGAATCCGCCGGTGCTGTACTTGGCGTTTGGCATCCCAACTGGCGGTGGAGAGCAGGGCTTCGGGCGCTTCCAAGCCCATCTCTAAGTCTACCAGCAATCGCCCGGGTCGGGCCCTCATCAGGTACGCCGGGGTACACTTGGTGGAACTACAGGGTATGTTGTTGTACATATCTACCAAGTCGGGCAGTTTCTCCGGCCACAAGTTCAGCTCTTCCAGGGGCAATGTTTTAAAGAGGTTCAGGACCAGATGGTTCATTTTCTCACACATCCCGTTGGTCTGGATATGGTAGGGGGTGGTCCGGATTTTCTTGCACCCATACAAGTGGCAGAACTCCTGAAACACCTCCGCTTCAAAGGCCGGCCCCTTATCCGTAAGCACCTTTTCCGGGTAGCCATGGGGGCGGCAGAAGTAGGCTTGGAAGGCCCTGGCAGTGGTGCGGCCAGTCATATATTTTCCCGGTACGGTCATCATAAATCTGGAGTAGTGGTCCACGATGGTTAAGGCGTAGGTGTACCCGTTTCGGCTTGGCACAAGCTTGACATGGTCCAAGGTAACCAACTCCAGCGGCTGGTGGGTAACAATCGGCTGCAGCGGAGCCCTTTGGCTAGCTTCATCCTGTCTTCTTAGCATACAAGGGCCGCACTCTCGGCACCACGCCTCTACGGAATCCCACATCCCACTCCAGTAGAACCGCTCTCGTAACAGCATCTCCAGCTTCTTCCAACCGAAGTGCCCAGCGCCGTCATGATAAGCCCGAAGGACCTTGGGTACACAATCCTGAGGCACCACTAATTGGCGAACCTTCTCGTGGGTTTTCGGGTCGATCAACTCCCGATACAACTTCTGCTGGTACAGGCACAGGCGGTCCCTTTCTTTCCACAATCGCTGGGCTTCGGAGGGGGCCGCTGGGTCCATCCGGCGCACGCCTTGGGCTAGCAGGGTCTTAACCAGCCGGCAGCCGGACTGCAGGCGCCTGGTCTTGGGCTTCTCGCCACTCCTGACTGGGCAGCGTATCGAGGTCCACTTGCTGCTGGGCCACACAGGGCTTCTCCTCCTGTGGCCGGTGGAACGCAGGCAGCTCTATTTCCTCCAAACAGTCTTTTTCCGCCCCCTCGTCAGATAGATGCGGCATCCTGGACAGGGCGTCTGCGTTGGTGTTCTTGCGCCCGGCCCGGTACTTGACGGTGAAGTCGTAGTTAGACAGCCGAGCCATCCACCTTTGCTCGAGAGCACCCAGCTTGGCTATGTCCAGGTGCGTTAACGGGTTGTTGTCCGTGTAGGCGGTGAACTTTGCTGCGGCCAGGTAGTGCTTGAACCTTTCAGTTGTTGCCCACACCAGGACCAGGAACTCCAGTTTGAAGGAGCTGTAGTTCTCGGGGTTCCGCTCAGTGGGTCGAAGCTTCCGGCTAGCGTAGGCGATCACCTTCTCCTTTCCGTCCTGGATCTGGGACAGTACAGCGCCTAGGCCCACATAGTTCTGGCTTCCGTGTACAACACAAAGGGAAGGCCATAATCGGGGTAGGCTAGGATCTCCTCTCCTGTCAATGCAGACTTCAGCTGCCGAAAGGACTCTTCCTGCTGGTCACCCCACACAAACGGGGCCCCGGATGGTCTACCAACCTTGGTCTGTCCCACGAGGAGGTCTTGCATCGGGGAGGCCATTTTCGTGTACCCCTTGATGAAGCGGCGGTAGTAGCCTACCAGGCCCAAGAACTGTCGCACCTCTCTCACTGTGGTCGGGCGGGGCCATTCCTGGATGGCTGTGATCTTCTCCAAGTCCGGGGCCACACCCTCAGCACTCACCACATGTCCGAGATACTGCACTTTGGGTTTCAGTAGGTGGCATTTGGACGGCTTCAGCTTCATCCCGTATTTAGCCAGGGCCGCAAACACTTCCGCCAGGTGCTCCAGATGGGATTCATATGTCCTGGAGTATATGATCACATCATGTAGATACAGCAGGACTGTTTCGAAGTTAAGATGACCAAGACAACACTCCATCAGCCTCTGGAAGGTCCCCGGGGCATTACACAGCCCGAACGGCATGCTGTTGAATTCGCAGAGTCCCATCGGGGTAGTGAACGCGTTTTTTTCACGGTCCTCCAGCGCAACGGCCACCTGCCAGTAGCCACTGGTGAGATCAAGTGTGGAGAAATAGTTAGCGGTTTTTAACGCGGCCAGAGACTCTTCGATGCGGGGGAGAGGATAGGCATCCTTATGTGTGATCTGGTTGATTTTGCGGTAGTCCACGCACATCCTCATGGTACCGTCCTTCTTCTTTTTCACTAGAACCTGTGGGGCTGCCCAGGGACTACAACTATCCCGAATGACCCCCGCCTCCTTCATGTTGTGCAGCATATCTTTAGCGCACTGATAATGTGCTGGGGGAATTGGCCTATATCTCTCCTTAATGGGCGGGTGTGTGCCTGTAGGGATATGGTGTTGGACCCCCTTAATCCTCCCGAAGTCTAGTGCATGTTTGCTAAAAACTTGCCCGTACTCCTGAACCACCCGGTACACCCCTTCTTTATGATGTGCTGGGGTAGATTCGGTGCCGACATGTAGCTCCCGGCACCAGGCCTCTGGTTGTAAGGGTAAGGCATTGTGGCTAGTGTCAGGTGCAAGGACAGTAGGAGTGGTCTCGTGGATGGCGTGGGTGTCTATGGTGAACAGTTTAGCTATTGTGGCGTAGCAGGGGAGTCTAACCTCGTCCTCTCCACAGTTCAGCACTCTCACTGGCACTCTCCCCTTCTTCACGTCAATCACCCCCCTGGCGGCCATTACAGTGGGCCAGTGCTCCGAAGGCGAGGGCTCCACCATCGCTGGGTAATCTCGACCCTGGGGGCCGACTGCTGCTCTGCACCAGATCATCATTTCGCTCCTGGGCGGCACCACCAGGGGTGCCACATCCATCACCCACGCACCACCAATCTCTCCACCCGTCAGGTTCACTTGCTGCCGCTGCAGGAGGGCCCGGATCTCGCGCTGGAGGGCCCTCTGCCGGCTCCCTGCTGCCGTGGCGGACAACTCCTGCAGCAAGCTCAGCACCTCACCCATGCAGTGCTCCATCACATTCGTCCCTAGCACTATCTTCGGGTTGCGGTCACTAGACTCATGCAACACTACAATCATTTCCTGACGCTTCAGTTCTGTCCTTCCCACAGTCAGGGTCACTTCCTTAAGCCCCACTTGCGTCATAGGGAGTCCGTTAGCTGCAACAACAGTCATACCACTATTGGGAGGGCTAAGTTCACTGTCAGTCCAATACCGCTGGTACAACGTATAGGGCATGGTCGTTACCTGCGATCCAGTGTCCAGTAAGGCTGTGGTTGGGATCCCATCCACTGCCACCAAGATGATAGGGCGGCCTCCAAAATACCGATCCCGCCAGTCCACCTGGCCAGGGGGTCTACTCCTGAGGTTTGGCCCTTGGCCCCAGGGGTTGCTCGTTTAACGTACAGCGACGAGCATAATGGTCAGGCTGGTTACACCGGTAGCACACCGGCGGCCCATACCGAGGGTCGTTGGCCCTCCTCCGCTGCATCCACGGGACATCCTCAGGGCGATCGGTGAGCTGGATGGTCTCCAGGGGCTTGACTCTCGGCGGAAGCTTGAGGGCGGCGATCACACGGGCAAGATCCTCATTCATGCGTTGCTCCTTATCAGCCAGTTCATCTCTTGCTCCCGTGGGTGCAGCCGGGGCTGGTAGGGACAGCAGTGGAGGTAGTACAGCTACAGGAGCGGTGGCGGCCGGCCAGGGGGCCGCGTCTGGGGGCTTAATCTCCAGGGGCTGCAGGGCCTTGATTGCCCGCTCTTTCACTACTGCAAAGTCTAGATCAGGGAGCTCGAGGGTCCACAACCGCAGCTGCTTGCGGTCTTCAACAGACCCCAGGCCCTGTAGGAACTGCTAAACCAACATCTTGTTGCTATCGGCCGCACTGATGGTATCTACCCGCTTCAGGGTGCGGAGGGCTGTCTGCAGACGTAAGGCGTAGTCCCTGATGCTGTCTGCTGGCCGCTGCTGGCAATGGTAAAACTGCATCCGGAGTTCGGCTGCGGTGCGAGTATCGAAGGCGGCCTGGAGCTTTTCAAAGATAGTGGCCACAGAGGCCTGGTCCGCGTCAGCCCAGGTCTCCATCTCCTGCTCAGCCACCCCAGTCAGCTGCCCTAAAACTACCACCGCACGCTGCTTGCCAGTCATGGCATACAGGTCGAGAACCGAGCATATCTTTTTCCGGAAAGCCTGCAGTGTATCAGGCTTCCCGTCGTACTGGGGTAGCCAGGCTGCACCGGGCACATAGGGTAGGGAGAACGGCATTACCTGGGTGACCGCCAGGACCGCGGCCTCCTCTGCTCGTGCCACCGGAGCAGGGACAACCGCATCCCCGCCATCGGGTGCCGCCGCTCTGGCGGCCTGCACCATCCCATCGTCGCCGTCGGGTGCCGACATGTTCTCGCCGCTTTCCCCCTTGGTTTTCTCTTAGCACTCCTCCTTCGGGGGTGGGTCTTCTCTTTTCGCGCCCTCACTGCTCGGGGAAGACGACTCGAGCGGGAAACGTTCGCGCCAAGATGGCGGGACTTCATCTTTTTCGGCCAGACGCCGCTGATGGAAACTTCTAAGGCGCACTTTCCACAGGTAAGTGGACTGTCCAAATCCTGTTTGTGACGCCAGAAAGAATATACGTGTACAGGGGCGGACTGGCCCACCAGGAGGTTGGGAGAACCCCCGGTGGGCCCCTGCTATTGATGGCGACGCCCCCTAGGCCCCGCCCCCCCTACCACCCCTGGGCCCCTATGGATGTGTGTGAGAGGCCCCCCCGGCCGGTAATTTCACTAATTATATCGGCACATTGCCGATATGATTAGTGACAATCCCATTCCCTCTGGAGCGGCAAGCAGGGAGAGCGATCTCCCTGCTCTGCCTGCTGTCACTGTCAGTGCCGCGTGGCTCTGACTCATCTACGCAGCGACACTGCAGGAGGAGGCAGTCTCAGAGTGATGACTGCTTCCTTCCTGTGCAGGTGCTGGCAGAGGACGGACCGGTGTAACCCCACTGGCTGCAGCAGCACGTGAGTATAGAAGGCGGGGGCCCCGGGGGAGGGTGCAGGGGCCCGGGGAGCGAGCAGGGGCCCCGGGGGGGGTTGCGGGGGCCCGGAGAGCGAGCAGGGGCCCCGGGGGGGGTGCGGGGGCCCGGAGAGCGAGCAGGGGCCCGGGGGGTGGGTGCGGGGGCCCGGAGAGCGAGCAGGGGCCCCGGGGGGGGGTGCGGGGGCCCGGGGAGCGAGCAGGGGCCCCAGGGGGGGTGCGGGGTCCCGGGGAGTGAGCAGGGGCCCCTCATACTCACCTGTCTGCAGCCTCCCGGTGCCATGTCCGCTCCCGGTACCGCGGCTCCGGCTGTGTGCAGACGGCCGGGACACCTCTGATAGCTGCAGGACCTGGAGCTGATCACCTGACGGAATCAGCTGACAGTGATAGTGACAGCGGTGACGCCGGCTTTTTACTACCCGGCCGGCTAAACTATCAGCTGATGCCGTCAGGAGACTTTATCAGCTGATTACCGCCGGTTCCTTCATTGATCGGTCTGACAGGAGTCTGCACAGAAGTGTGTGGGTTTTTTTTCTTTTTTTTTTTTTTTCACTGATGCATCAGCTGATTGTATAAACGGCTTTTATACAATCAGCTGCTGTGTCATGGAATTCACATCCTTGATCCTGACACATCATCTGATCGCTCTGCCTTCCAGCAAACGATCAGATGATATTGGATCTGGATTGGACGGCGCGGGACCCTGACCCAGGATTACTGCGGAGGGGGGTTCTTTATTTCAATAAAGATGGTGTCACTAATTGTGTTGTGTTTTATTTCTAATAAAAATATTTTTCTGTGTGTTGTGTTTTTTTTTTTTATCTTTACTAGAAATTCATGGTGGCCATGTCTAATATTGGCGTGACACCATGAATTTCGGGCTTAGGGCCAGCTGACAATATACAGCTAGCTCTAACCCCATTATTACCCAGCGAGCCACCCGACATCAGGGCAGCTGGAAGAGTTGGATACAGCGCCAGAAGATGGCGCTTCTATGAAAGCGCCATTTTCTGGGGTGGCTGCGGACTGCAATTCGCAGAGGGGGTGCCCAGAAAGCTTGGGCACCCTGCACTGCGGATTCCAATCCCCAGCTGCCTAGTTGTACCTGGCTGGACTCAAAAATATGGCGAAGCCCACGTCATTTTTTTTTTAATTATTTAATGAAATTCATGAAATAAAAAAAAAGGGCTTCCCTATATTTTTGGTTCACAGTCGGGTACAAATAGGCAGCTGGGGGTTGGGGCAGCCCATAGCTGCCTGCTGTACCTGGCTAGCATACAAAAATATGGCGAAGCCCATGTCATTTTTTTGGAGGGCAAAAAACTCCTGCATACAGTCCTGGATGGAGAATACTGAGCCTTGTAGTTCGGCAGCTGTCTGCTCTCCTGCATACACTAGTGGAGAATGAAGAACATATTGAAGAAGGAAATTACATCAGATTTTTTTTTCAACAATCTTTAATGGCATTGTTCACTGATAAAATACGCATAAAAAAGCAGTGACCAAAAACGCAGCCAAAAACGTGGTAAAAACGCATCGCGTTTTTACCGCGGGTGCATTTTTGTGCGTTTTTCTGCGGCAAAAAACGCACAAAAAACAGCTAGTGCGCACATACCCTTAGTGTGCAGAGAGCCGCGGAGGATGGAAGACAGATGAGAGGCCACCGGTGCTTGGAGCAGGTAAGCGCTCAGTGAGCCGAAGATGCAGGGTGAGGGGCCACATAAGATGGCAGCTATATGTGGCTATATGGGGAGAGGGGCCACATTAAGATGGCAGCTATATGTGACTATGGGGAGAGGCCACATAAGATGGGAGCTATATGTGGCTATATGGGGAGAGGGGACATTAAGATGGCAGCTATATGTGGCTATATGGGGAGAGGGGCCACATAAGATGGCAGCTATATGTGACTATGGGGAGAGGCCACATAAGATGGGAGCTATATGTGGCTATATGGGGAGGGGCCACATTAAGATGGCAGCTATATGTGGCTATATGGGGAGAGGGGGCACATTAAGATGGCAGCTATATGTGGCTATATGGGGAGAGGAGCCGCATTAAGATGGCAGCTATATGGGGAGAGGGGCCACATAAGATGGGAGCTATATGGGAAAAGGAGCACATGGGATGGGATGTGCAGGGGAAAGAGGCCATAATGGGATGGGATCTGCTGGGAAAAGAGGTTATAATGGGATGGGATCTGCAAGGGAAAGAGGCCATAATGCCGATGAGATCTGCAGGGGAAAAGAGGCCATAATGGGATGAGATCTGTATGGGGAAGGTCGTCCATTCCTATTTTAGCAGGGCTCCTTTAGTAATAATTTTTAAAAACTGTAGAAAAATCATTTAATACAATAAGAGTGACAGTGACTGGAACAACTGGTGCTGGACAGGAGAGTGCAGGTATTGGAGGGGAAGGAGATTTTACTTTAAATTACTTGTATTTTTTGGTTGAGGAAATTGCGTGAAAATGGGTGTGGCTAACAGAATGGGTGTGGTTTTCAAATGGGCGGGGTTTACAGAGAACCTGTTAAAAATTTGAATCCCACCCCTGCTATATACAGTACGGTAACTGCATGGTGCTGGTGGGCCCCAAGATTGATTTTTCCTGGTGGGCCCCAGGTACTCCAGTCCGCCGCTGTACGTGTACCGCCCTGAGAGGGGCCCGGCCGCTTCCTCTGCTTGCTCAGGCCGAGCCGCTCGAGGTCCGGGCTCGGGTTGTCGGTGGCACAAGCGCCTCCGGACCGGGGGCCATGTCGCTCTTGTTGAAACGGGGAGGCGGTGTGGGGGGTTGGTGGTCATGTAACGGGTCATGACGCCACCCACGGGTCGTGGTGACGGGAGACGCACCACCGCTGTGGCTGAAGTGATGGCGGGCTCGTCCAGGATCGGTGTTGCGGCCGCAGCCGAGATGTTAGCCCCTCCGTGGGTAGGGGCGGTGTGTCCCGGGGCCTGGTGGGGGACTGTAAGGGTTATTTGATGCTGTTGTCGGGGTGCAGGGCGCCCTGCCGCGGTGTAGTGTGTCGTGCCCGGATGGCACTGGTGTACTCACAATTAATTCACACTGAGTCACTGGTAAATCAAAGTTCGGGTCTGGTCGGTTCCCGCGGCCGGCTGCTGATGTCCCCCTGCGGGGTTGATGGTGGCCCCTTTTCCGGTGCACCTCTAGATGTTGTATTTCGGCTCCCCCCTGCCTGAGCAGTGGTAGCCCGCTCCCCGGCGTTGAGCTGCTGGAGGAGCCCTCGGTTGCCCACAGGCGCTGGCCTGTCGGGTGTTTGGCCCTTGGCGGTGGCGCTCACCCGGTCTTGGTGGGCTTTTGTTTTCTTTCGGCACTTTGGATGTGGATGAACCCGTGAGGTCCGGCCATCAATCAGTCAATTTGCCTATACTCAGTGGCTTCTAAGCTAGGTCGGGGTCTGAGTACCCTCCTGTTGGTGCTCCGGTACACGGTTGACTCCCCGGTTCGGGACCGGCGGGCTCCAACCCAGGCCCGGTCCGTACGGTTCCGCTGGTTGCTGTACCGGTACTCCTGCAGACGGCCACCACCGTCTGCCTGCCTGACGTTCTTTAAGGGGCACAGGCTCCTACTCGGGTCCCTGACAGCTGCTTCTCTACCACTCACTGTCAACTCTAAACTTTGTCTGTTTGAACTTCCTGCTCCAGGACAGTAGTCTCCTCGGTGGGCGTGCCTTTCCACCTGACTCCGCCCACCTGGTGTGCTCTACTTGCCCTGAGGGAGGCATCAGGTCTCCCTTTCAGGTGACATGTGTGTGACCTCACAGGGGGCGGGGGGTGTGTGTGAATGTGGCTGATGGGGTCCAGGGCATCACATACCCCTTGTTTGTCGTGGTGTTACCCCTCTTTGTGGTGTGTTGTGGCTCACGCCGAACCTTCCCCAAGTCCACACCGTGACAGTAACCATGCCCTGTCCCACCCCTTGCTCCTCTCCAGTTCTACTCATTTTGGTGGAGGTGCTTGAAATTGCCAGGCTATTCTCTATGATATCACCTTATAGAAATCCTTGCACCTCATTGGGATAGAATGAATCTTATAATTAGAGAAATTTTTAATAGAAATCTGTCATTCTTTAGACATTTTTTGAGATTAGAGAACAGCTTCGCTTTTTCCATGGACAAGTGTTGATAAATCACTACTAATGTTCTTTAGTTAAGTCTGGATGAAGCAGCTACATTTTTATTACTGCAAGGAGAATATTATAATTATCAGCATAATTCATTTTATTTTATACTTGCGTCATGAACAGTTCTCATAGAGTCACAGCTGCACAGATATAAATGAAATACAGTAATTTTTTTCCATGGCTGTAAACTTTCAGACCTGAGACATCCATATTTATGCAAAAAGAATACAAACTGAAACACAAGGTCTGAAGCATTGGGAAACTCCATCAATGTAGGTCACACAGATAAAATTAAAGTTCCTTCCATCTCTTTAGTGTTGTTTTTACAGGTTTTTCAGAATTATTATTCCCCATGGTTGATCGGCAAGCAAGGAAATCTAATTTAGAAGTTGGAAGAAGTCCCAGCAATTTATCTGTGATTTATATTATTTAATAGGAAATTCCATATGTTTACAATATATTACAAAAGTGAGTACATCCCTGTAAGAAGGGCGACCGGGTGCTTTAGTAGTCGCAGCAGGTACCGCTGTATGGCCATAGCGCAGCCCTGAGCCAGCGTTCTGCACCGCAACTGCCTGTCTAATAAAGGGGAGCGGTGGCTGGAACTTGTGGTTCAGGACACTTACTTTAAGGCCAAAGGCCAGGACGATCTTTCGCTTCTTCAGGGCCACTTCCCAGCTGCCACCTGCAGCAGGCCCCAGTGTCCTCGAACACCACACAGAGTCTGCGTTCTTCTTAACCAACAACGTTTCTTTACTACATGAAGTTTCAGCACACTTTACATAACGCCAGCAGTGGGCACATACTTGCTTGGTTACAGGGGTCACATCCGCCATTTGCGATAAGGTCTTTGCTGTACACTCTGGTCCTCTACTACAGTCATTGGTATTAGCAACCGGAATTGCATTCAATTTGCTGGCCAGCCACTTCCCTGGTACTCGTGCCTTCGAGCCCCTCATCCCCTCACTCATCTTCATTCTGTCAGGCAGATTCATATAATACTTTGGGGATTAGCTATAAGCTGTGATGACGGGTCCCTGGGGACGACACTCTTCTGTCCCGGTTCATCAGGACATACTCCCTCTGTGGAGCCCACTGACCTTCAGCCTGGTGGGGGGGTTCTTTGGGTATACGCCAGGGGGTGACCACCATCCAGGCCATCCGGACTTCACCCTTTTGTGACGTGGTTAGGTCAGCCCAACTCTCACCAGGGCCCCACGTTTCTGGCGCCAGGATCTGACCCAGAGGGTCCAAATTAGAGACAGATATTCGGGCCTTCTCTCCACACACCTCTGACACATGTGGGTCACTCCACTTCCATCACTTCCATAGGGACTCTTCTGTCTCCTTCTGTGTGTTTCCTCATTTTGTGTACATTGCTCCTCCTCACTAACCCTTTCCTGCCTAGCAAGCACCGGGTAAGTGGCTGAGCACAAAGTGGCCACCTAGTGGCCATTTACCCATAACATACACAATATACATGTGTCGCGGGCAGTGGGGTGCTGCGTTCGCTAACGCTCGGGTCCGGCGCTGCTGCCTGCTGCTGCTGCTCGGTGGCTCGAGCGGTGGGCCGGATCCGGGGACTCGAGCGGCGCTCCTCGCCCGTGAGTGAAAGGGGGTGGTTTGGTTTGGGGATTTTGTCCGTGATGCCACCCACGGCTGTGGTGAAGTTGGGACACCACCGCTGCTCTGGACGGGGATCCTGGGAGCGATGACAGGGAGCAGCCGAGATGTTTCTCTCCCCTCCGTGGGTAGGGGGTTTTGGGGGTCCCGGGGCCCGGTGATGGTGACTGTAAGATGGATGGCGGGGTTTGGTGAGGTGCAGGGTCGCGGGAGGGCAGCGCAGTGCCAGGCGGCACGGTAGTACTCACTCAGCCAATGATGCAGACGGAGTCTCTGATAAAACAAACGGCTGGATGGACGGGTCCCGCAGCCGGCTGCGATGGTCACTCCCGGTAGGTTGGCGGTGACTGTCTCTCCCTGCACCTGTAATGTTTCTTCGGCTCCGATGGCTTCCCCCCGGTAACCCGCTCCCCAGCGGTGTATTTGCCAGAGGAGTCCCTTTTTGCCCGCAGGCTCTGGCCCTGGGAACTCTAGCTGTGGCGGTAGCTGTATTTTCCTTCACGGTTGAGCGGTTGCCTTCAGTCGGGTCTTTGCTGCTGGGAAACCCCGGAGGTTCCCGTCGCTGACGGATTTGACCAGTTTAACAGCGACTCCAAGCCTGGTCGGGGTCCGTAGGCCCTGCTGAATGGTGCTGGCTTCTCTTCGCTCCCCGGTCCTTACGGTTGTGCGTCAATCGGCCTCACCTGCAGACGGTCACCACCGTCTGCCAACCTTGCTCTTAGGTGCCCGGGCCACGTACCCGGACACTGTCAGTCTGCTCCACTACCACTTCACTCCTTCACTTTCACTCTCCTTAACTACACTCTCTTCCTTTCCCGCCTCCAGGACTGTGAACTCCTCAGTGGGTGGGGCCAACCACCTGGCTCCACCCCACCTGGTGTGGACATCAGCCCCTGGAGGGAGGCAACAAGGATTTGTATGTGACTGATGTGCCTAACCAGGGTGTAGGGTGTGTTGCTGCAGTACCTGTGACGTCCTGGCTTGTCCAGGGCGCCACACATGAATAAAATATAACACATTTTACACATGACGGGGTGGTCTGAGCCTTGCACTCTCTCACACCCCTCCCATTTTTGTAAATTTTTTAATAATACTTTTCATGGCACAACACTGAAGATATGACACTTTGATACAATGTAAAGTAGTCAGCATCCAGCTTATATAACAGTGTAAATTTTGTACTTCCTCGAAATAAATCAACATACAGCCATTAATGTCTAAAAGTGAGCACACCCCTAAGTGAAAATGGCCCAAAGTAGCAATATTTTGCGTGGCCACCATTATTTTCAAGCCCTGACATACTTTTCTTGGGCATGGAGTTCACAAGAGCTTCACAGGAGGCACTGGAATCCTCTTCCATCCTCCATGATGACATCACAAAGCTTGTGCATGCTATAGACCTTGCGCTCCTTCACTTTCCATTTGAGGATGCTGTAACATGGCACAGGGTGGTAGCCATGGGCAAGGTACTCACTTTACTTGTGTCCTGGCACACTACAGAAATATGGGGATCATGGGTGTGTGTGTGGTTGTACTGTTGCTGCTGTGGACACCTTGAAGTTTTAGCCCTGCGACACTCTGGCAGCAGACCTCTTTTTTTTCCCGAGGATGAGGAAATAATAAAAGTTAGTAAAAGCAAAGTTCTCCGGTTGAAGTGATGCAAAAAAAAAAGAGGGGATGGACCATGCAATGTGCCATCGCTGTAGTAAAAAGCCATTACTTGATCACATGCCACTAGGCAAAATTTATGCAACTCAACATAAGGTTATTAGTTTAACATTCTGATTAGACTGTATGAAGACCACTGCCATGTCACAGCGAACCTCTCAGTGGGTGCCTAACTTTGTTAAGCCTTAAAGGTGCGGTGCTGGGCACCAACCACCCCTGCGGTGACAGTCTAGCAGGGAAGGTGACCCTGCAGCGACAGTCCAGCAGGGCAGGTGACCTGGTGCCTCACAACACACATACTGCAAGGCTGAGCCCCCATGGTTTGATGTTCACACCAGGGGGCGGAGCCAGGCGGTTGGCCATGCCCACAGAGGAGTACACAGGCCCTGAGGCAGGAAAAACAGTTCAGTTTCCCGTGGGGAGCACAGTGTTAGTTAGTCTGTACAGTGAAGTGGAGTGGAGTTCAAGTGCAGACCTGTGTCCAGGTCTGCCACGGTCTAACACCAGGTGTCTGGGTTGGAGCCCAGTCACCTCTGGCAAGGAGGCAGACAGTGGTTGCCACCTGCAGGAGCCGGGAAGACGGCTGGTGGAACCGTAAGGGATTGGTACAGGGTAGTGGCCCGCCAGAACCGAACCGGGGAGCCAACTGGAAACCGGATCACCAGGAGGGGTACTCAGACCCACAACGAGGTCCAGAAGCCACTGGACCACATCGAATTCACTGATTGAGGTCTGGACCTTATGTTCTTTCCCGTCCCAAGACCCGAAAGATGACAACAGCCCACCGAGGGGGATAGAAACCGCCCAGGCAGAGAGATCCCACGGGCCAGCGCCTGCGGGCAAACGGGTTCCCCGACACACAGCAAGCCGGGGAGCGGACTACCTTTACTGAAGCATAGGCAGTCAAATTCTACTAAAGAGGTGCAGGAGAAAGGCGGGAATCACCAACCTGAGAAAGGGGCACAGCGCAGCCGGCTGCGGGCACCGACCACCATCCTTTTTGGTCTACCAGAGACTCCGGTGTATCTGTGATAGTGAGTACAACAGTGCCCTCGGGCCGTGCACCGCACCACACCATTTTGCCCGCACCTCACAACCACCGGACCCCGGGACCATCACCCCCTGCCCACGGAGGGGTCAACACCAGGCTGCATAACACCATTCCTGGGAGCCTAGTTAACGGCAGCGGTGGTGTCCACTTTCACCACAACCTGTGGGTGGCGTCACGAACTTTAATCCCTAAAAACTCCACGGCTCCGGCTGTGAACCTCCTCACCGAAGTCCCTACACGTAGCGCCAAACCCCTTTCAGAGCGACGTGACCCCCGGGTCCGGAGGCGCTCAAGCCACCAACCAAACGAGCCCGGATCCGAGCAGCTCGGCTGCGGCTGAGCACGGGGAAGTACACATCCACTCTTCTGGCGACACGAACAGGATTGAACCCAACCACTTATCGGTGGAAGTGCACCTTGAAGCAGAAGCCAGCGGTGACCCGCTGAAAAATTTCAGAATCCGCCATCTTGTCACTATCCCTTGGCGTGAAGTTTCCCGCCAGGCTCGTCTACCCCGCGAAAAGAGCGCGAGAGTTGAAGCCCCACCCCCTGGGAACAGAGCGGTGCAGCCAAGAAGTGAAGCTGAGCAGAAAGAAAGTGGAGTGCCTCGAAAAGACCAAGGGGGAGCGGACGAATGGACAGCTGCTGATGACCGCGGGAGAAGGCAAGGATGTCGGCGTTCCGGGAGGCGAGCGGAGCGGTGTCCGTCACCGGAGTGGCAGGACCCAGAAGCGGCCATGGCGGAGTGGCTTCTGACCCAGAGGACCGCAGCCTGAATGAGCTTCCTGCCGGAACCGCTGCCTGGTTGGAGCGGGAGCTGGGCCGATTCTGTGTCCGGGTAAGAGCGCAGACCTTGCAGCAGGTGCTCGACTGGAAGGCAGAGGTCCGAAGGATGGTGGCCGTGGTGTGGGCCCGGGAACAGAGGGCCTCAGCTGCAGTGCCACGCCATAACAAAGCTACGCAGACCCCCATGTCGTCCCTCATCAGCTAGGAGCTGGAGCCCGCCAGTACCGTGACCAGCAAGCCCTGGGTAGCACAACTCATGGAGGAAGAAGTGCTGTGTACGCTGCCCCCGCCGCCGTTCCCGCTGGAAGTTTACAGCCCAGGGAAATACTGCACCTGGAAGGGGAGCCCGATAACCCGTCCCAAGGATGGCGCAGTACGGACCCCTGCAATGGTGAGGACCGCCGCAAGTTAACCCCTTCAGTTCCAATGTTTTAAAGTTTTTAAAGTTACAAGTTTTAAAAGACCCGCTTCTGCAAAAAACCTCCTGCCTTTGTTGAACGTCCCCATGTTCCCGGGAGATGCCATCCAGCACACGGGTGGAAGGAGGAGGACCCTGCCCTACTTGTTGAACGCTGCTGCGTTTGGAGTCCCAGTGGGCGCCGTCAGGGGTCGGAGCCCCTGGTGGAGGATGGCAGGGAGTTGAAGGAGTGAGGACAGTTCCCGTTCAAAGCCTGGCTCACCGTACCCACACCGCAGGCAGTGAAGAACGGGGTCTTTATGGACAGTGTCACCCGTGAGTGAAGTGGCATTGGGGCCTGCGGCAAACCCCTTTCAGAGCGACGTGACCCCCGGGTCTGGAGGTGCTCGAACCACCCACCAAACGAGCCCGGATCCGAGCGTCTCGGCTGCGGCCGAGTGCGGGGCAGTACACTACAGCTACACTACCCACACCCAGCCAGGGCACCATCCTTCATGTAGCGTGCCACAGACGCAGACCTCATCCATGAATACCGCCCTACTTCACGCTACAAGTTCACACATCTCTACTTACTACACCACAGCTGATGAGAAAATTTGTTTCTATATGAAGGCCTATAAAATAAAGACCTTCAGCAATGTAAGGATAAAACATAAATATTATAAGGCTGGATAACCCTTTTATTACATACTAACATCTTAGATTATGTTACTGCTAATAGGTAATAAATCACATCACAATTAACAATAATTGTGCTTTGTAGTAACTTAGACAAGTCCATTGTTGCATACTTTCCCTCCATCTTGTAAGTCATTTATATTTTTCTTGACAAAAAAATTGGAAAAATTTAATAGGAATAGAAGAAAATACAAACACTTGTAAGAAACAAACCACGAGGGAGAATCTTGCATCATCCGGTTAATGAGTCTGTTCTGTTATTTCAACAACCATCTGCTTGCAGAAATTATTACTGATTTGTTGAAACACTTTTATCAGTGACATGATCGTATTAGGCTGGCTCTTAATGCAGCTTCAGCTATGACAAAGTGTGGCCTAGAAACGTCTCTGATAAGGAAAGTGCCATACAGTGCGGGAATACTGTGCGTGATGGAAAAAGGGAAGCTAATTTAATTATGTTTCAACACTCGGAGCTTGGGAGATCCATTTCTTTATATGTCACCTTATTATTAGTATCGGGCTGGGTATTACATTGTAACTAGGGGCGAGATGTAGTGTCAGGTACATTAAAATTCATATTAAAGCATGTGTATCTTACATTCCTGTATTAATATCTGCTTTATTTGATGTATATGGAGACCTGTAATATGTATTTATCGTCACAATTTTACAAGGGCATTGTTACAAGAAGCCAGCATCATAAATCATGTGACCATTTTACTAATAATTTCGGTGAGGATACAACGTCTTCCTCCATCTTCTCTAGAATGGAGCACATTTTGCCCATATTTTGCTTGTGGGTATTTATCAACACTGTCTAATTCTTAGAAAGTGCAAACTTAGACTAGACAGTCGTAATGGGATATTCTCAAGTTTGGATGTTATCTCCTAGCCATTGGATGGGTATAAACTTCCATATTGATCGGGGTCTAACTGCTAAAACCACCACCAATCACAAGAATCGATACTCTTCCCTGTGAATAAGGCGGAGGTCTATCATGTGCACTACTGCTCCATTCATTCTTAATTGGACCCCTGAGATTGCCTAGCACGATTTGTGGTCTTCGTCACTCCCATAAGAATAAATGAAGTTGTAGTGCGTATGATTGACCACCATCTCATTCACATTGGGATCTTCTTGGGATCAGTGGATCTACCAGGGTTAGGATCCCCAGCAATTGTACGCTACCCCCATCTTGCGAATGTTGGATAACTTTCACACTAGAAAATACTCTGGTAAAATACTCTAGATTTATCACATTGGTTCATGTTCTTTCATAACTCTGGAGTATTTTCAGACTGTCTAGTTTAGTTTACACCACATATTAATTGCTTACCTTGTCCGAGAAGCCACAGCCTTTTCATAAAAGCCACACCCATTGTTGAGCAATGCACAGAAAGTGTCCAAAACTCATAATAAATATGGTGCAAGTCAAAACAGACAGGTTTTTTGAGGGTTAATTTAATTTGATAAATCGCATCAATGTTGGCTTGTTGCTGCCATCTGGTGGCAAATGTCTATCTTATTCAGCCCATAGCAGCTATGTTCAGAGATGTACAGCAATGTGGTGTCATCAAAAAGACATTGGGATTAATGATGAGTGAGTTTTGAAATAATCGGATCATGATACTCATAACGAGTACTGTCTAATACTTGCATGTGCATTCCGAATAGCATGTGCAATGTAAGTCAATGGGGAAAAAACAGCAAAGGAACGAGTAACCCGAATGCTGTACTATTCGCTACTCGCATTAATAGTGCAGCATTCGGGTTACTCCTTACATTACCAGTATTCCCCATTACAGACACTATTCGGAATGAATACGTGAGTATTAGACAGTACTCGTTACGAGTATTGCATATCTGAGTATTTTGAAACTCACTCATCATTAATTGGCATCCATTTGCATAATCACTTTTGATTCCATGAAGATTCATGTCTAAAAATTGCTACAAGTTTTATACAAGGACTCATTTATAGGGTTTTAAAATATAAGATTTCATTAGATACTATACTCTGTTTTGAGTTTTGTAAGAGGGGTAAACATACCTGAAGTACACTCCTTAGGGTGCTTTCACATCAGCGTTTTTTGGCGGTCGGCAAAAAACCGCAAACCGCATATGACCGAATCCTGTAGATTGAATGTGCAACGCATGCAACTGAAATTGTTATTTTACCAAATCCTTCTACCTCTACTTGCGATGGATGCAGCGGGACACAGAATTCAATCGGCCGGCACTGGAGTCAGCTGATCGTGTCAGCTGGACTCCTGATCTCACAGCCCACACATGCTGCGATGGATGCAGGTTAATAGCAGTTACTGGCTGCTGCCGATCACGTGTGACCATGTGCGGGTTGTGTGGTCAGGAGTTCAGCTGAGTTCAGATAAGCTGAGGACTCGAATGTCGGACGATTACTTGTTCTGTGTCCCGCTGCATACATCGCAGCGTGTGCAGGCTGTCAGGTCAGCTGAGTTCGGCCAGCATTGGAGTCAGCAGATCTGAACTCAGCTGAACTCCTGACCTTATACCAGCAGAACAAGTAATCAGATCAGCTGACTCCAGTGTCAGCCAATTACTTGTTCTGTGTCCCGCTGCATGCATCGCACAGTGTGTGAGCTGTGAGGTAAACTGAGTTCAATCTCCAGTGTCAGACGAACTCAGCTGACCTCACAGCCCGCACACGCTGTGACGGATGCAGGTGACACAGAACAAATAATCGGCCGAAATTCATTAAAAAAAATAAAAAAACAAAAACAAAAAAAAACTTGAACACATAACCCTAACCCTATGGTTAGGTATGAAAAAAAATGTGTGGGCTGCAGCTGCATTTTCTATTGCTATGGGTAACCTAAAGAGCTACTGGCTGCTAACCCCCACTGCTTGGTGTTACATTCACTGGGAATGGAAAATCCAGGCAAGCCCCCTTTTTTTTTTTTTTTTTTTTTTTTTTTTTTTTTTTTTTTTAGTTTTTTGCCCAAAAACGAAAAAAAAAGTAAAAAATGACGTGGGCCATATTTTTTATGCTAGCCAGGTACAGCAATCAGGTACTGCCCCAACCCCCAGCTGCCTATTTGTACCCGGCTGGGAACCAAAATATATAGTGAAGCACTTTTTTTTAAATTATTCCATGAATTTCATGAAATAATTAAAAAAAAAAAAACGACATGGGCTTCGCTCAATTTTTGTGTCCAGCCAGGTACAACTATAACTTGTTAATTTCAGGCCAAGTTTGACCCCGCAATTAAGAATCTCCAATAAAGAGTTAATAAAAAGACATCACAGAGAAAAAATACTTTATTAGAAATAAATACACAGACACACTGAGGGACTCCATCTTTATTACTCCCTCTCACCCCTTCACGATCCTGGTCTTCTGTCACTGATCTAGCTCTACTGAATCAGAAAACACAGGTGAGGAACTACTTTCTATCGGAAGTGGTGACTTCCGGTAGAGCAGGATCCGGCGCTCATTGAATTACATTGCAGGTACTGCTGCAATATGAAGGATCCGGTGAGATGCAGTATTTTGACCGAGGTCAAAAACCCAACAAGTAGCATTTTTGAAACACTGTAAAATACCGCAAAACACTGGATCCAGTTTGTGCCGAATGCAGCCGCAAGTGACCGCAGCTTGCCGCGATTCCATTGCAAATGCATTGAAATGACAGTGCATTTGTAAAGGATCTGGTTTTGTGGCAAAAAAAACAGTCATGCCGCATTTGAAAAAACGCTGATGTGAAAGCACCCTTAACAATGAAACTGCAACAGCAAGAAGAAAAAGTGATGGATTTGAAAATCACAGGATGGATAAACATACTAATTTCACTGTGTGCAGAATTATTAGGCAAATGAGTATTTTGATCACATGATAATTTTTATACATGTTGACCTACTCCAAGCTGTATAGGCTTGAGAGCCAACTACCAATTAAGTAAATCAGGTCATATGCATCTATGTAATGAGGAGGGGTGTGGTGTAATGACATCAACACCCTATATAAGGTGTGCTTAATTATTAGGCAACTTCCTTTCCTTTGGCAAAATGGGTCAGAAGAGAGATTTGACGGGCTCTGAAAAGGCCAAAATTGTGAGATGTCTTGCAGAGGGATGCAGGAGTCTTGAAATTGCCAAACTTTTGAAGCGTGATCACTGAACAATCAAGCGTTTCATGGCAAATAGCCAACAGGGTCGCAAGAAGCGTGTTGGGCAAAAAAAGCACAAAATAACTGTCCATGAATTGAGGAAAATCAAGCGTGAAGCTGCCAAGATGCCATTTGCCACCAGTTTGGCCATATTTAAGAGCTGCAACGTTACTAGAGTATCAAAAAGCACAAGGTGTGCCATACTCAGGGACATTGCCAAGGTAAGGAAAACTGAAAAACGACCACCTTTGAACAAGAAACATAAGATAAAACGTCAAGACTGGGCCAAGAAATATCTTAAGACTAATTTTTCAAAGGTTTTATGTACTGATGAAATGAGAGTGACTCTTGATGGGCCCCTTGGATGGGCCAGAGACTGGATCAGTAAAGGGCAGAGAGCTCCACTCCGACTCAGACGCCAGCAAGGTGGAGGTGGGGTACTGGTATGGGCTGGTATCATCAAAGATGAACTTGTGGGACCTTTTTGGGTTGAAGATGGAGTGAAGCTCAACTTCCAGAGCTACTGCCAGTTTCTGGAAGACAACTTTTTCAAGCAGCGATACAGGAAGAAGTCGGTATCGTTCAAGAAAAATATGATTTTCATGCAGGAAAATGCTCACATGCATCCAACTACTCCACAGCGTGGCTGGCCAGTAAAGGTCTAAAATATGAAAAAATAATGACATGGCCCCCTTGTTCTCCTGATCTGAACCCCATAGAGAACCTGTGGTCCCTCATAAAATGTGAGATCTACAGGGAGGGAAAACAGTACACCTCTCGGAACAGTGTCTGGGAGGCTGTGGTGGCTGCTGCACGCAATGTTGATCGTAAAACAGATCAAGCAACTGACAGAATATATGGATGGTAGGCTATTGAGTGTCATCATAAAGAAAGGTGGTTATATTGGTCACAAATTTTTTGGGTTTTGTTTTTGCATGTCAGAAATGTTTTTATTTCTAAATTTTGTGCAGTTATATTGGTTTACCTGGTGAAAATAAACAAGTGATATGGAAATATATTTGGTTTTTATTAAGTTTCCTAATAATTCTGCACAGTAATAGTTACCTGTAAAAACAGATATTCTCCTAAGATAGCCAAATCTATAAAAACCCCACTCCAACTTTCAAAAATATTAAGCTTTGATATTTATGAGTCTTTTGGGTTGATTCAGAACGTAGTTGTTGATGAATAATAGAAACAAATCCTCTAAAATACAACTTGCCTAATAATTCTGCACACGGTGTATATACAAATTTTGAAAAAATAGAAACAGAATTTTCAAAACATTTTGATTATTCAGTATGAGTTATGAACACAATGAGCAGAAATCCCCAGCATGCTTTGGCTGCTATCAATGAGGTAATTAATAGTTGTCTGAGGAATATTCTACCATGATTAATGCACTTGGGCATTGAAATAATCAAGATCTGCTGGCAGCTCCCTTTGGAGTGGTCAACTATTGACATCTTTGATGTTACATGGTTACATTTCCTCCACCATTATAGATTTTTTTGTCACTAAATTATCTATAAACCACAATGGCAGAAAAGTCCGGAGACACTGCAGCTCATTGTAGCATGTTTAGATCACACAGGTTACTCACAATAGCACAAGCAACATGTAGCCTGGTGTTGTCATGTTGAAAAACACCTCCTGGGACACTTTTACGTTCCATCGTGAAGGTTTATTCATGGCATTATCTAGGTGGTTTCCAGACCAATTTCCAGGTTTCATTGCATCCTAGACAGAAGAGGGATTCATTACTGAAGAGGCTCAATGCACCTGTAGCTGGACGCATGGCTCATCAACAATGTTTTGCAAAATCTTCTGATGCTTTGTGTAGACACTGTCTGATACTTTAAACTTGGTACGTGACATCAAATTTCACTTGCAGTACAGAACTGATCGCTGTGCACCATTCTGAGAAACTAGTGAGACCATTTATGCTACACCGTGAACAGATCTTTACACGAGAGTGTAGTCTTTTGGGATGGATATTTCACATGGTGACCCCAAATAATTTTATAGCAGCAATACATTGATGTCATCCTTGTCCTCTAGTCAGGATAAAAGGAGTCTTTTGTAGCTCAATTGTGGCTTAATTGTAACCACTTAGGCTTTTCATTTACCTGTGAGGTAGGAGGAGATGCTATTTCTCTTCTTGATCTATTTATATGTAAGGCATAATGATGGGCGGACAACCAAAATTGGCGAATCTAACCAGATTTTTAAAAAGCAAAAAAACCCAAGAAAAAGTTTCCAGACAGGAATTGATCTTGGATATCTGGCTGGACGCCGGTCGCCATTTAAGTCTTAGGGGACCAGAATCCAGTGCTTAAAAGTTATGGTAGAAGGGAAAGGGGAATTAGAGCAGTTCCGGGGCCTCTCATTATTGCTCATGCATATTCACTAATTCCCCACCCACTGGCAGTCCTGGTATCTGTGATTGGTTGCAGTCAGACATGCCTGTGTGACAGCGTGTATGGCTGCTTTCTATCACAGACCGTGCCTGCAGGTCATTGAAAATTGAAGTAAAAATAAATAAATACAAAAATTGTAGTAGGGTCCACCCATATTATGATACCTAGTACAGATAAATCATACGGCTACAGGCTGCAGCCCCCAGACATCTGCTTATCTTGGCTGTGTATCAAAATAAGAGGAACCGCATGCAGCTTTTTTTTTTTTTTTTTAAATAAATAATTACATAAATAATTTTTAAAAAATGGCATGCAGTCCCCCCAAATACTGACACCCAGCGTTGCCTGCTGTGCTGGCTTCTGGTCGGGAACCACCTCCGCTTTGGCCGGGCGGACTGCCGGGGCTGTTGTCATCTTGGGTGCGGCCTCTTCTGGGATCGCTGACAGGTCGAAGGCGGGATGGGGAACCTTCCGGACGCTGGTCTGCCGTGGAGCCGGTACGGGTGCCGGGGCGGTGACTGGCTGGCTGCTGGCGGCTTTCTCGGGGGGGTCCTCGTGGGCCGGTGGAACGGGCACCGCTGTCTGTTCTGGTGGCAGCGGACCGAGCGGGGTGTCAGCGGCAGGTGCGGGTGGTGAGGGAGGCAGTGTGGCGGGCAGGGGCAGGCCAAGCCCCTCAGCCTGGTCGGCCATTCCCTGAGGGACACAGGAGCGTGGGTCACTTACCCGCTCCTCCAAGGTTGCCTCCACTTCACGAGCCCGCACGGCTGCAGCCAGCTCCGCCATCTCGGCCGTCCATCGCTCCAAGATATAGCCCCAGCGCCTGGATCCGGTGGCACATACGTGCCATCTGGGCTTCTATCCAGGCCGCTGTTCCGCGCACAGGCTCCGGCACTCCAGGCTTGCCAGACGGGTCGGCTATGTTGCTCTGATGGTGTCCAGGAACAAGTAGGGTGGCAGGGTCCTGCAGTCCCTGCCCTTTATCTGCTCAGTCACATGCTGCAGAATCTTCACCCACCCCCCCTTGGTCTGTTGCTGGCACTCCTCTTTTAGGCCTGCTAGTTTCGTGTTTTTAGGCCTGCTAGTTTCGTTTTTGGACTTCTGGTCTCGCTTTCCGTCCGCGTTCCCAGGGGGTGGGGCTTCAGCTTTCGCGTCCTTTTCGCAGGGAAGAGGATGCTGAGCTGTAGTTTTTCGGGCCAAAATGGCGACCAAAATGGCGACTTCTGAAAATTTGGCAACAGATCACCACTCCAATACAAGGCGCACTTCCACAAGGTAAGTGGATGGGTAAGTATCCGTGTTTGTGACTACCTGATTTTGCCAGGGCGTCACACTATAACAGGCATAGTTTACATCGACTTTGCTAACTGCAAAATGGCAACAGTTGTGTATCACTGTACATGTACGTGCCAAGTGAAATATGTTAGTAAATCTAAGAAGCATCTTTGTGCTTGTATTAGTAATCAGACTGGGGACATTAGGCATAACAGAGATACCTCCTTGGAGGGGATGTTAAAATTGTCTCTTTTTGTGTTATAGAGGTGGCCTCACCTTTGCAAGACTGAGGGATTAGGTTACAAAATCATCCATGTGAACCCAAGTCTATTTAGAGATCAGCGAACCTGAAGTTTTGGTTTTCAAACCAAACACCAGATTTACAAATCAAGGTTTGGGTTCAAGGATCGGATGGTGTACGTGCGAACAAAACTTGTACCCAGGTGCGCTTGGTGCTCAGCCCATTGCAAGCCGCTTCCAGTGTTTGAATGGTGCACACTGGGGATAACAACAGCATGCTCGGATGTAGTGTGCAGCAAAATAATGTATCATTTTGATATTTGACTACCTTTGCGCTGAAGATTGGAATGCACATTGCGTTCTGACCTCAGATAATCATGATACATTGGCCTCTGTCATTAAGGAAGGGAGGTTATTACCTTGTGACATTTAAAGCTCTGTGCATTGTGGCTGGAAAGCACCCTATGCTCCACCTCCACACCTTTATGACCATGGGAGTTTTCTAGCACTCATTGATAGTACAGTTCCCCTGTCTTTCCAGAAACAATTCACATTTTGAACCACAAAATAATTCCTTGCAGAAGATACGTCAGGACAATGTACGATAGCTAAGTATTCCTTTGTGACATATGACCTATTGAGTTTAATTGTATATTTTTGTATACTGTTCGGTTCAGAAATATTTAGACAGTGACTGAATCTTCGTGATTTGGGCTCTGCATGACACTATTTTTTTCATTTAAAATGAAACAACTGAAATGCAATTGAAGTGGAGACTTTCAGGTTTAATTAAAGGGGTTTAACAAAATTTACACAATATGAAACAAAACCAAAATCGTCATCAATACATAAAACACCAGAACCATCAATAGTATATAAATATGTCTCAAAACCCATTATTAGTAAATACATAGACCACTAGAACCACCATCAGTACAAAAATACATCATCAAAACCACCATCAGTACTTAAATACGGCACCAGAACCACCATCGGTACAATAATATATCACCAGAACCACTATTAGTACATTAATGCATCACAAGAAACACCATCAGTACATTACTATATCACCAAAACTACCACCAGTACTTTAAAACGGCACCAAAACCACCATCAGCAGATAAATGCATTACCAAACCGCCATCAGTAAATTAATATATCACCAGAATCACTATTAGTAAATTAATTTTTCATCAGAACCTCAATCAGTACATGAAAGCATCATCAAAACTATAGTAAGTACATGTATATGTCACCAGAACCACACATTACATGTACATGAATACATCACCCCAACCACTATCAGTACATGGCCTATATACATTTGTATGTTACAAAACCTACAACTCCCAGTATTTGTTGGGAGTTTTTGTTATAAGTAAATATCAGACTGCATAACATAGAGGAAAAACAGTACTGATGAGACATAGTCGGTATCAACAGGTAAATATTTTCTTCCAGTTACCTTTAAAGGTGAAATCTTCTATGATTTAGTTGTTTCTTTCTTTTTGTCTCCATCTTGTCCAGATGCCATGATTACTATTCCCATCCACAGCTCGACTTTGCAAACTTCTCTCTTCTCCACTCTTCTATAGCACATCCCCACACAATGCCCTAAAAAGTGATATTTAATTTCCCTCTGCATAAAAATATCTGTCCATACAATGACGTAAATAACCCTCTTACTATATAGGGCCTCCATACTGTCTGCCCTTATAAGCTGCACCCTTCATATTGTCTGCCTTAATGAGCGATAATCACCCCGCTGTCTGCCAATATATTGGCAGTCCCCTCTCCGCTGTTTTTCTTTACTCTCTATATCTCCACACTGTGCCCCTGTCATGCTGATTTCTTCCCATATTGTGCCCTTATATCATGCTACTTCCTCTCCCTATTCATTTTGTGGCCTCTGTTCACACTATGCCCTCATACTGCTCACCACCTTTTACTTCACAAACTGTACCACCTCCACACACTGTCTTTCTGCACAGTATCATGGTCACCACAGTCCTCCATAAACAGTATGATGTCCACCACAGCCCTCTATACTAAATGGTAAGCACATTCCCTTATACAGTATAAGTACCCCACAGCCCACTATACAGTATGTTCACTACAGCCCCCAATATTAGGTTCCCAGCAGTACCAATATAGTATGGTCACCACAATATGTCCACTATAGCCCCATACTGTATGGACACCACAGTGAACTTTACAGTATGATGTATCCATGGCCCAGGCATAATGTCCCCCAGAGCCCCTAGTATAATGTCCCCCACAGTCTCCCATATAATATGATGTCTCCACAGTCAGCCCCTCTTGTAATGCCTCCACAGCTAGTCCCTCTTGTAATGAATGTCCCCACAGTCAACTCTTCTTGTGATAACCCCTTTTCTTTGGCAAAATAAGATAAGAAAAATAAAAAAGCTTATACTTACCTAATCCAAGCTTCCCATCCAGCAAAGCCACAGCCTCCTCTTCTCTGGCATAGCAGTGGGCACTGGATTGCACTATAATATGATGTCATTGCTATCCAATGTCCCTTGCATGCATCGTCTCCAACAGGGCAAAGGCTGAAAGTGGCCTGTATTCGGATGGAGTTCCCAGTGGGCAGGGAGGTGATAACAGATCCTCTGCCTTTATGTCTAGAGACACTTACATCAATTATATTCATGTCTGGTAGACGTGAATATATTACATTTGGGTGCAGGGAGTGAGTGATCAGGGTATGAGCATGGTGAGCAGTCTCAGTGACTCACTGACACTGCTCACCTGTGTGCCTGTCACCCGGCTGTCAGTGTGCTGAATGCCTTCAGCCGGAGGAATGTACCGGGCAGCCACAGACATTTAACAATGATAGTTTTATTTTCCATTTTTTGGAGGCAGAAGTTACGCCCTAGGCGCTTGCCTACCCTTCCTGTCCCTTGTCCTGTCTCTGGCTAACATATACGGAGCAGATGATGGCCACACTTATGAAGAGAATTTTCACAACCTTTCTGGCGTATCGGTCAAAATGTATAACATGTTTGTAAAAAATAAAGGTGTTGTCCCAAATAAAGGCAAAGGTGCATGTGCATGTGTGCTCTCTGACTATTGAAACTAATAAGAATGATGGAGAAGAAGCTCTTTCATTTTAGCAGATGACTATTTTTGTGATTATTATACAGGGGAAAATGTTCATTGTATAGGCAACATAATTGGGGGACATTAGTATAATTTATGGGGGACAGAATTTGGTGAGATTATTACCAAATAGAGGCCATGTAGGGAGATGTTACTGTATGGGGCCACAGGTGGAATCTTACTATTATACTGGGGCCAAAAGGAGGGACGTTATACCTGTATGGGAGTATAATAGGTGGGTAATGCTACTGTATGGATGCCACAGTGGATGCAAAATTCTCTAGTTTGAATCGAGAAGCAGCCATGAAGTAGATTTCCCAAGAAAAGAGGAACAGCATCATCCAACTTATAAATAGTGGTCTCTCGGCCAAGAAAATTGTCAAATTTCATCACGAATGCCATGACAGTTGGAAGAATATGAAATAAAATCTATCCATCCATTTAAAAGCCAAAAGATGTAAGTCCAGCCAAAATATCAGTCAACAAATCATCCTATCATTTCTGGCGCGAAAAATAGTGGAGGTGGCTCTTATGCTTCGTAATAATGAGATCACATACGTCCATGCAAGTGCTGTGTGACGCAAGATACACAAGTCTGGAATGGTGGCCAGAAAAAAAGTGGAGATGCCTTATCTTCAATATTGTCATAAGAAACGTCAGCTCAAGTTTGCAAAAAAGTATGAAAAGTGGACAGTAGACGATTGGAAACAGTGATTTGCAGCAATGAGACAAAAGTAAATAGACCAGGCTCTGATGGATGCAAATGGGTCTGGAAGAAACAAGGGAAAAAGGGGTCAACTAATCAAGAAAATGAAGGAGCTGTCAGGTCCAAGGGAGGAAGCCTGATGATGTGGAGTTATTTCACAGCCAAAATCATTGAATAATTGACCAGGATCAATGATGGTCTCAATGCTGAACTATATGTGAGTATCCTACAAGATGAGTTACTTTTATACCCTAGAGTACTATGGGTATGAAAGGGATGACATAGTGTTCCAGCAGAACAATGACCTGAAGCTTGCATCGTCATTGGTGAAGAAATGGTTCAATGACGAAGTAGAGGTTCTGTATTGGCCCCCACAGTCCCTAGATCTCAACCCAATTGAAGACTTTGTATATAGAGTTGAAGAAAAAGCTGTATACATACCTAAGTGAGTCGACTAGTATGCACCAACATTGGGAACGTGTAGAAGAGACCTGGGATCAGATATAACATGGTTGAATCTGATCCAGAGCATGCAAAGAAGGATTCAGGCAGTGTTGAGAGCCAAAGTTGGATTTATAAAATACTAACAAAATATTAAAAACTAAAATTTACTTTTTTAGGAGTAAAACAGTCACAATACAGTGACATGACAAGAATCTGCATAGCTAGTCATATGCTAAATGGTTGCAAGTCAAATTTATGTATGAGATAGTTATGATGATTGTTTATAAAATGAATGTAGTCTCATGTTCAAAGGTGTAGTGGACAGTGAGATATGGCGCCTGAAAATCAAAAATTCAAACCATTGTTACCCATTTGGTTGTCAGTGTAATAGTAGCTTGTTCACCAATTGAATATATGCACATCCAGTTTCGGCACAACTTATTTAGAGAAGTTATTTAGTACAGACATAGAAATTGAGTAAGGTACTCATTACTGTTATGCCATGACTAAGAACCGTACATATTTCTTGGACCAAAACGCCTTGTCCTGTGTTTAAACTTTAGGTTATTTTTTATATCTTTTTAATGGATTGGAGATTGAATGCTGGACAAGATTACAATTTTTCCATACAAAGGGGATATAACATTACTAATGTGCGGGGGACAAAGGGGAGCATCACTTCTGTATTGTATTTTATTTTTGGGGATACTGTTACTGTGGGATGAAAGGGAGATACTGTGAAAGCCCAATTAGGGGAAACATGGGAAGGGTGATTTATAAGCAATCAGCCATAGATGTTACATTTTACAAAGGCAAATTGTAGCATGAAGAAGTCATAGCGGTCTGCCCTGGATGAAGAAGAAAACCAAAAATGAATGACTTCAATGGGAGATATGACTGTTGTGGAGTTACATGTACTACATAACTTGCACTGATACTTTCCATTATACGGTCACTGTATGGGGGTTGTTCTGCCATGTATGGCAGCCTGATAATAGTCATTCATTGCAATTTCTGTTACAACCCCTAGAGGTTGTTGTTATTTTTTGAATTGATGAGTTTCTATTTAAGCTAAATGTATTCTGGGTAAGAAACGCCCCCCTCTGAGCTGAGGAGAAACCTGCAGCCACTTTCTCCTTGGATTTGTTAGGAAAGGACCTGCCAACTTACCTCTCTGTACATTCATCCCTGCCTAGTGTAATCTGGTGAGCAAAGCAAATTACATGTGTTAGGGGTGCTTCACACACAGCGAGCTCACTGCCGAGATCGCTGCTGAGTCACGCTTTTTGTGACCTCATTAGCGATCTCGCTGTGTGTGACACTGAGCAGCGATCTGGCCCCTGCTGCGAGATCGCTGCTCATTACACACAGCCCTGGTTCGTTTTCTTCAAAGGCGCTCTCCCACTGTGACACACAGATCGCTGTGTGTGACAGCGAGAGAGCGACAAATGAAGCGAGCAGGGAGCAGGAGCCGGCGTCTGACAGCTGAGGTAAGCTTGTAACCAAGATAAACATCGGGTAACCAAGGTGGTTACCCGATATTTACCTTAGTTACCAGCCTCTGCAGCTCTCACGCTGCCTGTGCTGCCGGCTCCGGTTCGCTGCACATGTAGCTGCTGTACACATCGGGTTAATTAACCCGATGTGTACAGCAGCTAGGAGAGCAAGGAGCCAGCGCTAAGCAGTGTGCGCGGCTCCCTGCTCTCTGCACATGTAGCTGCATTACACATCAGGTTAATTAACCCGATGTGTACTGTAGCTAGGAGAGCAAGGAGCCAGCGCTCAGTGTGCGCGGCTCCCTGCACACACAGCTAAGCGGTGTGCGCCGGTAACTAATGTAAACATCGGGTAACCATACCCGATGTTTACCTTAGTTACCAGTCTCCGCAGCTTCCAGACGGCGGCTCCGTGCAAGCGCAGCGTCGCTTGCACGTCGCTGCTGGCTGGGGGCTGTTCACTGGTCGCTGGTGAGATCTGCCTGTTTGACAGCTCACCAGCGACCATGTAGCGATGCAGCAGCGATCCTGACCAGGTCAGATCGCTGGTCGGATCGCTGCTGCATTGCTAAGTGTGAAGGTACCCTTAGTGTTAGAATCTTAGATAGAAGACTGTGTAGTAAATCCATTGTAATCATTGTATCATCACCAGTAAACATTGTAATCCTACACGTTAGTGTCGTCGCTGCCTTGCTTGTATAGATAAGATTCTCTATGTGTGTTGCAGCTGCAGTGACCTTTCCCCTAGATTCTCATTACAACTGCACCTCATATACTGTTATGCTATGTTAACTATGTATTAACACTGTACTGACCATAATCATTTTCTTGTTATAGTTTTTACCCGTATTCCATACCATATTCGACTGTATCTTGGATATACCGTATTCAACTGTATCTCGGATATACCGTATTCATCTGTACCTTGGATACTCCTATATTCACTGTATATTCCACATATACTGCAATCAAGTTCACGTTACCAGCCAATAAATCAAGGCTACTAAACTCATACAGTCTGTTTATTTGAAATATGAATGAGAGTTTAGCTGTATGCCAGAGATTCACAGCGTTATGTGAAAGTAGGCAGAGCAGGGGTTATATTAGTGTCAGTAGTGGATTTTGTTGTTACTGTTAAGTATGCTATAATTATTCAGTCACTATTTGGTGGTACTATGTGGTCTGGTCACGGTCTTGTGGCATGAATTTTCTCTTGAATGTGGCATTATTGCTATATTGGTCTTGTAAAGTAAGGTAAAGTGGGTTTTACTCAGTAACAGGATGGTGGTAGTAATATATGGTGATGTTGTGGCGGATATTGTTTCTTGTAAGGGGTATTACTGGCACATTGGCCTTGTATAGTAGGTTTTGGGCAGTAATAGTACAGCAATGATATTTGTTATTCGGTAGCACTATGACTATATTATTTATGTCATATTTATATACTGTGTTTGTATTCCTTTTCATGGATGGCTAGCACAGAATGTATGAGCACTAGTGGAGCCAACACAACTGACAAACATGCTAGTGTCCGTTTGTGTGTGTGGATTGGGGAAAGGTCCACATTTTTCTTTTGGGGTCAATAGGACTCTAGTTACACCTCTGATACTATAGCTATCCTTTGAAGGGTTTATGTCCATTATCCATATTCTTCTTCATAATAAATGCTCATGTGAATTGTACAGAGCATTCCGAATTCTACTCTCCTTTTGAGCTGTTACTCCACTGTCTAAGCTAGGGCTCCTATGGACTGTCTGACCCTCCGGTGCTGTGACCACGATAATCCTTATATAGGGCTTCCCTCACCAGTAGCTCCTCTGGTGGTGCTCTGCATGAGTCATCCCTCTGGCAAGCGTCTGTCAGACCCTCTAGGGTTGTGTCGGGATAACCCCGGGGTTCCCTCGCTGGTTGCTCTGTGTCTTGACCCTTTGGGCCCTCTCATCATCTGCTCTGTTAACCAATCCTTTAATAAACCATATTCTGTTTTCTCCAAGTTCTCTCCAGTGTCTTGCTCTATCGGGTAATCTGCTACCACCAGACCCCCGGTGGTCCAGCGAGTCCACAGTCTCAGCGGCGTGAGAGTTGCCAAGTGACAGCCCCAAAACCTGAAAGATCTGGAGAAGATCTGTATGGAAGATTACATCAAAATCCCTGCTATAGTGTGTGCAAACGTAGGCAATAACTACAGGAAATGTCTGACCTTTGTAATTGAAAATACATGTTTCTGTACCAAATATTAAGTTCTGTGTTTCTATTGTATCAAATACTTATTTCATGTAATAAAATGCAAGTTAATTAATGTAAAAATCATACAATGTGATTTTCTGGATTTTTGGTTTCGAGTTCTGTCACAGTTGAAGTGTAGCTATGATAAAAATTACAGACCTCTCTACTCTTTGAAGGTGGGAAAGCTTGCAAAATTAGCAATGTATAAATTACTTATTTCCCCACTTTACAAGTATTTTACCTTCCAAGAGAAATGGATCCTTTTTTTCCAGGTGACATCCTAGTTGCATCTGTTGTGTTTTTTTTCTCCTCTCATTTTTTTCAATTTACTAAAAAGAGCCATAGAAAGTCACAAGCTAAACAAAAGGCTTCCAATTTGCATTTATGCATAAATTCCATTGACTTGCATGGCCGGGTATGATCCGCAAACAGGGATCAGAATAGAACCTGCTTTGAATCAGATCCGTGATTTTTCTGCATGTGTAAATAGATCCATTCAACTCTATGGGTTTGTGTGCCATCCAATAAAACAATAGTACATCCCATTCATATCTCTGGAACACTTCAACGGATCCCAGTGATTCTGAGAATATTTTTCAGAACATATTTTAGTGGTAAATTTTGGACACTATTTCTTGCCTTTATTTGTGAAAATATCACAAATTTGACAAATATACTTTTCATTTGTATGCCCTTACACCAGAGAGCTAAGTCATACAAAATAGTTAATAAATAACATTTACCACATCTGTACTTTTACATCCAGATCATTTTTGAAACATAATTTTTTTGTTAGGAAGGTAAAAGGGTTAAAATTTTATCAGCAATATCTCATTTTTCCAACAAAAATTACTAAACCATTTTTTAGGAACCACATCATATTTCTAGTAACTTTTAGGGGCTTATATGACAGATACCACCTAAAAATAACACCATTTTAAAAACTGCACCTCCCAAAGTGCTCAAAATCACATTCAAGAAGTTTATTAACCCTTTAGGTGCTTAACAGGAAATAAAGCAATGTGAAAGGAAAAAATGAAAATTTTACTTTTTCAAACAAAAATGTTACTTTAACCCCAAATTATTTATTTTCACAACAGAAACAGGAGAAAATTTACCATACAATTTGTTGTGAAATTTCTCTTTAGTAACCCGATACCCCATATGTGGTGGAAAACTACTATTTGGGTGCACAGCAGGGCTCGGAAAGTAAGGAGCAGCATTTGATTTTTGGAATGCAAAATCATCTGGAGTCGATTGCGGACGTCATGTCTCATTTGCAGTGCTCTTGATGTGCCTAAATTTTATGATGTTCAGCCAAGGAAATAAAAAATATATTGTCAGGTTTCCAGGTTTTCCAGTTCTCTTTTGAATGAGCTTGCCCTCGGTTAACATGGAGTTTACTGTTCTGTTGCCCTACTTCCTGTCCAGCTGCTTAAAAGGCCGCCTCTAAGCCTAGTCCAGTGCCTGAGTATACTGCTTGCTGTGTGCTCCTGCTTTGCTGCTGCTAATCCTGTTTGCCTTTGGATCCTCCTAAAGACTACCGACCGACCGACTCTGGACCTTACCCGGTTTCTCAAGCTGTGCCCGGATTCCGTCTGCCATCTTCGGTCAGCACTCTGCCCGGTTCTCTCTGGTTCGTAACCACTCTGGACATTCATCCCGTACGGACACTCCTGGACTTTTACCGCTTGCCCCTTGTGTCCCGGCTGCTGCGCATTTAGGCCTTTCGGGGTGATTGCCGGACAGTCCCTGTATAGGGGTTCGCTCTGGTGGTCTCCCTGGGGGAGTCCGGTGCGTGGCCCCGGGAATTCCCTTCGCTCCATTTCGGGAAGGTATTGTGTGTATTTGTACCGCTGTGTTTTCCGTTGTGTATCTACCGTGGTTACATATTATAAAATATCTTGTACCAAGAACTCATCTCTGATTGTCATTGCCCTACGCTATCGAAATCCTCAGAACATATATAAATATTACATTATACTCAGGCCATAAGAGGATTTCGCTGGGGCAATGACTGAGACACGAGTAGATCAGCTCTTCTCCATGATTAACTCCCTGCAGCAGGAGATGGAGGCGGTGCAGAATAAACTTAGAGATGTGGAGGCACAGCTGGGCCATGATCACCAGGTACTGGGGCCGGCTATACAGGATTTGCAAGTCAGAGTGGAGGCTCAGGAAGCCGTCCCCACTACGTCCGTATCAACGGTATGCCTAGGTTACCCCCATTCCGTTTCAATGGTGATCGTAGTCAGTTCCGTGGATTTGTTAACCAATGTATACTGTTTTTCGATGTACATTCTGATTATTACCGTTCTGATCGGTCAAAGGTGTTATGTATCATCATGTTATTAACCTCACGAGCACTGGCTTGGGCTAATCCCATGATAGAGAATCGGGACATCCGTTTGAATCACCTGGATGACTTTCTGAATGCAATGGCGCAAATGTTTGATGATCCGAATCGCCGTGCTACCGCTGAAGCGGCCCTCCTTTCCTTACGTCAGGGAAAGCGTTCTGTCGTTGAATACGCCACTGAGTTCAAGAGGTTAGTGGTAGACACCGATTGGGGAAACAATGCCTTATTGTCTGTTTTCAGAAAAGGTTTGTCCGGTACCATCAAGGACGAGTTAGCCCATTCCGAATCTCCAGGGGATTTTGAACTGTTTCTCCAGCACTGTGTGCGCATTGATACCCGTTTGACGGAACGTAGACAGGAAAAATGGGCAGCTGTAAACCGTGTAAACAATATTGCGTTTCCTTCCAGAGAACCCGCTCTCAGGACGCCACGGGAGGCCGAGGACGTACCTATGCAAGTGGACTCTCTGCAAAAACGAGAGACCAACGAACGTCGTGAACACCGGCTCCGTGAGCATTTGTGTTTCTATTGCGGTCAATCGGACCATTTCTTGATCGACTGCCCGAAACGTCCAAATCGCCCAAATAAGGTATTGGCAGCCATGGCAGAGTGTGACAACACGGACGCAGAGTCCGATATCTCTGAGGCAAGTGGACACTTGGATGCGGTGTTTCCCTTGACGGTAATGTCTACCTCACCGAAGGACTCAGAAGGGAAATATACCCATTGCTCACTCCCCATTCAGATCCGTTGGGAGGGACAGCTAATTCCTACCTCTGCAATGATAGACTCTGGGGCAGGGGGAAATTTCATGGACTCTTCCTTTGCCAGGAAACACGGTATCCGGACTCAGCAAAGATCCTCACCGGTTACCATGGAGACGGTAGACGGATCTCCGTTAATCTCTGGACCAGTGGATCGGGAAACCGTACCGCTCGAATGCGTGATGAAGCCAGGTCAGCAGGGGACCCTTGTTTTCATGATAATTTCTTCTCCTCATTTTCCGATTATTTTAGGTATTCCGTGGCTACGGTCTACAAATCCCGTCATCGATTGGGAGACTAAAGAAATATCCTTCCCACCGCAGAGTGGTCCGACCATTTGTCCAACTGTTCCGGTTCCAGTAACATCAAATACGGAGGGCACTGTAAGGTACCTGTTTTACCCCCGGTTTACCGTGACTTCGCTGATATATGCGACAAAAGAAAAGCTGATCGGCTTCCCCCGCATAGACCGTATGATTGCCCCATAGACTTACTCCCAGGGGCGGAGATTCCGTTTGGTCATGTCTACCCGTTGGCGGCACCTGAGCTAGAAGCACTAAAAGAGTATATTGATGAAAGCCTAGCCAAGGGATTTATTTGTCCGTCTACCTCACCCGCAGGGGCACCCATCTTTTTCGTGAAAAAGAAGGAGGGGACTCTGAGACCCTGTATTGACTACCGGGAACTGAATAAGATAACCATCCGGAACCGGTATCCGTTACCGTTGATTCCTGAGCTATTGGAGAGGGTCCAACAGGCAAAAATATTCACCAAATTAGACCTCTGTGGGGCATATAATCTGCTTCGTATACGTCCCGGAGACGAGTGGAAGACCGCGTTCCGATGTCGGTACGGACATTTTGAGTACCTAGTGATGCCTTTTGGACTTTGTAACGCTCCCGCGGCATTTCAACATCTAGTTAACGATATTTTTAGGGATATCATGGACCAATTCATGGTGATCTATCTGGACGATATCCTAATCTTTTCTGATTCTTTACAGGAACACCAGGAGCACGTGAAGACCGTACTTACCCGTCTGAGGGAAAACCACCTGTACATTAAACTGGAGAAATGCGAGTTCCACTGCTCACAAATACAATTCTTAGGTTATGTCATCTCTCCTCAGGGACTGAACATGGAATCTAGCAAGATACAAGCCATTCTCGACTGGCCGGAACCGGGAAACATCAAAGAGGTACAACGCTTTGTCGGTTTTGCCAACTTTTACCGACGCTTTATCCGTAACTTTTCAGAGATTGTTCGTCCCATCACTCTGTTAACCAAAAAAGGACAGAAGTTTGTGTGGTCCGCCCAGGCCCAGGAAGCATTCCATCGTCTCAAGGTATGTTTTACCTCAGCGCCAATATTAGTACATCCGAATCCCGCACTTCCCTTTATCGTGGAGGTTGACGCTTCCGACTATGCATTAGGGGCCATTCTTTCTCAAAGGACCGGGGACAAGAGTCTGTTGCATCCGTGTGCCTTCTTTTCCCGCCGGTTGTCCCCTGCAGAAAGGAACTACGACATTGCGGACAAGGAATTATTGGCGATTATTTCCGCTTTCAAGGAATGGAGACACCACTTACAGGGAGCCGCGCAGCAAGTGATAGTACTCACAGATCATCGTAATCTGGAATTTCTTAAGTCTGCCAGGTGCCTGTCTCCACGGCAAGCCCGTTGGAGCCCATTTCTTAACCAATTCAATTTTATCGTTACATACCGTCCAGGTTCACGTAATGGGAAAGCCGATGCCTTGTCCCGAATCCACGCCGTGGACTCCGTGCCTGGAACCCCGTCTCAGACCGTGTTATCGGATGCCAATTTCGTTGGAGTAATCCAGGACCAGGACTTGTGGAAGGACATCAAGCTGGCCTATGATGGTGACGTATTTCTTGCTGCCCCCCCGAATGATGTAACTCTTGTTCTTCGGAATGGTGTGTGGTTGAGAGAGCGACGCATTTATGTCCCGGAGGCCGTAAGACTTCGGGTTCTCAAGTTGGTCCATGACTCCGTGTTGGCTGGTCATAGGGGGGTACTGAAGACGCAGGAATTTCTGAGCCGTTTTTTCTGGTGGCCTACCTGTTTAAAGGATGTGAAGGACTATGTCCACTCATGTGTGGTTTGTGCCCGGTGCAAGGTCCCTCGTGTGGCTCCTACGGGACTCCTCCAACCGTTACCCGTGCCATCTCGCCCTTGGGGGTCTATCTCCATGGATTTTATTGTGGAGTTGCCAGTCTCAGGCGGGCACAATACCATTTTAGTGGTGGTGGATCGATTGACTAAAGCTGCTCACTTCATTCCGTGTACCGGTCTTCCCTCAGCCGCAGAGACAGTGGATTTGGTTATCCAGAACGTATTCCGATTGCATGGGGTACCAGACGAGATCATCTCTGACCGGGGCGTGCAGTTCACGTCTAGATTCTGGAAGGGGTTTTGTACGGCACTCCAGATTGATGTCTGTTTGTCTTCTGCATACCATCCTCAGACAAATGGGCAAACCGAACGGACAAATCAAACCCTGGAACAATACCTTCGATGTTATGTCAGCCATCTCCAAGACGATTGGTTGAAGATGCTTCCGTTGGCGGAGTTCTCATACAACAACACTCAGAGCAGCTCCACTAAGGTAACGCCCTTTTTCGCTAACCTGGGTTACCATCCGACTGTTTTGCCTAGGTCACCGGTTGCGGTTTCGGTGCCAGCGGTGGAGGACAGATTGACAGAACTACGACAAAATCTGGAGGTTCTAAAGGACACTGTGGCTACGGCCCAGGAGCGTTACAAGAGGTCGGCAGACACTCACCGGAAACCGGCACCCATGTACAAGGTAGGGGACTCTGTATGGTTATCCACCAAAAACCTGAGATTGGGTGTTCCTTCGCAGAAGCTGGGACAAAAATTCATCGGTCCGTTTAAGATCACCGGGATCGTGAGCCCTGTGGCCTGTCGGCTACGGTTACCGCACCATCTAAAGGTACACCCGGTCTTTCATGTGTCTCTCCTCAAACCCGTTTCCCCTAATACGTTTCATGGTCATGTTGTGCCTCCTCCTCCGCCTGTGATGGTCGACGGCGAGGAGCAGTTCGTGGTTGAGGACATTATTGACTCCCGGCTCCATCGTCGTCGGCTTCAGTATCTGGTACGTTGGCAGGGGTACGCCCCCGAGGACGATTCCTGGGAACCGGTGGGTAACATTCGGGCACCCCGGAAGATTGCTCAGTTTCATCAACGTTTCCCGGACAAGCCAGGCCCTGATCCGTCCTGAGGCCGTCTCTGGGGGGGGAGTAATGTCAGGTTTCCAGGTTTTCCAGTTCTCTTTTGAATGAGCTTGCCCTCGGTTAACATGGAGTTTACTGTTCTGTTGCCCTACTTCCTGTCCAGCTGCTTAAAAGGCCGCCTCTAAGCCTAGTCCAGTGCCTGAGTATACTGCTTGCTGTGTGCTCCTGCTTTGCTGCTGCTAATCCTGTTTGCCTTTGGATCCTCCTAAAGACTACCGACCGACCGACTCTGGACCTTACCCGGTTTCTCAAGCTGTGCCCGGATTCCGTCTGCCATCTTCGGTCAGCACTCTGCCCGGTTCTCTCTGGTTCGTAACCACTCTGGACATTCATCCCGTACGGACACTCCTGGACTTTTACCGCTTGCCCCTTGTGTCCCGGCTGCTGCGCATTTAGGCCTTTCGGGGTGATTGCCGGACAGTCCCTGTATAGGGGTTCGCTCTGGTGGTCTCCCTGGGGGAGTCCGGTGCGTGGCCCCGGGAATTCCCTTCGCTCCGTTTCGGGAAGGTATTGTGTGTATTTGTACCGCTGTGTTTTCCGTTGTGTATCTACCGTGGTTACATATTATAAAATATCTTGTACCAAGAACTCATCTCTGATTGTCATTGCCCTACGCTATCGAAATCCTCAGAACATATATAAATATTACATATATTTTTCCACCAAAAATGTTGCTTTAGCCCCAAATTTTTCATTTTTCAAGGGTAGCAGAAAAAAAAATGCACCATAAAATTTGCTCTGCAATTTCTCCTGAGTACGCCAATACCCCATATGTGATGGAAAACTACTGTTTGGGAGCACGGCAGGATTTAGAAGAGAAGGAGCATCATTTGACTTTTGGAACACAAAATTAGCTGGAATTGATATTGGACACCATGTTGCGCTTGAATTGACATGATGTGCCTAAACAATAGAAACTAAACAGATTACATTATTTTGTTTCAATATTATTTTTTTTTGAAATTTTCAAAATTTTAATAGGGTACAGAAGAGAAAGAGGGGGTATTAGGACAAGCAAAACTAGAGTAGAGAAGGTAGGGAAAATGAACAGTAAAACAATCAAGCTTTATCAAATTGAACTCAGTGTCAAAACTATAAATTACATCATATATATCAACGTTCATATTTTTAGTATTATATATCTGTGAGAATTAACTCTTTATTTAAACCATTTATATCAGATGACTGTAATACATGTATGCATTTACAGTATATAGAAAAAATGGAAATGGGATACAGGAATTAGGAATGGGCAAACTCTGAAATGACACAAACGAAAAGGTTACAAAATGATTATCATTGGTCATACAACAAAGAATGAGATTGTCAACTTAGTCATCATAAAATATAGATGTTATTATATATGTATCCAAGACGTGTTAACTACTTAATCAATGCCATGGAGCTATAAATTATGGAATCTTGGCGAGTATTTTTTAGACCATAAAGATCATCTTATATTACATCTGATATACTTATTTTCTCTCCACACCATAATGAATTTGTATAGGTTGTGTGTCGATATTCTTTCTATTAGCTCTAATATAGATGGTATAGTTGTTTGCTTCCATTTAAGATGTCAATATGCAAGGAAGCATAGCTTGAGGAGTTATAGGACTTAAGCTGGGTTCACACATAGCAACAGCGACAACGACGTCGCTGTTACATCACCATTTTATGTGACGCAACAGCGACCTAGTAAGTCGCTGTTATGATCGCTGCTTAGCTGTCAAACACAGCAGACGCAGCAGCGATCATAACGACACGCGTGGCTGTGGAAGCCATGCTGCACTTGGTAACTAAGGTAAATATCGGGTAACCATTACCCGATATTTACCTTGGTTACCAGCGCACACGCTTAGCACTGGCTCCCTGCTCTCCTAGCCAGGGTACACATGGGGTTAATTACCCGATGTGTACTCCGACTCCGGCTCCGTGTGCAGGGAGCCAGTGCTAAGCGGTGTGCTTTCACGCTAACAGAGCCGGCTCCCTGCTCACGTAGCTGGAGTACACATTGGGTAATTAACCCGATGTGTACTCTGGCTAGGAGTGCAGGGAGCAGGGAGCCGGCACTGGCAGCGTGAGAGCGGCGGTGCTAGTAACCAATGTAAATATCGGGTAACCAAGGAAAGGGCTTCTTGGTTACCTGATGTTTACCTTGGTTACAGCTTACCGCAGCTGCCAGACGCCGGCTCCTGCTCCCTGCTCGCTTCAGTTCATCGCTCTCTCGCTGTCACACACAGCGATGTGTGCTTCACAGCGGGAGAGCGGCGAGCAAAAAATGAAGCAGGACATTCAGCAACGACCGGCGACCTCACAGCAGGGGCCAGGTCATTGCTGGATGTCACACACAGTGACAGCGACGGGACGTCGCTGCTACGTCACAGAAAATGGTGACGTAGCAGCGACGTCGTTGTCGCCGTCGCTGTGTGTATCACCACCTTTAGTGTAAAATTTATGATCTGCTCCCATATGAGATGATACTGTTTAGGGCATTAATGTGCAACTGGTGACCTTGGGGTGATACGCATATCTCATGGGGCTCTTGTATAATTCTTGAGTTCAAATAGTAAATTAATTGCCAGGATAATGATCAGACATGCGCACTTCACCCTGTTTTTCATTGGTTATGGGAGCACTTTACTATCAGTATATGTGGTCTGTGTTTTCTTGGAAGAATTGTTTAAAAAGGTTATTCTTCTATTGAAAAACAGCATACTTATCTGTCTATCTTGTTGGGAGATTTTCATGATTTGGTGAAAATCAAGCTTGAAGTATATTTTATCTATGTACCATTATATAAATATTAAAAATTGCAAAATCTACAAAAGAGGAATGGAGCGACAGATTTTAAATGACAACTCAACCAGTTTTGCTTTTTTTTTTTTTTAAAAAAGACTGGACCTACAGGTTAAAATCTATGGGAGTAAACAATAAGGAAGATCAAGTAGTGTGATTAAATATGAGTTATTACAACATTATACATGCCTTCTACTTTTGGCAGCAACCCGAGGTCATAAAACTAGACGTTTATGTGTGAATGTCTTCTCTGCGCTGTCCGCAGAGTGTTTTATTAAACAATGGTACAGAAAAAAGATGAGTGACCTTGGAAGAGACAAGAAGTAAATATATTACCTGCAATTAAATCTGTACACCTCTCAGAATAACAGATGTTCGCATTTATGAAGGATTTTTTGTGATTAGTTCTAATGGTTTCTGTAGCAAGGACAATAGTGATATACAAATACTCATTAAATGTATTTCATCTTCATTGTTCATACATGATATCAGAATTTATATTGTACATGTATATATACAGCCTCTAAAAGGTTTACCTCCAGGATTTCCCTGTATTTAGCTTCATCTATATTACCATAATCTCTAACCAGCCTCTGTGTCCCTGCTGTAGAAAGGCATCCCCGCAGTATGATGCTGCCACCTCCATGTTTGACTGTGGGGATGGTCTTTTCAGGGTGATGTGCAGGGTTTGCCACACATAGCATATTGCATTTAGCCCAAAATTTCTTCTTTGGTCTCATGTGACCCAAGTACCTTCTTCCACATGCTGGCTTCAAGTACCTTCTTCCCTTAATGGCTTTTAGCAAACTGCAAACAGGACTTTTTATGTCTTACTTTAAAAAATGTCTTTCCTCTTGCCACTCTTCCAAAAAGGCCAGATTTGTGTTGTATATGACTAATAGTTGTCTGGTGAACAGATTTTCCCACCTGAGCTGTGGATCTTTAGAAACTCCAGAATGACCATAGGTTTCTTTGCGGCTTCTCTAATTAGTGTTCTCCTTGCTTGGGATGTCAGCTTAGGTGGACAGCCCTGTCTTGGTAGTTTTGCAGTTGTGCCATACTCCTTCCATTTTTGTATGATAAATTTAACAGTGCTTTGTGAGATTTTCAGAGTTTGGGTTTTTTATGTAACCTAACCCTGGTTTATTCTTTTGCACAACTTTATCCTTGACCTGCCTGGTGTTTTCCTTGGTTTTCAGGATCTTGTTTGATCCCCAATGTTCTCAAAACAAACTTCTGAGGCATTTAAAACAGCTGTAGGTATACTGCAAATAAATTACACACAGGTGGACTCAATTTACTAATTAGGCGAATTCTGGAGGCTACTCATGAAATAAGTACTGAACACACCACCAATTTTCTAAGTAAATATATTTCTAAAGATGTCATTGACATTTAATTTTTCACCAGGTGTTGGTAACAACTCATCCAATCCACACATACAAATAAATCCAATCATAAATGTCCAAAACTTTTAGGCATGTGTACTAATGAGAAATAACACAGTGAAAAAGTAGTGAACTCACTGAAATGTATTTAATACTTTGTACAAAAAACTTTCTTGGTGATGACAGCTTCAAGATGCCTCCTATTTGGAGAAACTAGTAGCATGCATTGTTCCAGTGAGATTTTGGCCCCTTCTTCCACACAAACTCTTCAAATTCTGAAGGTTCCGTGGGCTCCTTCTATGAACTCTGAGCTTTAGTTCCTTCCATAAATTTTCTATTGGATTCTGGTTAGTTAGGTTTGGGCTATTCTTGCAGCTATTTTTCTTTCACTAAAACCAATTGAGAGTTTCCTTGGCTGTGTGTTCGGGATCATTGTCTTGCTAAAAGGTCCACCCTCGTTTCATCTTCATTATCCTTGTAGATGGCAGCAGATTTTTATCATGATTGTCTCCGTACATTTGTCTATTCATTCTTTCTTCAATTCTATGAAGTTTGCCAGTGCCATATGCTGAAAAACAGCCTCACACCATGATGAACCCACCTGCTTGTTTAGCAATGGAGTCTTGCATGGTGAGCGTGCATACAGACCATGGAAGTTGAGTACATTACTTACTATTTTCTTGAAACAATTGTACCTGCTGACACCAGGTCTTTTTGTTGCTCTCCACAGGTGGTTCTTGGCTTTTGGACCACTCTTCTGATATTTTTTCTCACTCCTTTGTCTGAAATCTTGCAGGGACCACCTGCCATAGCCAGTTTATGGTGAAATGATGTTCTTTCCACTTCTGGATTATGGCTCCAACAGTGCTCACTAGAGACTTCAGTGGATTAGAAATTCTTTTGTACCCAATGCTATCAGTATACTTTGCATCAATAAGGTTGGAAAGGTCTCAAAGCAGCTCAATGGTTTTACCCATTATGAGGTGTTTTTTTTGTGGCAGCTTGGTAATGAGACATCTTGTTATAGGCCATCAGTTGAACCAGCTGATATTTTTTACTAAGTGGACTGAATTCCTTTCTATTTACTGATAGATTTCAGCTGGTGTCATAACATTCCATAGCTTTTTGCACATCTCTTTCTGCATGTGTTCAACATTTTTTCCCTTGGTCATTTCTCATTACACATCACTAAATTTATGAACATCAATGATTTAATTTATTTGCCTGTGTGGATTGAATAAGTTGTTATCGATATCTGGTGAGAATTTCATGTCACTAGCACCTTTAGCACCTTTACAGTGACAAACCAGAGGGATAGGGTGTTTTGAACGTTTGATTTTCAGGCTCCATATCTCACCATCCTCTACAGCTTTGAAAGTGAGACTACCTTCATTGTGTAGACAAGCATCTTAGCTATTTCATAAATAATTTTGACTTGCAGCTATTTAGCATATGATTAGTTATGCAGATTCTTGTCATGTTACTGCATTGTTACTGTTTTGATCCTGGTGTTTTTGGTAAGTTGATTCCAAGCAAAAGTGACTGATTCTAATCAAGGAGCAGCCATAAAGGAGATTTCCAAGAAAAGGGAAACCGCATCATCCAGCTCATCGATAGTGGTCTCTCGGCCAAGAAAATTGCCAAACTGCATCATGTGAGTGCCACGACAGTTGGAAGAATACAAAATGAAGTCTGTCCATCTATTCAAAAGCGAAGAGATGGACGTCAGGCAAAATATCAAAGTCAACAAGTCGGCTCATCACAAGGTCTATCAGTTCTGGTGCGACAGTGGAAATGGCTCATATGCTTCTTAATAGTGAGATCACAGATATCCATGCAAGCACTGTGTGATGAATGTTACACAAGTCTGGATTGGTGGCCTGAAAAAAGGTGAAAAGCTTTGACTTCAATATTGCCATAAGAAGCATTGGGTCATGTTTGAAAACAAGTAAGAAGAGTGGACAGTTGAAGATTGGAAATGGGTGATTTGGAGCGATGAGACGAAAGTCAATATACTAGACTTTGATGGGTGCAACTGGGTTTGGAAGAAATGGCTGGAGAAGCTGACGGAACTGTCAAGTTTGGTGGAGGAAGCCTGATGAAATGGGGCTGTTTCACAGCCAAAGGCATTGGATACTTGATTAAGATCAATGGTTGTCTCACTGCTGAGCTATATGTGAGTATCCTACAAGACGAGTTACTTTGTCCACTCAAGTACTGTGAGTATGAAAATGATGACATAGTGTTCCAACAGGAAAATTAACCAAAGCATACATTAAAACTCATGAAGAAATGGTTCAATGACAATAAAGTAGAGGTGCTTGATTGGTCCCCAGACCTCAACCCAATCGAACACATGTGGGTGAAGTTGAAGAAAAACCTGTATACATACCCAAGTAAGTAGGCTAGCATGCACCAGCAATGGGAACATGTAGAAGAGACCTGGGATCAGATTTTGGTTGAGACATGCTTGAATGAGATTGAGAGCCCAGAAGGATTCAGGCAGTAGTGAAAGCCAAAGTTGGATTGAGCAAGAAATACTAACAAAATAATAAAAATTTTAATTTGGATTTTTAGGAGCAAAACAATAACAATTCAGTGACATGACAAGAAGCTGCATAACTAATCATATGCCAAATAGTTGCAAGTCAAATTTATGTATGAGGTAGCCAAGATGAGTGCCTATAAAATGAAGGTAGTTTCATGCTCAAAGCTGTAGTGGATGGTGAGATATGGACCCTGAAAGTCAAATGTTCAAAACATTGTTACCCATTTGCTTGTGAGTTTATTTACTTAGAAAATGGATGACGTATTCAAAACGTATTTCACCTACTGCATATTTTTAGAATATTTAGAAAAACAAGGTACCATTTCCTTTATATGTCACAAATACTGTCTGCTTAGTGTTGAAAAATTTGGATGATATCATGATTTATTCTGCTCTGCTCTAATGAAGAATCCTTAGGACTAAGATGAGATGAACATTTTTTATTTTAATCGCAAATTTCAATGCGGGACTGGACTAAAGCCTTTCTCAAGTGAAGAAAACAATTGCATGGGAAGTGTTCAAGGGCACGGGAATTTATAAAGGTTAAAAGAAAATTTGAAAAAGAGGGAGGAGTGGAGGGAGGGGAAGGGATGGAATTGAGCAGTAGAATGATAATGAGATTGCAAAGGAGATAGAAAAAGAAATAATGAAGAAAAAGAAAAGAGCGACAGGAAAGCAACAAATAAACTCACCAGAGAATTTAGATGAAGATAGGAAAAAAGAATAGGGTAGGTCAGGAAAGTATTAGGTGAGTATGAAACCCCTGCAGTATCTGAAAAAGAGAGTGGAAAGGGGGAAAATAAATTAATTGAGCCATTGGGAGGAAGAGGTAAGAATAGACAATCGAAAAAAGTGATTGAAAAATGGATGAAAAGTAGAGATGAGCGATGTTTGAGGCTCGAGGTTCACCAATTTCATGTTCGAGTGATTTTGGGGGGTGTTCGAGAGGCTCGACAAACTCAAGCCTTTTGCTAAAAGCTCGACAGTTCGAGTAGCGTTCAAGAACGGTTCGATCAACAAAAAGCCTAGCTAGTTACTAGCTGGATTTTCACTGTAATAGTGTGAGTCACTGTGAATCACGCTATTATAAAAATTCAGCGTATAGTGTGCAGGGGGGACGGGGTTTAGATCAGTGCTGCTGCTGAGTGCTGAGATAATGCTGATCGCCATTTTTTTTCCCCTAACCGCGCGTACAGTGGGGCGGGCCAGGCTGTCAGCAAATCACAGAGACATACACTACAACGTGCATTTTTGGCAGACAAGCAAGGGCATGTGTCATAGGCTGTGCATGTCACATGTCCTTGCCTTATAAGACACAGCCATTTTCCACGTTGACGCCATTATCTGTCTTCTGCGTCTGGGTGACAGTCACCGCTCCTGCTGTGGCTGCTGCCCGCTGCTGCTGTGTGCGCTATAGAGATACAGTGCAATCTACACAGCACTTTAGGAAATAGGGACTACTGGTTATTTCAGCCCTTTTCAGGGCTGATTTACAGGCGTTCATAGCCATAGCTGCTAGGCAGGTCCGTGCAAACGCTGTGTAGGGCTTTAGATAACAGCGTCTGACTACCTCAGCTCAGGCAATTCCTTGCTGCATTTTTTCATTAGCAGGGATAGAAAGTGAGGCTTCCTTTGCTGTCCACTGACCCACAGCACCCGTGCATTCTACCCACCTGCCCATTTTTGCCATGCTATTCAAATTGCAAACTGTGCTGGCACTGTTAAGGGCATACTAAAATTGACTGGGATACTACCTTAGTGTTCCTTTGCTGGCAATCACGGTACAGCACCTGTGCATGGTACACACCTGTCCATTTTTGCTACGCAATTCTAATTGCAAACTGTGCTGCCACTGTTAGGGGCATACTAAAATTTACTGGGATACTCAGTGTTGGTTATTCAGCTGTCAATAAAGCTAGACCACCTCAGCATGGTACACACCTGTCCATTTTTGCTACGCAATTCTAATTGCAAACTGTGCTGCCACTGTTAGGGGCATACTAAAATTTACTGGAATACTCAGTGTTGGTTCTTCAGCTGTCAATAAAGCTAAACCACCTCTGCATTGTACACCACCTCTCCATTTTTGCTACCACATTTTAAGTATCCAATCTTGTTGCTAACAAAATGAGTGGCAAAAGGACAGAAGCTGATGAAAAGGGGAACAGATGTGTTGGAAAAGGAAAAAAAGTTTGTGTCCGTGGGGTAGGTGGGAAAGCTACATTAACATCTGCTGAAGAAACGCCATCTTCCAGCAAAAGTAAGATGTCTACTGCTTTCCGTGGACAATCGGATGTGCTACCTTTTTTACGGAACCGAACAACTGTAACAAAGGTAGATGATGCACAAAAAAAGAACATGCTAGAATGGATCTCAAGTGCTCCAACAAGTGGCCTCTCCTCTACCTCAACTTCAACATCCAAAAAACAACAGTCCTCTGAGTTATCACCCCAATCGCACTTGCTTTCTCCCAGCTCTCAAGTCTCCACCCGCCCTGCAGAGTATGGTGTAACAGAGATGGCTGAGTCTGCAGAGCTGTTCAGTCACACTATACCCTGGGAATCAGAGGTCTTCTCCCAAGCTACAGTGAGTACAGACCAGGAAATGGTCTGCAGTGATGCCCAGAAGCTTTGTGAGTCAGATTCAGGCCGTGAGGACCAAGTTTCTGACCATAATGTAGACCCTCATTCCCAAACTTTAACACCTGTTGGTGGAGACAATGAGGAACATACTGATGACGATGAGATGCAGATACCTGATTTGGATGACAACTTAATTATTCAGTCAGGACAGGAAGAGGTTAGGTCTGAAAGCGAGGTGAGTGCAAACACAACGCTTGATGATGAAGTTCTAGATCCCACTTACTGTCAACCCACAGTCAGGCACTCGAGGAGGTCACCAGAGGCGGTGGAGGAGGATGCGACTGATGACGAAGTTACCTTGCGCCTTCCTGGACAGAGTCGGAGTACTGGAAGCACATCAACAACTGCATCCTTAGCCACAACTCTGCCTCTGAGCACAAGTCGGGGTGGCTCTGCAAGTTGCATGGGCTCTAAGCCTTGCCTAGCCTGGTCATTTTTTGACATCGCAAAGGATCTCCCAAATCATGTGATCTGTAAGATTTGTAGCCAAACTATAAGTAGAGGCCAAAACCTCACCAGTTTGACAACTTCTTCCATGAATCGTCACATGAATAACAAGCATAAGTCCCAGTGGGAAGCTCCTCATGATACAATGCGGGCTAGCGGAGCGGGCCAACCACCGTCTGCCCCTTCAAGTGCATCCGCGCGCTCTTCATCCTCTATGACTGTGTGTACAGCTGTCACACATGTTTTTCCACGCAGACCTTCCACCTCTTTAACCGCAACAGGCAGTTTGCTTGGCAGGTCATCAGTTGTTTTGGAAGGTGAAACAAGTGCTGGTGTACAGCTCTCTCAGACATCAAGAGCACCAACTTTGGATGAAGGCAACATCATGTCTCCGCCTACACTTTCCTCACAGACCGGCAGTTTTCCAGGGACACCCTACTCACCACCGTCTACAAACAGCAGCCAGATCTCGGTCCCTCAGATGTGGACCAATAAAAGGCCATTTCCTCCGAGGCATGACAAAGCTAAAAGGTTGACTTTCACCCTCTGTAAGCTCTTGGCTACCGAAATGCTGCCTTTCCGCCTGGTGGACACAGAGGATTTTTGAGACCTTATGTCAGTCGCAGTGCCCCAGTACCAGATGCACAGTCGCCACTACTTCTCCAAGAAAGGTGTGCCTGCGCTACAACAGCATGTCGCACAGAACATCACCGCTTCCTTGAGAAACTCAGTGTGTGACAGGGTGCATTTTACCACTGATACTTGGACCAGTAAGCTTTGACAGGGGCATTACATGTCGCTTACTGGGCACTGGGTAACTATGAGAGAGATGGAGAAGGGTCTGCTGAACAAGTCTTGCCGTCCCCACGACTTGTACGTCAATCCTCTGTATGTAGAAGTTCCTCCACTGCTTCTGCCTCTTCAACCTCGTCTGGGTCCTCCACCTCCGTCCCAAGCCTGCCTGGTCAGGCCATCCGCGTTGTAACTGCGCACAAGGAATACCGCACACCTCCGTACTATGCTGGCAGCAGAGCTCAACGGCATCAGGCGGTCTTTACCTTGAAATGTCTTGGAAATAAGAGTCACACAGCTGAGGAGTTGTGGTCAGCTCTTGCGAGCGAGTTTCGTAAATGGTTGTCTCCACTCAACCTGCAGCCAGGGAAGGCCTTGTGCGACAATGCTGCAAACCTGGGTGCGGCCCTTCGCCGGGGCAAGGTGACACACGTGGCTTGTATGGCTCTCTTGTTAAACCTTGTTGTTGAAACCGCATCATCCAGCTCATCGATAGTGGTCTCTCGGCCAAGAAAATTGCCAAACTGCATCATGTGAGTGCCACGACAGTTGGAAGAATACAAAATGAAGTCTGTCCATCTATTCAAAAGCGAAGAGATGGACGTCAGGCAAAATATCAAAGTCAACAAGTCGGCTCATCACAAGGTCTATCAGTTCTGGTGCGACAGTGGAAATGGCTCATATGCTTCTTAATAGTGAGATCACAGATATCCATGCAAGCACTGTGTGATGAATGTTACACAAGTCTGGATTGGTGGCCTGAAAAAAGGTGAAGAAGCTTTGACTTCAATATTGCCATAAGAAGCATTGGGTCATGTTTGAAAACAAGTAAGAAGAGTGGACAGTTGAAGATTGGAAATGGGCGATTTGGAGCGATGAGACGAAAGTCAATATACTAGACTTTGATGGGTGCAACTGGGTTTGGAAGAAATGGCTGGAGAAGCTGACGGAACTGTGTAAAATAGTGAGTTTATGGAGATTGATTCATAGACTGGATTACATATATTCATAAATATATGTATATTTCCCCATCCCTTTAAGGATGCCTGTGAGTTGGAAAATGCTAACCAAGGGTTTTGACATTGTAGAACCTAAGTCATCTGCTAGTTGTTCATCAAAGCCATCTGACATTGTTTGTCAAAGTTGTCAAAGTAGTGCTATATTCTGTTTGGAATGTTGGGCTAAGAGCTGAAATAAAAAAAAAAATTGAAAAAAATCCAGCACTCAAAGCATTCAACTGGAATTGTTTTATATTTTATTCATTGTTCTGTGTAATTATTAAAGACGTTTCGGTCATCCGACCTTCATCAGTTTACACTACAATAAAAAGATACATGAAAAATTTTTAAGTATACAGAAATAATGGCATTATACAATCATGGTAACAAAAAAGGGCAGAAATATTCACCACATTATAATGCATGAACCATAAACTATGATATACAAAAAATGTCAACAAAAAGACAAAAATGAAGAATCTGTCAGTTGAGCCGCTTCACTAGCAGATATACTGTCCACCTAAAGATATAATTGAAATACAGATAAAATGTAACATAATAGAACCATTATACAACAAAAGGGGAACCAAACAGGAAACCCAAAAATTTATCCAAAAAATGTATATCTTGCTAATATAGAAGGACAAAAAGCCTAAGCACCAGCACTGAGACACTATTCTAATCTAATAAAACAGACAATACACAGAAATGCCATGTAATGAACACTCACCAGAAAGGGCTCTGTAGAAATATATGGAAAAGCTGGACCAGAGGAAAAAGCTGCCCGTCCGGGTCTGCAGTCAATGTAATCTGACAGTCCAATGTCCAGATTTAAATAGACCGCTCAATTAGCTCATTAACAAGTTACAGAACGTCACTTCCGGTCCGAAAACCGGAAGTGACGTCACGGAGCGTCACTTCCGGTCCGAAAACCGGAAGTGACGTCACCGGTTGGCAAAGTGTAAATCCTGATGGTTGGCAACTGTAGACATACTCAGACAGCCACTCCTCACCGCAGGACGTCACTTCCGGTCCGCAAACCGGAAGTGACGATCCTGGTTGGCAAAATATAAACCAGATGGTTGGCAATTTAAAGACAAATTACCTAAAAGATCAAATAAAAGAAAAAATAGAAGAAATAAGATAAGAGGATTAAGGGAATGGTGTATTTATTCAGAATCAATTTAATAATTTTTTAATTTTTTATCAACTATAATCAACCCTAGTAAAAAAAGGAAAAAAAAGAAAAGAAGAAAAGAGAAAAAAGAAAAACTATGAGGAATATACATAAGGAAATGGAGGGGGGGGGGGGGAAAGGGGGGAAGGGAAGGGAAAGGAAGTGGGCATTGGGAAGGGAAGGGGGGGGGAAGGGGAAAGGGAAAGGAGAGACTATGGAAAAAAGGGATCAAGGGAAAATTAGTAATGCGTAGAAAAAACTAAAACTAGGGAAAAAACAGAAAAAAGGATTATGTTAAGAAAGAAACAGGAAGAAGATTATAAGACAATACCTAAAAGGACCGGCCATCATCAAATCAGTGATCAACTCCTCTAAAAAAGATAATAATAAGTAGGCATAAATGAATGAAAAGCTATAAGAAACTAGAAGTATCGAAATCACGATTAAGGCCTTTGGGCTCCAAAGTCTGAAGAGTAAAAATCCAATACGCCTCCCTTTGTTTCAATTTTTTAACCCTATCACCTCCTCTTCTATTTGGCAAGACCTGCTCTAACACCTGGAACCGTAATTGACTAACACTATGTCCCTGTTTATGAAAATGAGATGGAAGAGGTAAAGTCAATCTCTCACACCTAATGGTGGATTTATGTTGTGATATACGTTCCTTAACAGTCTGGGTGGTTTCGCCTACATAGAGTAGGCCACAAGGACACTTCACTACATATACAACATAAGATGTCTCACAGGTGAAAAAACCTCTAATTGGATAACCCCGACCACTGTAGGGATGCAAAACTCTATCACCTTTCAGCACATTACTGCATTGGGCACAATTTAAACATGGAAAAGTACCACGTCTTTGGGTATAAAGATGAGTTTGAATGGGTCCAGTCACACCGGCGCCCACATCAGCTCTCACCAATTTATTACTGAGATTGGACGGTCGTCTAAAACAAGGAAGAAAAGGTGATTTAAATTCTTCCACCTCCGGGTACCCTTTACGCAAGATGTTCCAATGACTTCTGATGAATTTATGAATTTTGTAAGAAAAAGGATGGTAAGTATGAACGAAAGCCAAACGTTTATCTCTAGTCTTACCAATAGAAGATTCGGTATTCACACTAGCACTATTCAAAACCTCCTGTGGATAACCCCTCGCCAGAAACTTAGTCCTCATCTCCTGTAATCTGGTATCTTTAATTTCTTGTTGGTTAACAATCCTATGTACCCTAAGAAACTGGGACTTAGGTATAGAATTCTTCATGGCTTTGGGATGACAACTATCATATGCGAGTAAGTTATTCCTGTCCGTCGACTTTATGTACAAATCGGTTTGTAAATGTCCATTCTCTAATTTCGTAACAGTGACATCTAAAAAATTGATATAATGTAAATCATATTGTATAACAAATTGAAGTTCAGACCAAATGCTGTTAATGTAATTATGGAACTCCATGATGGAATCCAACGGGCCAACCCATATGCAAAAAACGTCGTCAATAAATCTCTTCCAACACTTGCAGTGCTCCTGGAATCCCTTATGTGGATATATGAATGTATCTTCAAAGTAAGACATGTACGTATTTGCATACGGGGGCGCTACGTTGGACCCCATCGCGGTCCCCTGTTTTTGAATATAATAGATGTCCTGAAACAAAAAGAAATTTTCAGTTAACACTATTTGTAATAAGTCCAGACAGAAATCACTTGTATCACTCGAAAAGTTATGTTGTAACAATAACTCACGAACTGCTGACATGCCCTTCTTATGTACAATAGACGTATATAAACTTGTCACATCCCAAGTCACGAGAAAAGCATCAAATGGAATAGTATCAAGTCCACGAATCACCTCTAGGAAGTGACCAGTATCCAACAGGAAAGAAGGAATGTTTTTAGTCAAAGGAGTAATAATCTTCTCAAGTAAAATGGCTAAAGGGGAAAGGATAGAATCTGTGCTACAAGTGATTTCTGTCTGGACTTATTACAAATAGTGTTAACTGAAAATTTCTTTTTGTTTCAGGACATCTATTATATTCAAAAACAGGGGACCGCGATGGGGTCCAACGTAGCGCCCCCGTATGCAAATACGTACATGTCTTACTTTGAAGATACATTCATATATCCACATAAGGGATTCCAGGAGCACTGCAAGTGTTGGAAGAGATTTATTGACGACGTTTTTTGCATATGGGTTGGCCCGTTGGATTCCATCATGGAGTTCCATAATTACATTAACAGCATTTGGTCTGAACTTCAATTTGTTATACAATATGATTTACATTATATCAATTTTTTAGATGTCACTGTTACGAAATTAGAGAATGGACATTTACAAACCGATTTGTACATAAAGTCGACGGACAGGAATAACTTACTCGCATATGATAGTTGTCATCCCAAAGCCATGAAGAATTCTATACCTAAGTCCCAGTTTCTTAGGGTACATAGGATTGTTAACCAACAAGAAATTAAAGATACCAGATTACAGGAGATGAGGACTAAGTTTCTGGCGAGGGGTTATCCACAGGAGGTTTTGAATAGTGCTAGTGTGAATACCGAATCTTCTATTGGTAAGACTAGAGATAAACGTTTGGCTTTCGTTCATACTTACCATCCTTTTTCTTACAAAATTCATAAATTCATCAGAAGTCATTGGAACATCTTGCGTAAAGGGTACCCGGAGGTGGAAGAATTTAAATCACCTTTTCTTCCTTGTTTTAGACGACCGTCCAATCTCAGTAATAAATTGGTGAGAGCTGATGTGGGCGCCGGTGTGACTGGACCCGTTCAAACTCATCTTTATACCCAGAGACGTGGTACTTTTCCATGTTTAAATTGTGCCCAATGCAGTAATGTGCTGAAAGGTGATAGAGTTTTGCATCCCTACAGTGGTCGGGGTTATCCAATTAGAGGTTTTTTCACCTGTGAGACATCTTATGTTGTATATGTAGTGAAGTGTCCTTGTGGCCTACTCTATGTAGGCGAAACCACCCAGACTGTTAAGGAACGTATATCACAACATAAATCCACCATTAGGTGTGAGAGATTGACTTTACCTCTTCCATCTCATTTTCATAAACAGGGACATAGTGTTAGTCAATTACGGTTCCAGGTGTTAGAGCAGGTCTTGCCAAATAGAAGAGGAGGTGATAGGGTTAAAAAATTGAAACAAAGGGAGGCGTATTGGATTTTTACTCTTCAGACTTTGGAGCCCAAAGGCCTTAATCGTGATTTCGATACTTCTAGTTTCTTATAGCTTTTCATTCATTTATGCCTACTTATTATTATCTTTTTTAGAGGAGTTGATCACTGATTTGATGATGGCCGGTCCTTTTAGGTATTGTCTTATAATCTTCTTCCTGTTTCTTTCTTAACATAATCCTTTTTTCTGTTTTTTCCCTAGTTTTAGTTTTTTCTACGCATTACTAATTTTCCCTTGATCCCTTTTTTCCATAGTCTCTCCTTTCCCTTTCCCCTTCCCCCCCCCTTCCCTTCCCAATGCCCACTTCCTTTCCCTTCCCTTCCCCCCTTTCCCCCCCCCCTCCATTTCCTTATGTATATTCCTCATAGTTTTTCTTTTTTCTCTTTTCTTCTTTTCTTTTTTTTCCTTTTTTTACTAGGGTTGATTATAGTTGATAAAAAATTAAAAAATTATTAAATTGATTCTGAATAAATACACCATTCCCTTAATCCTCTTATCTTATTTCTTCTATTTTTTCTTTTATTTGATCTTTTAGGTAATTTGTCTTTAAATTGCCAACCATCTGGTTTATATTTTGCCAACCAGGATCGTCACTTCTGGTTTGCGGACCGGAAGTGACGTCCTGCGGTGAGGAGTGGCTGTCTGAGTATGTCTACAGTTGCCAACCATCAGGATTTACACTTTGCCAACCGGTGACGTCACTTCCGGTTTTCGGACCGGAAGTGACGCTCCGTGACGTCACTTCCGGTTTTCGGACCGGAAGTGACGCTCTGTAACTTGTTAATGAGCTAATTGAGCGGTCTATTTAAATCTGGACATTGGACTGTCAGATTACATTGACTGCAGACCCGGACGGGCAGCTTTTTCCTCTGGTCCAGCTTTTCCATATATTTCTACAGAGCCCTTTCTGGTGAGTGTTCATTACATGGCATTTCTGTGTATTGTCTGTTTTATTAGATTAGAATAGTGTCTCAGTGCTGGTGCTTAGGCTTTTTGTCCTTCTATATTAGCAAGATATACATTTTTTGGATAAATTTTTGGGTTTCCTGTTTGGTTCCCCTTTTGTTGTATAATGGTTCTATTATGTTACATTTTATCTGTATTTCAATTATATCTTTAGGTGGACAGTATATCTGCTAGTGAAGCGGCTCAACTGACAGATTCTTCATTTTTGTCTTTTTGTTGACATTTTTTGTATATCATAGTTTATGGTTCATGCATTATAATGTGGTGAATATTTCTGCCCTTTTTTGTTACCATGATTGTATAATGCCATTATTTCTGTATACTTAAAAATTTTTCATGTATCTTTTTATTGTAGTGTAAACTGATGAAGGTCGGATGACCGAAACGTCTTTAATAATTACACAGAACAATGAATAAAATATAAAACAATTCCAGTTGAATGCTTTGAGTGCTGGATTTTTTTCAATTTTTTGATCTGGGGTGGGACCCTATCCAAGCACCAGCGACTATAGAAGGAGTGCCACATTTCTATATTCTATAAGAGCTGAAATAGCTATGAGAACCTTCTTACTGTTACTTTAAGGTCAAAGTTCAGCGAGCTTCAAAGGTTTATAAATAGATTGAAGTAGGTTTTGTTACAAGTCTCTAGTGCGCAGGTACACTTATTTCGCGGGTAAAATGTACCACGTGACATGATGTAATGCTCAACCTAAAATAAGGATAGTTAGTTTTTGTGTTACCATGTAAAGAGATAAGGGCTATCAGGAGGAGGGGTTTTGGGTTATAAAAGAAGCCCACACTTCAAAGGTAGGGCAGAAGGAGGGAGAGGCAGAAGGTGACAGGAGAAAGACGGACCCATCCGACCAGATCATCCCGAGACGACTTACACTCTACAGCTATGTAAGGCATATGAACTGTTATTTTTTCTATCTGTCTCCATCTATTAACTCAAGCCAAGACAGTTATTTTTCTCTAATGACTGTAACCCTCCAACTCTTATCTGAATAAATTCATAATATGTTTTTGACCTATCTTCGCTCCAATCATTATATACTGGCTATGCAGTTGTCGCCGTTAAACCCATTATTTAACATTTGGCGAGCACCAGCCTGAATGATTGTGAAACACAGCTGTTTTCTGTGCGAGGTGATTTTTTTCACGCTGCCTATTCTTGCAGAAGGACTCTTTTTTTTTTTTTTTTTTTTTTTCTCACGTCATTCCCTGCCCTTTGTCCGAGAAGGGGGGTCTGTGGGTCTGTGAGTAATTTCTGTCCAAGTAATGCAGGCAAAGACGATACACTGTGTCCACATCAGAACCTAAGAGAGGGTTAACGTGACAAGCTGCACGGAGGTCGTATGTGTCAAAGCCATTCCAGGACCATCCTTCCAAAAGACGGTTGGAGACATCTCAGGACCATCCATCCAGTCGGTTGGAGCCATCCGAGGACCATCCATCCATAAGACGGTTGAAGCCATTCCAGGACAAGCATCACATATTGGTGAGATATGGATTTTATTCATCATTATTCTAATAATTGTCATGTAGAGTATACATTTGACCAGAGGCACACTGACGCACAGTTATGGTCAAATCTGTACCGGCAATGTGAACTTGAGAATACTAAGTTAGATAAAAAGTTTTTTACTGTGAATCGGTTACAGAAAAAGATACAGAATGTATTGGGTATGGTATACACTTACAACTCCATGGTGGGTGGGGCACAGCCATATGCACACACTATCTGCATGGTGACTGACACACCCATAACAACAGGCACGTCCAATACAACAGACACACGTCACAGATTCAGAAGCAACAGATTGTCCAAATTGTTCGATATTAGCAGAACATATCGAACATCTGGAGGATCAGTTGGAAACAAGAGCAGATTTAATATCAAAACTACGGAAAGATATTAAATATGTATCTGTTAATACGAGACAGAACACGACAGATGCTTCCCAATCACCTGCATCAGGTTTAGGTTCAGACGTACCGGACGGGCTGGATACGGCCGAGGACGAGACTCTGAATGAGGGGGAACTTCGGAAAAAGAAGTTACATGATAAGGCCGCCCGTCTTAACATTAAAATCCATGACCAATTAATGAAAATCATTAAGGACATACCGAAATATGATGATAAAATGGACGCCTTTCATAATGCGGACATTTTTGAGTCACATTCCGATAAATATAATCTAACAAATGAACAGAGAAACAAGATTTACAGGGTATGGCTTCCCTCCCACATGGCAAAAAGGTTACAAGCAACACCTAGGACTGACGAACACAATGACCTGATCCATGACACAAAGGAAGATAGGCTGAGACAGTTGATTCTCTTTACCACAGGAGAGACTACCCCAACAGTCGAATTGTTAGAAAACCTTAAGACACACATACAGGAGGATCCATTTGTCTTTGTAGTTAAATTTGAACAGGCCTACAAAATGATAATGGAAATCGGATCTGATCAAGAACCGCCTTCCATGATCAAGGCCTTTGTTAAAAAGTTTAAATATTTGGACCCTGCTTCATTCGAAATAGCTTCTAGGATGGAAAGTTTACAAGAGGCCACGTCATTTATTGATAGAATACGTAGACGAATGAAGCAAAATCAGGTAAAATCAAAAATAGCCATGATAGAAGGGACCACTGACACATTAGTATCCCAGGAAAAACAGATCAAAAACAACAAAAGACCGGTGTTGAATTCTAAAAACAAGAATTCAGGGGGGGGTAACAGGAAAAGCACAATTCACTGCTTTTTTTGCGGCCTACCCGGACACCTGAAGTGGGAATGCAAGAAATTCCTGAGGGCGGGAGTTGAGGAAAGGCTGGGTAAGGAGAATGGACTGATGCCAAACACATCCAGTGCCCCTCCCCCATCTTCAGCACCTCCACCTTCATACACGCCCACTCGTACTGACAACAGAAATAACCAATCACCATATACGCCCACTCATACTGACAACAGAAATAACCAATCACCATATGCACCTCTGACCAGACAGATAAGGGAAATGACCATACAGGGATTGGATGGAAGGGGCAAGACACCTGCTGCTCTTCTCCCTTCTCCATCCTCCTGACTAGCAAAGCCGGTCCCCAGGCTGCATCCACTGGAATTCGTCACTCGAGTTTTAATGGATAGCTGTGGTCGACCATTTTTAAAGGTTAATCTTGAAGGTCAGGGAGTAACATTTCTCCTTGATACAGGTGCGCAATTGAGTGTCACAAATGTTGATTTACATTTAAAGCCAGATTCCCCTGTATGTACAATTGTTGGTTTCAGTGGTAAAAATGGAACAAAGGTGACTTTAGCGCAGGATGTTTCTTTGGAAATACCTGGTTTTTTGAAAACGAAAATGGATATTTGGTGTTGTCAGGATACTGAGAATATAATTGGCACTGATTTTATGGAAAAGCATGGCTGGATTATTGATTTGGGTAACAAAACAGTTTGGAAAGATTCTAACGGTTGTAAGGCGGTAGTTATTGATCCAGATGAATATAGTCATGTCGGGACCATTTGTTTGACCGATGTAGTGTCAGCAGATCATTTGTGGCCTGAAACTGGTGGTGACGAAATATTGACTGAGTTAGTACAGCGGTTTCCTTCCTTATGGGCTCAGTACAGGAATGAGGTTGGAACAATGAAGGATGTAGTTGTCAAAATTGAAGGCCGAGACCCACCTCCACAGCGTCAGTATAAGTTGCCTCCGGAGTCAGTTGCTCCGATGTCGAAGATTATACAGGAATTGTTGGCTCAAGGTGTAATACGTAAGGCAAATTCTGTCTGTAACAATCCATTGTGGTGTGTTCTGAAAAGCGATGGTAGCTATAGGATGTTGTTGGATTTGAGGATGTTCAATAAGTGTACTCCCAATGTAGCACCGATTGTAGCTGATACACATGACATGATGTCGAGATTGGATGCTAAGGCAAGGTATTTCTCAGTGTTGGATATCAGTAATGGTTTTTTCAGTATACCGATTGAGCAAAGTTGCCAATATCGATTTGCATTCAACCACCTCGATCAGCAATATGTATGCTGTCGTCTTCCTCAGGGGGCTAGTATGTCGCCAAGCATTTTTCATCAGGCGCTAGCAAACGTTTTGTCGAAATTTTCTCGTCCGGAATGTTTATTGCAATATGTGGACGATATCTTGTTGAGCACGGAGGATGAGGAGATGCACGTGATCTTGCTTGCAGAATTGTTTGAGCTGCTGCATGATGCAGGTTTAAAACTGAATACCAAAAAGGTCAAGCTGATGCAGACTGAGGTCAGGTTTTTAGGAGTTCTGCTAAGTCCAGGTACACGGCGACCCCTACAGGACAGAATAGAGGCAATTGCATCTCTTCCAATTCCAACATCACACAAGGCACTAAGACATTTTTTAGGGCTTGTAAATTACTCAAGGGATTTCATTGAAAATTTTGCTGACAAAGCCAGACCTTTGTATGATCTTTTAAAAGGTGACAATGATGATTATTTTGGTCCCTGGTGTGTCGAACAGGAAAAAGCCTTCACACAATTGAAACATGATCTACAACACGCACCTGCGTTAAGTATGGTGGAAAAGAACGCACCTTTTGCGCTTCAAGCACACACTTCAGAGACAAGTGTCTCTGTGGTTTTGCTGCAGCTGCAAGGGGGGGAATGGAGAATCTTGGGGTACTTCTCTAAGCTTCTCTCACCTGTTGAGAGGGGGTTTGAGGTGTGCGCAAGACACCTGGTGGGAGTGTATTTTGCGATAAAAATCACTCAACACATCATCGGGTTCCAAAAGGTTATTCTCCAAACGCCACATTCCACACTGAAACTTCTCTTTGAGAAAAACATCCCAGGTGTGTCAAATCAGAGATTTGCCCATTGGTTGCTCTCATTGTCTCCAAATCAAATTGAGGTAGATTATAAGGCCAAGTATGTTCTTCCTCAATTGATGCAGTATGAAGGACAGACCCATGATTGCATAGAAACGTTCCATGAACCAAGTCCATCTCTCTTCAGACGACAGTCGGAAGACGCAGATGAACCTGTGTTTGTAGACGGTTCGAGATTTTTTCTGGAAGGACACTATCACACAGGATATGGAATTTTCTATTCCAAGCGAGGACAAGTGGTAAAACACAAGTTACCAAGTCATTTCTCAGCTCAAAGGGCAGAGATAGAAGCGGTAAGAATGGTCCTACAGCTGAATGAAGCTGATGATCAAACTCCAATGGTAATCTACAGTGATAGCTCCTATGTTGTCAGATCCCTAACCGATTACCTGCCTGTTTGGGAAAGGAGAGGCTATGTGGACTCGTCCAACAAAGCCTTGTTGCACCGCGAAACGCTAGAATCAATTTTTGAGATGGCATCTAGGGCCCCAAATAGATTTGCTATAGTGAAAGTCGCTGCACATCAAAGATCTGATGATGAGTTATCTGTAGGGAATGCAACCGCAGATGCTCTAGCCAAAGAAGCTGCCCTGACAGGAGAGGAAGTGTTTGACTCTGAACCTTCTGAGATTTCAGCGGTTCAAAGAGCAGACACGTACATACCTTCATTTGCAGAAGAACAGAGAAAAGATCCTTCTCTTGTTATTTTTCTGGATGATCCAAAACCTCCTTTTATCTGTGAAAATGGGGTTTTGTGTCACAGTTCAAATGAAGAATTGCGTCCAGTTGTACCAAAACATCTACAGGTAGAATTCACTCGATACAACCATGAGAGTTTAGGTCACTTGGGACAACAGAAATTGTTAGTCATTCTCAAGGAGAAATTTTATTGGGAAAAAATGGACGAAACAGTTCAAAGTGTTGTACTATCATGTCTCATTTGTGCCCAAATAAATCCAAGACCTAAAGGACAGAAGCCACCACTTCTACGGATCGCACCTGCAGATGGTCCATGGTCTACACTGCAGATAGACTATATTGGTCCTTTACCCTCAGGTAAACATGGTCTCAGGTATGCATTGATTGTGGTAGATGTGTTCTCAAAATGGGTAGAAATATTACCTGTTAGGAAAGATGATGCTTTGTCCACAGCAAGGGAATTGGTACAACATGTCTTTTGTACTTGGGGGATCCCAAGGATGATTACCTCCGATCGAGGTAGCCACTTCACAGGTAAAATCATGCAAACTGCTTGTGCTATTCTAGGGGCGCGACAGCAATTTCATGTCCCCTATCATCCACAATCTGCGGGAATTGTGGAAAGAATGAATAGGACAATCAAGTCCAGAATTGCAAAGATGCTTTTGGACAAAGGTAACACTTGGGTTGACAAGGTTCCTTTCATACTGATGAGTATAAGAGGTTCAATCTCTTCTACAACTCAATTCACTCCGTTTGAGTTGATGACGGGAAGAAAAATGCCATTGTGGTTTCCACATGAGCCATTTTTATCCACTCCACAAAAAGATGCTATCTCAAGGTCCCAATGGTTGAGATCGCTACAGGAGAACCTGAAAGCGATTCTGCCATATGCGGCATCAAGAATGCAGAAAATGGAGCCACCCTATGAGTCCAAATTCAAGAAAGGTGCTCTAGTGATGATCAAAACCTTTCGCAAGAGTGGACCATGGGAGTGTAATTGGGAAGGTCCTTTTGAAGTCCTTGAGACTATGGGACAAGTCATGATTCTTGTGCACCGAGTGTCAAATGTGGTAAAAAAGACCCGGAAAACACAAAAAGTGTGGGTTCACGTTGACCAGTGCAAAATATTTGTGACAAAATAATGATACTGCATTTCTTTCCAGGAAGAAATGGATTCCTATACGAACTGGAATAAAGAACCTAAAGACTGTGAAGGAAAGATGACATCAAGCCTTCTGGAGAAAGAACATCTTCCCAAGCTCAAGACCAGCTTCTACGTGATGGGATCTACGTTCCTGCTGCTTTGCTTTATTTTCGTCATTGTTTACATGTTACATCAAGGAACAATCGCCAATGATGTGAATAAACAGACTAGAGAGATTAAACATTCTCGAAGACCAAGAGGATCAGATACACGGAACTTACTGACAGAGGACATCACGGACAATTCTGTGGAGATAACAGGAAATATCTGCATGGGATATGGAACAAAATGTTGCATTGAATTACATTTCATACACGACACAGACATAATATTACATGCTATTGCAGGACCTAAAACTAGATTCACACAATTACAAGGAGAATATGTACACAATAATAAAACGGGTACATGGGAATGTTCTCCTACAGATGTACTATACTGGAACATAGAGATCAGAGGTGATGAACCTGCTGTATGGTCCGGTGATATTACAAATGACATGATTGCAAAGGGAAAGTTTGGAAGATCCAAAACAGAAATTTTGTTAAAAACTCAGGTTTTTGGGAACATTCTGGATCCTTCTTTACTCTCCATCACAGAAGGAGATAAAGATTGGGTCAAAACATGGAATTTCCAGATAACACGGGAACCTGTGCAAGTTCAGGTATCTGTAGTGTTTACCGTTACTAACACTATAGTTCCGGAAATAAGGGTTTCACCACAGACAGTACATAATAAAGTAAATACATTACCCATAATGTTAAAATGTAACACAAGGTTGAAATTGCCTTCTGAGTCTTTGTTGACATGGACCAAAAATTCATCATTTTTGGGAAGTTTTTTAAACAGTCCAACTAATGTCATTCACAGAGGTCAGATTGGTAATATCAGGTGGATGGATGATACGTTCATTTTTTCCATAGAAAATCCATCTTCCAGGGACTCTGGAATTTACCAGTGTTGCGTTGAAACAAAGACACATTACAGACATTGTAAAGACGTTAGTGTGAATATTTGGTCAGCAGCAGATAGTGCATGCACAGACACGAGGTTCATGCCATCTACTCCTTTCCAAATTAATCAATTTCAGTCCAAGTCCTTATTAAGGGATGGAGAATTTATGACCATGGTGTGGACTTTCAATATGTCTCATTGGAAGATCTCTACCAGGTTTCTTCAGTGTCAATCACATCTCATAAACATGGAGATGGGGATAGAACAATGGTTTGGGAAAAGAACTACTCAGACTAGGAGTAAGAGAGGAGTGTTAGAAGGAATTCTGGGAGGAATTGGGACAGTGGGAAGTCTGACTAATGCCATGAATATACAGACACTTAAGTCAGATTTGGATAATATTGGTTTTATTGGAGGAAAAGGTGTAAAGGTTCAGAAGAGTCTGAATCAACTTCTTGAAAAGATGGTAATGAATACAGCTGCTGTACTAGGCTCTTCCGTGTCACATCTACAGGATGCTACATTAGCTCTCGTGGAAAGCACACACGAAACACAAGTGGCTAAAGCGTGCCTGGAGATACAGGTAGAGTACTCTTCTAATTTAAAGTTGATTGCACAAGCTTTACAGAGTGGAATTACTCCACTGGGAATACTGCGAAATTTACCTGTAGAGTATGATTTTGCATTGAATCATACGGATTTGTGGGTAAATAAGTGGTTAGGATGTGAACGAAACATTTGTGTTGGCACATCACTAATCCCGGTGATTGGAAGAGAAGGAACTATTGTTCCTGTTACAGTTTTGGGTATACCTGTGAGCAACACACAACAAGTGTTCTATCAACTGCAGTACACAGATTTTGCATTTGATGGAGTGAACACTGAACAAGTAGACATTTCTTCATGTTTGCATTTTGTTTCTAAGGTGATGTGTTTACCTGGACAGGATAAGGTGATTTATCATTCATGTTTTCATAATCATTCTTCTTGTCATGCGAGAATAGAGACTGTACAGACACTACATGATCTGGTGACTCCAGTAAGTCCAACTAAGATATGTTTTCAGGTCATGTCTGAGACAGAGAAGGTTTCTGTTTTCTATTCTGCTTGTGTACATAAGGAAAACCTACCTATGGGTTTGTATTGTATAGAAGGAGATGTGAGATCTCTTTCAAAGAAGGAAGGAAGTTTTAATATCACTTCTATAGGAAAGAGAAATCTAACGGCATTTCCCATACAATTCAATTTATCACAGATAAATGATTTTCCTTGGGATATGTGGACAAGTGAAATAAAGAAAGACAAGGGTTTGTTAGATTTATTAACGAAACAGTTAAAGGAAGCAGAAATTATATTCAGACATGAACAAGGTGAATTAAGTGATATTGAACACGAATGGAATGGAATGTCAGGTAGAACTTGGTGGAAGAGTTTTAGTAAATCTGTACATTCCTGGTCTCAGTCATCTTTTCAGTCAGCGGTTGGTAATGTTTTATTTAATCCCATCATAATCATATTTTTATTAGTTTTGATGTGTATTATATATCAAGTTTTTGTGATGTGTAGAATTCAGAAGATATATAGGAACATAAAAATAGAAATGAGAAAGGAAGATAACATTCTTAGGGGAATGTTAAATCGCAAGATGACTTTTTGACAGAAAGTTGCAGATTGGTTTATCAAGTCAAATATTGGTCTAGAATTTCCAACAAGAATGTATGTGATACGAATGATGACACGATTGAGTTAAGGTTTCCCGGGGTTCATCAAAATCGCCATATAAGGGGGGACTGTAAAATAGTGAGTTTATGGAGATTGATTCATAGACTGGATTACATATATTCATAAATATATGTATATTTCCCCATCCCTTTAAGGATGCCTGTGAGTTGGAAAATGCTAACCAAGGGTTTTGACATTGTAGAACCTAAGTCATCTGCTAGTTGTTCATCAAAGCCATCTGACATTGTTTGTCAAAGTTGTCAAAGTAGTGCTATATTCTGTTTGGAATGTTGGGCTAAGAGCTGAAATAGCTATGAGAACCTTCTTACTGTTACTTTAAGGTCAAAGTTCAGCGAGCTTCAAAGGTTTATAAATAGATTGAAGTAGGTTTTGTTACAAGTCTCTAGTGCGCAGGTACACTTATTTCGCGGGTAAAATGTACCACGTGACATGATGTAATGCTCAACCTAAAATAAGGATAGTTAGTTTTTGTGTTACCATGTAAAGAGATAAGGGCTATCAGGAGGAGGGGTTTTGGGTTATAAAAGAAGCCCACACTTCAAAGGTAGGGCAGAAGGAGGGAGAGGCAGAAGGTGACAGGAGAAAGACGGACCCATCCGACCAGATCATCCCGAGACGACTTACACTCTACAGCTATGTAAGGCATATGAACTGTTATTTTTTCTATCTGTCTCCATCTATTAACTCAAGCCAAGACAGTTATTTTTCTCTAATGACTGTAACCCTCCAACTCTTATCTGAATAAATTCATAATATGTTTTTGACCTATCTTCGCTCCAATCATTATATACTGGCTATGCAGTTGTCGCCGTTAAACCCATTATTTAACAAACTGTCAAGTTTGGTGGAGGAAGCCTGATGAAATGGGGCTGTTTCACAGCCAAAGGCATTGGATACTTGATTAAGATCAATGGTTGTCTCACTGCTGAGCTATATGTGAGTATCCTACAAGACGAGTTACTTTGTCCACTCAAGTACTGTGAGTATGAAAATGATGACATAGTGTTCCAACAGGAAAATTAACCAAAGCATACATTAAAACTCATGAAGAAATGGTTCAATGACAATAAAGTAGAGGTGCTTGATTGGTCCCCAGACCTCAACCCAATCGAACACATGTGGGTGAAGTTGAAGAAAAACCTGTATACATACCCAAGTAAGTAGGCTAGCATGCACCAGCAATGGGAACATGTAGAAGAGACCTGGGATCAGATTTTGGTTGAGACATGCTTGAATGAGATTGAGAGCCCAGAAGGATTCAGGCAGTAGTGAAAGCCAAAGTTGGATTGAGCAAGAAATACTAACAAAATAATAAAAATTTTAATTTGGATTTTTAGGAGCAAAACAATAACAATTCAGTGACATGACAAGAAGCTGCATAACTAATCATATGCCAAATAGTTGCAAGTCAAATTTATGTATGAGGTAGCCAAGATGAGTGCCTATAAAATGAAGGTAGTTTCATGCTCAAAGCTGTAGTGGATGGTGAGATATGGACCCTGAAAGTCAAATGTTCAAAACATTGTTACCCATTTGCTTGTGAGTTTATTTACTTAGAAAATGGATGACGTATTCAAAACGTATTTCACCTACTGCATATTTTTAGAATATTTAGAAAAACAAGGTACCATTTCCTTTATATGTCACAAATACTGTCTGCTTAGTGTTGAAAAATTTGGATGATATCATGATTTATTCTGCTCTGCTCTAATGAAGAATCCTTAGGACTAAGATGAGATGAACATTTTTTATTTTAATCGCAAATTTCAATGCGGGACTGGACTAAAGCCTTTCTCAAGTGAAGAAAACAATTGCATGGGAAGTGTTCAAGGGCACGGGAATTTATAAAGGTTAAAAGAAAATTTGAAAAAGAGGGAGGAGTGGAGGGAGGGGAAGGGATGGAATTGAGCAGTAGAATGATAATGAGATTGCAAAGGAGATAGAAAAAGAAATAATGAAGAAAAAGAAAAGAGCGACAGGAAAGCAACAAATAAACTCACCAGAGAATTTAGATGAAGATAGGAAAAAAGAATAGGGTAGGTCAGGAAAGTATTAGGTGAGTATGAAACCCCTGCAGTATCTGAAAAAGAGAGTGGAAAGGGGGAAAATAAATTAATTGAGCCATTGGGAGGAAGAGGTAAGAATAGACAATCGAAAAAAGTGATTGAAAAATGGATGAAAAGTAGAGATGAGCGATGTTTGAGGCTCGAGGTTCACCAATTTCATGTTAGAGTGATTTTGGGGGGTGTTCGAGAGGCTCGACAAACTCAAGCCTTTTGCTAAAAGCTCGACAGTTCGAGTAGCGTTCAAGAACGGTTCGATCAACAAAAAGCCTAGCTAGTTACTAGCTGGATTTTCACTGTAATAGTGTGAGTCACTGTGAATCACGCTATTATAAAAATTCAGCGTATAGTGTGCAGGGGGGACGGGGTTTAGATCAGTGCTGCTGCTGAGTGCTGAGATAATGCTGATCGCCATTTTTTTTCCCCTAACCGCGCGTACAGTGGGGCGGGCCAGGCTGTCAGCAAATCACAGAGACATACACTACAACGTGCATTTTTGGCAGACAAGCAAGGGCATGTGTCATAGGCTGTGCATGTCACATGTCCTTGCCTTATAAGACACAGCCATTTTCCACGTTGACGCCATTATCTGTCTTCTGCGTCTGGGTGACAGTCACCGCTCCTGCTGTGGCTGCTGCCCGCTGCTGCTGTGTGCGCTATAGAGATACAGTGCAATCTACACAGCACTTTAGGAAATAGGGACTACTGGTTATTTCAGCCCTTTTCAGGGCTGATTTACAGGCGTTCATAGCCATAGCTGCTAGGCAGGTCCGTGCAAACGCTGTGTAGGGCTTTAGATAACAGCGTCTGACTACCTCAGCTCAGGCAATTCCTTGCTGCATTTTTTCATTAGCAGGGATAGAAAGTGAGGCTTCCTTTGCTGTCCACTGACCCACAGCACCCGTGCATTCTACCCACCTGCCCATTTTTGCCACGCTATTTTATTTCCCCAAAGAGCTGACACTTTTTCTGTCATCCTAAAAGTGTCTGGAATACTAACTTAGTGTTCCTTTGCTGTCCACTGACCCACAGCACCCGTGCATTCTACCCACCTGCCCATTTTTGCCATGCTATTCAAATTGCAAACTGTGCTGGCACTGTTAAGGGCATACTAAAATTGACTGGGATACTACCTTAGTGTTCCTTTGCTGGCAATCACGGTACAGCACCTGTGCATGGTACACACCTGTCCATTTTTGCTACGCAATTCTAATTGCAAATTGTGCTGCCACTGTTAGGGGCATACTAAAATTTACTGGGATACTACCTTAGTGTTCCTTTGCTGGCAATCACGGTACAGCACCTGTGCATGGTACACACCTGTCCATTTTTGCTACGCAATTCTAATTGCAAACTGTGCTGCCACTGTTAGGGGCATACTAAAATTTACTGGGATACTCAGTGTTGGTTATTCAGCTGTCAATAAAGCTAGACCACCTCAGCATGGTACACACCTGTCCATTTTTGCTACGCAATTCTAATTGCAAACTGTGCTGCCACTGTTAGGGGCATACTAAAATTTACTGGAATACTCAGTGTTGGTTCTTCAGCTGTCAATAAAGCTAAACCACCTCTGCATTGTACACCACCTCTCCATTTTTGCTACCACATTTTAAGTATCCAATCTTGTTGCTAACAAAATGAGTGGCAAAAGGACAGAAGCTGATGGAAAGGGGAACAGATGTGTTGGAAAAGGAAAAAAGTTTGTGTCCGTGGGGTAGGTGGGAAAGCTACATTAACATCTGCTGAAGAAACGCCATCTTCCAGCAAATGTAAGATGTCTACTGCTTTCCGTGGACAATCGGATGTGCTACCTTTTTTACGGAACCGAACAACTGTAACAAAGGTAGATGATGCACAAAAAAAGAACATGCTAGAATGGATCTCAAGTGCTCCAACAAGTGGCCTCTCCTCCACCTCAACTTCAACATCCAAAAAACAACAGTCCTCTGAGTTATCACCCCAATCGCACTTGCTTTCTCCCAGCTCTCAAGTCTCCACCCGCCCTGCAGAGTATGGTGTAACAGAGATGGCTGAGTCTGCAGAGCTGTTCAGTCACACTATACCCTGGGAATCAGAGGTCTTCTCCCAAGCTACAGTGAGTACAGACCAGGAAATGGTCTGCAGTGATGCCCAGAAGCTTTGTGAGTCAGATTCAGGCCATGAGGACCAAGTTTCTGACCATAATGTAGACCCTCATTCCCAAACTTTAACACCTGTTGGTGGAGACAATGAGGAACATACTGATGACGATGAGATGCAGATACCTGATTTGGATGACAACTTAATTATTCAGTCAGGACAGGAAGAGGTTAGGTCTGAAAGCGAGGGGAGTGCAAACACAACGCTTGATGATGAAGTTCTAGATCCCACTTACTGTCAACCCACAGTCAGGCACTCGAGGAGGTCACCAGAGGCGGTGGAGGAGGATGCGACTGATGACGAAGTTACCTTGCGCCTTCCTGGACAGAGTCGGAGTACTGGAAGCACATCAACAACTGCATCCTTAGCCACAACTCTGCCTCTGAGCACAAGTCGGGGTGGCTCTGCAAGTCGCATGGGCTCTAAGCCTTGCCTAGCCTGGTCATTTTTTGACATCGCAAAGGATCTCCCAAATCATGTGATCTGTAAGATTTGTAGCCAAACTATAAGTAGAGGCCAAAACCTCACCAGTTTGACAACTTCTTCCATGAATCGTCACATGAATAACAAGCATAAGTCCCAGTGGGAAGCTCCTCATGATACAATGCGGGCTAGCGGAGCGGGCCAACCACCGTCTGCCCCTTCAAGTGCATCCGCGCGCTCTTCATCCTCTATGACTGTGTGTACAGTTGTCACACATGTTTTTCCACGCAGACCTTCCACCTCTTTAACCGCAACAGGCAGTTTGCTTGGCAGGTCATCAGTTGTTTTGGAAGGTGAAACAAGTGCTGGTGTACAGCTCTCTCAGACATCAAGAGCACCAACTTTGGATGAAGGCAACATCATGTCTCCGCCTACACTTTCCTCACAGACCGGCAGTTTTCCAGGGACACCCTACTCACCACCGTCTACAAACAGCAGCCAGATCTCGGTCCCTCAGATGTGGACCAATAAAAGGCCATTTCCTCCGAGGCATGACAAAGCTAAAAGGTTGACTTTCACCCTCTGTAAGCTCTTGGCTACCGAAATGCTGCCTTTCCGCCTGGTGGACACAGAGGATTTTTGAGACCTTATGTCAGTCGCAGTGCCCCAGTACCAGATGCACAGTCGCCACTACTTCTCCAAGAAAGGTGTGCCTGCGCTACAACAGCATGTCGCACAGAACATCACCGCTTCCTTGAGAAACTCAGTGTGTGACAGGGTGCATTTTACCACTGATACTTGGACCAGTAAGCATTGACAGGGGCATTACATGTCGCTTACTGGGCACTGGGTAACTATGAGACAGATGGAGAAGGGTCTGCTGAACAAGTCTTGCCGTCCCCACGACTTGTACGTCAATCCTCTGTATGTAGAAGTTCCTCCACTGCTTCTGCCTCTTCAACCTCGTCTGGGTCCTCCACCTCCGTCCCAAGCCTGCCTGGTCAGGCCATCCGCGTTGTAACTGCGCACAAGGAATACCGCACACCTCCGTACTATGCTGGCAGCAGAGCTCAACGGCATCAGGAAATAAGAGTCACACAGCTGAGGAGTTGTGGTCAGCTCTTGCGAGCGAGTTTCGTAAATGGTTGTCTCCACTCAACCTGCAGCCAGGGAAGGCCTTGTGCGACAATGCTGCAAACCTGGGTGCGGCCCTTCGCCGGGGCAAGGTGACACACGTGGCTTGTATGGCTCTCTTGTTAAACCTTGTTGTCCAACAATTTTTAACCCACTATCTCGGCCTAAATGGGCTTCTGCACAGGGCATTGTCACTCTCTGCTCACTTTCACCGTTCAACCGGCGCAGCTGACTGACTTGCATCGCTCCAGAAGTCTTTCGGCCTGCCGGTTCATCGCCTGAAATGCGATGTGCCAACACGCTGGAATTCGACTCTCCACATGTTGCAGCAACTGTGGCAGCACCGCCGAGCCCTGGTGCAATACGTTATGACATATAGCCTGGGCCAACGAGATGCAGAGGTGGGGAAGATCACACTGCTGGAGTGGTCTCAGATCAAGGACCTATGCACCCTTCTGCACTGTTTCGACATGGCGACGAATATGTTTAGTGCTGAAAATGCCATTGTCAGCATGACAATTCCAGTCATTTACATGCTGGAGCACATGCTAAACAGTATTCAGGGTCAGGTGGTAGAACAAGAGGAAGGGGAGGAAGTACAGGAGGATTCATATGTGCAAGGGATACCAACATCTACAAGGTCCAGACGTTCAGCATCACCAAGGCGGCAGGCATAGGACAGTGGGGAAGAGGGATTAACAAGGGCGCATGGTAGCAGCCAAACTTTTGATGAAGGTGTAGGAGCCCAGGAAGAAATGGAGGACGAACTCTCGATGGACATGGAAGACTCAGCAGATGAGGGAGACCTTGGTCAAATTTCGGTTGACCCCGGTTGGGGGGACATGTCAGAGGAAGAAAGCACGGTTATCACCTCGCCACCACAAACACAGCAAGGACTTGGTCCGCATGGATGCGCAAGACACATGAGCGCCTTCTTGCTGCACTACCTACAACATGACCCTCGGATTGTCCGAATTACAAGTGATGATGACTACTGGATTGCCACACTATTAGATCCCTGGTACAAGTCCAAATTTGGAGAAATAATTCCAGCCATAGAAAGGGACGCACATATGCAGGAGTATCAGCAGAAGCTGTTACTCAATCTTAGCTCGGCTTTTCCACCAAACACCAGTGGTGCACGGAGTGAATCTCCCAGTTGTAACTTACCAAACATTGGACTGTCTCGTCATTATCAGTCAAACTGTAACAGCAACACTGTATCTGGTGCTGGTAACAGCAATTTTATGGAATCGTTTCATAATTTTTTTTAGACCATCCAATGCAAGGCCACAAGAGACAAGAAGTCTGACACATAGTCAACGGCTGGAGAGGATGATACAGGAGTATCTCCAAATGAACATAGATGCCATGACTTTGCAACTGGAGCCTTGCTCATTTTGGTCTTCCAATCTTGAAAAATGGCCTGAACTCGCCACTTACACCTTGGAGATCTTGTCGTGTCCCGCAGCCAGCATTGTCTCTGAACGTGTCTTCAGTGCTTCTGGGTGTGTGCTGACAGATAAGTGCACGCGTCTGTCCAGTGACAATGTGGACAGACTACTACCGTTCATCAAGATGAAGAAGTCATGGATCCGCAAGGACTTTACTACCCCTGTGTCATCTTGGGGAGAGTAAAGGCTGGCGTATTTTGGAATGTGCTTGATGCAAATCTACCTGTCAAGTTTGCAACTGGGGTACAAGTGATGCCACTGAAGGGGTGTCTGTGGGGCCCAATTTTTGGAAAAATGGGAGACTCTGCTTGGAGTCCCCTTGTGGTGTTTTTAAAAATGAGCCAAGATAAACAAGTCATGGTTCAGCAAAGACTTTGCTACCTACCCCGGTGTCATCCTGGGGACAGTTAAGGCTGGCGTATTTTGGAATGTTCTTGATGCAAATCTACCTGTCAAGTTTGCAACTGGGGCACAAGTGATGCTACTGAAGGGGTGTCTGTGGGGCCCAATTTTTGGAAAAAAAGGAGACTCTGCTTGGAGTCCCCTTGTTGTGCTTTTAAAAACGAGCCAAGATGAACAAGTCATGGTTCAACAAAGACTTTGCTACCTACCCCGGTGTCATCCTGGGGACAGTTAAGGCTGGCGTATTTTCGAATGTGCTTGATGCAAATCTACCTGTCAAGTTTGCAACTGGGGCACAAGTGATGCCACTGAAGGGGTGTCTGCGGGGCCCAATTTATGGAAAAAAGGGAGACTCAGCTTGGAGTACTCTTGATGTGTTTTACATGATTTTAGAAGGGCATGACATGCCTATATCTGTGTCTCGTCCTCTTTTTCCTCATCCAGCTGTTTTGTTTTCGCATGAGTATATGTCCTTGTCACTTTCCCATGTGTTTGTGTCTTGGGAGTTGTTTATCACCTTTTGGACACCTTTGAAGGTGTTTTCTACGTGTTTTTATTTGTTTCTGTTTGCATCCCATTGTTTTGAATGGGGTTCGAGAGGTTCGTCGAACGGTTCATCGAGCCGAACTCGAATGCGGCGTCCATTCGGCGAACCGAACTCGAGCCTTTAGAGGCTCGCTCATCTCTAATGAAAAGACATTCCACAGAGATAGGGTAGAGGGAACCAATGATAACTGTTGTAGAGAAGGATGGCATGGAGTGCAAGTAGTTGGTGCAAGAGACAAGGAAAATGAAAAAAAAATAGACAATGGGTGACGTCTGGAGATAATTAGGCTATAGCCGGTGATCACAGGTGAATATTTTGACTGTGTAACACTGTTATACATATTTTCAAAAGTTGGCAGGTTCAGTTATGAAATGAGCCATTTCTTAATGATTTTGACCTGAATTCAAATCTTGTCCTGATATCTTATTCTGCATCCAAATTACAGGTTGTAGGCTTTCCTTTTCTTAGTAGTCAAGTTTTGCCTTTGTACCGCAAAAGTGACTTCTTCACATATGTAGCAAAAAAACTATCCACTGTGTTAATTCAAGAACGAGGCATATCTGAAAAAACATGTCAATATGTTAAGAGACTAAGCTAAAGGCTGCTTTACACGCTACGATATCGCTAGCGAGATCGCTAGCGTGCGTACCCGCCCCCATCGTTTCTGCGTCACGGGCAAATCGCTGCCCGTGGCGCACAAAATCGTGCGGACCCATCACACTGTGACCGGTGAACCGCCTCCTTTCTAAGGAGGCGATTAGTTTGACGTCACAGCGACGTCACTAAGCGGCCGCCCAATAGAAGCGGAGGGGCGGAGATGAGCGGGACGTAACATCCCGTCCACTTCCTTCCTTCCTCATTGCCGGCGGCCGCAGGTAAGGTGAGGTTCCTCGTTCCTGCGGTGTCACACATAGCGACGTGTGCTGCCGCAGGAACGACAAACAACATCGTACCTGCCGCAGCAACAATAATTGGGCATAGGGGGCATGTCACCGATTAGCGATTTTGAACGTTTTTGCGACGATTCAAAATCGCTCATAGGAGTCACATGCAACAACATCGCTAAGGCGGCCAGATGTGTGTCACAAATTCCGTGACCCCAACGACATCGCTTTAGTGATGTCGTAGCGTGTAAAGTGGCCTTAAGAAATTCTAAAAGTGTATACAGTGCCTTGAGAAAGTATTCGGCCCCCTTGAATTTTTGAACCTTTTCCCACATTTCAGGCTTCAAACATAAAAGTAAAAATTTTAATATTATGTCGAAGAATCAACAACAAGTGGGAGAAAATTGTGAAGTTGAAGTCTATTGCTTATTTTAAACTTTTGTAAAAAAGAATAAACTGAAAATTGGGGCTTGCAATATTATTCATCCCCTTTACTTCCAGTGCAGCAAACTAACTCCAGAAGTTCATTGAGAATCTCTGAATGATCCAATGTTGTCCTAAATGACTGATGATGATAAATATATGCCACCTGTGTGTAATCTGGTCTCCGTATAAATGCACCTGCTCTGTGATAGTCTCAGTTTTCTGTTTAAAGCACAGAGAGCATCATGAAGACCAAGGAACACAACAGGCAGGTCCATGATACTGTTGTGGAGAAGTTTAAAGCCGGATTTGGTTACAAAAAGATTTCCACAACTTTAAACATCCCAAGAAGCACTGTGCAGTCAATCATTTTCAAATGGAAGAAGCATCATACCACTGCAAATCTACCAACACCCGGCTGTCCCTCAAAAATTTCATTTCAAACAAGGAGAAGTCTAGTCAGAGATGCAGCCAAGAGGCACAGGATCCCTCTGGATGAACTACAGAGATCTACAGCTGAGGTGGGAGAGTCTGTCCATAGGACAACAATCAGTCGTACACTACACAAATCTGGCCTTTATGGAAGAGTGGCAAGAAGAAAGCCATGTCTCAAAGATATCCATAAAAAGAGTCGTTTAAAGTTTGCCTCAATCCACCTGGGAGACACACCAAACATGTGGAAGAAGGTGCTCTGGTCAGATGAAACCAAAATTGAACTTTTTGGGCACAATGCCAAACGATATGTTTGGCATAAAAGCAACACAGCTCATCATCCTGAACAACACACCATCCCCACTGTCAAACATGCTGGTGTGTTGTGAATGTCAGTTATGCTTTCGCTGCTGTGAGGCTCCCTCTTGTGGCCAGGAATGGTTTGGACAGAGACCAGGTGTGCTGGAGCAATGGGCGTTTTCATTGCTAACTCTCTGCCTATGTAAACCTTGGTCTGCTAGCAGTCTGAGCCGGTTGTCATTTGTTCTTTGGTTTACCAGCCTTCTCATTTTGCTCCAGACCACATCTACCCCAGATAAGTGCTTGTTCTTTCTTATGTTGTTTTGTTTCTTATCTGGGTTTGTCATTTATTGTGGTTATTGTCAGTTCATTTGCATGCAGGAATCTTCCCTCTCTGTTGCTTATCTGGGAAGCTCCCTGCAGCTATGTTTTGAGTATTGCTCCTATAGTCCATGTGTTTGTTGCTTCTTGAATTTGTAATTGTTCCTGTTTTCTGTTCATTTGTTTGACAAGAGCGCCTGATATAGGACGAAGTTCAGATCGTGCGATCTGAGGACTTTTTGTACTATCAGGTATTTGGATTTTTGTAGGGTTTTTCTCTGGCCACCATCAGCCCCTTTACTATCCTTTCCTATTTAGTCAATGGGGCCTCACCTTTGCTAATCCTATCATCCATCTGTGTATTGTGTTTTCCTATATCACCGTAGTCTTTTAATGTGGGGGGCTTGCTATACCTTTGCGGTCTATTTCTGAGGCAGAGAGCAATTCATCCTTCCTTCCTTTAGGATAGCTAGTTCTCCGGCTGGGTTCGCCGTGCATAGGATGTTAGTTCACCCTTCAGCTACTTCTAGTGTTGATGGTTAGTAAGGGGAAGGCGGCCAGATTAGTTGCCAATGCTCTTGTCACCTTTTTTGCCATTGATCTATTGTGATCTTCCATGGTTCCGGATCATAACCGTACAACCGGCCTAAAATTTAAAGGGTACTCTTAAGAAGGAAAAAAAAAAAACAAAGTTGGTTTTTTTTTTATTTTTTCCTCTTCTTCTTTGGTAAGATTTTTTTTTTCTAGCATGGATGAATTGGGTGAGCATGTTGCTCATCTTGATGCTAAGGTTCGTCGTATAGAGTCTTATCTTGCACAGACTCCCCTTGCAGAGCCTAAAATTCCCATTCCTGATTTTTTTTCGGGAGATAGGTCGAGATTTTTGAGCTTCAAAAATAATTGTAAATTATTTTTTGAGCTGCGCCCTAAGTCCTCAGGGAATCCCATACAGCAGGTCAAGATTGTCATCTCCTTACTGCATGGTGACCCTCAGGACTGGGCCTTCTCTTTGGCGTCTGATGATCCGATTCTCAGTGATGTGGACTCCTTTTTTCAGGCTTTGGGATTATTATATGACAAACCCAATATTGTGGACCAAGCAGAAAAGGCCTTGTTGTCCTTAACTAAGGGTCTGGATTCTGCAGAAACTTTTTGTCAGAAATTTCGAAAGTGAGCGGTCCTTGGAATGGAATGATGACGCGCTTGCGGCTCTTTTTTGGAAAGGTATTGCTGATAACGTGAAGGATGTAATGGTGGGATTCCCCGTCCCTTTTGGTCTTGATGCCTCTATGACTTTAGCCATTCAGATCGATAGGCGGTTACGTGAGCGCAGGAAGATACCTGCTGATTTTGTGCCTGTGGAACAGCCTTTGGAGCCTATGGAGTGTGATAGGGTCCTCTCTAATTCTGGTCGGCAGGGGTTCAGACGGAAGAATAGACTGTGCTTCTATTGTGGAGACGCTTCTCATAATATCTCTGTCTGCCCTAAACGTGAAAGGAGATTGGCTAGTTCTGTTACTGTGGGTTCTTTGCAACCAAAGTTTCTTTTGTCTGTCACACTGATTTGCTCATTGTCTTCATTTTCTGCACTCGCCTTTGTGGACTCAGGGGCAGCACTCAATTTGATGGATTTTGGGTTTGCTAGGGATTGTGGTTTCCCCATGATTCCTTTGCAAACTCCTATTCCTTTTGGGGCATTGATGCTACCCCTTTGGCAGAAATCCTTGGAGATCCTTGTCGGTAGTCAGTTGGGGTTGTCAAGGTGTGCATCAGGACCTTTCTGTGTCATCCACGTCTGCTCAGACAGTTGATGTTCCGGCTTTCTTTTCTGATTTCTGTGATGTATTTAGTGACCAGGCATCTGATTCTCTGCCCCCACACTGGGACTACGACTGTTCCATTGAGTTGGTGCCCGGTTGTAAATTTCCCAAGGGGCGGATTTTTAACTTGTCTGTGCCCGAACATGATGCCATGTGGTCATACATCAGGGAATCATTGGAGAAGGGGCACATTCGGCCCTCATCTTCACCTTTGGGTGCTGGCTATTTCTTTGTTGCTAAGAAAGATGGGTCATTGAGACCTTATATTGATTACCGCCTTCTTAATAAAATCACGATCAAATATCAGTACCCTTTGCCTCTGATGTCTGATCTTTTCTCTAGAGTTAAGAGTGACAAATGGTTTCCGAAACTGGATCTTAAGGGTGCGTATAATCTCATCCGTATTAAGGAGGGTGATGAACAGAAGACGGCTTTTAATACTCCTGAGGGGCATTTTGAGTACCTAGTGATGCCTTTTGGGCTCACTAATGCCCCCTCCACCTTCCAGGCCTTCATGAATGATATTTTTCGGGACCTTATTGGTAAATTTTTGATTGTCTATTTGGATGACATCTTGATTTTTTCTAATGATTGGGACTCTCATGTTGGGCAAGTACGGGCTGTTTTTCAGATACTCCAGGATAATGCACTGTACGTTAAGGGGTCAAAGTGCCACTTTGGGGTGCAAAGGATTTCCTTTTTGGGGTTCATTTTGTCTCCCTCCGCTATCGAAATGGACCCGGTTAAGGTTCAGGCTATTTACAACTGGGTGCAACCGACTTCTCTAAAATCCCTGCAGCAGTTTTTGGGGTTTGCAAATTTTTATCGTAAATTTATAGCCAACATAAATTTTGTTTAAATGCGGATTGCACATTTTCTGTTAGTACAATAAACCTCATTTCAATCCAGAAATATTACTCAGTCTATCAGTTATTAGATATATGAAACTGAAATAGCTGTTGCAAAACCCCAAATTGTTAGAAAGAAAAAAGGTTAACATTAATAGGGGTGCCCAAACTTTTTCATATGACTGTACTTATTCACAAGTCTAACTGGTTTTCAAACTATCTCTTCTATTTAAAACATAGTTTGTTTTCTTTTATATATTCCGGTAATATTTCAATTAAGTACATGTGGAGAGGCAATACATAAGCATTCAGAGGACAGATTATCTTATTATATTATATTATTATACTGGACAAACGATTCACAGCCTAGGCCTTCACAATGGTTTGGGCCTGCTTTTTTTCAGCAGGGACATGGAAGATGCTTAAAATTGATGGGAAGATGGATGGAGCAAAATACAGGACCATTCTTGAAGAAAACCTGTTGGAGTCTGTAAGAGACCTGAGATTAGGACAGAGATTTGTCTTTCAACAAGACAATGATCCAAAACATAAAGCAAAATCTACAATGGAATTGTTCACAAATAAATGTATCCAGGTGTTAGAATGGCCAAGTCAAAGTCCCGACCTGAATCCAATCGAGAATCTGTGGAAAGAGCTGAAAACTGCTGTTCACTAACACTCTCCATCCAACCTCACTCCGCTCCAGCTGTTTGCAAAGGAAGAATGGGCAAGAATTTCAGGATGTGCAAAACTGATAGACACATACCCCAAGCGAATTGCAGCTGTAGTCGCAGCAAAAGGTGGCGTTACAAAGTATTAACTTTAAGGGGATGAATAATATTGCACGCCCCACTTTTCAGTATATTATTTTTTATAAAAGTTTAAAATAAGTAAAAAATTTCGTTCAACTTCACAATTGTGTCCCACTTGTTGATTCTTCACCATAACATTAAAATTTTTATCTTTATGTTTGAAGCCTGAAATGTGGGAAATGGTTGAAAAATTCAAAGGGGCCGACTACTTTCGCAAGCCACTGTACCTTACACAGAGAGCATTTATAAAATTGGGTGATGCAACTGTAATTAGGAATATGTCATCAGAGCTGTGTTGAACATTTTTAATTGGTCACCCTAAGATGATAGAATACTGAAGGCTCAATAGACTGAATAGATGATGTAATCGATTAGCTTCTAACAATGCATTAAAGAAGTTGTCCAGTTACCAAAACTGATTTTTTTTTTCTCATAAATCTTGCTAATATGTGCCTCTCCACACATCTATTATGTTATTTTAGCAATATTACCTTTTATCGTGCTCTAGCAGCACATCCTCATTTCTGGCTCCAGCTCTGATGGAGTTAATCGCCCTCCTGACTTCCTGGGTTCAATTACTACAACTTCCATAATCCTTTGCAGTAACTAGCAATCTATCTCACACCCACTCAGATCTCCACCAAAACTGTTCCCTCCCCTCCTTCCTGTGTGCACTGCCCAATCATGGTAATAAAGCTTTTATCATTTGGTCTTTCTGATCTATTTCATATATATATATATATATATATACTATGTCTCCGCTCTGGGACTTGTTGTGCAGGTGAGAGTGGAGAAAGTTGGTACTATGCAGCAGAAGTCACAGAGTGGAGCAAGTTAGTCACATGTAGCATTCGGTCACCTGCACAACAAGTCCCAGACTGGAGCAAGTTAATGACTTATAGCACACTATGTGTCAGAGCAGAGCATGTCACCAACTGTCTCCACTCTGGGATTTGTTGTGCAGGTGACTGGATGCTACATGTCACTAACTGTCTCCACTCTGGGACTTGTGCAGGTGACCTGATGCTACATTTCACTGTCTCCACTCTGGGACTTGTTGTGCAGGTGACCGGATGCTACATGTCACTGTCTCCACTCTGGCACTTGTTGTGCAGGTGACAGAGTGGAGCAAATTGGTCCCATGCAGCGTCCAGTCACCTGTGCTGCTGGTAGGAGAACATGATCACACTGCCGACACTGCAGGCTCTCCTGACAGCTTAGCACAGCGGGCGGATAATGTGATCACATACTTGCGTGACAGGGGGGATTTCAGCTGAAGAAACCCCCCTGTACTCTACACTGGCGCCCTGTACCTCCCACATCTGATGGATGCTAAGCGGCGCGCTCTTCACCCCTCCACACTGGAGCCCTCCGGATCCTCCCCTCGATGCTGTGACGTGCGGTAGTCACCGCCCACAGCCCTGTCAATCAATGTGAGTGGCGCCAGCATCCTCTGACATAACCGTCCAGTTTGAGAGCCCAGAACTTGACGGGACATAAGAGGATACTAGCGGCCGCAGCACCAGGGGGTCATGTGACAGGCACTGAGCGTGCAGGATAGCGCCGCTCAGTGCCAGAACTGCAAATAGAAGCCAATGAAGAAAACACCTAAAATGGTAAGTTACACTCATATAGAAAATAAAAAAATGGGTGAACCACCCCTTTTAATAATGATGAAATATTAGTAATGCAATTTTTTATAAGCCTGTATAAAAGATGTAGGCGGGATCGAACCAGTGTTGACTCCCTTAAAATTGTTCCAGAAAATGAAGTATTTCTTTCAGAAAATTATTGTAATAAGACCTGTTTTGTTATACACATGTTTATTTCCTTTGTGAGTAATGCAATGAGGCAAAAAACAAAACATTGGAAAAAAGGCAAATGCCACATAACTTCAAGCAAAACTCCCAAAATTGTTGACACCATCAACTTAATATTTGGCTGCACATCCTTCGGAATAAATAACTGCAATGAATCACCTCCTATAACCATCATCAAGCTTCTTACTCCTCTCAACTGGAATTTTGGACCACTCTTCTTTTACCAACTGCTCCAGGTCTCTGATATTTGAAGATGCCTTTTCCCAACAGCAATTTTAAGATTTCTCCAGAAGTGTTCAATGATATTTAGAACTAATTTCTGGCCACTTCAGGAATTGAGATGAGTGGCCCTATGGAAGTTTGGGTTCTACTGGTCCAGCTGAACTTCTTTAAAGTTCAGTTTTGGACTCGGACTTTACCTGAACTTCATTTAAAGTCACTGATTAGCAGTTCAGATTTCCGCCCACATGCAGCCATTCATATACAGAACTATTTCGGGGGAGGGCAGGTGGGTTTTTTCCATTTTTTTTTTGTCCACACTACATCTGTTCATGTTCTTGTTACTCCCAGTGTGAGACTTTCAAACACTGCAAACAGCTCGCAGTGGGTCGAGCGCTGTGCATACCCGAGCACAACGATGCACACATGAGTGGTTTGCAGATACAGAAAAAACAATGCTCAGAAGTCAAAAAGATATGTCCAAATTTAAAGTGAGATAGTTTGGTACACTATAAAAAGAAAAATGTCAAAAAAATAATGGAGAGTAATCCTTCTTTTATATTGCTTTTAATTGTGTGCTCAAAGGCATATACATGTATGACATGTCACGTATTCAACGTTTCGGCTTATGTCATGAGTAGGGATGAGTGAATGTATTCGCCACTATTCGGTATCCGACGGATAATAGGGTATCCGAGGTATCCGCTATCCGACGGCTAATATGGTATTCGCTCAGGTACTTTCATTTTCATTTCTGGACTTCCTGGCGCCTATTTCCAGCCAATGAACACATCTGACGTTGCTTGCCCTCACAGTAACGCCGCAGCCATCTTTGTTGTGGTGTTACTGTGATTGGCTAGGCCACACAGCGTCATAGGGGCTATATAAGCAAGTGGCCATTATGGTCAGTCGGTCTCTCCCTCTCTCTTTCTTACTCACCGATCACGGGCGCGGCGCTGCACGGCTGTCACACTGTGGCGGGTTCTCCAGCTTTTGAAAATGCCGGCCGCACGTTTATCAATCTCGTATTCCCTGCTTCTCCCGCCCAACGGCGCCTATGATTGGTTGCAGTCAGACACCCCCCCATACTGAGTGACAGCTGTCTTACTGCAACCAACCACAGCCGCCGGTGGGCGGGTCTATATCGTGTAGTAAAATAAATAAGTAATGTAAAACAATGACGTGCGGTCCCCCCAAATGATACCCAGCCGAGGTAAGCACACAGCAGCGGGATGGTATTCTCAGGCTGGGAAGGACGAGGGCCATGGTTACGGCCCCCCCTTTTGCAGCCGAGAATATCAGCCCACTGCTGCTCTGAGAATGTCACATCCATTAGATACGACAGTCCTGGCGTGTCACCGGGCTTTCCTGATTGCTGTGATGCAGTGGCAATCAGGGTAATATAAGGAGTTAATGGCAGCACATCGCTGCCACTAAATCCAAGATTAGTAATGGCAGCGTCTATGACACGCCATCACTAATCTGTAAGTAAAGTAAATAAACACAACACCGAAAAATCCTTTATTTGAAATAAAACACTAAAAAGCCCCTCATTCACCACTTTATTAAGCTCTCAAATATCCAGGTCCGGCGTAATCCACACTCAGCGACGTCTGTGAGCGAGTGCTCAATGCAGCCTCATTCCGTGAACTGCTCCGATTTTAGAGTTGTCTCCCGCGGCTTACAGCTGATGTACGGCTCCTCCCCTCAGTGCATAATTAAAATAAATTATAAATACAAAATAATTATAATTTATAAATAAATTAAATTCTTTACCACGACTGCCGGGACTAATTCTCCTTAGGCAGCAGCTCTACCCATTGAGCCACTGCCTATAATGAAAAGCATAGGAAGATTTGGTAATCTTGACCTCTGTATTGCAGTAGAGAAACCAGAAGCGGATTATTCAGCTACAAAGATGAGAGCGAGAGAGAGAGAGAGAGACAGACATAGTGAGAAAGAGATAGAGACATAGTGAGAAAGAGATAGAGAGAGACATAGAAAGAGATAGAGAGAGACAGAGAGAGAAAGAGAGAAATAGAGAGAGAGAGATGAGAGAGAGAGATGAGAGAGAGAGATGAGAGAGACGAGAGAGATGAGAGATGTGCCCACAGCCTAGAGATGGAAACAGGGCGGCACCGACAGACATACAAGCCGCGAGAGAACAGACTGTGCCAGCACTGCCAGCAGGGGGCTCTGGAGGACGAGGCGCACTTCCTGCTGCACTGTACCAAATACTCAGCAGTGAGGGCCTCCCAGTTCCAGAAACTTACCGCTCATACCCCGGACTTTCCATCCATGGATGAGGAGAGGAAATTCCGCATCCTACTGGGGGAAGAGGAATCAACGGTGGAGATGTCTTTAGCTGAGGGGAACATAAGGCCCCTAAATGGACTTTCAGAGCCCAAATTGTGCCCCCCAACTCCCCATAACCCTGATCCCCATCCCACCACACTTACTGTATTTCTCTTGCTTTGGCAACACTAATTGTATTTTGGTCCTGCCAATAAAGCATATTTGAATTTGAATTTGAATTGAATTTGAATTTGAGATGAGAGAGAGAGATAAGAGAGAGAGAGAGATAGAGAGAGATATTTGAGAGAGAGATAGAGAGAGATGAGACAGAGATGAGAGAGAGATGAGAGAGAGAGAGGGATAGATAGAGGGATAGATAGATGGATGGATAGATGGATGGATGGATAGAGGGATAGATAATGGATAGTTAGATAGATATATAGATAAAAAAAGATAGATGGATAGATAGATAGATAGATAGACAGGCAGACCGATGTCAAACACATATATAATTTCCCACCTCCCTGCATATTCTATGCTGGCAGTCTTTAGTGACTTTCATGTGGCACTAAAGGGTGCCTAGCCTTGTATTTAGCCAAAAAAATTAAAAAAATTAAAAAAAAGCGTCCCCCCCATTTTTGATAGCCAGCTAGGGTAAAGCAGATGGCTGCAGCCTGTAGACCACAGCTGGCAGCTTTACCTTCGTTGGGGGATCCAATTTAGAGGACCCCCAGGCTCTTTCTTTTTATAATTATTTATAAATAAATAATAATAATAATAATAAAAAAAGGGGTTCCCCCCAAATTGGTTCACCAGCCAAGCTAAAGCGGACAGCTGTGGTCTAGTATTCTCAGGGTGGGAAGGTCCATAGTTATTGGCTCTTCCCAGCTTAAAATATAGCAGGCTGCAGCCGCCCCAGAAGTGGCGCATCCATTAGATGCGTCAATCCTGGCGCTTCACCCCAGCTCATCCCGTTGCACTGATGCGGTGGCAAATGGGGTAATAAATGGGGTTGATACCAGATGTATAATGTCACCTGACATCAAGTCCAGCAGTTTGTGATGTCATGGCGTTTATCAGATACCCGACATCCCCAACTGTCAGTACTAAAAGTAGAAAAAAATAGACGACAAAAAAATCCAAACAATTTATTGTAAAGAAAAAAAAAATTCCTGTAATCCATTTTGGAAGTCCCACGATGACTCTGGACCTTCTAAAATATGGGGGGCATGCTCAGGGAACGTGTCCCCCATTTTCTAGGAGTGCAGACCCTCCATGTGAGGACTGTGGGTGCAAAGAATCTGCACCCACTCTCCCCGGGTCACAGCAGCGGTGTGCGTGCAGCCAGCGCAGCTCCACAGCCGTTCTCAGGGAACACAGGAAGTTGAGCTGAGTCTGACAGCCGCGCTCTGCACATGCGCCCAGCATTCATTGTGAACGAGGAGGGATGTAAGGGATCAGCGCTGCAAAAAGGTAAAAGCAGTAGGGGATCACGGGAGACACCGGGGGGGTTATGGGGGGGGACTTAGCTGGACCCGGGGAGTAGTTTTCTGTCGCATGTGTCATGGCACATGCGACAGAAATCAGAGGAAAAGGGTGAATGCGGGTGGCACGTTTGTGTGCCTCCTGTCACCTTGGATGAATTGGGAGGGGGCAGAAATGCAATGAGGCACCTTCTACAGGCTGTGCCCATACTGTTTCTGCCTTTTCCCATCCATTTCAGCCTTTTCCTCAGTCACCACAGCTCACCGACGGGTCCAACATTAAATTATTTGAGTTTCCCATTGACTTGCATTGGGCATCGGATATTCGCGAATACTCGAATAGCTGCGAGGTATTCGACGGATATTCGGCGGAACGAATAATAGGGTATTCGATCATCCCTAGTCATGAGCCTTTTTCAAGGTGAGCATTAGAGTAGTGTAAGTGAAAAATCACATAAGGGTGAGCGATGTACGCATAGAGGTTAGTGCCTTAACCCCTTAGTGACGGAGCTAAATTTCACCTTAATGACCAGACCAAATTTTGCACTTCTGACCAGTGTCACTTCATGAGGTTATAACTCTGGAACGCTTCAACGGATCCTGGTGATTTTGAGATTGTTTTTTCGTCGCATATTGGACTTCATGTTAGTACCAAATTTAGGACAATACTTTTTGCATTTATTTATGAAAAAAATTGAATTTTGGCAAAAATTTTGAAAATTTAGCAATTTTCAACTTTTGAATTTTTATACCGTTAAACCAGAGATTTCTGTGACACAAAATAGTTAATAAATAACATTTCCCACATGTCTACTTTACATCAGCACAATTTTGGAAACAAAATTTTTTTTGTTAGGAAGTTAGAGGGGTTCAAAGTTTATCAGCGATTTCTCATTTTTACATCAAAATTTACAAAACCATTTTTTTAGGGACCACATCACATTTGAAGTGACTTCAATAGGCCTAGATGACAGAAAATACCCAAAAGTGACACCATTCTAAAAACTGCACCCCCCAAAGTACTCAAAACCACATTCAAGAAGTTTATTAACCCTTCAGGTGCTTCACATGAACAAAAGCAATGTGGAATGAAAAAAAGAAAAAATTAAATTTTACCTAAAAATGTTGCTCTAACCCAAATTTATTCACTTTTAGAAGAAATAACACAACAAAATGGACCCCAAAACTTGTTCCCCACTTTCTTATGAGCGCGCCGATACCCCACATGTGGTCAGAAACCTCTGTTTGGACAAATGGGAGGGCTCGGAACAGAAGGAGCAATATTTGAATTTTGGAAAGCAAATTTGGCTGAAATAGATTGCAGGCACCATGTTGCATTTACAGGTCCGCTAAGGTACCTAAAGAGAAGAAACCCCTCACAAGTGACGCCATTTTGGAAACTAGACCCCTCAAGGCTTCTATCTAGGGGTATAGTGAGCATTTTAGATCCACAGGTACTTCACAGATTTTGTTCCATTAGATGCGCCAATCCTGGCGCTTCGCTCCAGCTCATCCCGCGCCCTGGTGCGGTGGCAAACGGGGTAATATACGGGGTTGATACCAGCTGTAATGTCACCTGGCATCAAGCCCTGGGGTTAGTGATGTCACGGCATCTAAACAGATACCCGACATCACTAACCCAGTCAGTAATAGAAAAAAATAAACACAAAAAAAAAAATTATTTGAAAAATAACTCCCCGAAACATTCCTTTTTCACCAATTTATTGAAAATAAATAAATTTCGGTCGCTGTAATCCATTTTGGAGGTCCCTCGGCGACTCTGGACCTTCTAGAATATGGGGGGCACGTTCAGGGAACGTATCCCCCATTTCCTGGAAGAGCAAGCTCTCCATGAGCAGTGTGGGTGCAGTAATCTGAGAATACTGCACTCACACTGCCCCGGTCCAACCTAGGGCAGAGTGACCTGCAGTAACCTCATTCCAGAATATGAGGGGCACGCTCACAGAACGTACCCCCCATTTTCTAGAACAGCAGGCTCTCCATGTGAGGAGTGTGGCTGCAGATTACTGCACTCACTCTCCCCCGGTCCACAGCGCAGCAGCGAGGTCAGCGTCTCTGCTTGCAAGGATCCAGCTGACAGCCGCTGTCTGCGCATGCGCTGCCAGCTTTCTAGGAGGCGGAGTGATCGCGGGGACGGAGCAGCAGCCAGGTAACGGGGCTGACCGTGGGCTGACCGGGGGACCTGGGGACGACTTTTCTGACGCATGTGACGTGTCACATGCGGCAGAAAGAGCAGGATGAATGCGGCCGCGCGCTGTGCGCTGCGCGCCGCAATCTTGCATGCTCCGGAGGGGGGGGAGGGGGAGCGCTCTAGAGAACCGGAGGGGCTCCGGTGGACCAGAGGGCTCCGGTGGACCGGAGGAGGGGTCAGGGGGATGACATTTCCCTCCGATCTGAAATGTTTGATCATTTCAGATCGGAGGGAAATGAATGCAGAGTCGTCGGCGGCTGCAGTTTTCTGTGCGCTTCGGCGCCATTTTGACTGCTTCGGAGGGGGGGTAGGGGTGGTGGGGGGACTCTCTGGTACCGGGGGCTTTGGGGGCACTAGGAATTTATATTTCTTTCTCATCTGACATGTTTGATCATGTCAGATGAAAAAGAGATCAGTTTTACCGGCCATTTATTTTTTCTTCATGTGTTCGTCGGTATACGGTATATACCGGCGATCACATTATCGGGGTCCAAAAAAACACCCCAATTCATAATCTGGGGGGTCTCAGCTACCCCCGGTAGCTGAAACCCCCGAGATTTTCTGTCGCTGTGGGGCGCTACAGGGTTTTTTCGGGCCGCCGCTTTAAAGCGGCGGAACAGAATAAGAACCCTGTTTTGCCGCCGCTTTAAGTCGTACGGCCGTCGTTATGAGGTTAATCTGAGCTTTAGGACGAGAAAAGGGAGTCTTTTAAAATGAAGGGACGTCTGTCAGAGCCCCTCAGTCTGAGCTTTAAGACAAAAAAATGGACTTAAAGTAGGGGTTAATGCAGATCCATAATGTGGATATCAGCCAAGTATTGTAAGCCGTGCACCATGGTGGGCTCTGTAGGATACAGCGAAGTCCCGAATGAGAAAAAAATGGCCCCAAAACTAGATTAACTAACAAAAGTACTTTACTACAATTTGGATATGAATGCAATCACTACAAGGGAAGACACTCAGGGAAAATCCACAAATACCCAGTGAAGAGGCTGAGACCCTTGTGCTATACAGGGTGGCGCCTTACAACATGAGTCAACTACAATATATACACTATATGTTACCAACAGGCATGACTGGATATGCCAACCGCAAACTACCTATTAATACCTTTAAACATGAACAAAAATTGGATGGGTGTGAAATACAAGCCACCCGCAGTATAGCACAACAGTTTACAAACTTAAAATAAATTTACTCTAACCCCCAATTGACTATTCCCCTGCCCCAATATAAATATAGTGCCCATTAATGGAGGATCCGTCCCAAGATTCACCTTGAATAACCAAACAACTTACTATATACAACAGTTGCTTAGCAAAGAGCATAAAAACTTAAATAAGTAACAAATATTTTGTTCAACACAAGTTCCCTCCTGGATGAGCTCAATTATGGCCTAAAGTCCGTGATGGATCTTAGCATCATCCGGGTGTGAGGTCGTTGTGGTCCACAGAGAAACCTCAATGGCAAAGAATTATATAATGTAGTCGTGGAAACGATGGTCCCAAATGGTGACTGTGGCAGTAACTGTGGCCTGATAGGGTTACTAAGCCTAACTAAAGTAACTACAGGCCCTGCCTCAGTCTCAAATATTCTGGCGCCAAACTGATGTGAGGTGCGTGCACAGTTACCCACTGCGATTGTGCAGTGGGTTTTACTTGTCTTACCGACCCGGGTCTGCTTTGGACAATATGTCTGAAGTACGCAGTCAGATGAGAGGCCTCTCCAAAGATGAGCAGTATTGCTGATCACTGTGGCTTGTCTCCTTGACAATGTCTTATCAACTTCACGACAGCGTCCTTTTAGCAACATTCTCCCATCTGGTAAGGATTCGGATACAGTCACGGTCTGCTCCACTCTGTCACAGCTGTGGTCAAGATGATAGATTTCTACTTGCAATTATTATCTTTTCCCTCTTCTGCACGTCCTCTGTCTCTGAGTTCATTCACTGCCAATTGCCAACCGCTTCCAAGATGGCCGCTGCTCTACTTCCTGTGATGTACTTTTTTTTTATCAGCCTGTAGCTCCGCCCTCATCTGAGCTACCTATTTCTTTCATCTGTGCTGAGAAACAGCGCCCTCTTGTGGTTGAATAATGACATTTTTGTCCCTTATAAAGTATTATCACATCATTACTGACAGCAGCAGGTGGTAAAGTTACATATAATACTGTTCACATTTGAGACCAAATAAATACATCTAAACCATGCTGGTGAGGTGATACAGGGGCTTGCCATGCACATATTTAACCAGGTACATACTTCTGGCCATGAACAATGGGGACTGTTTCACCATCTCACATGCCACCCCACTAGAGGTTGACGTCCTTGGCAACCCTCCCCATACAAATGCGTCTTGTGCATAGCGCTGTGGAGGCACACCAGCATTGGACCTGGTTGTCCTATGCAGAGTTGTAGGGTCTGGAACTTCAGGTACATTCATTGATGGAGGGGATGTCGGTTGCGGAACTCCCTCCTTGGGTGGCAAGCTCATCACGGACGGAACCTCAGTTAGTCCTGGGACAGGGACAACCCACCATTCCTCAACTAAAGGGGTTTCCACTGTACTCAGAGTAGAGGTAGACACCTCCTCTGTGGCCTTGGGCTCTTCAAAGGTGCAGCATCTCAACATGTTACAATGAAGGTTTCGCGAGGGTCCCTCAGTTCCCACTGGCTCCACCTCGTAGATTGGGATGGCAGGATCTACCCTCCTTTTCACCACATATGGGATCGCCTCCCACCGCCCATCCAACTTCCCAGTTGGCTTTTTGGCCTTGACCATCACCCGATCACCCGGAGCATACTCATCTTTCTGCACGGGTCTCGGATTGGGGTGTACCACTTGTTTGAGGCGCTCCCCCACAACTTTGTGCACTGCTCTCAGCCGGTGACAGTGCTCTAGCACCCATGGAGTGGTATTTCTCGGAGGTGGCTCCATTGGATCAGGCATATGGAGATCCTCGATTTCCCGTCCGGCTCTCCCGAACATGAGCATATGTGGTGAGTAACTGGTGGTACTGTGTACCCTGTTGTTATAGGCCGCCATCAGCTCGGGTATGTATTCTGGCCACTGAGCCTTTTGACTATCCTCCAGAGTCCGCAGCATCTGGAGCAAGGTGCGATTGAATCACTCGCATGCCCTGTTCCCTTGGGGGTCATATGGCGTAGTGTGGGAATGCTCAGTGCTATAAAGCTGGTACAGCTCAGTCATCAGGGTGCCCTGGAAGCATGCCCCTGATCTGAATGAATCCTCTTTGGACACTTAAACACCTGAATAAAGTGTTTACAGACTGCCTCAGCTGCTGACTCTGCTGTCTGGTCTCTGGTAGGTATGGCCACAGCATATTTTGTGAAATGGTCTGTCATGACCAGGCAGTATGAGTATCCTGAAGCAGAATACCCAATCTGTACATAATCAATCATTAAGATTTCTACGGGTGGAGATGTGAAGATGGCCTGCATAGGGGCCCGTTGTTCGGGACTCTTACTCAACCCGCAAGCTCGGCACTTCAGACATGCCTCAGTTACCATATCTCCCAAGTCAAGGCAATATACTAACCGTTGGAGCCACTTTTACGTCTTATTGCTCCCAAAATGGGTGCCCCTCTCATGTGCTTCCCGAGCGGCCTCTGATCCCAAAAACATATGGATAACAATGTGTTGTCTGTACTGCAACTCAGACTTTAAGTATACAGTCCGGCACAGGACTCTCTGGGTAACATGTAGTTTATCCCACTGCCTCAGCAACTTCTGGCCTTCTGTGGTCAAGCGGGCCCTCTCTTCCGACTGTGGCCAGACTTTGGTCTGGACCCACTCTTTCACTCTCCGTAGGTCCGGGCAGCCATCCTGGACTCTCCCCCAATCATCCAAAGTCTTCCCCAACACCATTGGCATCCCAGAAGCCACCCCACTTGAATGTGCCAAGTTCTGAAATAGAGGTAATCGACCGAGATTCGGTGTTTCAGTGTCCTCTAGCTTCTCATCAACACTATGGGTGGGCAAGCCTACAGGAGCTCGGGAGAGTGCATCAGCATTGCTGTTCTTTCTTCCTGACCGAAACTGGATGTGGTATTGGTACTTGAAAAGACGAGCCACCCACCTCTGTTCAAGAGCTCCTAGTTTGGCATTCCCTAAGTGTGGTAATGGGTTATTATCAGTCATTAAAGTCACTTCGGCACCCGTCAGATACTCAGCAAACTTTTCTGTCATGGCCCATACCAGTGCCAAAAGCTCCAACTTAAAATAACTATAGTTGTCGGGGTTGCGCTCTGACTCCCTCAGAGACCTACTGCGTAAGCAATTACTCTCTCACGTCCATCTTGCATTTGAGATAATACTGCCCCCAGACCATGTAAACTCCCGTCAGTATATAACAAGAATGGGGCATCAAACTGCGCATAGGCCAAAATTGGGGCACTCGTTAAAGCCTTTTTCAGTGCCTGAAAGGCTTCTTGCTGACGTGGTCCCCACTCGATGGGCCGAGTCTTGGGTCCCCCAGCCATGCCCCTCAGCAACTCATTTGCCAGATGAGCAAACTTGGGTATAAACCTTCGATAATACCCGGCCAGACCCAGAAAGGCCCGCACCTCCCGTAGGGTATTCGGCTGCGGCCACTTCTGGATGGCCTCCACCTTACTGGCGGCCGGCTGTAGCCCCTCTGGGGTGACCACATATCCTAAGTACTCTATCTGATGTTGAAACAGTTGACACTTCCTAGGCTTGATCTTGAGACCATGGTCTCGTAACCGCCCTAGGACCTGACGCAACTTCTGGAGGTGATCCTCAAATGAAGTTCCAAACACTAACAGCCTTGGCAGATTACTATCCTTTAAAATGATCATTCTACCTAAGATACTCTATTTTTTTTTAGAGCTATTCCACTCACTATACACCCGCTATAGCTAAACAAACTCCAAAACATTCTAAATGGCGTTGTCTGGGATCACAAGAGGCTTAGAGTCTCCAAATCCATCCTAATGAAGCAAAAAACGAGAGGAGGGTATAGTCTGCCGAATTTAGAATGTTACTACAAGACAACTATCATTAAACAGAGCCTTAATTGGCTACAGAACAACCATTATTTACCTTGGGTAGATCTTGAACTTGCATCAAACAATTATTCTTTAATCAAATCACTCATTTTACTCTATATTGTCAATCCTAAACTACCCCTACCTAAGTCCTCCACTTTGGCTTTTACCATATTGGCATGGAAAAATTTGTGTAGGAAAAAACAAAACCCCGACATTCCAACAAATTAAAAATTATCCACTAAAATTACTCGCACATATTTCTAAAGAAAACATTCCCTCCAATTGGCACGACTTAGGCCTCAGATGTATAAGTGATATACATACTGGCCACGATTACATCCCTTTCTTAGATTTAAAGATAAGACATAAAATTAGTGACTCGGATTTTACTCTACTCATTTCCCTAAGAACTCCCCTTCACAAAATTTTAGCCAACAATATCTCTATCCCTGAGACCGTATGCCTTCTTATCTGCAATCCCGACAAGAACACCATCTGGAAAACTAAAAACATTTATGATGCCATAAATGATGATATGGAACCAGTTACCCAAAGCTATATGTTGTCGTGGGGAAAAGACCTCCAAAAGAGCTTCTCAGTAGAAAACTGGCAGTCAAGCCTAAAAATTACATACTCCTCAACCTTCTCTACTGTCTTGCATGAATCTTATTATAAAGTACTAACAAAATGGTACTTTACTCCCTCTAAACTAAACAGAATAAATGCAGGACAATCAGCCTTGTGTTGGCAGAATTGTAATAAAAAAGGCACCCTACTCCATATCCTATGGGAATGCCCGAAGGTTAAAGCTCTCTGGGAAGAAGTTTCAAAACTAATAAATCAGATCACACACTAACATAAAACTCTTACTTCAGATGGCTTTGTTATCACTAGACCTACAAGATATAACTTCCTCTCATATCTCAGTTGTGATTCACATCTTTTTAAACACTAAGCAACTCATTTTGTCCAAATGGAAAACAGCACATGTTCCCAACATCTCTGATGTCATTCATCTGGTATCTATCCATCACGGTTATGAAAAACGGCATGCGATAATCAATAACTTGTTCCCTTCATACCATAGAAGTTGGAATAGCTGGAATCTCTTTATAAAAAGCAATAATCCCTAGAAAATATTGATTATGTACCAGCTCTACCTCCTCTCCAGACATATCTCCCTCCCACCCGCTTACACACGTTCCCCCCATCCCCTGGTGTTCTTTTTTTATTTTCTTCTTCTCTCTTTTTCTTGTTCTATTTCTTTTTCTCTTTTCTTTCAATACCATTCCTAGATTAGTTTACAGTTATTTCCTGTTATTTATAATAAGGTTAAATCACCAATATTAATTAGATATTCACTTATTTGAGAAACCTATGCACTGTAATTAGTAGGTGATTGTTCTTCCTTATCCTTTCTCCTTCCCACTTCTCCCTCCCTGTTCCCTTGTTCCCCAAATAAAAAACCTTTTCCTTAATTTTTCCACCCTATCTCCTAAGGTTTTGTTAATCTTCATGCTTAGTTCAAATGTTATACTATATGTATTGACAAATTCTTATTCAGAAATTCTCACGACTGTTGTTCCATACTTTACTTTGGCTAGCGATTAATAAAAATTATTGAAACATTATCAAGTCATCCAGGCATATCAATACCGACTCAAAGTTGAGATCACCTAGACAGTGCTCCATCAACCACTGAAAGGTCCCCGTGGCATCGGGCAGGCCGAATGGCATGCGATTAAACTCATAGAGTCCCACTGGTAAGATGAAAGCCGTCTTCGCCTTGTCCTTCTCGGCCACTGGTACCTGCTGGCCAAATCAAGAGTCGAAAAAAACTTTGCATGACCTGGGGCGGACAATTACTCTTCGATCTGCGGAAGAGGGTAGGCATCCCGGACAGTCTGGGCATTTAGTTTCCGGTAGTCCACGCAGAATTGGAGGGATCCATCTTTCTTCCTCACCAAGACCACTGGTGCTGCCCATGGACTTTGGCTCTCTTGGATCACCCGATTTTCCAACATTCTGGCCACCATATCTTTCACCTCCTGATACATCTTGGATGGGATTTGCCGATAGCGTTCCCAGATTGGCGCAGCATCACTGGTAGGAATTTTGTGCTCAATGGCAGAAGTACACCCGAAGTCTTCATCATGTCTTGAGAACGCTGGTATTCCCAAAGAGTGTCTTCAAGAAGCTTTTGTTCCCCTGGAGTGAGGGTTCGGCGATCCACTCCCATCAGAGACATGATCACTTGGCCATTCCATTCAGCTGTCGGTGTCGCTCTTTGTTGGACACCTGCGGCATAAGTCCAGGCTGACCTCCTATCTGGCTGTAGCGTGAAATCCCTCCGCCGAAGAATTTCCCCATCAAACACATAGACTTCGGCCAGCAGAGTATTTCCAGGAATGGTTAATTCACAGTCTAGGACATTAATGCATCATACAGGTGCACATCCATTCTTTACGGTGATAAAAGCCCGGGCTATCAGCGGTCAGGTTGATGCTTCCCCTTGAGTGACAGGCTCGATCAAGACCTTTAGCCCATTCAGTCGTCTCCCAGCACCCACAAGCAGTATCAATATTTGTTCCTGTTGTGGTGAGATCTTCATCTGAGTCTTCAGCGGCACCCTCACTCGTCCGATTGGCTGACCGCGCCTGGTGCTCTTTTGCAGGCTACAGCTCCTCACCATTTGCTGCAGAACTCTCTGTATCAGTCGATGCGTGGTGGCCCGTTGCCAATACTTAGGCCCTTCCATGGCATACATGTGGTGATCTAGATCTCTAAACACATTCATACCCAGCGTCACATACAATCCTCTCCAGGATGGATGGTTCACGAGCACAACCCCCTTCTTGCCAATGCTCTGGTCAAACAATCGTATATGCATGCAGACTATCCCTTGTACATCCATCTCATTGTTATTGGTAGCGGTCAGCCGAATGACACTTCCATCTTCCGGTTCCATCAAGTGCCCAAAATGTCTCTCAAAGAAATCCAGCGGCATAATTGTGCATTCCGACCCGGTACCGACTAGGCAGCATACCCGTTGACCTTCGAACTTGGCTTCTATTACAGGGCTTCTGGCATACAGGTCGTGTTCTTCATACACTGGGCTTGACTCTTGGTATATCGCCGCAGGACGCCCAACTACTGCGGCGGCCGGTAATTTAACGCCGACTCGCCGAATCTGTGCAGAGCAGTCTCTGGTGATATGGCCAAATTGTTGACAGTGCCAGCATTGGGGCCCACAGTGAGGTTGCAGTCCCAATGTATCATGCCTCATGGGATTCTGCCTCTTGGCCGGTGTTGCCATAGAGACTTGTGGTCGCGGAGCTATTGGTGGTGCGTGAAATGGTCGGTCCCACACCTGAGCTACCTTTAGTTGGCGTTCCTGCATTTGTTCTGTTAAAGTCTGGATCGCATCCCTCAGGACAGCCGCCTCTCCTGATCCTTTCTGACCCTCTGCAATATGGGCACTGCTCACCCACTTCTTGATCACAGGAATTGACTCCTCCCCTGTTCTAAAGTGGCTAGATAGCTGTCATCAAATGTCAGAGTTGAGTTGCATCTCTCGGAGCTTATCCTGTAAGGACTTATTGGCTATCCCAACAATGAACTGGTCCCATGGGATCTTGTCCAGCTCCTGAAAGGAGCCCATGCCCGCTGAGTCACGCCTACGGATCTCCTGCATTACTTCCTGCAAGGTGTTCGCATACCGCATAAGTGTTTCTCCTTCACGCTGTGGCCGATTGAAGAATCCACTTCTCAGCTGCGCTACTTGCACATGGGCCCCATCTACCCTCTCTATCAGGGTAAATACCTTCTCTATGTTGTCTTTCTCGGATTCAGGGCGCACCATCAGTGTCCGTCGGGCATCACCCTCTAGGGCATTCAGAGCTACTTCTGCCTGTAATTCCGGAGTCAGGTTACACATCTTGACTGCACTCCGAACCCTCTCCATCCAAACCTCAAGGCCGATGTTGCTACCATCAAACCTAACCAAGGGAGGGAACAAAGTCCCCGCTGAAAGGTACTCTACCTGGGGTGACATGGCAGATTGCACTGGTGACATTAGGGAAAGCTGGCTTGCCTGTGCTGGGGCCTGGACTGGTGCTGCCAATGCCGGTGAGTTGACTCCCGCCGTATTCCTGTCCATAACGGTCACTGTATCCTGCAGACTACACCAAATTTGTAAGCTGTGCACCGGGGTGGGCTCTTTAGGATACAGCGAAGTCACGAATGAGAAATAAACGGCCCCAAAACTAGATTAACTAACAAAAGTCCTTTACTACAATTTGGATATGAATGCAATCAAAACAGGAGAAGACACTCGGGGAAAATCCACAAACACCCAGCGAAGAGGCTGAGACCCTTGTGCTATACAGGGTGGCACCTTACAACATGAGTCAACTACAATATATACACTATATGTTACCAACAGGCATGACTGGATATTCCAACCGCGAACTACCTATTAATACTTTTAAACATGAAAAAATTGGATGGGTATGAAATACAAGCCGCCCGCGGTATAGCACAACAGTTTACAAACTTAAAATAAATTTACTCTAACCCCCAATTGACTATTCCCCTGCCCCAATATAAATATAGTCCCCATTAATGGAGGATCCGTCCCAATATTCACCTTGAATAACCAAACAACTTACTATATACAACGGTTGCTTAGCAAAGAGCATAAAAACTTAAATAAGTAACAGATATTTTGTTCAACACAAGTTCCCTCCTGGATGAGCTCAATTATGGCCTAAAGTCCGTGATGGGTCTTAGCAACATCCAGGTGTGAGGTCGTTGTGGTCCACAGAGAAACCTCAATGGCAAAGAATTAGATCATGTAGTCGTGGAAATGATGGTCCCAAATGGTGATTGTGGCAGTAACTGTGGCCTGACAGGGTTACTATGCCTAACTAAACTAACTACAGGCCCTGCCTCAGTCTCAAATATTCTGGCGCCAAACTGGTGTGAGGTGCGTGCACGGTTACCCACTGCGATGGTGCATTTGGCCTTTCTTATCTTACCGACCCGGGTCTGCTCTGGACAATATGTCTGAAGTACGCAGTCAGATGAGAGGCCTCTCCAACAGATGAGCAGTACTATTTGTAACTATGGCTGGTCTCCTTGCTAATGTCTTATCAACTTCACGACAGTGTCCTTTTAGCAATCTTCTCCCATTTGGTAAGGATTCGGATACAGTCACGTTCTGCTCCACTCTGTCACAGCTGTAGTCAAGATGATAAATTTCTACTTGCAAATATTATCTCTTCCCTCTTTTGCACGTCCTCTGTCTCTGAGTTCATTCACTGCCAATTGCCAACCGCTTCCAAGATGGCCGCTGCACTACTTCCTGTGATGTACTTTTTTTTTATTTCATCAGCCTGTAGCTCCACCCTCATCTGAGCTACTTATTGCAGTTTTTCATCTGTGCTGAGAAACAGCGTCCTCTTGTGGTTGAATAATGACATTTTTGTCCCTTAAAAAGTATTATCACATCCTTACTGACAGCAGCAGGTGGTAAAGCTAGATACAATAAATACTGTTCACATATATGAGACCAAATAAATAGATCTAAACCATGCTGGTGAGGCGATACAGGGGCTTGCCATGCACATCTTTAACCAGGTACATACTTCTGGCCATGAACAATGGGGGCTGTTTCACCATCTCACAGTATACCTCTGGTTGCTGCAGTTTGTGTGATAGAATCACTATCTGAGTGTCAGACTCTCTTATAAAGTTTATGTGAGGGTAATGACAAATTGTTGATGAATGTAAAGATAGTCACAGACTCCAAAATTGCCTATCCTGTAACAGGAGTAGAGGGGTTGTCTGTGTCGCCAATGGTAAAGATTGTATGCCGAGGGAAAGCGGGTGACAATCCTAAGATGGGCCTCTTGCTAGTGGGAATTCCTGGACGGTGGTAGTGGCTAAGCCAAAATGTTGGATGTGTGACATGTCATCGATGTATATGCCTTTGAGCACTGGCTATGATATATGCATTTACAATAGCCCGGCTCTGTTTGTCACTTTTCGTCTTGTGCTCTACACTCTGAGAGTGGGGCCAGTAGAAGGCAACAGAGGGTTTGCAGGAGGCAGATAACACAGGATCTGCCAGTAACATTAGGTGACAGCTTGTTGTCCCCTCCCTTTACTCCCTGCACAGGACACTGAGCATGACCACAACACTTTCCCATAGAAGTCAACATAACCTGTGTGTTTGCAAACCACTTTAAAATGTATTTTAAGTCTCTACTTTTTTTCTCCAGGTTTTCTAACAGAATAAAGAACATTTCAAAACAGGTTAATATCATTGTACAACATGATACAGAGCTAAGAGATTTTCATCCCTTATTTGATGGAAATCCATTTTTCTTTGCCACTTTGCTTTGAAATAGTATTCCCCAGACACACAATTATCAGAATGAACTGCTATTACACATAGCCGGCACTGCAGCTAGAACCGCCTCGTGCTTTATGACTTTGTACCAAACATATAATTGAACCAATAAATAAATCTACTCTACAGAGGAGTGTTTCTTTGATTTATACGAGCAATGGGTCTTTATTTCATTTTATGCTTCGCTTGAACACAAAAGCTGAAACAATTAGGTTTTATAGTGAAATGTTACTAGAATATATGACTTAAATGCTGCTGAACAGATGTTAGCTGTTTTACTATTTTATCCTGTTACTGTGATTGAGCCATTGGCAGTAATCTTACTAATGATAATATTGGGTTGATATCTGAATAATATATACTTTCAGAGTGACTTGGAAAGGTTAACCAGTCATAGGCTTGCAGTAGTTTTTATATGCTTTTAAAGGGTCTCTATCAATACAGAACGACTGTTCAAACCAAGCACAGGCGCTCATGTATCAAGGCGGAGCTAAACATTTAAGGTCACCTTCCCATCTGCTTGTTTTCCCTCTATCTCCAGCCTCCCCTCTAATTTGATTGACATCTCTGCTTTCAACGAGTCAAAGAACGGTGGAGTGAAAAATGTCAACGTTACAAGTCGTGGAAAATGGTGACACAATAAAACACTGTTTTCTTTACATATTTCTGGGTTGTTTTTTTTATACCAAGAAATAATAAAAAAAACTGGACAAGGGGTGATGGTTTCTATAAATTTTTCTGCAATTGGAATTTTTTCACGTTTTCCAGTTCACTACATGGTAAAATGAATGCTGTTATTCAAAAGTACAACTCTTTCTGCAAAAATCATATCCTCATATCAATTATTAATAATGAATAATAATATTAATAATATTAATAATAATAATAATAATAATATGCTATGAAAAATAAAAAAGTTATGGCTCTTGGATGAATTGGAGGTAAATGCAAAAATTTGGGAAGGGGTTAAATTTGGGGTATACATGTGGTCTCCATTTTTGGCTCTAGCAATATGGTTAGGGTCAGCACACACAGCAAGTAATACGCAGCAAGTGTAATGCGATAAAAAATCGCATTCCACTCGGACCAATATTACTCTATGGGGAAGCTCCCATGAGTGATTGTTTTCTCAGTCCTAATCGGACCAAGAAAACAGTCGCAGCATGCTGTGATTGTAATGTGATCCTGTTTCACTCGCACCCATTCAAGTCTATCGGGCAAGAGGAACATAGCATTGCACTCACGTTACACCGATGTAACACGAGAGCAGTGCAATTCTCGCATCAGCCGGCAACAGAGGAGATAGGGATTTAAATTCCTCCCTCCCCTCCACAGCGCCAGCCCTCCCCTCCGCAACTGTAGTCTGATCGCATGATCGGACCCCAGATACATGACACTCGCATGACACTCAGGTCCCGCTTTGCTGCGAGCGTGAGCCGAGTGTCATGTGAGCACTCGCAGTAATATCCGTGTGGCCTCAGCCTAAAGGGCACTTTATACGCTGCGACATCGCTCGCAATGTCACTAGCGATCGAACCCGCCCCTGTTGTTTGTGCGTCACGGGCAAAATCGCTGCCCGTGGCGAACAATATTGGAGGTACGCGTCACACATACTTGTGACGCCCTAGACCCCCAGGGGGTCACAGAATAACACCACATACACACACCCCTTCCCCTGGTTAGGTGACACCAGTCAAACAAAATCCTTGTTGCCACCCTCCAGGCTTGATGTCCACACCAGGTGGGGCGGAGCCAGGCAGTTGACCCCACCCACCGAGGAGTTCACAGGCCTGGAGGCGGGAAAAGCAGTTAGTTGAGTTGAGTAGGGTTGAGGAGTTGAGAGTGGAAGTGTGAGGAGTAAAGACTGTGTGTGTCTGGGTTGGAGCCCAGGCACGATCAAAAAAGTCGGCAGACGGTGGTGGCCGTCTGCAGGAGTTGGTGGAGGTCAGCAGAACCATAGGACCGGGGTCGGATGGTGGCCCGCCGGTACCGAACTGGGGGGCCGATTGAAGCCAAGCACCAAGGCAGGGTACTCAGATCCCGACTAGGCTAGGAGCCGCCGAAAAGGTCAAATTCTCTGATTGCGGTCTGGACCTCAGGGGTTCATTCCCAACCAAGTCCCGTCAGAAGGCAACAGCCCAACCTGTCCGGATAAGAGCCACCGCCAAGGGCCAGAGATCCAAGGGCCAGCGCCTGCGTGCATCCGGGCTCTCCCGACACGTACACGCCAGGGAGCGGACTACCCGTGGGAAGCCATAGGAGTCAAATACACATACATAGGTGCAGGAAACGACAGCCACCATCAACCCGTCCGGGGTGAGTGAGAACACCGCAGCCGGCTGTGGGCCCCGTCCATCCAGCCGTTTGGTTTACCAGAGACTCTGTCCTTCTGTGTCTGAGTGAGTACAACAGTGCCATCCAGCACCGCGCTGCATCGCAACATTGCACCAGCGCCCACGCTACCTCCTCGCATCCGGCCCCTGCACCTGCACCTATACCTCCCTACTCCCCAACCGGGGCCCCGGGACCAACAGCCCCCACCCAAGGAGGGGCCAACACCTCAGCTGCTCCCCGCCATCGCTCCCGGGAACCCTCGTCACCAGCAGCGGTGGTGCCCACCATCACCACAACCCGTGGGTGGCGTCACGACCGACATCCCACCACAAACCTCCCCTTTTCACTCGTGGGCGAAGAGGCACTGCTCGAGCCCCGGGTCCGGCCCCGTGCTCGAGCCACCGAGGAGCAGAAAGCACCGGACCAGAGCGCCAGCGATTCCCAGGCGAACCGCGTTCCCAACCCCTCCGCCTGCGACATACTTACATGCATAACGACGTCGCTGTGGCCGGCGAACAACATCTTTTCTAAGGGGGCGGTTCGTGCGGCGTCACACAGTAGGCCACCAATAGAAGCGGAGGGGCGGAGAGCAGCCGCATTAACGTCACTCCCACCTGGTTGCCGGAGGACGCAGGAACGCTGTTGTTCGTCGTTCCCGGGGTGTCACACATAGCGATATGTGCTGCCTCAGGAACGACGAACAACCTGCATCCTGAACGAGCAACGATATTTTGAAAATTAACGACGTGTCAACAATCAACGATGTGGTATTTTAGATAGTTAGCGGTTGCTCGTACATGTCACATGCAACGACATCGCTAAGGAGGCCGGATGTGCATCACGAATTCCGTGCCCCCAGCGACATCTCGTTAGCGATGTCGTTGCGTGTAACGGGGCCTTTAGAGTTAGATTCTGGGCAGATATGATAATCATGGCATTGCTGCAAATTCATGATTCTGTATGTGACCATATTACAGTTGAAAAATTCCAAGCATCACTTGACATGATTTATTTCTGCTTTGGCTCAACCCCTGTCCATTTTTGCTATGCTAGGTCACATGGGTGTGTGTGTGTGTACCTTTAGCACCTACGTTCCAGAAGATTATTTACACTTCTGGGTGCTGTTAAAAAAAAAATAGATAATTGCTTAACTGTAAAATCCAGACTATGAGGGACAGGGAGCGCAGAAAAAGTACATGGTGGTATTAGAGGACACATACAAGCATTATATGTAAGATCCAAGCTTCATTACCAGAACAATCAATGACAAAATAGCTCCCAAAATCTAGCAACAACACTGCCACCCAGTGGGCATAGAGTGTACTACAAGATTTCATTAAAATCCCTCATCTTGAATAGTCTTTTGGCTTTTTTATAAATAAATGTTATTCCTTACATCATGCAATAATTTTCAACATCTCAGGTTTATGTAAGTGAACTGAAACTTTCCTAGCAGTTGTTCACTGGACATCCACAGCTTAATCAATGCAGGACCCTAATTAAAATAACATGTTTATTCTCACCTCCTGCAACAGCACTGTTCCAGCAAAGTCATATTCCCAGAGAGAGACATGATTTGTTGTGCAGGATGCAGCCAATGAGCGGTCGATTGTCAGCTGCCACCTTTACTATTCTAGTTATTAGAGAGAAGCCAAAGACTAGTCGCTCATTGGTTAACGCTGTGGTTGTCCAGCAGTTGAAAACCCCTTTAAATCTGATTGTCCTACATGCATAGATTGATGACAATCAGAGAATTAATCAAATATAAAAAGCTTTATCTGATAGAGTGAATGATGAAATGAGGGAGAAAAATCATAACACCAAAATTAAAGTTATTTGTTATTCTGACTGCGGAGGTCAAAGGGAAGACTCACACCACAGCCTGTCCATGGGAGCAGCGTACCTGACCTGAGAGATCAGAGACGGATGAGAGTCCTACATGCTCTTTGAATATACCATTTGGTGAGTGCAATTCAATCTAGTTCCGTTGAAATAAACTGCATTACAGTTAGATCAGCGCTGCCAGGGGCGGACACTGACAGCTTGGGGCATCTGTGCAAGAAATTATGCCTGGACCCCCCCTTTCTCCTATGGCAACAAAGCTGCAAATACAGTGTATACTGTATATGTATATACATAGATATTACATAGTGACCTCTTTTGTTATGTACAGAACCATCCCCTACATATTGGATTCTCTTGTTATTATTTGCTACAGCCGACAGCCACTTTATTTAATTTAATAATTCATCTGGTGATAGTTCTTCTGGTTATCGTGGTGTACTGTGGACTGTGTGTTGTTTACCGGAGGATAAAGAGACTTACCAAAAAGATACCAGAACCAGGCAGAACTTCATGAATTCAACTGCCGAAGAAGGCTCAGGACCTAACTTCAATAGTCCGGGAACCTTGTTGATATAGGATGATTTTTATATCTGTATTATATGAGCATTCAGGACATGACTTCTACTCCGTCCTGAAACCTCTTAGCATTGTAAATAATGCTTTTTTGTTTAATTTTTTTTATACATTGATTTAGGCGTTTTGGGTGAGGGAGAGTTGTAGACTTGTTTTTGTGTGAAAAGGGGAAAGTCCGGTTCCCTAGGGACAGGTCCCCTCATTTCTTAATTTGTTTGCTACTTCAACTGTTGAGTTGGTGAGGTTTGTAAGGGATGGATTGAAGGTTAAATAGACTGTGCTATTTTTCACAGTCAACTTAGACATTGTGACATCACGCCATACCCGAGAAATTCTGACCTGCCTAGTAAAGATCTATGTATTTATCCATGGGAGAACCAGAACGCTGATCTAGACTTCAGTTAAGATTTCAGGAGAAGTGTCTGAAGAAAGTCATGGCTCTGCTGAAAGATGCCATTCCATGCGTGATCATGTGACACCCTGGCCTATCAGGTCGTCACAGGGAATTGTGCAGTCTGCCCTTCTGCACTGTATCTGCATCCTCCTTGGTTACGGGTCCCTGACCTTTGGTGTTGCTAAGAACAAGCCAATCAAAAATCCTAGAAACACTCTGCACCACACCCATCAAACGCACCAATGGGTAGCCTGAATTGAATAGGGCCGCCCACTTGGGGGGTTGGTTAGGGAGGGCAGGAGTGTCAGGAGTAGTCAGTTGTGTGGTGACTCTCGTGAGGAGAGGTCACAAGTCAGTTGGAGGAGGTTAGGAGCTGGGCTCCTCAGTTACTAGGTGGCAGACATTGGTCTGGGCCTGGTAGGAGCTGGAACCCCGGTCGCAGGGGATCGTGTCAAGGGGCACGGAACTGCTAAGGAGGGAAGCCAGCAGCCTTGAGCAATCTCTGAGCAGGGGCCAGTGCACGGCGGGGTACGTGGATCCTAGGCCGGGAAGTAGCTTCAAGCGTCCTGGTAATTTACCCAATGAGGGCGAAGTCTTCAAGATTTGTTCTCCACCCGCTCCAAAATCGGGGTACTAGCGCAAAGAGGGGGATAGGACTTTTCCAATACACAGTCCAGAAAATCCCAAGCGTGAACCCTGCGAGCAAGCTCACTCTGTTAGCCATACAGGTGAGAGGGACCCGACTAGTTCTATACTACAGGGGCCAATCAGTAAATAAAGTGCCAAGGGAAAGATCACAGGCTAACAAGCAACACCATCGGGCACAGGATCCAAGCATGCTCCCTCCCTGCTACAGCAGTGCTCAGAATTTCGGTTTACAAGTTGACGGTGTCAGTTTTATTGGACTGAGTACGCAGTGAAGTGACCCTTTCCACCCCAACGGCGTCCCCCTCTCACCATCACCGAGCCCCGGGGCATTCTCCACCTACCGATGCAGAGGTTAAACACCTGGCTGCCATCCCATCGCCACCAGGCGACCCCAACAGCAGCGGTGGTACTCCACCTTACCACACACCGTGGGTGGCGTCACGAACTCTAAACACAAAATCCCCTGTAAATACCCCCCTTTCATTTCGAGTGTCTGCGTGACCCCACCCGGGTCCGGAGACCCCTCGAGCCACCGCAGATCCGGATCCGACCAGTCTTGGCTGCTGACGCTGGGGCGGTATAATCATACCCCAAAATGGAGATGCTCAAAGACACTACAGATTGCGACATCTGGAAAGTCCCATCACGCCAAACATACCCAAAAACCCTGCAGTAGCAAGCTGTAGTAAAAGTACAGAAAGACTGGCAGGGTAAGGGGTATACACAGTAAACTAATGTGAGTCCTCCTAGGAACTGTTAAAGTGAAGTCACTCTAGAGTCTGACCAGTCAACGTACACCGCTTAGTGCTGGCTCCCTGCACACGTAGCCAGGGTACACATCGGGATTCTAAGCAAAGCGCTTTGCTTTGTTACCCGATATTTACCCTGCTACATGTGCAGGGAGCCAGTGCTAAGCGGTGTACGCTGGTAACCAGGGTAAATATCGGGTAACCAAGCAAAGCGCTTTGCTTAGTAACCCAATGTGTGCCCTAGCTACGTGTGCAGGGAGCCAGCGCTAAGCAGTGTACGCTGGTAACCAGGGTAAATATCTGGTAACCAAGCAAAGTGCTTTGCTTAGTTACCCGATATTTACCCTGGTTACCAGCGTAGGCTGATTACACAGAGTCGGTGCTCGTTGGTCTCCCGCCATCAAACACGCCGATGTGTGCTGCACAGCAGGAGACCAACGTGCAAAAAATGAAACAGAACATTGTGTAACGATCAGCGATTTCACAGTAGGGGCCAGGTCGCTGCATAGTGTCACACATAGCGAGATCGCTGATGAGGTCACTGGTACTTCACAAAACCTGTCTCAGCAGCGATCACGCTATGTGAGAAGTACACCGCTTACAGGCTGCCAGCGGTGGCTCCCTGCACACATAGCCAGGGTAAATATCGGGTAACTAAGCAAAGCGCTTTGCTTAGTAATCCAATGTGTACCCTAGCTATGTATACAGGGAGTCAGCGCTGGCAGCCTGTAAGCGGTGTACGCTGGTAATCAGGGTAAATATCGGGTAACTAAGCAAAGCGCTTTGCTTCGTTACCCGATATTTACCCTGGCTACTAAGCGCAGCATCGTTACACGAATCGCTGGTGGCTAGTCGCTGGTGAGATCTGCTTTATTGACAGCTCACCAGCGACCATGTAGCGACTAGAGTTGAGCACGGTTCGCGGTTCGTGGTTCTCCAGTTCGCGGTTCGAGTGATTTTGGGGGCTGTTCTAGATCGAACTAGAACTCGACCTTTTTGCTAAAGCTCGATAGTTCTAGTTACGTTCGAGAACGGTTCTAGCAGTAAAAAGCCAAGCTAATTACTAGCTGGCTTCCCGCTGTAAGGCTATGTGCGCACGTCGCGTAAAAACATGCAGTTACGCTGCGCTTTGTAGCGCAGCGTAACTGCATGCGTCCTGCGTCCCCTGCACAGTCTATGGAGATTGTGCAGGGGCCGTGCGCACGTGGCGTCTAAGAGCGCAGCGCTTCGGCTACTGCCGAAGCGCTGCGCAAAAAGAAGTGACATGTCACTTCTTTCCTGCGCTTTGCCGGCAGCTCCTGCTCTGTCTATGGCAGGAGCTGCAGGCAGAGCGCATGGAATCGGCGCTCACTACGGACATTTCTGCAGCGATCTAAAGCGCACATGTGCTCTTCAGATCGCTGCAGAAATTTCTGCAGGGCTTGTACGCAACGTGCGCACATAGCCTAATAGTGTGATTCACACTATTATGAAATTTCAGCGCATAGTGTGCGGGAATAGTGCATTCAGATCGCTGCTGCTGGGATAATGGCGATCGCCATTTTTTTTTCCTTGTCTTCCTTCCCTAAGCGCGCTCGTGTAGTGGGGCGGGCCAGCATGTTAGCCAATCCCAGACACACACACAGCTAAGTGGACTTTTAGCCAGAGAAGCAACGGCATGTGTGATAGGATGTCCATGTCACATGTCCCTGCATTATAAAAACGGGTATCTGCCCGTCCGGACGCCATTATCTCTTCTGCGTCTGGGTGTCAGTCACCGCTGGCGTAGCTCCTGTCTCTGATACTGCTGTGTACGCTCTACACACAGCGCTATACAGATTAGGGATAGAAGTTTCTATTAGCCCTTGTAAGGGCTAATAACAGCAGGCTCAGAGCCATAGGTGACAGTCAGGTCCGTGGAAACAGATTTTAACAGCTACAGAAGATAACAGCGTCTGTGTAGCTAAGCTCAGGGACTTCCTCGCTGCATTTCCCCATTAGGAGAGATAGAAAGTGAGGCTTCCTTTCCTGTACACTGACCCACAACCCTGCCACTGTACCCTCCTGCCCTTTGCACACTCAAGCTCATTGTTACTAAGCCATTATACTAGCAAACACTGAGTAAACTTAGTGGCATCCTAAAAGTGGCTGTTGGACTTCCATTATTGTCCCACTGGTGCAAAACTATTTGCAGCCCCACTGCATTGCACACTCAAACTCATTGTTACTAAGACATTATACTAGCAAACACTGAGTAAACTTAGTGGCATCCTAAAAGTGGCTGTTGGACTTCCATTATTGTCCCACTGGTGCAAAGCTATTTGCAGCACCACTGCATTGCACACTCAAACTCATTGTTACTAAGCCATTCTAATAGCAAACTATGCTGCCAGTTTAGGGGCCGTAGTTGCATTGTCAGGGATAGTTATTGTTGTCTATTCTGCTGTTAATAAAGATAGACCACCGCTGCAATCTACACCACCTCTCAATTGTTACTACCACATTTTAAGTGCACAATCTTGTAGCAATCAAAATGAGTGGCAAAATGACAGATGCTGGTGGAAAGGGGAAGAGGCGTGTTGGAAAAGGAAAAAAAGGGTTTGTCCGTGGGGAAGGTGGCAAAGCTCCATTAACATCTGCTGAAGATAGACCATCTTCCAGCAAAAGTAAGATGTCTACTACTTACCGTGGACAATCCGATGTGCTCCCTTTTTTACGGACTGGAACAAAGGTAGATGATGGCCAAAAAAATAAATTGCTTGAATGGATCTCAAGTGGTCCAACAAGTGCCCTCTCCGCCACCTCAACTACCGCATACAAAAAACACCAGTCCTTTGAGTTGTCATCCCAATCACACTTGCTTTCTCCAAGCTCTGAAGTCTTCATCTGCCCTGCACAGTATGGTGGAACTGAGATGGCTGAGTCTGCAGAGCTGTTCAGTCACACTATAGCCTGGGAATCAGAGGTGTGCTCCCAAGCTACAGTGAGTACAGACCAGGAAATGGTCTGCAGTGATGCCCAGAACCTTTGTGACTCTGATTCAGGCCGTGAGGACCAAGTTTCTGAGCATAATGTTGACCCTTATTCACAAACTGTAACACCTGTTGTTATAGACAATGAGGAACATACTGATGACGATGAGACGCAGATACCAGATTGGGATGACAACTTAAATATTCGGTCAGGGCAAGAAGAGGCTCGGTCTGAGGGTGAGGGGAGTGCAAACGCAACAATTGATGAGGAAGTTCTAGGTCCCACCTACTGTCAACCCACAGTCAGGCACTAGAGGTCAACAGAGGCGGTGGAGGACGAAGTTACCTTGCGCCTTCCTGGACAGAGTCGGAGAACTGGTAGCACGTCTACAACTGCATCCTCAGCCACCCCTGTGCCTCTGAGCACTAGTCGGGGTGGATCAGCAGGTCGCATGCCCTCTAAGCCTTGCCTAGCCTGGTCCTTTTTGTCGTGATTCTGTTAGTAGAGGGCAAAACCTTAGTAGTTTGACAACTTCTTCCATGAATCGTCATATGAATAAATATCATATGTCCCAGTGGGAAGCTCACCGTGCTGCAATGCGGCCTAGCGGAGCGAACCATCCACCGCCTGCCCCTTCCAGTGCATTTGCGCGCTCTTCATCTTCTAGGACTGTGGGGACAGCTGTCACACCTGGTTTTCCACGCACAACTTCCACCACTGTAACCACAACAGGCAGTTTGCGTGGTAGGTCGTCAGTTGGTTTGGAAGGGGAAACAAGTGCGTGTGTACAGCTCTCTCAGACATCGATAGCACCAACGTTGGATGAAGGCAACATCATGTCTATGCCTGCACTTTCCTCACAAACCTGCATTTTTCCAGGGACACCCTACTCAACACCGTCTAAACACAGCAGCCAAATCTCTGTCCCTCAGATGTGGACAAATAAAAGACCATTTCCTGCGACCCATGACAAAGCTAAGAGGTTGACTTTATCCCTCTGTAAGCTCTTGGCTACCGAAATGCTGCCTTTCCGCCTGGTGGACACACAGGATTTTAGAGACCTTATGTCTGTCGCTGTGCCCCAGTACCAGATGCCCAGTCGCCACTACTTCTCTAAGAAAGGTGTGCCTGCGCTACACCAGCATGTCGCACACAACATCACCGCTTCCTTGAGAAACTCTGTGTGGGAACGGGTGCATTTCACCACCGATACTTGGACCAGTAAGCATGGACAGGGACGTTACATGTCGCTGACAGGGCACTGGGTAACTATAGTGATAGATGGTGAAGGGTCTGCTGCACAAGTCTTGCCGTCACCATGACTTGTGTGTCAATCCTCTGTCTGTCCAAGCTCCGCCACTGCTTCTGCCTTCTCCACCTCATCTGGGTCCTCCACCTCCGCCCCAAGCCTTCCTGGTCAGGCCACCAGCGTTCTAACTGCGCAGAAGGAATCACGCACCCCTCATTACTATGCTGGCAGCAGAGCGCAACGGCATCAGGCGGTCTTTAGCTTGAAATGTCTTGCAAATAAGAGTCACACAGCGGCTGAGTTGTGGGCAGCTCTGGAGACTGAGTTTGGTAAATGGTTGTCTCCACTCAACCTGTAGCCTGGTAAGGCCGTGTGCGACAATGCTGCAAACCTGGGTGCGACCCTTCGCCTGGGCAAGGTGACACATGTGCCTTGTATGGCTCACGTGTTGAACCTTGTTGTCCAGCAATTTTTAACACACTATCCCGGCCTAGATGGCCTTCTGAACAGGGCACGAAAACTGTCTGCTCACTTCCGCCGTTCAACCACCGCTGCTGAGCGACTTGCATCGCTCCAAAAGTCTTTCGGCCTGCCGGTTCATCGCCTGAAATGCGATGTGCCGACACGCTGGAATTCGACTCTCCACATGTTATAGCGACTGTGGCAGCACCGCCGAGCCCTGGTGCAATACGTCATGACGTATAGCCTGGGACAACGAGATGCAGAGGTGGGGCAGATCACCCTGATGGAGTGGTCTCAGATCAAGGACCTATGCACCCTTCTGCACAGTTTCGACATGGCGACGAATATGTTTGGCGCTGACAATGCCATTATCAGCATGACAATTCCAGTCATTTACATGCTGGAGCACACGCTAAACACTATTCGGTGCCAGGGGGTGGGACAACAGGAAGGGGAGGAACTACAGGAGGATTCATATTCGCAAGAGACAACAACATCACCAAGGTCCAGACATTCATCATCACCAACGCGGCAGGCATGGGACCATGGGGGACAGGGATTAACAAGGGCGCATGGTAGCAGGCGAAATGTTGAGGAAGGTGCAGGAGAACATGAAGAAATGGAGGACGAATTGTCCATGGACATGGAAGACTCAGCGGATGAGGGAGACCTTGGTCAAATTTCAGTTGAAAGAGGTTGGGGGGAGATGTCAGAGGAAGAAAGAACGGTTAGCACCTCTATGCCACAAACACAGCGTGGACTTGGTCTGCATGGCTGCGCAAGACACATGAGCGCCTTCTTGCTGCACTACCTCCTCCAACATGACCCTCGTATTGTCAAAATTAGAAGTGATGATGACTACTGGCTTGCCACACTATTAGATCCCCGGTACAAGTCCAAATTTTGTGACATAATTCCAGCCATAGAAAGGGACGCACGTATGCAGGAGTATCAGCAAAAGCTGTTACTCGATCTTAGCTCTGCTTTTCCACCAAACAACCCTGGTGCAGGGAGTGAATCTCCCAGTTGTAACTTGACAAACATGGGACGGTCTCGTCATCTTCAACAGTCTACCCGTACCAGCAGCATCGTACCTGGTGCTGGTAACAGCAATTTTATTGAATCTTTTCATAATTTTTTTAGACCATCCTTTGCAAGGCCACCAGAGACAACAAGTCTGACACATAGTCAACGGCTGGAGAGGATGATATAGGAGTATCTCCAAATGAACATCGATGCCATGACTTTGCAACTGGAGCCTTGCTCATTTTGGGCTTCAAATCTTGAAAACTGGCCTGAGCTCTCCACTTACGCCTTGGAGATCTTGTCGTGTCCAGCTGCCAGCGTTGTCTCTGAACGTGTCTTCAGTGCTGCTGGGTGTGTGCTGACAGATAAGCACACGCGTGTGTCCAGTGACAATGTGGACAGACTAACGTTTATCAAAATGAACAAGTCATGGATCCACAAGGAATTTACTACCCCTGTGTCATCCTGGGGAGAATAAAGGCTTGTGGATTTGGAATGTGCTTGATGCAAATCTACCTGTGAAGTGTACAACTGGGGCACAAGTGCTGCCACTGAAGGGGTGGGTGTGTGTTTGGCCCAATTTTTGGAAAAAAGGGAGACTCCGCTTGGAGTGACCTTGCGGTGTTTTACATGATTTTAGAAGGGCATGCCATGCCTATATCTGTGTCTCCTCCTCTTTTTCCTTGTCCAGCTCTTTTGTTTTCGCATGAGTATATGTCCTTGTCACTTTCCCATGTGTTTGTGTTGTGTTTTGAGTTGTTTGTCACCTTTTGGACACCTTTGAGGCTGTTTTCTAGGTGTTTTTATGTGTTTGTGATTGCCTCCCATTGTTTCTTATGCGGTTCGAGTGGTTCGCCGAACCGGTTCGCTGAATCGAACTCGAACGAGACCTCCGTTCGGCGAACCGAACTCGAGCCGAACTGCGACCGGTTCGCTCATCTCTAGTAGCGACGCACCAACGATCCCTGCCTGGTCGGATTGCTGGTGAGATCGTTAGTACGTTGCTATGTGTGACAGGACCCTAACCCTAAATTTGCCATACCCTAAATTTACATGCACACAAATCCTGTTATACCCTACCTTTGTAAGTTTCACACAATACATTATTTATAGAGCACCATTAAATTCCATGGTGCTGTACATGAGAAGGGGGGGTTACATACAGAATACATATACAATAGAAATTACAATAGACAGACTAGTACAGAAGGAAGTGGGCCCTGCCCTTGCGGGTTTACATTGTATCGGATTTTGATGAGGAGACAGTAGGTGGGGGGGTGAGACGGCAGCTCCGCGCGGTGGTGAGGCCGCAGCGAGGTAATTGACAATTATAGGAATTTCTGAGCAGATGAGTTTTCAAGTTCCGTTTGAAGCTCGCAAGTGTAGCAGATAGTCTGATGTGTTGAGGCAGTGAACTCCAGAAGACTGGGGATGCTCGGGAGAAGTCTTGGAGGCGGTTGCATGAAGAGCGAATGAGGGAGGAGGAGAAAAAGATCTTGGGAGGACCAGAGATTACGTTTTGGAGTGCAGCAAGAGATTAGTTCAGAGATATATGGAGGAGACATATTTTGGATGGATTTGTAGGGCAGTATTAGTAGTTTGAATTGGATACGGTGAAAGATTGTGAGCCAATGGAGAGATTTGCAGAGGAGAAGCGGAGTGGTATTGAGGAGAGAGATTGATCAGTCAGGCAGCAGAATTAAGGATGGACTGGAGAGGGCGAGCATGTTAGCAGGGAGGCCACAGAGGAGGATGTTGCAGTAATCGAGGCAGGAGATTGAGGGCATGCATTAGCATTTTTGTAGATTGAGAATTGAGAAAAGGACAGATTTGGGAAATAGCTTTGTGCTGAAGATGGCAGGAGGTGGTGAGGGATTGGATGTGTTGTATGAAGGACAAGGCAGAGTCAAAGGTCACTCTGAGGCACCAAACTTTGGGTACTGGGGAGAGTGTGATGTTATTTATTGTACTAGATCAGGTAGAGAGTGTAGGTGAGTTGCAGGAAATATGATTAGTTCAGTTTTGGCCACATTGAGCTTTATGAAGCGAGAGGAGGAGAATATAGACGGTAGACACTCCGGTATTCTGGACAGCAGAGATGTGACATCTGGAACAGAGAGGTAGATCTGAGTGTTGTCAATGTATAGATGGTACTGGACGCCATGGGACTTGAGTTGTCCCAGGCCAAATTTATAGATGGAAAAAAGGGGGGTTCTCAGGACAGAGCCTTGAGGGACACCAACAGAGAGAGGGCAGGATAAAGAGGTTGTGTGGGAGTAGGAGACACTAAAAGTGCGGTTGAAAAGGTATGAAGTGATCCAAGAGAGGGCAAGATCTCTGACACCAAGGGAAGAGAGGATCTGTAATAGGAGGGACTGGTCGACAGTGTCAAAGGCTGAGGACAGGTCTAGAAGTAGGAGTATGGAGAAGTGGCTGTTAGCTTTGGCAGTAAGTCATTTGTGATTATAGTCAGGGCAGTTTCAGTAGAATGATGTGGACGGAAGCCGGACTGTAGGTTGTCAAAGAGAGGTGGGAGGAAAGATCAGTTTGGACATACTGTTTGAGGAGTTTTGAGGCAAACGGGATTAATGGTATGCGTCGATAGCTGGTAGAGGTTGGATCGAGGAAAGGTTTCTTTAGGATGGGTGTGAATGTTGCGTATTTAAAGGCAGAAGGGAAGGTACTAGTCATTAAAGAAACGTTGAAAAGATGGGTTAAGGCTGGAATAAGGATAGTGGTTAGGTTGAGGAGGAGGTGGGATGGGGTCAAGTGCCCAGGTGGTGAGGTGCACTTTCAAAAGAAGATATGCAAGCTCTCTGGTGATTGTGGGAGGAAGTTTGAAGGAAGGGCAGTGGTCTGTTGTATGAAGGGGTTGTGGTGCTAGAGCAGAAAAGACTTGCCTGTTTGCCCCATATTTCAAAGAAAAGATCGACCAAGGTCTTCTGTGGAAATAAGGGAGGTTGGAGGGGGCAGTGGTGGGCAAAGTAGGGAGGTAAAAGTATTGAATAGCTGTTTGGGGTTGTGTGTTAAAGAGGATATGAGAGTTCTGAAGTAATCCTGTTTAGCAGAGGTGAGGGCCGAACGAAATGTGTGAATTGCATGTTTGTAGTGAAATCTTCCTGGGAGTGAGTTTTCTCCTACCGCCGCTCAGTAGCTCTAGACACTTGCCAAAGTTTTTTAGTGAGGCTGTTGTGCCAGGGTTATCTATTGATTTGTCTCACTCTGCCGTGCACAAGGGGAGCGTCTGAATCAATAGCTGATGTGAGAGTGATGTTGTAGAAAATGGTGTCAGTGTCTGTCTCGTGCTGTGAAGATATAGAGGACAGCAGAGGATAGAGTCAGAGAGGATGTGCATGTTGAGGTGTGCAAGGTTTCTGCAGGGGTGTGTTAGATGCTGGACAGGGGGTGTGGGCTGGTGAGGAGGACAGGGCTGAAAAGGTCTGTAGGTGGTGCTCAGATAGGGGGAGAGGGGAGGTTGTGAGGTCAGATAGAGTACAGAGACGGGTGAAGATAAGGTCTAGTGTGTGTCCATCTTTATGGGTGGCAGAGGTGGACCACTGTGTTAGACCAAAAGACAAAGCGAGGGACAGGAGTTTGGAGGCTTCTGAAAGATGGGTGTGAGTGGGGAGGAGGCAGTGTCACAGGGTGTCAGCCATGTTTCGGTGAGTCCCAGAAAGGACCGATTGCTAGAGGTAAAGAGATCGTGAATGACGTGCAGTTAATTACAGACAGAACAGGCATTCTAGAGCGCTCCAGAGAGAGGGAGCAGTGGAGAGGATGAGAGAGGAATGGATTTTATATTGGATAGGTTGCAGTAGTTACTAGTAGGTGGGGAGTGATGAGGGGGTGCTAAAGAGGGGTGTGCCATCTGTGGGGGCCAGGATTGGGAGATATGGCACCAGCAGTGAGGAGAAGTAGAGAAAGGGAGAGCAGGTGGGAGAAGTAGAGTGGCCGGCATGTTCTGCATGCTCTTAGGAGAGATCTGAGATTTAGGAGCAGGTCAGCAGATGAGAAGGTAAAAGGGAAGGGGAGAGGATTATTTGTTTGGCGAGTGGTGGGTTTTGGGAATAGCGAAGGAGAGTGAGGAGGAGTGGAGCAAAGACAGCAAGGGCATAGGTAAACATGGCGATATTTTTTTTTTTTATAACTGTTTATTTATTTGCAAAGATTTTCCATTTTAGAACATAAAAGTGCAAAATTACATTTCAAAAGTTTTCAATAAGAATTGACTAGACTTTTAGACAGGGGAGACTCAGGGAAAGATAGGATAGGGAAGAGCATGGGGGGTGTTTGACACATTTTGCATATAATACGTCTGATTGGCGTATCGAGGCATGTACACTTTTGTTTTTTCTCTGGCGGCTAAGTACGATTGTTCACAAAAAGATCCCAAGGCGACCATATCCTTTGATATATTTCCAGTTGGTTGTTGATGCATGCGGTGAGGTACTCCATCCGCTTTGTCTCTTGAATTCTCAACTCCAGATCTTGGAGAGTAGGAGGAAGGGTCTTTTTCCAAAACGACGATATTAGACATTTCGCCGAGGTCCAAATGTGAAGGAGCAGTCTGGCCGAGTCCCTCGAAACCCCCACAGGTGGAACATTAAGTAGATAATTAAACGGGTCCAGAGCGACCTCATATCCCAAAACTCCATGGATCAACCTCCCCACCTCTCTCCAAAACGGAGCAAGGACGTCGCAGTCCCAAAAAATGTGGGTGAGGGACTCCTATCCGTCGCACACTGCCAGCATTGGTCCGGTGTGTTGGGGAAGAGCCTATTCAGGACCTCTGGGGTATGATACCAATGCATTAGTATTTTGTATTGGTTTTCTTTTTGTGCAGTGCATATGGAGGTCTTTGCTGCTCGCTCCCAGATGGACTGCCACATTTGTCTCGGTATCACTCTTCCTAAATACGTCTCCCATTTTGTCATGTATGCGTGCTGTATTTCTACGTGTGATGTAAGCATATCATATAGACGTGAAATTAGCCCCCTAGTCGATGAGCCCTGCCTGCAGAGGCCCTCAAATGGAGTGAGCTTGGGAAATGTAGTAGATTTTATCATTGATATGGCCAGATGCCATATCTGAGCATAGGTGTAGAAAGCTTCTTTAGGGAGTTTAAATCTTTCTCGTAAAGTTGCAAAGGGTAAGATTGTGTTAGTGCAGGGATCGATTATGTCCACAAAACGAAAAAGCCGTGCCTGAACCCATGGAGTCATCACCAGATTTTCTGTACTGTTCTGCAAAGCTGGAGTGTATAAAAATGGCGTCAGTGGAGATTCGATTGGAGCTAGTGAGAAGACTTTTCTAGCCATTTGCCAAACTTGTCTTGTGAAAGCCATGGGCCCCAAAAGACTTGCATCTGAGGCATCTGAAGAGTTTCCATGCAGTAAGGCACCCAGATGGATTGGGCTTAGCCAGTCCTGCTCTACCTCTCTCCATCTATCCACCGAGGTCAAATTGGTCCAGGCAGGGATACGTCTCAGGTGTGTGGCAGTGTAATATTTCCATATATCAGGGAAGGCTAGGCCACCCATCTTCCCAGGAGTCTGAGCGATTCGGTGGCGTTTATAAGCCCAGACATAATTATTTAACCATTTCTGGACTCGTCGGATCGCCAATCTCGGGATCGGTATGGGAAGTGTCTCTATTAAATATAAGAGTCTTGGAAGTATCATCATTTTAATGGAGGCCATTCTCCCAAAAAACGATAAGTGGAGCTTGTCCCACTTGGCTAGTGTTTTTTTGAGATCTTCAAAAAAGAAGGGAAGTTTTGTGAGTAGAGCGTTTTGTATGTGTCTGTTAGGTATATCCCTAGGTATTTTAAATGATCTTTTTTCCAAGTGTATGTAAATGCCGAATGTAGTGTTGCGATGGTCGATGGCTTTAGGTTTAGTGGCAGAGCCTTTGTTTTTGTATCATTAATTTTGTATCCCGACAAATTACCGTATTCAGTTAGAATTGAGTGCAGATTGGGCAGGGAAATCGGGGGATTTCGTATTGTTAAAAGGACGTCGTCTGCAAAGAGCGACAATTTGTACTCACGCCCACCTACCTGGATTCCTTGAATATCTGGGCTCTCCCTAATCTGTGCAGCTAGGGGTTCTATGCATAATACGAATAATAAGGGGGACAGGGGGCACCCCTGTCTGGAGCCGTTATAGATGGGGAAAGTAGATGATGATGCATGGGGAAGCTTCACCGAGGCTTCAGGGTTCGTATATAAGCCCCGGATAGCCTGCAGAAAAGGTCCCCCGATGCCGAATCTTTTAAGTGTGGCAAATAGGAAAGGCCAGCCTAGCCTATCAAAGGCCTTTTCCGCATCGAGACTGAGGAGCAGGCCCCCCCCCCCTCTGGTGGTTTAATACATCTATAAGACTTATCGTTCGTCTGGTGTTGTCTCCTACTTGTCTATTCAAAACAAACCCCACTTGATCCCCATGAATCAGCCGCGGGAGGAACACTAACAATCTAGTGGCCAGAATTTTTGCGAATATTTTTAAGTCTGCGTTCAGCAACGATATTGGGCGGTAGCTGCACAGTCCGAGGGATCTTTTCCTGGCTTCGGAATCACTGTTACTTGCAAAGTGGAATGAACCTGTATCATCGTGATGGGTTTCTTGTATAAACGCCACATCTGCCTCTGAGGTCTTTAACTCCTGTAGGGCCAATCGCCGCTTAACATTGGAGTTAAGCCCCTTGACATTTATGGTTATTATACAAATCATGGTTGTGTGTGTAAATGGTTAGTTGAGAATAATCTTTAATCTTACCCCGCTTCAGCAGATGGATTATCCTTACCACTGCATAGTAGTTTTCAGCCAGACTGCTCCTTGGCGCCATAGATATATCGGAATGCATCATGTAAATCAAACAAAGATAATACATGTTAAGAAAACACATTAGGAAAGGTGGGGAACAACAAATAGCAGTTAGGATCATCATACACAGGTATGTCAACAATAACATTTACTATAACAATAACAATACTCCTCTTCCCCCCCCTTTTTTTTTGTTTGATATATAGTTTTGAGCATCGCTATGATACATACTGAATTGGCTATGCTCTAATACTATATCATCTCCAAATTTTGATACATCTCTCTGATATTCTAAATCATAGCAACGGAATTCCTACATTGTGAAATGCTCTCCATTGCGGGAGTATGTTTGGTTGATCCCCTCCTTTTTGGTACTCCTATAAATGTTTGTTATCTGTATGTCTTGTACCCATAGAATCTGTTTTCGGGAAACAAGGGGTACAAGAGACCTCCATCTGGTCTATGGCATTGGCTATAGCTTTTAGCAGTGCCCAATGCTATATTGAGCCAGATGGGTTCCCTGATTGGGGGTTTTTTGAACTGGAGAGTCTTCTTTCCACCTCACTAGGTTTACTCCTTACTAGTGATGAGCGAGCATGCTTGTAACTACTCGGTACTCGCACGAGTATCGCTGTACTCGGGCTGCTCGGCGGGGACCGAGTAATCTCGCGATACTCGTGCTGTACTCGTGGTCTTCATTTCTGCATGTTGGCGCTCTTTTGAGAGCCAGCCCTCATGCAGGGATTGGCTGGCAGACCACTGCAATGCCACAGCCCTGTTAGTTGTGGAATTGCAGTGATTGGCCGGCCTGCACAGCGTGACCGAGCCTTTATACCGGCCGGCGCGCTGTGCTCTGCTCACAGCTATCCAGACAGTCAGTGCAGGGAGAGTGTCGCTGAGTGAACAGCAGAAAGCCCAGGCAGGGCAAGTGTGAGGAGCTAAGTGAAGGAGTAAACAAGCAGGGAAAGTAAGAAAGTAGTAAAGGAGGAAAAGCAAGTAAAGTGACAGAAGAGAAAGACAGCCTGAAGGGTCCAGCTTTGTGAGGGCCAGAACAGCAAGGTCAGCAACGGCGGTGACTGTCTGGAGGGGGACCGTTTGGAAGTTCCTGGAAGGACCCCGTTGGCTGTGTGCCCGGTGGTCTGGAGCAGTGTTCCGAAGGACAGTCAGCACCAGGGCAGGGGCCTCTCGGACCCCGGCAAGGCTAGGAGTCGCCAGATTTGCCAAATCCGTCAGTGACGGGGACGCAGATCCCCCAACAACCAAGTCCCGATTGAAGGCAACAGCCCAACCCGTATTGGAGAGACACCGCCACCGCCACGGCACAAGTTTCTCAGGGCCAGCGCCTGCGGGCAAAGTGTAGAGCTCCTCCGGCCCAGATTGCAGCCGGGGAGCGGGTAACCGGAGGGAATCCACCGCTACCATCAGTCAACACAGGTGCAAGGAAGAGGGACATCACCGTCACCTACCGGGAGTGCAGGTGCAGCCGTCTGTGGGACCGTCCTACCAGCCGTTGGTTTACCGTACAGACTGTGTCCGTGTGTCAGGCTGAGTGAGTACCATAGTGCCGCAAGGCACAGCGCTGCCCCCGCATCCCTGCGCCCTCCAGGCCCTACACTTCACATCTCATCACCGGGCCCCGGGATCACCAACCCCTACCCACGGAGGGGCAACACAACACCTGGCTGCTCCGCAACACCATCCCCGGGACCCCCACACTGAGCAGCGGTGGTGCAATCACCACAACCGTGGGTGGCGTCACGAACTATAACAATCCCCACACCCAACAAACACCCCCTTTCACTCACGGGCGAGGAGTGTCGCTCGAGAAACCCCGGGATCCGGCCCACGGCTCGAGCCACCAGGAGCAGCTGCCGGACCCGAGCAGAAGGGGTGAGCGCGGTGTGCTGACACCCTCCTCCCCGCCCGCGACACATCCTCATCCACTGTACCCTCCACACCAGTCACAAGCTGGAAGCACTGCAGCACTGCCTCGGCGAAGCGGCAACAGGCTGTGCTGAAGCTAATCTGCATAGGTGACAAACCCCACAATGCAGAAGAGCTGTGGACAGCTCTGAAACAGCAGGCAGATCACTGGCTCACACCTCTGAACCTAAAGCCAGGAAAGGTCGTGTGTGACAATGGCCGGAACCTGGTGGCGGCTTTGAGGCGAGGCCAGCTGACACATGTTCCATGCGTGGCCCATGTGCTCAACCTCGTGGTTCAGCGGTTTCTAAAGTCATACCCAGAGCTGTCTGATCTGCTGGTAAAAGTTCGCCGCCTGTCTGCACATTTTCGAAAGTCACCTACTGCTTCAGCCGGCCTTGCCGGCTTTCAGCGCAGTTTGCATCTTCCGGCTCACAGACTGGTGTGTGATGTCCCCACGCGTTGGAATTCAACTCTGCACATGTTGGTCAGGATATGTGAGCAGAAGAGGGCAGTTGTTGAGTACCTGCATCACCTAAGCCGTCGGGAAATGGGTCAAACTCCACACATAACACCTGAGGAGTGGAGATGGATGTCAGACCTATGTACCATCCTCCAAAACTTTGAGGACTCCACCAAGATGGTGAGTGGTGATGACGCCATTATTAGCGTCACCATACCGCTACTCTGCCTTCTAAAACGGTCTCTGCTGAAAAACAAACATGATGCATTGCAGGCGGAGCGCGATGAGTTGCAGCAAGAAACAGTAGTGGGTGTGGGTGATAACACACAGCCCAGCCTCGTCTCATCACAACGTGCAGTGGAGGACTATGACGAGGAGGAGGATGAAGACATGGAGCAACTCTCCGGCCAAATTGAGGATATGACATGCACACCAGTCATATCCTCGGTTCAGCGTGGCTGGCCAGAGGACAGGGTAGATGAGGAGGAGGAGGAGGAGGAGGAGGAGGAGGAGGAGGACAGCATGTTCAGTCATCTTGTTGGTCAGGCTACTGAAGTCCTGGCTGTTAAGAGTCTGGCGCACATGGCTGACTTTATGGTAAGCTGCCTGTCTCGTGACCCTCGCGTTAAGAACATCTTGGCCGACAATCATTACTGGTTGGTAACACTGTTAGACCCACGCTACAAGGAGAACTTTTTGTCTCTTATTCCCGTGGAGGAGAGGTCAACCAAAATGCAGCAGTTCCGGAAGGCCATAGTCACGGAAGTAGGCAAAGCATTCCCCTCACAAAACGCTAGCGGCATAGGTCAGGAATCAGTGGACAACCGAGGCGTACAGCCGAGAGAGGCACAAGTCCAATCCGCAAGAGGTAGGGGAACAGTCTTTAAGATGTGGGACAGTTTTCTCAGCCCCTCACGTACCACAGCCCCTGAGGTGCGGGGTAGTGCCACAAGAAATCCTAAGTTTGCCCAGATGCTGAAGGAGTACCTTGCAGATCGAACAACTGTACTCCGACATTCCTCTGTGCCTTACAATTATTGGGTATCCAAGCTGGACACGTGGCATGAATTGGCTCTCTACGCCTTGGAAGTCCTGGCCTGCCCTGCTGCTAGCGTTTTGTCAGAGCGTGTTTTTAGTGCCGCAGGTGGAATCATTACAGATAAACGCACCCGCCTGTCAACTGAAAATGCTGACAGGCTGACTCTGATCAAGATGAACAAGGGTTGGATTGGGCCAGACTTCACCAGACCACCAGCAAATGAGAGCGGAATTTAAAGTTTGCCATGTACCTCCACTCACCCATGGGTACACACTTCTGGACTTTGGATAATCGCTGGACTGCTCCTCCTTCTCCTCATGCGCCACCATGATGATGACCGTTACAAATTGCAATACTTAGGCCTTTGTTTCAGGTATACCCCCAGTGGTAAATTTTTTCGCCCATTCTTTGCAGAATGGACATTACAACGACAGGAGACCCGCTCCTTTGCAATGGGAACAATGTTTTGAGGCCCTCATGCACGTCTCTACCCAGGGACAACGTGGAGCCTCCCAATTTTTGGCTGCCCTGCCTAAGGGCTATACTATAATACACCCACTTCCTGACAATGGACACTTAATGTTTTGAGGCCCTCATGCACGTCTCTACCCAGGGACAACGTGGAGCCTCCCAATTTTTGGCTGCCCTGCCTAAGGGCTATACTACAATAGACCCACTTCCTTACAATGGGCACTTCAGGTTTACAGGCCATCATGCACGTCTCTATCCAGGGACAACGTGGAGCCTCCCAATTTTTGGCTGCCCTGCCTAAGGGCTATACTATAATACACCCACTTCCTGACAATGGACACTTAATGTTTTGAGGCCCTCATGCACGTCTCTACCCAGGGACAACGTGGAGCCTCCCAATTTTTGGCTGCCCTGCCTAAGGGCTATACTACAATAGACCCACTTCCTTACAATGGGCACTTCAGGTTTACAGGCCATCATGCACGTCTCTATCCAGGGACAACGTGGAGCCTCCCAATTTTTGGCTGCCCTGCCTAAGGGCTATACTACAATAGACCCACTTCCTTACAATGGACACTTCAGGTTTACAGGCCATCATGCACGTCTCTATCCAGGGACAACGTGGAGCCTCCCAATTTTTGGCTGCCCTGGCAAAGGGCTATACTAAAATAGATCCACTTCCTTACAATGGGCACTTCAGGTTTACAGGCCATCATGCACGTCTCTATCCAGGGACAATGTGGAGCCTCCCAATTTTTGGCTGCCCTGCCTAAGGGCTATACTACAATAGACCCACTTCCTTACAATGGGCACTTCAGGTTTACAGGCCATCATGCACGTCTCTATCCAGGGACAATGTGGAGCCTCCCAATTTTTGGCTGCCCTGCCTAAGGGCTATACTACAATAGACCCACTTCCTTACAATGGGCACTTCAGGTTTACAGGCCATCATGCACGTCTCTATCCAGGGACAATGTGGAGCCTCCCAATTTTTGGCTGCCCTGCCTAAGGGCTATACTACAATAGACCCACTTCCTTACAATGGGCACTTCAGGTTTACAGGCCATCATGCACGTCTCTATCCAGGGACAATGTGGAGCCTCCCAATTTTTGGCTGCCCTGCCTAAGGGCTATACTATAATACACCCACTTCCTGACAATGGGCACTTCAGGTTTACAGGCCATCATGCACGTCTCTATCCAGGGACAATGTGGAGCCTCCCAATTTTTGGCTGCCCTGCCTAAGGGCTATACTACAATAGACCCACTTCCTTACAATGGGCACTTCAGGTTTACAGGCCATCATGCACGTCTCTATCCAGGGACAACGTGGAGCCTCCCAATTTTTGGCTGCCCTGGCAAAGGGCTATACTAAAATAGACCCACTTCCTTACAATGGGCACTTCAGGTTTACAGGCCATCATGCACGTCTCTATCCAGGGACAATGTGGAGCCTCCCAATTTTTGGCTGCCCTGCCTAAGGGCTATACTACAATAGACCCACTTCCTTACAATGGGCACTTCAGGTTTACAGGCCATCATGCACGTCTCTATCCAGGGACAATGTGGAGCCTCCCAATTTTTGGCTGCCCTGCCTAAGGGCTATACTATAATACACCCACTTCCTGACAATGGACACTTAATGTTTTGAGGCCCTCATGCACGTCTCTACCCAGGGACAACGTGGAGCCTCCCAATTTTTGGCTGCCCTGCCTAAGGGCTATACTACAATAGACCCACTTCCTTACAATGGGCACTTCAGGTTTACAGGCCCTCATGCACGTCTGTATGCAGGGGCATTGGTGAACCTCACAATTTTGGACTGCCCTGGCAAAGGAAAATACTACAAAGACTCACTTCCTCAAAATGGGCACATTAGACTCAAGAGGCCTTCATGTACGTCTCTTCTCAGGGACATCGGAGTGCCACACAATGTTTTCACGTAAAATCTTTCATGTATTAATCTCAAAAAGTAACATACACCAGCTCTATCTCACTATTGGGTATGTGCCCTTAACATTTCCGCCATGAAAAATCATTTTGGGGTCATTTTGGAAGGTTTTCTGGTGAGTCCGTAAAAATGGCGTAAAACGCGGACAAAATTGTTCACAGCTGTGACTTTTCAGTGATAAATGCTTCAAGGGGTCTTCCCCATGCTGTTGCCATGTCATTTGAGCACTCTTCTGAGACTTTTGTGACATTTTTAGGGTTTCTCCATGCTGCCGGGGGGTCATTTCACAAAAATACTCGGGTCTCCCATAGGATAACATTGGGCTCGTTGCTCGGCCCGAGTACACGAGTATCTTGGGAGGCTCGGCCCGAGCTTCGAGCACCCGAGCTTTTTAGTACTCGCTCATCACTACTCCTTACCTATGTTTCTTAATAATATTTACATCCCCCCTTGTCATGATTCATATTGCCTATTCATTTGCCATGTACTAGGGCTACCTACCTGGGTGGTAGATAATACAATAAAATATTTGGCAATATGCTTTGTACTCATGCTTATATTACATCTTCTGGTATTCAGATCTATACCAAGGGTTCTTTGTCTGTTTGGACACATAGCATCTATCTGAGATAAGTTTTTATTATACCCGGACCAACCTGTCCACATTTATATACTTGATATTGTACTATCTTTATAAATGTTAAGCTGCTTGTTCCAGAAGAGTGGGTTATTCATGTTTGGACTGCCCTATTAGTTGGCATAAAAACATTCTAAAGTCTCCTGTGAAATACTGTGCACTAATACCCATATTCAACCTAACGGTACTGAAGATTCCAACAAACAGTCCTGTTGGGATTAGGAATGCAGTGCTGGGTCAAGGGTTGGAACTTGCAAGGGTTAATACTTTGGCTTTAGGATAAGTCTCCACTTTACTCAGAGCCTTTCACGATCTTCTGCGCATGCGCCGTGTATACAATGTTATTTTCCCCTTTTTTTATCTGTATTGCGCCGATTGCTTAAAGTTTGGTCTTTATCTTCACAGGGCATGCGCGGTCTAAGCACTGTGGGGAAGAAATTTTGTTAGTGTGAACTTTTATCCTTGTCTAACCCAACAACTACGTTTTATATGTTTGGATTACCAAGCGCTACATGCAGCATCGTATATACCGTATAAAAGTGTATTTTAAATACCAGCAGCGCTGCGAACTTTGCGCATGCGCTGTATATGGAATGGGAAGAGCTGAGCTGAATCATGTGACTCAGCCAAAATGGCGGCCGCCGTGCAAAAACGCTGTATATCAAAATCTTATGTTCTCCGAGCTGCACACTGGTGAGTGATTATTCAATTTAGTGTTTCTATTGAAATAGGGCACACTTGTGACCACACACTGTCTGTCTTTTTCCCCTGAGGAAGCCCCCTGTATGGGGGCGATACGCGTGGGGTTACTCTGCCAAAAAAATGTATCTCTCTCTTTGCCACTCAGGTGCTATACCCCTATGGGATAGTGAGTATGGATTTACTTGCCCTGTAACCATTTAGATAGGGCATGATCTAGCACTGTGTGGCCAGCCTGCTTTAGTTCAGCATTCAGGTTCTATATACTGAGCATTTGTGCATATTATTGCAGTTAATGTTTGCTTGATAATTCTTAATCAGGACCTGTCTATTCTAGTGAGCTGCTTCTTATCTTTACCAACTAGCCTGTTTCTTTGATTTTTGTATATGCTTATAAGTGCACTTTTTATTAGAACAGGCTAACTTTGCTGGGGGTATTTTTCTTGACCTAGCCAGTAGTGATGAGCGAGTATGCTTGTTACTACTCGGTACTCGCACGAGTATCACTGTACTCGGGCTACTCGGCGGGGACCGAGTAATCTCGCGATACTCGTGCTGTACTCGTGGTCTTCATCCCTGCATGTTGGCGCTCTTTTGAGAGCCAGCCCTCATGCAGGGATTGGCTGGCAGACCACTGCAATGCCACAGCCCTGTTAGTTGTGGAATTGCAGTGATTGGCCGGCCCGCACAGCGTGACCGAGCCTTTATACCGGTGCGCGCGCTGTGCTCTGCTCACAGCCATCCAGACAGTCAGTGCAGGGAGAGGGTTGCTGCTTCAGGGAAAGGTTTGCGGCCCTTTATAGTTAGTTCCGGAGCAGGGCTGCAAACAGTGTGACCAGAAGTCCTTCTCAGGACATACAATAAGTTGTATACAGGCAGGCAGGGAATAGCCAGGTCGGAGTACAGTAGCAGAGTCCTTCTCAGGACTATTGTTGCTATATACAGGCAGGGTATAGCCAGGTCGGAATACAGGCTAGTGACCAGAAGAGTCCTTGTCAGGACTATTGTAGCAGTATACAGGCAGGCAGGCAGGCAGGGTATATAGCCATTCCTAGTGGTGACCGTATACCAGCCTTCATCATATCTGGGGCTGGTGTACACAGTCTAAAACAGTCCAGATAGTGTCAGACTTCTCATTAATTGTCGCTCCTAAAAACCTGTTAGGTTCTTAGTGCGTCCGTGCTTGCATTTAAAAACCGCACGTGTGTGTCTGTCGGTGGCAGCGTACAGGTGCACTTGTGTGCGTTTTTCACAAACTATTATATTAAACAAGACAGGCGGGAGGGCACCAAAGATAATAAAAAAATAACTAAAGATGGGATCACAACCACTAGCACATTCAAGGCAAACAATTAGATACACAAGAGAAAAAGAAAATGTGCAACAAGTGGGATCACAAGAAATGACCATGTAATATCAATTTATTAATCAAAAAGGACATACAAACACACAGATGTTCATTAAAAACAATTAAAAAAGCAAAAAGCTTGTACATACATTTGGTGCCAATAATATAAGCCACCAAAATACACCCCACCCTCTCAGCAAGCCAAAGAGAAACCCCACATGATAAGTCAGAGTGAGTGTGATAGCCAAAAAACCTTGTTCAATCAATGACAGGCAGTGAGCACGGCATACTAAATGAAACAATAGCAAGCAGAAGGACAATTGCTGCATACAAATACCTCAAAGCCGCATGAAAGTAATCTGCCCTGAAAACAAAGGTCTGGAACAAGTATAAGGCAAATCACATACCCAGGGGTCCTGTACGGGGTAAATGGCAGAGCAAATATCATGAGAAGGGTGGGGTGGAAACCCCACGCGTATCGCTACAAGGAGTTGTAGCTTCCTCAGGGGAAAGTGAGGCACACTATGGTAGGTATGTCTTAAATAGCCATTATAATCAAAGAAGATTGCTTACCAGCATGGGCAAAGGAGGAGGAGGGAGAGGTCGCTATGCAACCTAAAGATGCCGATGGGCGCCGCCATTGTGAGTCATGTGATTAAATCATGTGATCCCTTTTTTTTTTTACAGGCAAACGTCACAGCCCAAACGCAAACTCCTGTGCAAGGTCGCTATGCAACCTGAAGACGCCGATGGGCGCCGCCATTATAAATCATGTGATCAAATCATGTGGTCCCTTTTTGCAGGCAAACGTCACAGCCCGAACGCAAGCGCAGTAATATCAGCGCCACAAGCACGATTAACAAACCCTTGGTATAGTAAAATAGGTATACAAAAGACATATGTATTGTACACTATGCCTGCGAAACAGGTAGTGCATATGTGCTAGATAAGTAACGCAAGTCACTTTGTACATACGAAAATCCACGTAAGTCTGCGCATGCGCAGTATCAGTAAGAGATCCCCGAAGGGACATTTCAAGTGCAGGGATGAAAAAACCTGACAGCACAGTGGTAATATTTAAGTTATCACTATGGGATCATTGAGTATCAATCCATCATATGGGTACCTGTGTTATGCACACACAATGCTGATATGTCACGCACCGACACTTATGGCCTGCATCACATTCCATATGACACCATGCCAAAAACAGTGCTACTCATCGCGCATGCGCCGAGATATCAGCAATGTCCCATCTGAAAACAGAGAAATGATCTCAGTGGGCAGCACAGCCCACTAAGGCCAGTATAACTAAATAGCAAGAACTCAAGCACTCACAATCTGTGCGCACAGAACCACACGCATACATCGAATAAAAATTGAATATAGATACTGCTCCCGAAAGATATTTATCTCACCACTTAATGCGCATGCGCTATATAAATGCATACTAGCATAGAGGACTCTGTTTGTCCAAAATACGGGCCTACAGGGAAACCACACAGCCATTGTATGAATTTGTCACAGAAAAAAGTCTTTGTTCAGAGGACATACCAGGAAACAGTACAGGTACACGAACCCCCATCCCAGATTGGCACAAAAATAGACCTATGTGCTTGGATGACACAAGCACATAGTCTAAATACATGAAATAGGTAATGTGCATATGAAGGTCCATAAGGGAACCAAGAAGACCAAATTATTAATACAGAAAGCCCCACTAAAGGGTTGGTAACCTACAAGGGGGCTAGCCAGAAACCGCCTCGAAATTACAAGCAGGTCATGAGACCAAACTGAGCAGGCAAAAGGGTGTGTTCAGGTCACCCATATAAGTATAGCATATCCACATAATATATAAGTGTCCAAAAAGAGGGGAATTGCCAGGTAGAGATAATGTCCAAATAAATGGCAGAGTCCCATTGAGGCAGGTCTTCACAGAAGTGGTCAGCAACTTGAATGTATCCATCACCGAAAGGTAGACAAAATAACGCTTCAGATCACAGTTCGGGTAATCCCACAGCTCCAAGGACCAAGAAAGAAGGAAAAGCCCAGAAGAACAGACTCCAGTCTGCACATCACTGGACATCAAGGAACGGACGTCCAAAAGTAATTATTTGTGTGTACATGAATTCTTCACGAACTGTAGTCGACAGACCCCATTCAGGGCAACTGGAGCCAAGCCCATATGGTCAGAACCCTGGAATGTCAAAAAGGTAAATACATAATCAAGATTGTATCCACACCAGAAAGTGGGGAGGTGGAAAGAGGGGGGAGGGAGGGGAGAAAAGGGGGGGGGGTAAGGGAAGGGAAGGGAGAAGGGGTGAGAGGCCAGGCCCACCAAAAATACTGGTGTAAATGCGGTGAGACTCTCACAAATCCCCAAGTGAATGGGATGCCACATCCAACTGGGAATATCCCATGTGATTGGTGCAGACCAAGCATTTACTTCTTGTAGAAGCCGGTGAACAAAAGTTCCTCATTCAATCCCTGGGGGGAGAGACTCTGAAGTTGGTATATCCATCTCGCTTCCCTTCTCAATAATTCGTCAGATACCCTGCCCCCCCTGATGTTCATTTGAACATGATCCAATACCAGGATCTGGACCTTGCGAAACGAGCAACCATGTAAGTCAAGGAAGTGCTTAGCCACAGAGGAAATGGGCTTACCTTGAGCTTGGTCTTTTTGTGCTCGACCGATGTCAGAGAAATGGTGCTGGATCCTGCGGCGAAGCTCCTGTGTGGTCTGTCCGACATAAAGTTTTGGACACTCGCAAATCAGGAGATACACAACATTCCTACTTCGACAATTTGAGTAAAATTTGGTGGTGATGGTTCCTGGAAAAACACCAATGCGAACACAACTGTCAGCAACAAGAAAAGGGCAAATGGTACAGTCCCCACACGGGACAAGCCAGGGGCCACAGAGCACAACACTTACACACCCCACACTCCCTGCAGGCATATCATAGTCAAAACACAAAATCCTTGTTGCCTTCCCCAGGGGCTGTTGTCCACACCAGGGGGTGGAGCCAGGCGGTTGGTCTCCACCCACCAAGGAGGAGGGAAAACACAGGCAGTGAGAGTTAAGCTAAGGAAGTGGAAGGAGGAAAGTAGTAGAGAGGAGAAAAGTGACAGCAAAGAGCCTGAAGTTGGTCCGGGTGTGTGGCCCGGACAGGACAGCAAGGTTGGCAGGATGTGGTGACCGTCTGCAGTGGAGGCCGATTGGAGTCTCCCGTAAGGACTGTGGATGGGTGGTGACCCGGCCGTACCGGACCGGTATACAAAGAGAAGCCAGCACCATTGGCAGGGGCCTTTCGGATCCCGGCAAGGCTTGGTGTCGCCGTGAATTTGCCAAATCCGTTAGTGAAGGGGACCTCAGGGTTTCCAAACAGCCAAGTCCCGATAGAAGGCAACCGTCCAACCGTGAAGGGGAGACACCGCCACCGCCAACCGTCTCCCAGGGCCAGCGCCTGTGGGCAAAAGGGGCTCCTCCGGCCCATATCCAGGTCGGGGAGCGGGTTACCGGTGGGAAACCATCACTACCAACACTGAACTTAGGTGCAGTGAGAGACAGTCATCACTAACCTGCAGGGAGGAACAACCGCAGCCGTCCGAGGGACCCGTCCATCCAGCCACTTGTTTTACCGTGAACTGTGTCATCATCATTGGGCTGAGTGAGTACCTCCGTGCCGTGCGGCACAGCGCTGCCCCTGCGATCCTGCACCTCATCAGGCCCCGCAACCCGCCTGTCATCCATCTCTACCCCATCACCGGGCCCCGGGACAACCAACCCCCCTACCCACGGAGGGGAGAAATAACAACAAAGCTGCTCCCTGTCACAGGCTCCCGGGATCCCCGTCCAGAGCAGCGGTGGTGTCCACACAATCACCACAACCGTGGGTGGCGTCACGGACAATATCCCCAAAACCCAAACGACCCCTTTTCCCTCACGGGCGATGAGCGCCGCTCGAGTCCCCGGGATCCAGCCATCGCTCGAGCCACCGAGCAGCAGCAGCCGTAGAGCAGCGGCAGCCGGACCCGAGCAGTGGGAGAGCGCAGCGTCCCCTCCTCTGCCCGCGACACTTCCAGCTTGGGACTGGTGTGGAGGGTAAAGTGGATGAGGATGCGCAGGAGGAGGCTGAGGAGCATGACATTCCGGAGCTGTAGAGTGTGGGTGAAACCCTGACTGAGGTAGGGCCTGCAAAACTTGGTGTGTGAAGGACGTGTTCCGTCCCTCGCTCAGACTGGGTCCCAGCTTCCACAATATTAACCCAGTGTGACGTCAACGAGATGTAGCGGCCTTGCCCACATGCACTTGTCCACGTGTCTGTGGTTAGGTGGACTTTGGCTGAAACAGCGTTGTTCATGGCACGTGTGATGTTTTGTGACACGTGGTTATGCAATGCGGGGACGGCACACCGGGAGAAATAGTGGCGGCTGGGGACCGAGTAACGTGGGACAGCTGCCACCATCAGGTCGCGGAATGCTTCTGTCTCAACCAGCCTAAAAGGCAACATTTCCAGCGCAAGCAGTCGCGAAATGTTAGCATTTAGAAGTGTGGCATGTGGGGCGTTGGCAGTGTATTTGCGCCTGCGTTCAAAGGTTTGCTGAATGGATAACTGAACGCTGCGCTGGGACAAGGACGTGCTTGATGATGGTGTTATTTCTGCGTGGGCAACTGCAGGTGCAGGGACAGAGGAGGCTTGTTCGCGGGCAGCATGGACAGGGGATTGGCTCGCATGCACAACAAGCGAAGACGTAGCAGTGACATCAGCAAGCACTGCTCCTCGACTCTGTTGTACATCCCACAAAGTCGGGTGCTTGGCTGACATGTGCCTGATCATGCTGGTGGTGGTCAGGCTGCTAGTTTTGGTACCCCTGCTGATGCTGGCACGGCAGGTGTTGCAAATGGCCTTTTTAGAATAATCTGGAGCCAACTTAAAAAACTGCCAGACTCGGGAAGACCTAACATTTGTACAGGCACCTTGTGTCGTGTTGTTCCGGGGAACAGTTGCCTGACGTCTGCCTGGGGCCACCACCCTGCTTCTTACTGCCTGTTGGGATGCCAAGCCTCCCTCCCCCTGTGCACTGCTGTCCTCGCTCTGCATATCCTCCTGCCAGGTTGGGTCAGTTACTGGATCATCCAACATGTCGTCTTCCTCTTCCGCACCCTGCTCCTCCTGACTTCCTGACAATTGTGTCTCATCATCGTCCACCCCTTGTTGAGACACGTTGCCAACTTCGTGAGAACGCGGCTGCTCAAATATTTGGGCATCTGTACATACAATCTCGTCATGACCCACTTCAACAGAAGCTGGCGAGAGGCCAGAATGTGTGAATGGAAACGTGAACGAACAGCTCTTCCGAGTGTCCAAGTGTGGGATCAGTAATGTCCGTGGACGTGTACTCGGCCTGGTGGTAGGAAGGACGATCAGGTTCTGAAATGTGCGGTGCAGTATCACGGCTACTGACACTTGACCGTGTGGAAGACAGAGTGTTTGTGGTGGTGCCAATCTGACTGGAAGCATTATCCGCTATCCAACTAACAACCTGTTGACACTGGTCTTGGTTCAAGAGCGGTGTACTGCTGCGGTCCCCAAGAATTTGGGACAGGACGTGCGAGCGAGTAGATGTGGCCCTTTGTTGTGGCGAAATTAGAGCTTGCACACGACCTCGGTCTCTGCCTGCACCACCATCACGTCCACTTCCTTGTTCGTTGACAACGCCCTTGCGCATTTTGTAATGCTGTGCTGATGTGTATTCACTAGACTTGTGCGTTATATCCAAGTTTTTGCAAAACGCACACAAGTGCAGCGGAAAGCTGCCACCAACAGGCACACACGTGCGGTTTTTAAATGCAAGCACGGAGGCACTAAGAATCTAACAGGTCTCTATCCAGGGACAACGTGGAGCCTCCCAATTTTTGGCTGCCCTGCCAAAGGGCTATACTACAATAGACCCATTTCCTTACAATAGGCACTTCAGGTTTACAGGCCCTCATGCACGTCTCTATCCAGGGACAATGTGGAGCCTCCCAATTTTTGTCTGCCCTGCCAAAGGGCTATACTACAATAGACCCACTTCCTTACAATAGGCACTTCAGGTTTACAGGCCCTCATGCACGTCTCTATCCAGGGACAACGTGGAGCCTCCCAATTTTTGGCTGCCCTGCCAAAGGGCTATACTACAATAGACCCACTTCCTTACAATAGGCACTTCAGGTTTACAGGCCCTCATGCACGTCTCTATCCAGGGACAACGTGGAGCCTCCCAATTTTTGGCTGCCCTGCCAAAGGGCTATACTACAATAGACCCACTTCCTTACAATAGGCACTTCAGGTTTACAGGCCCTCATGCACGTCTCTATCCAGGGACAACGTGGAGCCTCCCAATTTTTGGCTGCCCTGCCTAAGGGCTATACTACAATAGACCCACTTCCTTACAATGGGCACTTCAGGTTTACAGGCCATCATGCACGTCTCTATCCAGGGACAACGTGGAGCCTCACAATTTTTGGCTGCCCTGCCTAAGGGCTATACTACAATAGACCCACTTCCTTACAGTGGGCACTTCAGGTTTACAGGCCATCATGCACGTCTCTATCCAGGGACAACGTGGAGCCTCCCAATTTTTGGCTGCCCTGCCAAAGGGCTATACTACAATAGACCCACTTCCTTACAATGGGCACTTCAGGTTTACAGGCCATCATGCACGTCTCTATCCAGGGACAACGTGGAGCCTCCCAATTTTTGGCTGCCCTGCCTAAGGGTTATACTACAATAGACCCACTTCCTTACAATGGGCACTTCAGGTTTACAGGCCCTCATGCACGTCTGTATGCAGGGGCATTGGTGAACCTCACAATTTTGGACTGCCCTGGCAAAGGAAAATACTACAAAGACTCACTTCCTCAAAATGGGCACATTAGACTCAGAGGCCTTTATGTACGTCTCTTCTCAGGGACATCGGAGTGCCACACAATGTTTTACGTAAAATCTTTCATGTATTAATCTCAAAAAGTAACATACATTAGCTCTATCTCACTATTGGGTATGTGCCCTTAACATTTCCGCCATGAAAATTCATTTTGGTGTCATTTTTGAAGGTTTTCTGGTGAGTCCGTAAAAATGGCGTAAAACGCGGACAAAATTGTTCACAGCTGTGACTTTTGAGTGATAAATGCTTCAAGGGATCTTCGCCATGCTGTTGCCATGTCATTTGAGCACTCTTCTGAGACTTTTGTGCCATTTTTAGGGTTTCTACATGCTGCCGGGGGTCATTTCACAAAAATACTCGGGTCTCCCATAGGATAACATTGGGCTCGGTGCTCGGGCCGAGTACACGAGTATCTTGGGATGCTCGGCCCGAGCCTCGAGCACCCGAGCTTTTTAGTACTCGCTCATCACTACTAGCCAGTGCTATTGGGCACCATTAGGATATTGGATCTGCTCTAAGTGCCAAGACCGATACAGCTGGGCTCTGCCAAAATAGACACAGTGGATTACTATATTATTCTGTATAGGAGCACGTGATTTTGCAAAACCATAGTCCTCTGGGTCAAACCACACTATATCTGAAATATGCTTTAACCCATACAGCATTTTGTTATATATAGCAGGATTTAGATGTTGACTAGCAGGCTGTATTTATACCTTTAAGGAGATTTAGAAATATTACATCATAGATGTTTTTTGGCTTGGGGATGGGTGTTTTTAAGTGTTTTTAATTGTCACTGTGTGCCACAACTCCCAGTGGGGAGATTCATGTACTTTTGTGTGTAATAAAGATTTTCTATTTTTACATGATATTATCTCCTGGTGATCCCTCCATAGGTATACGTCTTCTCCTTAGTTTGTGTTGTGCTTTATTGTATACCTGGAGATCCCACAGGGTGGTGCCCTTCCTAGTTGTTTTTTGATCCCCAGTCTAGGTGCACTCTGTCTCCATTTCCAGAAGGAGGCACACCTATTGTATTTGCAGTTATACTACCTCAAAAACTACTGTGATTCATATACCGTTTCTTACTGTGAAGTTACAGTCTTGTTTGTACATGGATTTAGCAGCAAGAGAACGAAATTGGTCCAATCAATCGTTGGACGTGTTTGGTGCGGCTTTAAATACTGGAGCTGCTGGATCCTCATCAAACGCACATGATGAGAACCAGCAACTCATGCAGGGATTAATTGATTTACACAAAAGAGTGGTCAAAGTGTGGTGGAATGTGAGGACATTAGAGGAGTACAAAAAATTGATAATCACCCCAAGAGGGCTTAGGGTACAAATTTTCCCAGCCTGGGAGATTGATGGGCAATTTAAAGTGATTTGGGAGAAGGGTCTACAAGCCTGTTCTGTTATCCTTTTAGATCTATTAATTGAGCATGATCGCTCACTTCTCACACAATTGAAAGAGGAGATTAAGAATAAGAAACATATCCTATATCAACTTGATATACCAACAGTGGTAACTCCCTTTCAGGGTAGATTAAAAAACATCTTAGATGTGTTCAAAAAGGATATTATTAGTGGTAAGAAAAATAAATTTCAGCGAGACAAAAGTGACTACGCTGAGAACAGGGCATATAGGTGGACACATCGTGGTAATAAACGCCGAATAGTGAGTAGAGTGTCCAACACAGCTCAAACAACATTTGAAGCTTCCTCAAATTATTATTTTATCAATGGACACAAGCGACCAAGAAGGCGTACCAGGAGGGGCCACCGTAAGCCAAAATCCGAGAAGGAAGGCCAGAAGGAATCAGATATGGCAAACACCCCCACAGAGAGAGATGAGGAGCAGGAGGCGCAATTGGTAGCAGCTAAAGGGGATGATCTGCAGGTAGTGAACCTCTCTAGTTACCAGCTATCTAGTATTGAACAATCTCTACTCTCCAAGGGTTTATCCTTTTCCCCGATGAATAGGCTTGACAAATTCACTGTGAGTAAGGGCTGGTTCACACTAAGCGACAGCGACAACGAGGTCGCTGTTACGGCACTATTTTCTGTGACGTAACAGCGACCTTGTAAGTCGCTGTTATGATCGCTGCTTAGCTGTCAAACACAGCAGCCGAAGCAGCGATCATAACCGTGAGAGCAGGGAGCCGCGCACACTGCTTAGTGCTGGCTCCTTGCTCTCCTAGCTACAGTACACATCGGGTTAATTAACCCGATGTGTACTGCAGCTACATGTGCAGAGAGCAGGGAGCCGCGCACACTGCTTAGCGCTGGCTCCCTGCTCTCCTAGCTACAGTACACATCGGGTTAATTAACCCGATGTGTACTGCAGCTACATGTGCAGAGAGCCGGAGCCGGCAGCACAGGCAGCGTGAGAGCTGCGGAGGCTGGTAACTAAGGTAAATATCGGGTAACCACCTTGGTTACCCGATGTTTACCCTGGTTACAGCTTACCACAGCTGCCAGATGCCGGCTCCTGATCCCTGCTCGCTTCATTTCGTCGCTCTCTCGCTGTCACACACAGCGATCTGTGTGTCACAGCGGGAGAGCGCCTTTGAAGAAAACGAACCAGGGCTGTGTGTAACGAGCAGCGATCTCGCAGCAGGGGCCAGATCGCTGCTCAGTGTCACACACAGCGAGATCGCTAATGAGGTCACTGTTGCGTCACCAAAACCGTGCCGTAGCAGCGATTTCGGTAGTGATCTCGCTATGTGTGAAGCACCCCTAAGTATCTTTATATATTTTGTAGGCAACTTATGTTTAAATATCTGTACAGTCGCCAGGAACTTGTCGACATCCTACCACCAGAAGACAGACAAGTCTTCAATGATCTTTTGGGTCTCCTGGAAAAAAATGAGACTGATGGAGGTAAGAAGATACCCTTCTCTGGACGTTTGCTTTCCCAGGCAACCCCTCCCTTCGCTTTATGTCCAGCTATTAACATCTTTTTTAGCAAGGTCTGTAGAGAGATTGAGGAGCTGAAATTAGATAACAACAGAGTTAATAACTTGACATCAGAGGAAAAACAGACTTTGCTAAAACTTAAGGACAATAAGGATTTTCTTATAAAATAAGCAGATAAGGGAGAGAATGTGGTACTATGGCCAACCGAAATGTACACCAGGGAAGCCAAGCGACAACTCTCTAATAGAGAGTGTTATGTGGCATTGCCATCGGACCCAACATCCACTTTCAAAAAGAGTCTGGATAGACTCATATCTGTTGCTCACGGCTAGGACATCATTTCATTGAAAGAAAAAAAACTTCCTTACTACCAAAAATCTGGTAACACCTTCTTTTTATATGTTACCGAAAATCCATAAGGGTAGACCTGAACCCCCCGGCAGACCAATAGTCTCAGTAATCGGGGGTTTGTTTGAAAGACCTTGCATCTATCTAGATTTTTACCTTCGACCTCTGGCACAGTCCTCTCCATCCTATGTTAGGGATTCCACACACCTAATAGAACAGATGACAAATCTTAAAGTTCCCTCTAACACCTTGTTAGTTACCCTAGACGTCGAGTCACTTTATACCTCCATTCGGCATAACTTGCAGGCTGTGTCGTTCTACCTGGTCCGAAGGACAACTGGCAACAGGAGGCATGACTCTTTCATGCTAGACCTCCTCCACTTGGTCCTTGACAAAAATTACTTTGTCTTTGACAGGGTTTATCATCGCTAGACGTCTGGGACCGTAATGGGGGCCTGCTGTGCGCCACCCTATGCAAACATCTTTTTAGGGTGGTGGGAGGAGACACAGGTCTATACATTGGAGAACTACAAAACCCATGTGATCAGATGGTACAGATACATCGACGATGTCCTGTTCCTCTGGTCTGGCACTGTGGTAGAGTGTGAGAACTTTATACTCACCTTGAATAAAAACAACCTCAACATTAGACTGACCTCAAGTATTTCGTCAAACTCAGTAGAATTCCTGTACCTTCGTGTATCACAGGAGAATGACACAATCCTTACAACTCTGTATCGCAAACCCACAGCCACCAACAGTATACTTCACTATAACAGTTTTCATCCGGCCCATGTCAAGAACGGTATACCGAAGGGACAGTTTATGAGGATTAAGAGGAACTGCAGTAAGGATACAGATTTTAATTCTCATGCTCTTGATCTGTCCAACAGATTCCGGGCGAGAGGGTATCCGAAGAATGTGATATCAAGTGCATTGCAGGACTGCAAAAACCTAACATGAGAGACTCTTCTACAGCCAAAAGTACGACGGAGGGAAACTAAAGTGAGTGTTATTACCCCCTTCAATAATCAATGGCAGGACCTGTATGCACTCCTTCATTCCAACTGCGACATTCTTCGGAGTGATAAAAAACTGGCACAATTTCTGGATGTGAAGCCTAAACTGGTTGCTAGGAGAGCTTAAAATTTGGGCGGTATCCTATCCAGAAGCCATTTTAAGAGGCCTGTACAAAATCTGGGGACAGGCGTTAGATTGAGGGGTACTTTCCCGTGTGGGTCTTGCTCGGTCTGTCCCTTTATGTTGGCGAGTGATCATGTCCTTTTACCGATCTTTCCTAGGCGGATCTCCAGCAGGGCTTACCATAACTGCCGCTCCAGGAATGTTGTGTACATACTCATCTGTGACTGCCCAAAGAGTTATGTGGGCCAGACCACCCAAGAGGTAAGGAGGAGGATTCAACAGCATTTCTCTAACATTAATACGGCCAGCATAGATTTAAAGAAGGGGAAAACACTTACCTCCGTAGCCTCACACTTCCTCAGATGCCATGGGGGACGTTATGACAACATCAGAGTTTTGGTTGTAGATTCGGTTACCCCAGACATCAGGGGGGGTAACCATGTTAAGGAACTATTACAAAGAGAATCCAAGTGGATCTATAATCTCACAAGCCTGGCCCCACATGGACTGAATGAAGAATTGTTATATACTGGATTTTACAAAATCTTATGAACTCTGTTTGGTCTTTCTTTCTTTCCAGTGTACCTAATCTTCAATTGGGCTATTCAACCTATGAGTCTTGGGGTTACATTCCCCTTATCCATGCCCACAATGGACGTTCCCTCACCATGGGAGGTAAAAGGTCACAGTACATTCAAATATGGGAAGCAAGGAAAGAAAAAGGAAGGAGGATTGGAGAGAAAGAAAAGGAGAGAATAGCAGAGATAAAGTGAGAGAAAAAAGAAGAGTGAAAAATTAGGACTCAAGATCTATAACATCGAGAAAGGAGTATCTATATTCCAGCTGGCATGATGTCTTGTGACCAAGGGACAGGAACCTTCTGGCTATTATTGCCTGATTATGAACCCTAAGGACTTGTTCAAAAAGGTTTTCCACCTTATGCACCATGTGTCAGGAGTCAATAGGATCCTTGAGCATGGAATGTTTTTCTATGACTTTTTGTATTATCCATACTTCTTCCAATTCGATGCTCCCTCTCAACACTATACTAAAATAGCAGTTTAACCTCCTCCCCTCCCCCTTTGGGTATTTTTCCCGATTATAGGGGTGTACTGCTCTATGAATATTCCTCTCTATTTGCATTCCCGTTCCAACTTATGCAATGGAATTCCTACATTGTGGAGTGTTTTCCATTGTGGGAGCGGTTATGGCCGATCCTTTCTCCTCTGGCACTCCTGTACATGTCTCTTAAATTTGATATTTGTTATTTGTATTTCTTGTACCCATAAAATTTGTCTTGAGAAGCAAAGGGTGCAAGAGACCTACATCTGCTCCATGGCATTGGATATAGCTTTTGGCAGTGCCCAATGCTATATTGAGCCGGATGGGTTCCCTGATTGGGTTTCCTGAATTAGAGAGTCTTCTTATTAGGTATACTTCCCCCCCCCCCCCCCTTTTTTTTTTTTTTTTTTTTTTTTTTGATATATAGTTTTGAGCATCGCTATGATACATACCAAATCGGCTATGCTCTAATACTATATCATCTCCAAATTTTGATACATCTCTCTGATATTCTAAATCATATCAGCAACGGAATTCCTACATTGTGAAATGCTCTCCATTGCGGGAGTATGTTTGGTTGACCCCCTCCTTTTTGGTACTCCTATAAATGTTTGTTATCTGTATGTCTTGTACCCATAGAATCTGTTTTCGGAAAACAAGGGGTACAAGAGACCTCCATCTGGTCTATGGCATTGGCTATAGCTTTTAGCAGTGCCCAATGATATATTAAGCCAGATGGGTTCCCTGATTGGGGTTTTTTTGAACTGGAGAGTCTTCTTTCCACCTCACTAGGTTTACTCCTTACCTATGTTTCTTAATAATATTTACATCCCCCCTTGTCGTGATTCATATTGCCTATTCATTTGCCATGTACTAGGGCTACCTACCTGGGTGGTACATAATACAATAAAATATTTGGCAATATGCTTTGCACTCATGCTTATATTACATCTTCTGGTATTCAGATCTATACCAAGGTTTCTTTGTATGTTTGGACACATAGCATCTATCTGAGATAAGTTTTTATTATACCCAAACCAACCTGTCCACATTTATATACTTGATATTGTACTATCTTTATAAACGTCAAGCTGGTTGTTCCAGAAGAGTGGGTTATTCATGTTTGGACTGCCCTATTAGTTGGCATAAAAACATTCTAAAGTCTCCTGTGAAATACTGTGCACTAATACCCATATTCAACCTAACGGTACTGAAGATTCCAACAAACAGTCCTGTTGGGATTAGGAATGCAGTGCTGGGTCAAGGGTGGGGACTTGCAAGGGTTAATACTTTGGCTTTAGGATAAGTCTCCACTTAACTCAGAGCCTTTCACGATCTTCTGCGCATGCGCCGTGTATACAATGTTCTTTTTCCCTTTTCTTATCTGTATTGCGCCGATTGCTTGAAGTTTGGTCTTTATCTTCACAGGGCATGCGCGGTCTAAGCACTGTGGGGAAGAAATTTTGTTAGTGTGAACTTTTATCCTTTTCTAACCCAACAACTACGTTTTATATGTTTGGATTACCAAGCGCTACATGCAGAATCGTATATACCGTATAAAAGTGTATTTTCAATACCAGCAGCACTGTGAACTTTGCACATGCGCTGTATATGGAATGGGAAGAGCTGAGCTGAATCATGTGACTCAGCCAAAATGGCATCAACCATGCAAAAACGCTGTATACCACAATCTTATGTTCTCCGAGCTGCACACTGGTGAGTGATTATTCAATTTAGTGTTTCTATTGAAATAGGGCACACTTGTGACCACACACTGTCTGTCTTTTTCCCCTGAGGAAGCCCCCTGTATGGGGGCAATACGCGTGGGGTTACTCTGCCAAAAAAATGTATCTCTCTCTTTTCTACTCAGGTGCTATACCCCTATGGGATAGTGAGTATGAATTCACTTGCCCTGTAACCATTTAGATAGGGCATGATCTAGCACTGTGTGGCCAGCCTGCTTTAGTTCAGCATTCAGGTTCTATATACTGAGCATTTGTGCATATTATTGCAGTTAATGTTTGCTTGATAATTCTTAATCAGGACCTGTCTATTCTAGTGAGCTGCTTCTTATCTTTACCAACTAGCCTGTTTCTTTGATTTTTGTATATGCTTATAAGTGCACTTTTTATTAGAACAGGCTAACTTTGCTGGGGGTATTTTTCTTGACCTAGCCAGTGGTATTGGGCACCATTAGGATATTGGATCTGCTGTAAGTGCCAAGACCGATACAGCTGGACTCTGCCAAAATAGACACACTGGATTACTATATTATTCTGTATAGGAGCACGTGATTTTGCAAAACCATAGTCCTCTGGGTCAAACCACACTATATCTGAAATATGCTTTAACCCATACAGCATTTTGTTATATATAGCAGAATTTAGATGTTGACTAGCAGGCTGTATTTATACCTTTAAGGAGATTTAGAAATATTACATCATAGATGTTTTTTGGCTTGGGGATGGGTGTTTTTAATTGTCACTGTGTGCCACAACTCCCAGGCGATATTAAGGTTTGGCAAATGAAAATAAAAAAAAAAAAACCCCACAAACAATGACAGCAAACACTTTGAGTGGTAACTCACCTTCTGGTCACTTCTGTGACATTTCTAGTATATTTCTGACAGCCAACTTAAAAAAAATCCCACCTATAAAATCATAACAGACCAGCACCATCAAATTTATCTAAAAGTAAAGAAAACAACTCAGGTGTGAGCAGAAGGAAGGGGTCACAGGAAGACAGGGCAGAGATTGACAGCAGGGGTGAATTACTAGATAGAAACTAAGAAACATTTGGACTGGTTCACAGCGAGAGAGCTAAACACTTAAAGGGAAGGTGTCGTGCCCCCAAAAAAAAAAAATTTCAATAACTGAAAAAAAAAATTATGTTTTAATGCTTTGTTTAAATATTATTTGTTTTTAATTGAGCAAAATATAAAAATAAAAAAAAAATTAAAAAGTTTGATAGTTTCCACTCAAACATTAGGGGGAGCAGCTGCTGAAATCCTACAGAAATCCCACTGTAGAAATAGCTTGGATTACAGCTGCAGTTAAGTGGGCAGAATCTGCTCTCCTGTGTGTGATGTCACAGCCCCCCCCCCCACCCCCCATCTGGGTGTTTCCAACAGATGAATGAAGTGTAGGGACACAGTGCAGCGCCATTTTGTTGGTGACCACAAATGTCTAAAATGTCACCAAGGACAGCTACATCGTTCTCCTCACATAACGCTCTGCACGCCCTGGTCCAGCAATACTCTGCTGCATGCACGCCTACCCACAATGTTCTGCCACATGCACGCCTGCAATGCTCTGCCACACGGAAGCACGCAGTGTGTACTGTGTATATGTTGTGTGTGACCAAGCACCCAGCATGAGGGCGGCGGAGCCAGCATGTGTATATACTATATACCATGTACTGTGTGTATACATACTATATACAGTGTGTATATACTGTGACCGAGCAGCATGAGGGAGCCGTGTGTATATAATATACCATGTATCGAGTGTATATACTATAAACTGTGTGTATATACTATATACCGTGTATGACCAAGCAGCATGACTGCAATGCTCTGCATACACGACCACCCGCAATGCTCTGCCGCACGCTCACCCACAAAGCTCTGCCACACGTACGCACACGCAATGCTCTGCCACACACACACACAAAACGCTCCTATGGTACGCAGTCTCTGTGCTTGTAGCATGAGGCCGACAAGTGATGGCGCTGATCTCCTCCTTCGGCTGTTATCTGGAAAGCCCAGGGGGCGCGCCCAGGTCACAGCAAGAAGCTCTCCTGTAATAAGCCTAGGGGTCGGAGTCTGACTATCAGAGTGAATGCACAGGTGCTACCATAAAGGAGGAGAGTAACTGTCGTTACACACAGCAAATCCAGCATGGCCACCCCCAGTGCTTTAGTAAAACTAGAATTAAATAAAAACCTGAATAAACTGAGTTTAATTTTGTATTAAAAATACTTGATTTCTTAATCACTATTAATACAAAAATAAAAACGTAACACCTTCCCTTTAAGATGGAGAAGATATAGACAGGTGTGAACTAGGATCAAAGATTTAGAAAAATATTGTATTCAGAGGAGAGTGCAGTTATTGTAGCAATATGACATACCAGTAGAAATTGAGATACAGGAGATACATTGTCTCACATCTTCCCATTGAACACATTCCTATACCTCTGTCCTCATTTACATGTCTTACACATCTGCCTTTGTGCACACACCTGGGTCCTTCATTAAAATGACAGTATCAGCAGTGATGCCCGAATGACCACCAGTTATGAGACCATCTCCTAACACTAGTAATTGTTGTGTGGACAGTAGAAATTACCTGCAGGTATATTGATGCTGCAAACATTAGTGCAGGTATCCAGACTGTAATTATCCATAACAGTGAGGTCTGCCAGGTTTAAATACTTGGCAGAGGCACACGTTCAGTTTCTTCTTCGGCTGTCTCTGCTGCCATTTTCATATTCAGTTCTCTTCTGTCAGTCACCTGCGCCTCAACAGATCAGTGTCCATACAGTAGACAGTCCTGAAGGTTGCGAAGTATCATTAACCTTTACTACCTTTAGATTGTATTGTTGTGTGCCCCCTGCATTGCTGTATATTACTCATTTATCTTCATAGGGAAAGTGAGTGATAGATTGTCCACCCAATCTTGCAGGTATGACATGGGTGGGATTCATAGACTGTTGTGTTAAGGTATTTTGCTTTGTGTGTAGTATCTAGTAGAGAAATATACTGTACACTTTTGTATGTTTAATAAATTTCATTTTACATGGTTCGTCTCAGATGCATGCAATATATAAAGGAATAGATAGCATTAAGCGTGTATTATTATTAGTTAAATGTGATATCAGGGGTTGCCAATATTACATTAACAAGTCAGGTTATCGACATTAATATTGGCATGTGTCCTGATGAAACATTTACACAAAAAAATAAGAATATTTTTACATCTTTTTTAACGTAACTTTTTTTATCTTAATCCATGCATTACAATACCTTGCAGTACTCTAATCACAGCTGCAATGTACTGCATTGATCAATCACTGCAGGTCAGGGAAGCTGTCAGAGCTGCACTGAAAGTAGCCATAGGGATCATGCTGCAGGCTTCCTGTAGCCAGGTGACCCAGAGGTTGTTATCATGACATTGGGAAAGCAGAGTCCCTGGCGGCGATTGTGGCAGGCACAGTGCTGATGCTCGTGCGATCACCAGGACGTACCTGTGTGTACTTTGTCTGGAACCACTTCCCTTCCAAGACAAGTAGGTACATCCATAGTCGTTAAGGGGGTTATGCAAACCAAACTGAACTGCAATATCACAAAAAGTGGCCATATGCCATAATTTGGGACTGGACACAAGAATCCAGTATCAACCCTTCAAAATAAGCATCCAAGTTGTGTAATAACATCGATACTAGACAACATGGCATCTTTATTACAACCCTGTCCACAGGCTGTGTACTGTAATGCACCTCTGTCCCATTTATTTCAATTGAGCCAACTTTTAATCCCAAACCAGCCTTAGGCCCTGTGCACACACTGTTACCAGCTTTTTTGCTGCAGAAATTTGAGAAAACTGTTGTAACCTTTCTGCAGACGTTCCCCAGCAAAACCTATGGGGAAAAAAAAAAAATAAATAAAATAGCTGTGCGCACACTGCGTTTTTTTCCCCTCAAGAACACTTTCTGCAGAATTTGAGAAAAAGAATGTGCATGTCACTTCTTTTCTGCAGGTACCTGTGTTTGCCATAGATTATAAAAAAAAAAACCTCCGCATCAAAACAGTGTCAAAAACACATGCGTTATTGGTGCGTTTTTTGAACACCAGTGCACTAATCTTTCAGCCTCAAGAAATCTGAGAAAAATCTTTTCTAGTGCGCACAGGACCTTATATTTCCCCAAGCCTTGCCAACATCTTTAAATCAGGTTTCTCCAAGAATGACATGCACAGCAAAAGCCAAGCACGATACAAGCCAGTGTATACAAGTCCTAAAGGTCGGCTAATCCTTAAGGCTATGTGCGCACGAGAAAAGTATTTTCTCAACAAATTTAAGAAATTTGAGTGAAGGATTAGCGCACCTGCATCAAAAAAACGCACCAATAACGCACCGAACGGTGCGTTTTTACCGCGTTGTGGTGCTTTTTTTGCAGGTTGGACCCTGTTTTTTTTTTAATGCTTTAACAGCAATATAGATAATAGATAGATAATGGAAAGATGGATAGATTAATAGCTAAATAGATAGATAATGATAAAGGAAAGATGGTTAGATAATTGATACAAATAACTAGATAATGAATAGATAGATAGATAGAAAGATGGATAAATGAAAACATTGATTATCAATAGAGGACAGATCACTATCTATAGAGTCCCTGTGAGGACACTGCAGTTCTTGTGAACGGTAATGTGTTCACATTACCGACCATGAGAAATGATCTGTAGTTACCCCTGCAGCATCGCTCACTGAACGAAATTGCATTGAGTATGTGTCAGACGCAGCTGGATGCAAGAGTCGTGGGACCTGTGTGGATTACGACGGAGCTGTGTGTTGGGGGAAGGAGGGGGGGGGGTAATAAAGTGGTGAAGATACCTTTAAAAGGATTTTTCGGTGTTTGTGTTTATTTACTTTACTTACGGGTTAATCATGGAAGCTGTCTCATAGCTGCTGCCATGATTAAGCTAGGACTTAGTGGCAGCGATGCGCCGGTAACACGCCAACATTCTCGGGGCAGCGGCGAGCTGATATTCTTGGCTGGGGGGGGGGGTATTAGCCATGGCTCTCACCCTCCCCAGCCTGAGAATACCGGGCCGCCTCTGTTTACCTTGGCTGGACAGTAATAATACAGCGGAGCCCAAGCCCACTTTTTTTTAATTTCTAATATGTATGTTTGATTTCTATGTGCATTGTATATGTGTGTGTGTGTTTACTCTGCTCAGCTTCCTCTTCCTGTCATAAGGACATCCCTTCCCTGCAAAAGGCAGGGCAGTGATGAATTATGTCCCAAATAACGCAAAATAACGCGGGAATAACGCAGGAAAACGCACATAATTTGCTACCTGCGTTATTCCCTGCGCCATGTCATGATTACATTACAGTCAATGGAGTGAATAACAGCTGCAGAAAAGAAGTGACATGCTCATTTTTCTCAAGAAAATCTACTGAAAGAATTTTGAGAAAAAAAAAAAGCGCAGTGTGCGCACAGCTAGTTTTTTTTTCCATAGGTTTTGCTGTGGAATGTCTGCAGAAAGTTTACAACCAGTTTCAAGAAATTTCTGCAGCAAAAACGCACATAATATGCAGGTAAAAATGAAGGTACGCACAGGGCCTAAGGCCAGAATCACACTTGCTAGTGCCTCGCGTGTAACTCGCGCGAGTCTCATGGTAGAACCCGGCTTGGCTGCACACTCCCCTTACAGGAGCGGGTCGGTTGCATGCATCTCTATGCAGCTCAAACTCTCCTGTATGCATAGTTTGCGGCCAAGCCGGGTTCTACCATGAGAGACTCGCGCGAGTTACACACGAGGCACTAGCAAGTGTGATTCTGGCCTAAGGGTGGAAACACATCTATGCGAGTAAAATCGGTCCGACTGGGCTGAAAAAAAACTCTGCTGATTTTAGTGCACGTTAGGTCCGAGTGCAACGCAAGTGCGATGCTTTTTCTGAATAAATTAATGATTTTACTAGCGTGTGTAATGCGTATTTTTTACTATGTCATCTGCCATTCAGCGCTGCTACATGGCCGCTGACAGCAGACACAGACAGCCATGCAGCAGAGCTTAATGGCAGATAGACACAGAGAGCCACACTGTCAGAATGAACTCGGGTGAACTTCACCCGACTTCATGGTCATGCTGCGGCTCTGTCTGTGCCGCGTCCTGATTAGCGGTCACCTGTGAAGGACTCAGTGACCGCTAATCCCCTGAGTGACTGAAATTAGCAGCCCTCTCTCATATACTCACCGATTCCCAGCGCAGTGCGGCGTTCACACTGCTGCGGCGGCTTTTACTATTTTGAAAAAGCCGGCCACTCATTAAACAATTTCATATTCCCTGCTTTCCCCGCCCACAGGTACCTATGATTGGTTGCAGTGAGACTCCTCCACGCTGAGTGACAGGTGTCACACTGCACCCAATCACAGCAGCTGATGGGCGGGTCTATACTGTGCAGTGAAATAAATAAAAAAAAAAAAACTTAGATTAATCATGCAGGGTGTCTCAGACGCCTGACATGATTAATCTAGGATTTAGTGGCAGCTATGGGCTGCCATTAACTCCTTATTATCCCGATTTGCCAACGCACCAGGGCAAATCGGGAAGAGCCGGGTACAGTCCCAGAACTGTCGCATATAATGTATGTGGCAATTCTGGGCGGCTGCTGACTGATATTGTTAGGCTGGGGGGCTCCCCATAACGTGGAGCTCCCCATCCTGAGAATACCAGCCTTCAGCCGTATAGCTGTATCTGGCTGGTATTAAAATTGGGGGGGACCGCATGCCATTTTTTTTTTAAATTATTTATTTATTTTACTGCACAGCATAGACCCGCCCACCGGCTGCTGTGATTGGTTGCAGTGAGACAGCTGCAGTGAGACAGCTGTCACTCAGCGCAGGTGTGTGTCTCACTGCAACCAGTCATAGGCGCCGTGGGCGGGTAAAGCAGGGAATACGAGATTGTTTAATGAGCGGCCGTCTTTTTCAAAAGAGGAGAAGCCGCCAGAGCAGTGTGAACGCCGTGCAGCGCTGCGCTGGTGATCGGTGAGTATGAGTGAGGGGGGGGGAGGGATAGACCGACATGGACAGAGAGTGAGGGACAGAGATAGTGACCGACGCAGAGAGAATAGAGTCCGAGAGGGAGACACCGACTGACAGAATAGTGATTGACAGACATTGTGAGACATCGCTCGTTTCCAGATTTTTAGAAAACATGCGAGAAATGTATTTAGAAAATCGCATGTCATTAGGATGGTGAGTGCCATCCCGTGACATCCGATTATTTACACGCTCCCATAGACTTGCATTGGAGAGACTCACAGTAGAAACTCGCAAAAAAGCAGCATGCTGCGATTTTTCTCAGTCCGATTTGGACTGAGAAAAAAAAAAAAAAAAAAAAAAAATCGCAGATGAAAGCTGAATCATTCACTAACATGTGTCCGAGTGCAATGCGAGATTTTCTTGCATTGCTCTACTGCGAGAAACTCGCAAGTGAGAAGCAGCCCTAACAGCTATAATAGTACCATGTAAGAGAAGGTAGGGAGTGTGTGATGACCAAACAACAACACAAAAGTCAGATATTTCTAATTTTATTTATTTTTGAAAGGACACAACTTTCGTCAATGTATATAACCAGAATAAGAAGGAACGTTCAATAAATACTTTAATACCCCAGGGTTGGATTACACTTCCGTAGTGGGTGCTTTCACATCAAGTATTGTAGTGCAGCCACCAACTAGTCAGGATCTGGAAGGTGGCCAATATTAGGCTACATGCGCACGCTGCTTTTTTTCCTGCTTTTTTGGCTGCAGTTTTGTCAGCTGAACTTTCTGACATCTGACTTCCCAGCAAAGTCTATGAGAAGTCAGATTTGTCATGCGCACACTGCAGTTTATTTGTCAGCGTTTTTTTTGTCAAAAGTTTGTGACAAAAAAAATGCAGCATGTTCATTCTTCCTGCGTTTTTGTCAACATTTGTCACCCATTGAAAACAATGAGGGCATCAAAAATGCAGGAAAAATGCATGCTAATCAAAAGTTGTGCATTTTACCTGCGTTTTTGCTAGCAAAAACGCAGGTGATTTGTCAGGAAGTGAGGTCAGGCAAGTGGTCCCGTCCTCCAATGTGTTCCCCGAAGTACCGCTGTCCCCAGGGGAGAAGATGTGGAGGACGGGACTATCAGCAGCGGCAGCGAGAGGGGAATGGACATTGGCAGCTGAAAACATTGATTTTTCCCTCTCGCTGCTGCCGCCGCTGATAGTCCCGTCCTCCACGTGTTCCCCGAAGTACCACTGTCCCCAGCGTGCACGCACAGGGGAGATGATGTGGAGGACGGGACTATCAGCAGCGGCGGCAGCGAGAGGGAAAAATCAATGTTTTCAGCTGCCAATGTCCACCCCCCTCTCGCTGCCGCTGCTGATAGTCCCGTCCTCCACGTGTTCCCCGAAGTACCGCTGTCCCCAGCGTGCACGCACAGGGGAGATGGACCCCTCTCACTGCCACCGCTGAAAGTCCCCGCCTCCACGCTCCTGCCGCCTCCACGCTCCTGCGCGATCAGCTGGGCTGTCACTGAGGTTACTCGCGGCCACCGCTGGATTCAGCGGTGGCCGCGGGTAACCTCGGTGACAGCTCAGCTGATCGCGCGGCTGTCTTCATTAGCTGCATGGAGGTGACCGGAGCGGCGGTGTCTGCTGCTTCTCCGGTCACCTCCATGCAGCAGAGCTGAATGCGACGCTGGAGCATGCTGGATTACGCCGACATGGAGGGTTTGTCGGGGTTAATAAACTGTTAATGAGGGAATGTGTTTTTTATTTCTAATAAAGGATTTTTCGGGTGTGTGTTTATTTACTGTAATTTACAGATCAATCATGGAAGGTATCTCGGGGAGACGCCTGACATGATTAATCTAGGACTTATTGGCAGCTATGGGCTGCCAATAACTCCTTATTACCCCGATTTGCCAACGCACCAGGGCAAATCGGGAAGAGCCGGGTACAGTCCCAGAACAGCCGCATCTAATGGATGCGGCCATTCTGGGCGGCTGCTGACTGATATTGTTAGGCTGGGGGGCTCCCCATAACGTGGGGCTCCCCATCCTGAGAATACCAGCCTTCAGCTGTATGGCTTTATCTGACTGGCATTAAAAGTGGGGGCGATCGCACGCCAGTTTTTTTTAATTATTTATTTCTAATTTTTTTTTTTCAATTCAACAAGCTTTATGGGCTTGTTGAACTGAAAAATACATGGAACAATTGTTGACAAAACTGCAGCCAAAAACGCACCAAAACAGCAGCAAAAATGCACCAAAAAAGCACCTACATTTTTTGTGACATTTCCAGGCTCTCTCTGACAAGGTGCAGTTTTGGCTGCAGTTTTGGCTGCAGTTTGTGAACACGAAAAAGAAGCAGCGTGCGCATGTAGCCTTAGGGAAATAATTCAATGATAACCTTCATGGGCAGACTGGATATACCAAAAATAAAAGTGAACCAGAAATCTGAGTACTGCAAATCAAACAGATATACAATGCCTTTATAGTGAAAAGTAAACTTTACAGCATCTGGTAGATTTGATAACCAAAATATAAGGGGGTGATCGCTCTGAGGGCTCAATATGAACTATTAAAGAGTGACTATGTGAAAGTACCGTATTTTTCGGACCATAAGACGCACTTTTTTCCCCCCAAATGTTGGGAGAAAGTGGGGGGTGCGTCTTATGGTCTGACTATAGGGCTGCGGCCGGGAATGTGGGTGCTGTGGTGGAGCGGGTCATCGGGGGCACGAGCAGGCTGCAGCAGCGCCTGCCGTGACCACGTGGGCCCGCTCATTACATATGCACGCCCATCCTCCCGCCCATCATCTCTCAGCGAACACGGCGCTGACAGGTGGGCGGGATGATGGGCAGGGTGATGCGCGCATAATTAACAGCCGGCCGTGATCACCCCTGGCAACTACAGCCTGGAGTGATCATGTGCGGCTGTATTCACTGCCCCCCGTGCATCATTATCAGCGCGGGGTGCAGTGAATCAGTACACTCACCCGTCACAGCGTGTGGAGCAGTCACCGCGTGTGGAGCCGTCACCGTCTGCAGCATCGCGCGATGTCTTCCTGTCTGTGCCGGTCAGCTGATCTGGTCACTAGCGGCGTGCACAGCGATGACGTCATCGCTGTGCGCGCCGCTAGTGTCCACCAGCTCAGCTGACCGGCACAAACAGGAAGACATCGCGCGATGCTGCAGACGGTGACGGCTCCACACGCGGTGACGGCTCCACACAGCGGCGCTGCAGCTGAGACAGAGATCGGTGCTTCAGGGAGTGAGGAAAGGTGAGTATAAACGTTTATTTTTTTTTTTCTGTGCCACAGGCCATATACCAGGATGGGGGTATAACATGAGCAGGATGGATGGGGGAATAACATGAGCAGGATGGATGGGGGAATAACATGAGCAGGATGGATGGGGGAATAACATGAGCAGGATGGATGGGGGAATAACATGAGCAGGATGGATGGGGGAATAACATGAGCAGGATGGATGGGGGAATAACATGAGCAGGATGGATGGGGGTATATCATGAGCAGGATGGATGGGGGCATATCATGAGCAGGATGGATGGGGGTATAGCATGGGCAGGATGGATGGGGGTATATCATGAGCAGGATGGATGGGGGGTATATTATGAGCAGGATGGGGGTATATGAGCAGGATCATATACAAGGCAGGAGGATCCTTACCAGAATGGGGTACCTTAGTAGAGAATTTGGGGACATTACCCCATAACAGTGTCAGCAGCAGATCCTCGCCCCATAACAGTGTGTCATGACCATATTTTTTGGTTAAAATTTTATTTTCCTATTTTCCTCCTCTAAAACCAGGGTGCGTCTTATGGTCAGGTGCGTCTTATAGTCCGAAAAATACTGTAAACTAAGGGTAGGAAATCATTGAAGCCACTCTGAACTCAAGGTGGGGGTTTCAATGCAGCGATAATGCACAAAGCATCAAAAAGCTTAATGGCTATTAAAAGTAAAAGAATTGTGTGGAAGAAATTAGTAAGAAGTGCAATACCATTTTAAAAACATACTAGAAGGCAAGTGGAGAAGACAGTAGCGCCACAAGTCTTTCGCATATCAATTTTTTCTCCTTCACAGTATTATGTAGATTTTATGTTAGTGCCTGCTAAGAGTGACGTTTGCAGAGGGCAAAATGCTGTGGTTGGTGCTACAGAGGCCGATGGATGAATGACATGATGAGAACTAAATTGGCCTTGCTTTGGTCATGGGATAAAAGTGCACGTTTGGCTGATGCACAAACATCAGCAAAAAAAAAAAAAAAATTACCAAAAACATTTGAAGACGTGATGCAGAAGACATATCAAATAAGGAATCCTCATAATTACTTCAGGCCCAGTTCACACTTCCCCCATTAGATGGAGAATCTGGATATACAGAAGGTAGGTAGGCGAGATATGGATGGCATATATTGGAATAACGTTTGTATACTGTAAACCAGAAAGATGGATGAAACTAATCTCATCAATGTCAGACTTTGAAAAGCCGAGTACATTACACCAGTTTAAGGGGAAGTGGCAATCCTGAAAAGAATGAGGTTTCCCCAACAATACCCCATGTATTAAATTGCACAAGTGGCCAAAGACCACACATAATGAAGGCGACATGAGCACTTCCAGCAGCAGTCATGATGGAGTCAGTCTTTGCTGCTTGTCATCACCATCATTATTTCAGTAGGTGCCCTCTGGTCCACTTTCACTTCTTTGGTCTCCCATCTTCACAGACAAGACAAGACACTCCTGGCTATCCATTCAGCAAATAGACGACCACTTCATAGGTACACATCATTATCGCTGTGTTAGGGATCTGTCTAACCAGGTGAGTAGTGAGACCACGGTACAAGGAGCCATAGCCTTCCTCCTTCACAACCAACGACAGCGTCTGGAAGAAAGCTCTGTATTTTGTCCCCTCTTCGCGTAGTCTCGTCCGTACGACCTCTGAAATGAAGGGGGGGGATAAAAATATGAATTGACCGAACAAGAGAAAGTGAATCATTGCTGCAACTTTGCATGTCACACACACACACACACACACACACACACACACTATTTAAAGGGGATGGACATTGGACAGCACCCTTTTTATACCCCTTAAATGAGCTGGCAGTAGTTGTATGCAAAAAAAAATAGAATATAAAAAAAATAAGCGTTGAGAGCTTCAATTAGAACCAAATATTGAATTTTTCATAAGCCTGCCCATAAAGTAGTTGATTCACCTTTCTACTTATATATACACACACACTGCACAAAAAAATAAAAGGGAACACAAACAAAATGGTGTTCCATTATATTTATTTATAGCAGTATATATGGTTAACTTGCAAAAAGTTGAAGGACACTGATCATTGAAAAAAAAATAAAAAATATATAAAATGAACATACAACCAAAATTGCCACAAGGAGGCAGTGTTTACCCCCTACAAATTTGTTGTATATATAGTACTGTGTACTTACCGTGGGGATATGCTATTGAGGTGGCACAAGTCTTGGAAGTTGCAGCTGCCAACATGAGTCCAGCAAAGTCAGAAGCTTCTTTTGCAGACTCCTCATTGTCATCAATGGTTGATGCAATCTTATGTTCCAGCAGTTTGCGTTTAATACTTTCGTAAATAACAAAGTGGATAACAGTTTCAGAGATGCCGGCATACGAGGCAGACATGCCCCTGTAAAAACCCTTCACACCATCTGCTTTGTACACTTTGCGGATGCACTCCAGAGCACTCATCCGTATTTCACCTCTGTTTCTAGAGGGGGAGGAGAAAAAAAAAAAAAAAAAATATAATGTTATAGAATGTTATATGTAGAAAGATATAGAATTGCTGTATTTTATTTTGTCTAGCACCCACATGGCGGACTGAGCCCATCTACGTATTAGTCGTTTCTTTAACCATCAATGGGGAAGGAGAGCGTGGCAATTCAGACTTTCCTGTAGATAGTGGCAAATTACCATAAGTCCCATAGTGGCAAATTATCATAAGTACCATGAGAGTGGAGACTTCACAAAAAGGTTGTTACGGGGTGGTTTCATTAGGCATTGCCATTTTGGTCCTGGCCTCTTTATGGTCAAGAAGCCAACTGCTCCACAACCTATTACCTTTTTGATGGCAAGTACTCTAAGACCATGTGCCCACGAGGAAAGTGTCCTGCGAATATATCCTCTGGAGGTCCCAGAAATCTGCAGCACAACTTTGAATTGGGCTGCGTTTTTTCCGTGCGGAGGTCCAGCAGAATGTCCTGCGGATATGCTGCAAGCATTCTGCATTAAGGATAAAGTACCATGGCTTGGCCACTGCATGCTCAATGCAGACAAGTGCTGGAGTGATCGGTGAGTTCATAGTTACCTGTATCGCACAGCAACTTTGTTTCCGACCGGCTCCTGGACGAGCTCCGGCTGTCAGATGACCGGAGATCGGGCGGTCACATGACCACAGCTCGTGCAGGCCCCACCCACCTCTTGTAGCCCGCTCCTGGCTCCGTCCCGGTCTTCTACACCGAAGGAAGAGTCTCCAGTGTCTTCAATCAAGGCAGGTAAGTATAGAGATTGCGCGGAACAATCTGCAGGAATAATTGATATGCAGTTCTTTGTGGCTGTGGAAAATCCTCAGCATTTCCCACAGGTGCAAAATCCGCAGCATTGAAACCGCACTACCCAAATCCCATAGGATAACATGGGGAGTGCCTGTACTTGCGTAAACCTGCAAATTTGTCTGGAAAAACTGCAGGTTTTCCACAGCAAAATCCAAATGAATTTTGTCCTGTGGGCACATGGCCTAACTAGTCCATCAGCATCCATCATGGGATTAAACCCTAAGGCCATGTTCACACGTTGCATTTTTTCTATGTTTTTTGTCATGGGTTCTATGCAAATTAAAAGTTGCTTTTACAGCAACAAAAAAAAAGCTATACGGCTATGTGCACACTAGAAAGTGCATTTTTCTTGAGGGGAGAAAAAAAAAAAAAAAAAACAACAACACAGACGCCCCTAAAAGAATCCCGCACCCGCGGTAAAAACCCGTGGTAAAACCGCACCCTCGTTTATGCCGAGATTTTCCGCAAGTTGATCCCCGCGTTTTTTACTATTATCTATGGCAAAAAAACGCAGGTACCTGCAGAAAAGAAGTGACATGCACATTTTCTCAAGATATTTTCTCAATAAATTCTGCAGAAAGAATGTTCTTAAGGAAAAAAAAAAAAAAAAAAAAAAAAAGTGCGCACAGCTATTTTTCTCCCGCATAGGTTTTGCTGGGAAATGTCTGCAGAAAGGTTACAAACATTTCTCAAGAAATTTCTGCAGCAAAACCACGCTTAAAAACGCAGTATGCGCACAAGGCCTAAGGCTTCATAAATATAATGCCCACGACTTATTTTCTTGACAAATTGAAAACTGCTGTGTTTTTAAAAAAAAAAAAAAAAAAAAATCTTGTCAACTCAGCATTTTTTGCTGCTTTTGAGGTGAATGAAACATGTCATGGTTGACAAAACACCAAGAACACAGCAAATCCTGTTTTTCGGAAACAGCTTTTTAACTGCCAAGAAAGCAGAAAAAAAAAAAAAAACAACAGCAAAAACACAACATGTGAATACAGTCTTAAGGTAAGGCCAGACATCGAAGCTGTAATTTTTTACATTGTAAAAAATCTGTTTCACCCTCAAAAAAATGTAAATGCCACACAGTTCGCCAAATAAAACTGCTGTTCTACACAAAAAAAAACCCAAAAAAAACCCTGACCACCTTCACCATATGGACAGAAGTATTATGACAACCTTACTCCATGCATTGGAGTTAAGGCCCCGTTAAACGCGTCGATTTATCGTGCGATCGCATGTGCGGCACGGGCAATGTGTTGCCCGTGTCGCACAAACTAACTCCCGTCACACGTACTTCCCTCCCAAACGACCTCGCTGTGGGCGGCGAACATACTCTTCCTGAAAGGGGAGGGACGTTAGACGTCACACAGCGGCGCCCAATAGAAGCGGAGATGAGCGGGATGTTAACATCCCGCCCACCTCCTTCCTTTCTCATTGCCGGCGGGACGCAGGTAAGCTGTGTTAGTCGTTCCCGAGGTGTCACATGGAGCGATGTGTGCTGCCTCAGGAACGACGAACAACCTGCATCCAGGAATGTGACCGATATTTTGAAAATGAACGACGTGTCAACGAGCAAACGATAAGGTGAGTATTTTTGCTCGTTCACAGTCGCTCGTAGCTGTCACACGCTACGATATGTGAAACGATGCTGGATGTGCATCAAGTAATCAGTGATCCCAACGACATATCGCCCGATATATAGCGTGTAACGGGTCATTTAGTCCCACTGCCCTTTGTGTATAAAATCCAGGCCCCTCACCAGGTTGTCTGCCTTTATCGACACTTATGAAATACATGTGTAGTGATGAATATTGCTGCCCTCTGATGGATAAGTCTAGTTTAGCAAATTCTTGAAAAATGTATCCCGCTAGTTGTAAGTCAGGTGTAGAAATAGTATTATGGCATTGTTTTTTTTAGAAATTTAAATACAAGACACTGGACAAATTCAGGCTTTCAATTTGGTGACAGTGAGGAAGACCCTTTCTGTTCCCCTTGACTGTACCCCAGTGCTCAAAGCAAGGTTTATGAAGACATGGTTGGGGGAGGGAAGCTGGTGTAGAAGAACATTACTGGATGCACAGACATCTTGCCCTCAAAACACCTTGGGAAGAAATAGCATTGAGGAATTGTGAGCCAGGACCACCCGACCAACAATGGTGTCTGATCTTACTTTTCTGAATGAATGGGCAAATATAACACTCAAATGTTTTGTTTTTTCTTCCGAAATGACCCTACATTTGCAGATACCCTTGGCATGAACACCCCCCCCCTCGGATTCATCAGAGTGCCAAAAACATAGCTCTGGTGTTTTATGCCAATTTTGGCCATCTCCACCAAAATAGGTGGAGCGGGTAAGTAATTGGAGCATGGCTACACCCCCCCCTTACATTACTCCAACCCCTATACCAGGAGTGACATTTCTAGTGAGGTACATACACGAGATGCATCAAATTAACATTGCATTAACCCTGCAAGCCCCTTAAGACTGGCGTATGGAGGCATTTCATAATTTTGGCCTACATATTTTAATTTAACCTTCCAGTTAGTGCTAGGGTAACAGAGTATCGCACATAAAGGGACATGTGTTGCCAAGCCACTAAACTTACCTTGCGTCCAGCTGCAGCCGTGTTTTTACTAGCCAGATGGGATTGGTGGCAGTGATTGCGGTAAAGCCTGAATAAAATGAAACAATTATTCGATATTATACCAAATGTAACCAGTCAGTGGTGACAACATGCACTAGTGACAGGAAAAGTTCTACAGAGCTTCAGAGGAAAAGGATCATCTAGGTGTAAGAGCTAGGGGGTGCATATATCAATATTAATGTAAATCTACAACTACTAAGCCCCAACCACCCAACCGCAAGTCAATCTTATACTCTACAAAATATCGTAGATGACTCCAGGCATGAATACTTGCTTCAACTGGGTAATCTAAAAATTTTAAGAACTTACAAGGGCAATCGAAAATTGCACCAAAAGGACAATTCTATTGCCCATATGATAAAGTACTCTTCAAGAACTTTATCAGATAGAAGGGTGGGAGGGTTTTAACAGCAATAAAAGGGCATTAAAATGGGAAATTACACCATGGCAGCTGAGGTTTTAGTAGTGTTAACTAAACCAGAGCGAGTCTATATACATAAAAGGAATCCAGGAATAGGGGAAAACAAAAGAACATTAGAAATAAATTCCTAAATACTGTTCATTTGTAAACAACTCCTTTTGCCTGGGAAGGGTCTCTACTGTATCTTAAAATGGTCTCCTTGTTAGACAAACCAAAATGCTAACAGGTATGGTGCCAGTGAGCATGTGCAGCAGGAAGGAGGCGAACAGTGAACTGGGGAGAGCCGGGATAGAGGTAACATCCCATATCTACAGAGATTACAAGGGAACAGGGGCGGTCTGACTGCACATGCTCACAGAATTAAGTCCTTTATTGTTAATAGTAGCACAGACAATTTAATGTACAACAGTGATAACTTCCCTAGACAACATGAAAGCAGTTAGGAATTTAGCTCTAATGACACCTTTAGCATCATATTTTCACTTAAGCTATTCCTGGAGAACCCCAGTAAAGGAGAGGGAGTTTGTCACCCCCAAGGCTCAAATTAAACCTAAATACTGCACACTTGTTGGGCTTTAGCATATGCAGAGCTAAGGATTGAAAGCAGGCAACACTCACTCTGGGCAAGCAAGCGCTGTCAATCATGTTTAGGTGGAAGACTGAAGAATGCCAAGTGAGGTGACGGTAGAGAGCACAGAGAACCCCTAATTTGCCTCTGCAATAAAAAAAAAACAAAAAAACTCCTTTTTCAACTAAAACGTAATTAAATTTATACTATACAGATGTTTAAAAAGGAGCCAAGTCCACTATGACTGTGGAAGTTCAATATGAGTTTTGGGGGCGACAGACAACCTTTATATAGTCCAGTCTAACAATCCTCTCGCTAAGCACTTCCCATGTCATAGCACACATGCTCTGCATCTCCAGTACAGCATTAAGAAAAGTAAAACATAGGAAAAATGTGAGAGATGATGACTTGTATGTGGTTATTTTCAAAGATATGGCCATAAAAATGCAATGTCCATATCTAGAAAGAAAAAGTGCTGCTCATGCAGTGCCAGAGATGATTGAGAAGAGACTATGGTGGGCTCATACACCCCGACGTACCCTCCATTCACACAAAACACTCATGAAGACAGGCGGCAAACCAGATGATTTGGCCCACAAGGATGTTTTAACCATAACCCGACATTAGATAGATGCAGCATTTACTCTCAGCTGAACTCATTTAGCAAATCCTGGTAAAAAGGAAAGAGTTAAGTCCCAATCTTCTCCAGGAGATCGGCTGTGCAGTGCATTCATTTTAACATAAAGGATGTCATCTACTTGTGCAATTGAGAAATAAAAAAAAAAAAGCGGAAACTGCTCCTAGTGAACAAGTCTGAGATTACAAAGCACGCGCTCATTTCGTTTGTTTTACTATGTTGTCTGACCTCATTCATTGTCAGAAAGTTACACAATGAGTTTGTCTTGTAATGCTGGGACAAGATCATGAATTTGGCTCATTTTCAATGGGACTCTGCCCAGAACACACAAAAATCTAGATAATATCCCAAATTGGCATGCGGACTAAAGATGCCACCGTGCAGATTGCCTGCAAATAAAACTCTGGCCAATGTAAAGTTGTAATAACCCGTATAATAAGTTAACTGATAGGTGGACTGCTAACATGCAGACAGTCCCAGTATATCATTCACAATTGTTGAATAGTTTCTTTAGATGGACAATCTGAAACATTTGTTAAGTCTGAGGGGCCGTGAAAAAACTTTTGTGGGGATGGCACTGTACAGATTAGGGAATATACAGTGCACACTTACACTACAGTTCAAAAGTTTGGGGTCACCCAGACAAATTTTGACTTTTCCATGAAAAAAAACCAAAAAACCCACACTTATTTATCAAATGCGTTGCATAATGAATAGAAAATATAGTCCAGACATTGACTAGGTTAGAAATAATGATTTACTTCAAATAATAATTTTCTCCTAACGTTTCTTTCGTCACAGAATGCTCCTTTGCAGCAATTCCAGCTGTTAATTTGCTGCGGTAATCTGGAGATATTTCACCCCATGCTTCCACCCTCCCACAAGTTGGATTGGCTTGATGGGCACTTTTTGCGTACCATACGGTAAAGCTGCTCCCACAACAGCTCAATAGGGTTGAGATCTGGTGACTGGGCTGGCCACTCCATTACAGATAGAATACCAGCTGCCTGCTTCTTCATTAAATAGTTCACGCATAATTTGGAGGTGTGCTTTGGGTCATTGTCCTGTTGTAGGATGAAATTGGCTCCAATCAAGTGCAGTCCACAGGGTATGGCATGGCAAAATGGAGTGATGGCCTTTCTTATTCAAAATCCCTTTTACATTGTACTAATCTACTTTACTAGCACCAAAGCAACCCCAGACCATCACATTACCTCCACCATGCTTGACAGATGGTGTCAGGCACTCTTCCAGCATCTTGTCAGTTCTGCATCTCACAAATGTTCTTGTGTGATCCAAACTTCGATTCGTCTGTCCATAACACTTTTTTCTAATCTTCCTCTGTCCAATGTCTGTTATTTTGCCCATATTAATTTTTACATTTTATTAGCCAGTCTCAGATATGGCTCTTTGCCACTCTGCCCTGAAGGCCAGCATCCCAGAGTCGCATCTTCACTGTAGATGTTGACACTGGCGTTTTGCAGGTACTATTAAATAAATCTGCCAGTTGGGGACCTGTGGAGGCATTGATTTCTCAAACTAGAGACTCTAATAAACTTGTCTTGTTGCTCAGTTGTGCAGTGGGGCCTCCCACTTTTTTCTACTCTGGTTAGAGCCTGTTTGTGCTCTCCTCTGAAGGGAGTAGTACCCACAGTTGTAGGAAATCTTCAGTTTCTTAGCAATTTCTCACATGGAATATCCTTCATTTCTAAGAACCAGAATAGGCTGTCGAGGTTTACATGAAAGTTCTTTTTCTGGTCATTTTGAGAGTTTAATGGAACCAACAAATGTAATGCTCCAGATTCTCAACTAGCTCAAAGGAAGGTCAGTTTTATAGCTCCTCTAATTAGCAAAACTGTTTTCAGCTGTGCTAACATACTTGCACAAGGGTTTCCCATGGATTTCTAAACATCCATTAGCCTTCTAACACAGCAAACAAAATGTACCATTAGAACACTGGAGTGATGGTTGTTGGAAATTGGCCTCTATACACTTATGTAGATATTGCATAAAAAAAAAAAAAAAAGATGTTTGCAGATAGAATAGTCATTTACCACATTAACAATGTACAGAGTATTTGTTTAATTTAATGTTCGCTTCAAAAAAAAAAAAAAAACAAAAAAAAACCCATTCCTTTCAAAAATAAGGAACTATCTAAGTGACCATAAACTTTTGAACTGTGGTGTATATCACTTGGATATACTGCAAGAGACATGTAGATCTGTCTGCAAGAATGGGAAGCAGATTATATGGTTGCATAAAAAGAGCTGAATGATTTGACAAAAACAAAAAAAAAAAAAACAGTTCTGTACAAGACTTCTGACATGACAATGTAAAAGGGGCCATCAAGCCGATTTAATTTCCTTACTGAAGGATTAGCTGTAGGTTAATACTCACTTTACAAATATCCAGTCGAAAGAAAAAGAATAAAAAATTCACATGGCTGGCCATCCAATTTAAAAGCCATCTCTTATACAATAGGAGTATCACACCCATAAACTTAAAATGGATTTCTAAAGTTTCAGTAAATGGCCCCTCTTTAGGATTTGCTTCTAACGCTGAGGGTAGTGCACAAATCTAATGGCCTCGTATTCAGGTACACGCAAGTGTTGCTGTACCTAGTCCTACAGTAGGGCCATGCTGTGCTGATCCATGGCTGGCTGCATGTTTCACCAAGACCTTATCGATCATATATAAAACTTTAGCCTTGTATTCAGGTACATGAGTATGGTTGTACCTTGTCCTACAGCAGGGCCATGCTGTACTGATCACTTGGCCAGCAGCTTGTTCTGCCGAGACCCCACTGATCATATCTATAGCTATGACCTTGTATTCAGGCATATACAAGTGTGACAGTAACTTGTCCTACAGTTGGGCCATGCTGTGCTGATCACTTGGCCGGCGGTTTGTTCTGCCGAGACCCCACCGATAATATATAGCTATGGCCTAACATCTTTACATGGGCACAAAACATAAGGTTTGTTAAATTAGTGAATGGTTTACAACATGTTTAAAAAAAAAAGATAATTCATGTCAGTGCAATACTGATACATATCACACTTCAATGAATATGACTTTAGAGGAACAGTCCATAAAGAACCATGAACCGATGAGTAGTCACACATACACACACCTCAACTACACAATGTATTTTTGGCTAAGTTCATACATCTGTCCTGTAATATCCACATTTCCTAACATTTTTTAAAGCTTTTTGTTTGTTCCCCATAAAAAGGCAATTACAGTTCCAATGTGCTGGTCTTACTCTTTTGGCTGCAGATAGAAGCTGGGTCAAGTACTCACGAGGCTTAACTTAGTCCATATTGCCGCAGGACGAGACCTGCAGGAGGCGAGCATGAGATGACACAATCTCGCGCCTTTCACAGTGGAAATGTACAGTAAACGCCTAAAATAGACACAGGCTTTTCTGTATCGCAACAACAAGCAGTGGTCCACAACATTGCGCACCATCGAAACCCACGGAAAGGATTTCACAAAATAAGACAGACTTAGATGAAAAACAAAAAAAATAAAAAAAAAGACTAAAAGCGGAAAAGTAAGAACAAAAGACTGAACATAAGAGGGGTGTTTAAGGAAAGCGAGAACATAAAAAAAAAACAAAAAAAACCACTAAATCATAAACAGGAGCATTAAGAACTTCAGAATTTCAGTTTGACATTGTATTTACTGTACATTTAATGAATGGAAAAATGCATTAAAGTTATGACATTCAGTATTTAAGAAAAAAATAAAAAAAAAAAAAAAAAAAAAAAAGTACCCATAAAAGGATACCTAGCATTTGAAAATAAAAACAAAATGGATGTCTGACTTCACTAATCACTTAAAGCAAGGGGGAGAAGTGCTCAACATAGTACAGTCGGACTGTCCGAGCGGTGTACCTGTGCTCCAGGGAGAGCTGCACAAGGGATCATAAGTGAACAGATCTCAGCTGAGATCTTCTACCCCCTTGTTTTCCACATTTATAGCAAATTTAGAGCAAGTTTTGTTGTTTTCATAAAAATACTTACCCTGAAAAGTTTGGATGGGACTAAAAATTGATGGGATATTCGACAGATACCTAATTGTGGCAGGTAGCGCTTTAAACAAACGATACAAAAACACTCCCACAGGCTGTGACCGCTACACCATCTCCTCCCCATTGAAATGTCGGATGGGCAGAGGGGTTGGGCTTCATTCAGCCGACACAACATATCTTATATAGCAATGTCTGAAAATGACGTTCTTCTAATGGAAAGCGTATCGTGGATCAAGGTTTAGTCTCAAACTTTTTTTTTAAAAAGAAGATTACCATAATCTTGAGTTATAAGAAGATCCAAACACCTACCAACCAATACTAACCAATTTCTGATGTATAGGGCCACAAATCCTCAATGCTTTAACTCTTCATACAAGTGTAGGAGTTTCCATGACCGCTGCAGCACATATGACCGTTGCAGCTGAACATGGGGCTCAGCGGTCTTGTGTCATCTACTTTGGCATTACTGCTGAACCCATTAATTGGCTAGAGAAATCACATTACAGCTGCAGCCATATCAAAGAGCAGGGGCAGTAGCAGAGAGAAAGTACTGGAAAGGCAGGCTGCTTTTTAAAACGTTTATGGAATAAAACAAGGGGGGGGGGGGGGGACGACGCCACCTTTAACTATCTGTGCAAAAATGCAGCAAGAGCATACCCATAGTTTAAGAAAAGCTTGGGAAAGTCAGTATATCCAAACCTTGACAAGATATGGAGTGGGAGGATTAATTTATAAACTGCTTGTATAACAAAAAAAAACAAAAAAAACAACATGATAAAGCAACAAATACACAAACTGGATGTTACCAAATGGAAGGGCAAGTGGCACTTAGTCACCTTGACCCTTGTCTTTAGTCTTTAAATATGTAACATTGAACTAGTGATATGGAGAAGAGCTGAGCTACTTTGATCACTTGTGTACTTGAAATCTGTTGAACAGATTGACATCTCCACTGTAAGATGGAAAGTATAAGATACAAGTGAGCATGCAATGAATGAGGCAATTCATCCCGATTCTCACTTTTATGGCAGTTTTCCGAGCCACAATACAGCTCCATATATTATGTAATGTACAGCTCCTGTCAGAACAAAAGCAGGAAATATTTATCCACAAAGTTCCTGTTCTACTGAGTTTGCGATGAGCAGGTAGAACGCTCATAACTACCGAGTGGTTGGGTGCAGATCTAACCAAGAATAGTTCTCCAATGGTTAGACAAAGCGTCAGAACCAGAGCACACGCTAAACATTTTCTGAACATTTAGTTTAAAGTCGGCATCTGGTTGTAAGCTTAAAAATTGTATCAGTACAAATTGGTCTGAAGGCACAGATATTGGCATGATTTACTGGTTTTGGTCACTCATCAGCTCACGTGCGTAAAGGGCTTTGCCATCAGGAACCCATAAGCTTGCAGTGTTTGGGGAGGTCACAGTATCTAGGCAGTAAAGCATATGCTTTTAAAATGCCACACTGAACTGAGATTCCCCATAAGGGGTGCTGCTCAACTAAGAAGGGAATTTTGTTACTTACCGTAAATTCCTTTTCTTCTAGCTCCAATTGGGAGACCCAGACGATTGGGTGTATAGCTACTGCCTCCGGAGGCCACACAAAGCATTACACTAAAAAGTGTAAGGCCCCTCCCCTTCTGGCTATACACCCCCCGTGGGATCACGGCTGCTCAGTTTTAGTGCTAAAGCAAGAAGGAGGAAAGCCAATAACTGGTTTAAACAAATTCAATCCGAAGTAACATCGGAGAACTGAAACCGTTCAACATGAACAACATGTGTACCCGAAAAAACCAAAAATCCCGAAGGAAACAGGGCGGGTGCTGGGTCTCCCAATTGGAGCTAGAAGAAAAGGAATTTACGGTAAGTAACAAAATTCCCTTCTTCTTCGGCGCTCCATTGGGAGACCCAGACGATTGGGACGTCCAAAAGCAGTCCCTGGGTGGGTAAAGTAATACCTCAAGTTAGAGCTGCAAAACAGCCCTCTCCTACGAGGAGGCAACCGCCGCCTGCAGGACTCTTCTACCTAGGCTGGCGTCCGCCGAAGCGTAGGTATGCACCTGATAATGTTTGGTGAAAGTGTGCAGACTCGACCAGGTAGCTGCCTGGCACACCTGTTGAGCCGTAGCCTGGTGTCGTAATGCCCAGGACGCACCCACGGCTCTGGTAGAATGGGCCTTCAGCCCTGATGGAACCGGAAGCCCAGCAGAACGGTAGGCTTCAAGAATTGGTTCCTTGATCCATCGAGCCAGTGTGGATTTGGAAGCCTGCGATCCTTTGCGCTTACCAGCGACCAGGACAAAGAGTGCATCCGAGCGGCGCAGGGGCGCCGTGCGGGAAATGTAGATTCTGAGTGCTCTCACGAGATCCAACAAATGCAAATCCTTTTCATACCTATGAACTGGATGAGGACAAAAGGAAGGCAAGGAGATATCCTGATTGAGATGAAAAGAGGATACCACCTTAGGGAGAAACTCCTGAATCGGGCGCAGCACTACCTTGTCCTGGTGAAAAACCAGGAAGGGAGCTTTGGATGACAGCGCTGCCAGCTCGGATACCCTCCGAAGAGACGTGACCGCTACCAGAAAGGCCACTTTCTGTGAGAGCCGAGAAAGTGAAACATCTTTCAGAGGCTCGAAGGGCGGCTTCTGGAGAGTAACTAGTACCCTGTTCAGATCCCATGGATCTAACGGCCGTTTGTACGGAGGGACGATGTGACAAACCCCCTGCAGGAACGTGCGTACCTGAGGAAGTCGTGCTAGACGCTTTTGAAAAAATACCGATAGCGCTGAGACTTGCCCTTTAAGGGAGCCGAGCGATAAGCCTTTTTCCAAACCAGATTGCAGGAAGGAAAGAAAAGTAGGCAATGCAAATGGCCAGGGGGACACTCCCTGTGCCGAGCACCAGGATAAGAAAATCTTCCACGTTCTGTGGTAGATCTTAGCAGACGTGGGCTTCCTAGCCTGTCTCATGGTGGCCACGACCCCTTGAGATAATCCTGAAGATGCTAGTATCCAGGACTCAATGGCCACACAGTCAGGTTCAGGGCCGCAGAATTCAGATGGAAAAACGGCCCTTGTGACAGTAAGTCTGGCCGGTCTGGTAGTGCCCACGGTTGGCCGACCGTGAGATGCCACAGATCCGGATACCACGACCTTCTCGGCCAGTCTGGGGCGACGAGCAGGGCGCGGCGGCAATCGGACCTGATCTTGCGTAGCACTCTGGGCAAGAGTGCCAGAGGGGGAAACACATAGGGCAGTTGGAACTGCGACCAATCTTGCACTAAGGCGTCTGCCGCCAGAGTTCTGTGATCGCGAGACCGTGCCATGAAAGTTGGGACCTTGTTGTTGTGCCGGGACGCCATTAGATCGACATCCGGCCTTCCCCAGCGGCGACAGATTTCCTGAAACACGTCCGGGTGAAGGGACCATTCCCCTGCGTCCATACCCTGGCGACTGAGGAAGTCCGCTTCCCAGTTTTCTACGCCGGGGATGTGAACTGCGGATATGGTGGAAGCCGTGGCTTCCACCCACATCAGAATCCGCCGGACTTCCTGGAAGGCTTGCCGACTGCGTGTCCCGCCTTGGTGGTTGATGTATGCCACCGCCGTAGAGTTGTCCGACTGAATTCGGATCTGCTTTCCTTCCAGCCACTGCTGAAAGGCTTGTAGGGCAAGATACACTGCCCTGATTTCCAGAACATTGCAGACAACGAGCGGGAAACTGGCGTCCCACTGTGCCCAGTGAGAGGGCTGGAGTATGTAAATAAGACTCCAGCCCTCGGCGCTGCTATTGTACAGCGTCTCTCCCCTGCCCTGACTGACAGGGCTGGGGGCGGGAACGAACGTAACTAGGCCGCAGAAGCCGGGGACTAGATTTATCAGCGCTGCTGTCGTAAAAGCACGGTCGGCGCAAAGTCCCCGGCGCACTACAAGTCTCAGCCGCGCCGCTGCCTCCATGGCGGCCGGCGCGGTCGTTCCCCACATAAACTCACTCAGCTAAGCTGCAGTGAGTAAAACCCAGGCGCACAGCGCTACTGTCCCCGGCGCACTAGAACGCCCAGCAACGCTGGAGTGTGTCTGTGCCTGTCTGCACGGGGACACAGAGTACCTGAATGTTGCAGGGCCTTGTCCCTGATGGTACCCAGCTCCGTATCCAGCAGGATCTCCGGGTCTGTGGATGGAGCCCGGCCTCAGAGTCTGGAGGCCGGTAAGATCCCACTTCACCAGAGCCCTCAGGGGGATGGAGAAGGAAAACAGCATGTGGGCTCCAGCCTCCGTACCCGCAATGGGTACCTCAACCTTAACAAACACCGCCAACGAAAGTGGGGTGAGAAGGGAGCATGCTGGGGGCCCCTTAGTATGGGCCCTCTTTTCTTCCATCCGATATAGTCAGCAGCTACTGCTGACTAAACAGTGGAGCTATGCGTGGATGTCTGACCTCCTTCGCACAAAGCTTGAAAAACTGAGCAGCCGTGATCCCACGGGGGGTGTATAGCCAGAAGGGGAGGGGCCTTACACTTTTTAGTGTAATGCTTTGTGTGGCCTCCGGAGGCAGTAGCTATACACCCAATCGTCTGGGTCTCCCAATGGAGCGCCGAAGAAAAGAAAGATTACAAGGAGTGTTTAGCATAAAGTAATGCTGTAGAGGTGCGACTGCCAATCTTGTCCAAAAGTGGTTTCCTAACGTGCTTTAGATAACCAAGTAAATACAGTGAATTTAAAGAACATGCACAGAGCATCAAGTCAACTATTTATCACATATCTCATCCAATAATGAAAAACATCTGGAATTGTGAAAGGAAGCCAAATCATTGTATTCCATTATTTTGGGTTTTTGGTTATTTTAAACTTACATTTAAAAATTAAAAACAGGAAATTTTAGATCAGCAGTGGTAGTATCAAACTAGAATAGGAGCAAAAGCTAAATGTACAATATTGAAAGATTACAAGTATCAGGACAGTGTAGAAAAAGAAAATCACATGTACTATTCGCTAGATCTGAGGCTGACTCCCTAGCTTTACTTGTGCCTAAACCTACTCCCACCAGACATCACATCTGAGGATACATACCTGCGGCCCCAGCAGAGACCATGTGCACCATTGTGGAATCGTTCACAAATACATGATTCAGTCTTTCCTTGCAGCTCGAGTAAGCTGCAAAATAGATGGCCCTGTAGAAATAAAGCACAGTGTCAGGCCACGGGTCCAGACCAGATCTCTTAATGTAGAGCGCAACGCAACCCCATGGATCTCAAGATAGGAATGATCACCCAATGCATTGTGATAGGGAGGATAAAAAGGAAGTGTGGGGGCAAAAAGATATTTTCACAGCTTGTAAAACCCCAAGTGCTAAATCCAGAAGCAAAAATACATGTGAAAGCAATGTCAGTCAAGTTTTGGTGAGAAGCCAACCATCTTATTTGTATGGGTGCCCAGACACTTGGAATTTCAATAGCAGATCTTCCTGTTCTCGGGCTAAAATAAGTCTCCATTATGGAGAAGGTAATTCCCATCATCCCACTGAGAAAACATGTATGCTTGGCTGAACAGAGGGTGCGCATATGTTTGAGTTAGGCTGAGCACACACTGGGCATGTGAGTGAATCGCATGACACTCTGCTCTCGCTCTGCTGGAGTGTAAGCTGAGTGTCATGCGATTGTCATGCCACTGCTGCAATCCTGCAATTGCAGCACAGCCGCGGAGGACAGGGCAGGAGCTGCGGAGGAGTAGGACTAATCTCCCCATCTCCTCCATTGTCAGCTGATATGATTCTCGCACTGCACTTGCGTTACACTGGTGTAATGTGAGTGCAATGTGAGGGTTCTCTTGTATGGGTGCGAGTGAAAACAAATTGGGCTCCACCCACAATTGTTTTCACAGTCCAATTACGGCTGAATGACAAGAAAAAAAAAAAAAACAAAAAAAAAAACACCTCATTGAAATAGGCCCATAGAGTAACATGGGTGCGGGTGGAACGCGATTTTTTTATTGCATTGCACTCGATCAGTTTCTCGCAGTGTGTGCTCAGCCTTAGGCCAGTGTCACACTTGCGATTGCCTCGCGTGAGTCTCGCAGTGCATCACCTGGCACGGACTCACTCTCCTCACAGGAGCAGGTCGGTTGCATGCATCTCTATGCAGCAGAGACGCTCCTGTAAGGAGAGAGAGTCCATGCTGGGTGATGCACCATGCGAGGCAATCTCAAGTGTGACACCAACCTTAAATGGTAGTTGACCATCTTAAAGTTGAAAATATTTTCTCAACAATTAAGAGTTTGAGGTAGCCACCTTATAAGTTACTATTGACCTTATAATAAGCCTTAGGCCTAAGCCACATGGCATGAAAATCAGAGCGAGTGGAATGCGATGTTTGGTCGCATTCCACTCGGACCAATATTAACCCATGTCCCAGCACCCATGAGCGATTATTTTCTCAGCCCTAATCGGACCGAGAAAACAATCACAACATGCTGCGATTGTAATGCGAGTCTTGTTTCTCTCACACCCATTCACGTCTATGGGGTGAGAAAAATCACACTGCACTCGCGGAACACCAGTGTACTGCGAGTGCAGGGCGAAAATGGTAATAACCGGCTATGGAGGTGAGGGAGAAATCTCACGCCCCTTCGTGCCGGCCCGCCCCTCCGCAGCTGAGGTCCGATCGCATGATCGGACCTCAGTCACAGTGACACTCAGCTCCCGCTGTGCTGCCAGTGTGAGCCAAGTGTCATGCGAGGATCGCATTAAATTCCCATGTGGCCCAGGTCTTATAGCATGACTTCTCCAAAAGGGGAGAGAAAAATAAATAATTTTTGCAGGCAGTTTTTTCTTGCCCCAGTCAACACAGGAAGCTGACAGGGTGAGAGGTCTGATTGAGGTCTAGGGTGTAACCATTGTTATGGTGTCGCCTTATGTGTATTTGACGGATCTGAAATGCTCAGTAACCCAGTTGTCCCGATTTTATAAAAGGGAAGTGAAGCCACTCCTGGTGTTTGGTCCACACTAGAAGCAGCCGCTCACCAGCGCTGGACCCAAGGTGGGCATTCTAGGATCAAACTGAAAGAACAGCAGGAGGTGCTATAACAAGAATGACAGTAATAGGCAAAAAGGCTAAATAAACTACATGAACCTAGTAAATACCATCAATTAGTAAATGTTTGTGTGATATAGGCCACCTAAAGTAGCTACAAAGCATGTGGTTTGGTAACTACTCTGCCAATAAATACAGACGTTAATTTATGACCGGCCTATAAACATTACTTTCTCTTTATACGTAGAGCGTTACATTTTATGATAGCCCTGGGTATATTCCTGCCGCTGTGCAGGGTTACAATAAGACTGAGCCTGTGTGAACACTTCTGCTATATTTAGACAAAAGGTATTTAGAGCAAAGTTCTGTTAGTAAGGTCAGCGCTGCACTCGGCTCATTGTGCTCTGCAGTAACAAGCCTGGTAGATCACAAATCGCTGGTCACAGACACCGCAACACTCTTATCAATTCATGAATGTCTAATACCTGGAAGGAGCCACTCCCACTAGGTTAGGGCCCAGGCCGCGAAATAGGGAACGAGGACCCTCATTCTGCAGAATCATCCTGCAAAGCAAAAAACAATGTTAGAAAGGTGCAAAACTTGCACAATCCACCTAGTAATTGCCATCTAAAAGGCTGGCATATAATCCATCATTTAACCATTTCACACCCACAAACATTCATGGAAAAATACTGGGCAACAACCACATTTTTTTCAGCAACACTTCCAAAATAAAATGCCATATGGCCACAGCGTTTTATAAAAAGGGATTATACACACTGCTGAGAAACACAGCAAAGCAATGACATGTTCACCAGGTGATCCAGCTAGATTCCTCCAGAGGCGGAGAGAAGGTGGAAGAGGGTCCAGTGGAGGCAAGAGACATCTGATGTACAATAAAAGATTTCAGAAACCTAGTTCACCTGATGTCATTGGTAGTTTTTCGTAAACTGAAGAGCTGCACTTAATATCAAGAAAAGAACTACAGCGATTCTTACAGGAGAGGCAGAAATGCACTTCCTTAATTCCTTACTCCGAGAGCAGCTGCCAGACTATGGCCGCTTATCTTTTAGGTAACAAAAAGGATCAGACATGTTGGAACCAACTGTCCCCAAATCCATCAGGAATGGGGGGGCTATGACAGTCGGCAGGGTCTTCTATACAGACTCTCCTGAGAGGCATGGCTTGGTTTTTGAAGGCTGAATTCCCCCCTTACAACAGCCTCTACCGAGTTGCAAAAACGAGTTGCATTACAGAAACTCTTAACCCTACAAAATGCAGATTATGGGAATCATCGCTTTTCCTCCTTTAATTTCACACGGTCAGACATACACCTCACCATTGCCCAACACAAGTATACACTAGATGCAGGGGTGGGATTCAGCCGGTTCCCAGAACCGGCAAGAAACAGCTGCGGCGACCCAGATCCCTGTATTCATTTGTGTTAGTGTCTCTTTAAGACACTGACACAAATGAATCCACGTACCTCCGCGTCGCACTTCCGGGTACAGTGAAGCCTGTCTGCTCCATGACCCGGCGTGCAGTGACGCGCTGACGCTGCAGAGAGGTCACGGCAGTGTGAGGAGGTAGCTCCTCCTACTACAGTCTGTCAGCGGCAGCGTGCAGAGACAAGCCGCGGAGAGGAGCCGCATAAGATGGCAGCTATATGTGGCTATATGGGGAGAGGGGCCACATAAGATGGGAGCTATACGGGAAAATGAGCCATATGGGACAGGATCTGCAGGGGAAAAGGAGCACATGGGATGAGATCTGTATGGGGAAGTCACCCATTCCAATATTAGCAAGGCTCCTTTAGTAATAATTTTTAAAAACTCGAAAAAACATTTAATACAATATGACTGGAACTACTGGTGCTGGACAGGAGAGTGAAGGTATAGGAGGGGAAGGAGATTTTACTTTAAATTACTTGAATTTTTTGGTTGAAGAAACTGCGTGAAAATGGGTGTGGCTAACAAAATGGGTGTGGTTACAGAATGGGTGTGGTTTTCAAATACGCGGGGTTTACAGAGAACCTGTTAAAAATTTGAATCCCACCCCTGACTAGATTGAGATTTAGGGAAGTTCCTCCACATGTGACTATTGTGCCACGTGCTCGGCTCAGTGTAGGAATGGCCGTTTGCTGGGTTAGATGTGATGAAAGATTGAGGTGGAAAAGCAGATACCTCAATCACTGCTGAGAACAAGTGTATATTTATATTATAGAGCTCAGATGGATGCCAGGTTTAGAAACCCCAGCCTAAAGATACTCTATGTGTAGACCTGAGTTATGTTCACATGATGCTTTTTGTTAGTCTCTATCAGGGCCTTTATATTCTGTGTGGAGAAGGGCCCATCGCAGTTACCAGGTTGAGAGCACGGCCATGTCATATTAGGATGTGACATTTCCCCTCTATGAATGTCTGCAGAAAAACTAACATTTTAATTGCGGCATGTCATACATTCAATTTAGTAAATTTCAAGATTTTTTTGCAAGTGATTCTTTTTAAGAAAGAAACGCAGCACAACATCTGTCTGAACATTCCCTAAAAATTGAAATTGCTCTTCTGGTACACCAAAGACTGCAAACAGGGAGGGGGAAGGGGAAAGAAACCCCACAACACAGGAATAGCCTCAAACTGAAAGTACTTAATAATCGATCCAGTCACATTGACTTGAATGATTTAACAAAACAGATCCAGTAGCAAGCAATGTGAATGGATCCATTAATTTATTTTTTCCCCGTTTACCGGATCTGTTTCAAAAGAATGATTACCAGACATGTGAACTGAGGCGAACACAAACAGATTGAGGTGACGTCAGCAGCTATAATGCAAACATATCTAGTCCGGGTTATCCCCATTCAGCCGGCATCACTTTCATACATCCTTCTCATTCTCTAATGAGGATGTCCAATCAGGCAGAAAAGCAAGCAAATCAGTGAGTCAGAACAAACCAAAAACATTTACAGGCGATTTAACTATATGGGTCAATATTATAAATGAGAACCAGTTTAAGGTGGTTCATTATTCAGCATCTCAGGAAATCATCTACTGGCTCCTCATCAGACAGGAAATTAAAGGGAACCCATCACATCCAGATACTAGCTGCTCACTTTCAGTCAAACTAGGGGTGGGGTTAGTGATTACAGCCATGGTTACAGTATAAGGAGGCGGGACTGTAACCGCTCTGAACACATGACTAAAGGCAAGAGGCTACAGGGAAAATACAGCGCAGTGGACGGCGTCCTGAGAGATGATTTGGAGCGTGGGGGGACGGCGTAAGATACAGCAACGGACACCAGATGGCCCGCCCCCATGGAGAATTTACAAGATTTTCAAACCAAAAAAGGTACAGTTTTATAAAGTATTTATTTTGGTTTAAAAGGGGGCACAAAAAGTATAGAAACCTTACTAGAATGCAGCCCAGGAGCTGCAGAGAGGGAAACATTTAGGTTGAAAGCCAAATTTCTGACGACAGGTTCCCTTTAAATATAAGCAATATATGTGGGAGTCGGCGTCGCAGGTTTGGCTTACCGACTCCACAGCCTTGATTACAACACACCCACATGCCATCTTACACCTGAGACAGCATCCTAAATACTATATGGATGAAAACCATGTTATAGTGATAGTGATTAGAATTCTTATGGTAACATGATATAAAATAAGCAAAAATAGAGCATCATAAAGCTCAGCTAGACGCTGCCATTTCGTACAAGGCCAGTGGGTGTACTATGGCACAGTTTAATGAGGGGAGGGCTGATTTAAAAACTCTGCCAACAATATTCTGAGATCTAGCATAGCTGTGTAATATGTTTCAGATACTCGTGTAAGCGGACTGAATGGTGGTGAGGCAATACCCTAATCCCTTAGGAAGGCCGCAGTAAACGATGCGCATTGTGTGCCCTGTAATAGGCTGCCAGGGTCACTTGTAGAACATATTCTATTTACACAGGACGATTTCCTGCTGAAAATCATCTTTTGCTCGTTCATCGACTGCCTGTTTACACTGCAAGAGAATCATGAATTGAGCATCCTTAAAAAGAGGACATTAACCAAATTTTTGATGCTGAAATGGACATGGGATGTAATTGTGGCTGCAGAGTGGATATTTACCCCCATCTCTTTACTGCAAATATATGAGCAATGAAAGTATGTCACTTAATGGGTTAAGTCCAAGGGGGCACCATCAGTTTCACACGACTTCTTCCCCCTTGTAGAATGCTGACCCATTATTAGCAGGGGGCAACACTCAGAAGGAAGAACAGGCCCCATCATAGTTTACAGTAGTTTCTTTTTTTTTCAAATTATGAACAAATCTCCTGGTCTAACCCGGCATGATCAACCCAGTCACAGAAAGGCTATTGTCTGTTCACAGACCCAAGGATTTGAATACAGGGTGGGAGACTTTATAAAATGGTATATTGCATCTACAAGGGAAGTAACATGTACCTATATAGAATGCAGCATAGGTGCTGCTGAAGGTGCTAGTTTTGGTTTAGTACTGAAACAAAAAAAAAAACAAAACCCATATCTGGTGACAGGTTCTCTTTCAAGTCCCACGTAAACTCACCCACACTGGATCGCACCCATTGTCAATCAATGGTGGGGCAGGGTAAACTAGGAGGCATGAGACCCCTAATCCTGTAGTGTCAACTTCCTGCTGATTAAACAGTACACTAAGGATACCGTCACACTTTAGCGACGCTCCAGCGATACCACCAGCGATCTGACCTGGTCAGGATCGCTGGTGCGTCACTACATGGTCGCTGGTGAGCTGTCAATCAGGCAGATCTCACCAGTGACCAGCCCCCAACCACCAGCAACGCGTGGAAGCGATGCTGCGCTTGGTAACTAAGCTAAATATCGGGTAACCAAGCGCTTGGTTACCCAATATTTACCTTTGTTACCAGCGCACACTGCTTAGCGCTGGCTCCCTGCACTCCTAGCCAGGGTACACAACGGGTTAATAAGCAAACCGCTTTGCTTATTTACCAGATGTGTACTCTGGCTACGTGTGCAGGGAGCCGGCACTGACAGCCTGAGAGTCATGGACTCTAGTGACCAAGGTAAATATCGGGTAATCAAGCAAAGCACATCGCTTGGTTACCCGATATTTACCTTGGTTACAGCTTACTGCAGGCTGCCAGACACCGGCTCTCTGCTCCCTGCACATTCAGATCGTTGCTCTCTCGCTGTCAAACACAACGATGTGTGCTTCACAGCGAGAGAGCAACGTCCAAAAAAAAAAAAAAAATTGAACCAGAGCAGTGTGTAATGAGCAGCGATTTCACAGCAGGGGCCAGATCGCTGCTCAGTGTCACACCGCGAGATCGCTAATGAGGTCGCTGCTGCATCACAAAAAAACGTGACTCAGCAGCGATCTCGCTATGTGAGAAGTACCCCTAAGTGACACATTGTGAAATGATGGTCTCTGCCCCATATCATGCTGCTCTCAGATTACATAGCAAAACAGATGCCCTTTTAGTATTAGGGTTAAAGAATACAGATCTTACCAGGCTACTGTGAAGAGTTCTGTTTTCAAGAATTAAAAGGGGCTGTCCAAGCATCAAATATTGATTTTCAATCATAAGACTTCCATCAGTATCACACTTAACTAGCTGTTCACACCGGTAGTGACTGGATGTACACATAGAATGAAGCATTTAGCAGTCATTGCCGAGTACTGCAAAAACGCTCTTCTCCATCCTTAGGGTAGGTCACCAATATCACATGTAGGACAACCCCCCCCTATATCATACATCTATTTTATGCGGATATTGCCAATAAATGTTTCTATTTCTATTTTTTTTGACAAGTTTACTTTAGTATGTTTCATACTTGAGACAGTGCAGTGGTCCTGGGGACATCCTTGCCACTCGGTTAACGCTGGCGCCATCCACGCCGTTGAGATGAACTCCAGAGATGTAGAGAGTCAATGATGAGGACTGTAGTCTTGTTTTCACAACTTCTAACGGGCACGTCAATATGGCACCAACAGTGCCCCCACATCTGTAAGGAAAGTGAGAAAGGAAAACTGACGTAAGAAACTGCAACTACATTCTAGAGCTCGCTCTGCCCCTGCAGTCACTGCGGCTTGCCCTCATACCGGTGAGCACCGGAGATGCATCTGCATTGTTACAGATCGTTGGGCACAGAGGAGCGAACACAGAAAAACTAAATACCGGTCGCTTATTTTTTCTCCCCCCTTCCCTCACAAGTATAGCTACAAGAGGATGAACAGGGCATGGCTTTTTTTATGAAGTAGGAAAACATCCCCCAGAAGGGTTCACATTTTCCACAGCGTAAAAGAAAAAAATAATTAAATCACTGTAAATATTTGTTATGAAACTACATGTCCACAGGGATCTTATGGCTTATAATATCCAGGCCTCATTGGATAAGTCTGAAGGAGGAAAGTGACCGCCTCCTTGAAATCCATTTTCACCTACAAACAGCGCTGCCATTGTGTCCCTGCCAGTCTTTGCAAAACTGACCGGACACCACAAATACAGCAGCAGGCTTTAAAAGGGAACCTGTCAGGTGCAATATGCAGCCAGAACCACGAGCGGTTCTCCGTGCATATTGCTAATCCCTGCCTAACCGTCCCTATATACACGAGCATAGATAAAGGGATGTTTAGAAAAAAAGTATTTCTAAAGATCTTATAGCTTATGCTAATGCGGCCAGCGACTAGTCTCAAGGGTGTTCTATCCCCTGACTAGCCATCCTCATAGCATGTTAGTGTGCCCACAGGGGTATACTAACATGCTATTCAATGCAGCATCACCAGAGGTGCCACGAGTACCTGCACTTCTGGTCATGAACAGTAGACCTCTCCGAAGCTGGGACGCGTACACCCGGCTTCATACTGTGCATGACTGGAAGTGCTGAGCATTCAGAAGCCCGGTCACAGGTATGAGAGTCACCGCAGGTGATGCTGCATTGAATAGAATGTTAGCATGCTAGTACACCCCTGTGGGCGTACTAGCATGCTAAGAGGGTGGCTAGTGGGGGGGGGGGGGGGGGGTAGTAGAACGCCCTTGGGACTAGTCCCTGGCCTCATTAGCATTACATAAAAAGATCTTTAGAAATACTAGTGTATACAGGGACAGTTAGTCTGGGAGTAGCAATATACACCCAGAACTGCTCCTGGTTCTGGGAGCATATTGCACTGGACAGGTTCCCTTTAAAAAGGAAAACATTTTCTGTTTAAGGACAAAAACACAAATCGCCAGAAGGGGGACGGGGTTTGTGGGACTGCTACCGTATTTTCCCGAGGTATAAGGCTATGTGCGCACGTTGCGTAAATACATGCAGTTACGCTGCGCTTTGTAGTGCAGTGTAACTGCATGCGTCCTGCGTCCCCTGCATAATCTATGGAGATTGTGCAGGGGCCGTGCGCACGTGGTGTCTTAGAGCGCAGCGCTTCGGCTGCTGCCCGAAGCGCTGCGTTCTAAGTGGCATGTCACTTCTTCCGTGCGCTTTGCCGGCAGCCACTGCTCTGTCTATGGCAGGAGCTGCAGGCAGAGCGCATGGAATCGGCTTTTTTTTTTCTCTACGGACATTTTCTGCAGCGATTTGAAGCGCACGTGTGCTCTTCAGATCGCTGCAGAAATTTCTGCAGGGCTAGTACGCAACGTGCGCACATAGCCTTGGACTACTTTATTTTAACCCCTGAAAATCTTTTTAAAATTTGGGTATCTTGTACACCGGTGTCATCACTTTACACACAAAAGATACTCACCTGTCCTCCGTGCCACGGTGCCTCCAGCTGTTTCTTGCAGACCGCAGACACAGACTCCGAGATAGTGTCCGTGCACGGAGTGGCAGCTGCAGGATTTCATCATGGCTTTACTATAGTTTAATGCTTTATGGCGCCACAAAGCATTCAACTGCAGTAAAGCGCTCACAGTAGCGGCAGGCCTGTGTATTGGGACACGCTTTACTGCAGTTGCATGCTTTGTGGCGCCGTAAAGCATTCAACTGTAGTAAAGCAATGACTACATCCTGCAGCGGCCGCACCGTTTACGCCATCACGGAGGAGAGTGTGTGGACTGCAAGAAACAGCTGGAGGCAGCACGGGCATGGAGGACAGGTGAGAATATCTTTTATTGGGTGTAAACAACGGCACATAGGGGGCAGAAGGGAACCAGCAGGGGGCATTATTAACCCCTTAATGACCCATGGTACGTCACAGAACGTGTGCGGTTAATCCCCGCCCCCTGCCGTGGGCAGGCGGTGCCGATCCGCACACAACAGCTGACTTGTGTCTGCTAGACGCGGGTGGAATCACTTCCACCCGCGACTATTAACCCTTTACATCTCGCTGCCAAAATCTGGCGAGATGTATATGCGCGCCGCCATTATTCTAACTTACCCCACCCTCATTGGAAATCACGTGACATGATCACGTGACATGGTAGCACAGGGTCATGTGATGATGCCTGTAGTCATTTACTCAATGCCGGAATGCAGGCGGCATTGAAAGTAAAGCAACGTATCTGCAGATCTCATCTCCAGATCACAGCTACAGAGCTATGGCAGAGCGATCAGATTGCTGATCCATATAGCCCCCTAGGGGTACTAGTAAAAAGGGGGGAAAAAAAAAAAAAAAAGGCAAAAAACCCTAAAATTTCAAATCACCCCCCTTTCACCCCATTGAAAATTAAAGGGTAAAAAAAAACAAAAAAAAAAAAAAAAACCCCACACATTTGGTATCGCTGCGTTCAGAAATGCCTGATCAAAATATAAAATTAATCTGATCAGTAAACGGCGTAGCGGCAAAAAAAATTCCAAACGCCAAAATTAAGTTTTTGGTCGCCACAAAACACAACAGGTGATCAAAACGTAGCATATGCGCAAAAATGGTACCATTAGAAACAACAGCTCGAGACGCTAAAAATAAGTCATCACTGAGCCATAGAGCCCAAAAAATGAGAACGCTACGGGATTCAGAAAATGGCGCAAAACGTGTGCCACTTGTATTGGACAAACTTCTGATTACTTGTATCTAAGGGGTTAAAAACAATCCTAAACATGTTTGCTGTCTACAAACTCGCACCGACCTCAGGCAGCACACTGCCACATCAGTTTTACCATATAGTGAACACTGAATAAAATATCCCAAAAACTATTGTGCGATCACACTTTTTGCAATTTTTCCACACTTGGAATTTGCAGTTATCCAGTACACTATATGGTAAAACTTATGGTTCCATTTAAAGCTACAACTCTTCCTGCAAACAATAAGTCCTAAAGCGGGCTTTACACGCTACAACATATCTAACGATTAGTGATGAGCGAGTACTAAAAAGCTCGGGTGCTCGAAGCTCGGGCCGAGCCTCCCAAGATACTCGTGTACTCGGCCCGAGCAACGAGCCCAATGTTATCCTATGGGAGACCCGAGTATTTTTGTGAAATGACCCCCCGGCAGCATGGAGAAACCCTAAAAATGTCACAAAAGTCTCAGAAGAGTGCTCAAATGACATGGCAACAGCATGGGGAAGACCCCTTGAAGCATTTATCACTGAAAAGTCACAGCTGTGAACAATTTTGTCCGCGTTTCACGCCATTTTTACGGACTCACCAGAAAACCTTCCAAAATGACCCCAAAATGATTTTTCATGGCAGAAATGTTAAGGGCACATACCCAATAGTGAGATAGAGCTGGTGTATGTTACTTTTTGAGATTAATACATGAAAGATTTTACGTGAAAACATTGTGTGGCACTCCGATGTCCCTGAGAAGAGACGTACATGAAGGCCTCTTGAGTCTAATGTGCCCATTTTGAGGAAGTGAGTCTTTGTAGTATTTTCCTTTGCCAGGGCAGTCCAAAATTGTGAGGTTCACCAATGCCCCTGCATACAGACGTGCATGAGGGCCTGTAAACCTGAAGTGCCCATTGTAAGGAAGTGGGTCTATTTCAGTATAGCCCTTTGCCAGGGCAGCCAAAAATTGGGAGGCTCCACATTGTCCCTGGATAGAGACGTGCATGATGACCTGTAAACCTGAAGTGCCCATTGTAAGGAAGTGGGTCTATTTTAGTATAGCCCTTTGCCAGGGCAGCCAAAAATTGGGAGGCTCCACATTGTCCCTGGATAGAGACGTGCATGATGGCCTGTAAACCTGAAGTGCCCATTGTAAGGAAGTGGGTCTATTTCAGTATAGCCCTTTGCCAGGGCAGCCAAAAATTGGGAGGCTCCACATTGTCCCTGGATAGAGACGTGCATGAGGGCCTCAAAACATTAAGTGTCCATTTTAAGGAAGTGGGTGTATTATAGTATAGCCCTTAGGCAGGGCAGCCAAAAATTGGGAGGCTCCACGTTGTCCCTGGGTAGAGACGTGCATGAGGGCCTCAAAACATTAAGTGTCCATTTTAAGGAAGTGGGTGTATTATAGTATAGCCCTTAGGCAGGGCAGCCAAAAATTGGGAGGCTCCACGTTGTCCCTGGGTAGAGACGTGCATGAGGGCCTCAAAACATTGTTCCCATTGCAAAGGAGCGGGTCTCCTGTCGTTGTAATGTCCATTCTGCAAAGAATGGGCGAAAAAAATTTACCACTGGGGGTATACCTGAAACAAAGGCCTAAGTATTACAATTTGTAACGGTCATCATCATGGTGGCGCATGAGGAGAAGGAGGAGCAGTCCAGCGATTATCCAAAGTCCAGAAGTGTGTACCCATGGGTGAGTGGAGGTACATGGCAAACTTTAAATTCCGCTCTCATTTGCTGGTGGTGTGGTGAAGTCTGGCCCAATCCAACCCTTGTTCATCTTGATCAGAGTCAGCCTGTCAGCATTTTCAGTTGACAGGCGGGTGCGTTTATCTGTAATGATTCCACCTGCGGCACTAAAAACACGCTCTGACAAAACGCTAGCAGCAGGGCAGGCCAGGACTTCCAAGGCGTAGAGAGCCAATTCATGCCACGTGTCCAGCTTGGATACCCAATAATTGTAAGGCACAGAGGAATGTCGGAGTACAGTTGTTCGATCTGCAAGGTACTCCTTCAGCATCTGGGCAAACTTAGGATTTCTTGTGGCACTACCCCGCACCTCAGGGGCTGTGGTACGTGAGGGGCTGAGAAAACTGTCCCACATCTTAAAGACTGTTCCCCTACCTCTGGCGGATTGGACTTGTGCCTCTCTCGGCTGTACGCCTCGGTTGTCCACTGATTCCTGACCTATGCCGCTAGCGTTTTGTGAGGGGAATGCTTTGCCTACTTCCGTGACTATGGCCTTCCGGAACTGCTGCATTTTGGTTGACCTCTCCTCCACGGGAATAAGAGACAAAAAGTTCTCCTTGTAGCGTGGGTCTAACAGTGTTACCAACCAGTAATGATTGTCGGCCAAGATGTTCTTAACGCGAGGGTCACGAGACAGGCAGCTTACCATAAAGTCAGCCATGTGCGCCAGACTCTTAACAGCCAGGACTTCAGTAGCCTGACCAACAAGATGACTGAACATGCTGTCCTCCTCCTCCTCCTCCTCCTCATCTACCCTGTCCTCTGGCCAGCCACGCTGAACCGAGGATATGACTGGTGTGCATGTCATATCCTCAATTTGGCCGGAGAGTTGCTCCATGTCTTCATCCTCCTCCTCGTCATAGTCCTCCACTGCACGTTGTGATGAGACGAGGCTGGGCTGTGTGTTATCACCCACACCCACTACTGTTTCTTGCTGCAACTCATCGCGCTCCGCCTGCAATGCATCATGTTTGTTTTTCAGCAGAGACCGTTTTAGAAGGCAGAGTAGCGGTATGGTGACGCTAATAATGGCGTCATCACCACTCACCATCTTGGTGGAGTCCTCAAAGTTTTGGAGGATGGTACATAGGTCGGACATCCATCTCCACTCCTCAGGTGTTATGTGTGGAGTTTGACCCATTTCCCGACGGCTTAGGTGATGCAGGTACTCAACAACTGCCCTCTTCTGCTCACATATCCTGACCAACATGTGCAGAGTTGAATTCCAACACGTGGGGACATCACACACCAGTCTGTGAGCCGGAAGATGCAAACGGCGCTGAAAGCCGGCAAGGCCGGCTGAAGCAGTAGGTGACTTTCGAAAATGTGCAGACAGGCGGCGAACTTTTACCAGCAGATCAGACAGCTCTGGGTATGACTTTATAAACCGCTGAACCACGAGGTTGAGCACATGGGCCACGCATGGAACATGTGTCAGCTGGCCTCGCCTCAAAGCCGCCACCAGGTTCCGGCCATTGTCACACACGACCTTTCCTGGCTTTAGGTTCAGAGGTGTGAGCCAGTGATCTGCCTGCTGTTTCAGAGCTGTCCACACCTCTTCTGCATTGTGGGGTTTGTCACCTATGCAGATTAGCTTCAGCACAGCCTGTTGCCGCTTCGCCGAGGCAGTGCTGCAGTGCTTCCAGCTTGTGACTGGTGTGGAGGGCACAGTGGATGAGGATGCGCAGGAGGAGGAGGAGGCTGAAGAGCATGACATTCCGGAGCTGTAGAGTGTGGGTGAAACACTGACTGAGGTAGGGCCTGCAAACCTTGGTGTGGGAAGGACGTGTTCCGTCCCTCGCTCAGACTGGGTCCCAGCTTCCACAATATTAACCCAGTGTGCCGTCAACGAGATGTAGCGGCCTTGCCCACAAGCACTTGTCCACGTGTCTGTGGTTAGGTGGACCTTGGGTGAAACAGCGTTGTTCAGGGCACGTGTGATGTTTTGTGACACGTGGTTATGCAACGCGGGGACGGCACACCGGGAGAAATAGTGGCGGCTGGGGACCGAGTAACGTGGGACAGCTGCCGCCATCAGGTCACGGAATGCTTCTGTCTCCACCAGCCTAAAAGGCAACATTTCCAGCGCAAGCAGTCGCGAAATGTTAGCATTTAGAACTGTGGCATGTGGGGTGTTGGCAGTGTATTTGCGCCTGCGTTCAAAGGTTTGCTGAATGGATAACTGAACGCTGCGCTGGGACAAGGACGTGCTTGATGATGGTGTTCTTTCTGCGTAGGCAACTGCAGGTGCAGGAGTGGAGGAGGCTTGTTCGCAGGCAGCATGGACAGAGGATTGGCTCGCATGCACAACCAGCGAAGACGTAGCAGTGACATCAGCAAGCACTGCTCCTCGACTCTGTTGTACTTCCCACAAAGTCGGGTGCTTGGCTGACATGTGCCTGATCATGCTGGTGGTGGTCAGGCTGCTAGTTTTGGTACCCCTGCTGATGCTGGCACGGCAGGTGTTGCAAATGGCCTTTTTTGAATCATCTGGATCCAACTTAAAAAACTGCCAGACTCGGGAAGACCTAACATTTGTACAGGCACCTTGTGTCGTCGTGTTGTTCCGGGGAACGGTTGCCTGACTTCTGCCTGGGGCCACCACCCTGCTTCTTACTGCCTGTTGTGATGCTACGCCTCCCTCCCCCTGTGCACTGCTGTCCTCGCTCTGCATATCCTCCTGCCAGGTTGGGTCAGTTACTGGATCATCCACCACGTCGTCTTCCTCTTCCGCACCCTGCTCCTCCTCCTGACTTTCTGACAATTGTGTCTCATCATCGTCCACCACTTGTTGAGACACGTTGCCAACTTCGTGAGAACGTGGCTGCTCAAATATTTGGCCATCTGTACAGACGATCTCCTCATGACCCACTTCAATATGAGCTGGCGAGAGGCCAGAATGTGTGAATGGAAACGTGAACAGCTCTTCCGAGTGTCCAAGTGTGGGATCATTAATGTCCGAGGAGGACGTGTACTCAGCCTGGTGGTAGGAAGGAGGATCAGGTTCAGAAATGTGCGGTGCAGTATCACGGCTACTGACACTTGACCGTGTGGAAGACAGAGTGTTTGTGGTGGTGCCAATCTGACTGGAAGCATTATCCGCTATCCAACTAACAACCTGTTGACACTGGTCTTGGTTCAAGAGCGGTGTACTGCTGCGGTCCCCAAGAATTTGGGACAGGACGTGCGAGCGACTAGATGTGGCCCTTTGTTGTGGCGAAATTAGAGCTTGCCCACGACCTCAGCCTCTGCCTGCACCACCATCACGTCCACTTCCTTGTTCCTTGCCAATGCCCTTGCGCATTTTGCAATGCTGTGCACTGCTGACGTGTATATTCACTACTTGTGCGTTATATCAAAGTTTCTGGAAATTGCACACAAGTGCACCTGTACGCTGCCACCAACAGGCACACACGTGCGGTTTTAAAAACCAAGCACAGACGCAATAAGAACCTAACAGGTTTTTTTGGGGAGCGACAATTACAGACAAGTCAGACACTATCTGGACTGTTTTACACTGTGTACACCAGCCCCAGATATGATGAAGGCTGGTATACGGTCACCACTACCCTGCCTGCCTGCGTGCCTGCCTGTATACTGGTACAATAGTCCTGACAAGGACTCTTTTGGTCACTAGCCTGTATTCAGACCTGGGTATACCCTGCCTGTATATAGCAACAATAGTCCTGAGAAGGACTCTGCTACTGTACTCCGACCTGGCTATACCCTGCCTGCCTGTATACAACTAGAATAGTCCTGAGAAGGACTTTTGGTCACACTGTTTGCAGCCCTGCAACTGAAAATCTATAAAGGGCCGCAAAGCTTTCCCTGAATCAGCGACACTCTCCCTGCACTGACAGTCTGGATAGCTGTGAGCAGAGCACAGCGCACCGGCCGATATAAAGGCTCGGTCACGCTGTGCAGGCCGGCCAATCACTGCAATTCCACAACTAACAGGGCTGTGGCATTGCAGTGGTCTGCCAGCCAATCCCTGCATGAGGGCTGGCTCTCAAAAGAGCGCCAACATGCAGAAATGAAGACCACGAGTACAGCACGAGTATCGCGAGATTACTCGGTCCCCGCCGAGCAGCCCGAGTACAGCGATACTCGTGCGAGTACCGAGTAGTTACAAGCATGCTCGCTCATCACTACTAACGATGTGTCGTCGGGGTCATGTCGTAAGTGACGCACATCCGGCATAGTTAGTGGTGTTGTAGCGTGTGACAGCTACGTGCGATAGAATATAAAACTGTTCATCGCATACACATCGTTCATTTGCTAAAAATTGCACGCCAGGTTGTTCAATGTTCCCGAGGCAGCACACATCGCAGTGTGTAACACCCCGGGAACGATGAACAGCAGCTTACCTGCGGCCCGCGGCTGCCAGCCAGCTATGCGGAAGGAAGGAGGTGGGCGGGATGTTTAAGTCCCGCTCATCTCCGCCCCTCCGCTTCTATTGGCCGGTCGCATTATGACGTCGAATGTCCCTCCCACTCCAGGAAGTGGATGTTTGCCGCCCACATCGAGGTCGTATGGTAGGCAAGTACGTGTCACGGCAATTAATAGTTTGTGCGACACTGTCAACAAATTGAACGTGTCGCACATACGATGGGGGCGGGTCACATCGCATATGATATCGTATACTTAATTGTAATGTGTAAAGCAGGCTTTATATGGCAAGATTGACGGGGAAAAAAAAGGAAAAAAAACACCCCGGAAAAACGCAAAATGCCCGGAGGCTGAAGGGGTTAAACAATGGGTTCATTACTGCATGGGACATTACAGCAGGGGATTTCACTAAACAATAGGCACATTACTCAAGTCGGCTTACACTCGAATATATACAATTTATCCTAAACTATATTTTAACCGGAAAAGTTGGGTGTCTTATACATACTGTATTTTTCGCACTATAAGATACACTTTCTTTCCCAAAAAGTTTTGGGGGAAAGGAGGGGGGGTTAAGGTCTTAGGCTATGTGCACACGTTGTGTAAATACATGCAGTTACGCTGCGCTTTGTAGCGCCGCGTAACTGCATGCGTCCTGCGTCCCCTGCACAGTCTATGGAGATTGTGGAGGGGCCGTGCGCACGTGGCGTCTTCAGCTGCTGCCCGAAGCGCTGCGTTCAAGTAGTGACATGTCACCTCTTCCGTGCGCTTTGTCGGCAGCTCCTGCTCTGTCTATGACAGGAGCTGCAGGCAGAGCGCATGGAATCAGCTTTTTTTTTTTTCTACGGACATTTTCTGCAGCGATTTGAAGCGCACGTGTGCTCTTCAGATCGCTGCAGAAATTTCTGCAGGGCTAGTACGCAACGTGCGCACATAGCCTTATAGTGGATGGCTGCGGTGCGGGTCATCAGAGGCAGGAGCAGGCTGTTACTCTGACCACTTGGGCCTGCTTATGTCATATGCACACCCATCATCCCGCCCATAATCTCAGCCCTGAAGCCAGCGCTGACAGGTGGGCTGGATGATGGGCAGGGGGATGTGCGCATACTAAAGAGCCGACCCGCATGATCACCCCTGGCAACTACAGCCTGGAGTGATCATGTGCGTCTGTATTCACTGCCCCCCGTGCATCATCATCAGCGCGGGGGCAGTGAATAAGTACAGTATGCTCACCGGTCACTGTTCCCTGCAGCATCGCGGTGTCCTCCTGTCTGTGTGCCAGCTGATCTGTGTGGAGAGCGGTGAGCACAGGGATGACATTATCGCTGTACACACGGCTCCACACAGGTCAGCGGCGCTGCTACTGGCACACAGACAGGAAGACTAGCGATGCTTCATGGAGTGAGGAAAGGAGAGTATACAGCGGGAGATCCGCAGTGACTTCAGTCAGGTAATGTGCGGTGACAGCTGAAGTCACCGCTGATCCCAGCAGCTCACGGCCTGACCCTCAGGCCTGTGCCACACATCCGTGCCTCCGGCACGTGTTTGTCATTTTTTACACGTACCGGCGGCACGGAGACACTTTAACCAATGCTACCCTATTGTAGCAGGCACACACACGTAAAACCACATGGAACGTGTGTCCGTGTGCGTTTGTACGTGTGTGCGATTTTCAAAGCGCTGACATGTCCGGTTTTTCGCCGGCAGCACGGGTGTCACACGGCCCGCACCCGCACCACACGGGTGTAGTGTGGATGCGGTCCCGTGTGACACGCGCCGGAGAAAACACACATGTCAGTTAAAAAAAACCAAAACATTAACTCACCTTCTCCAGCCCTCCTGTCTCTGCCGCTGCTGCCTCTTGCTGCCGACCGCCGCTCATTATTCTCATTGAATATTCACTTCACTGCCTGGCAGCAGCAGCAGCGGGGAGACGGGAGGACTGGAGACCGAGGATCAGCACCACGGACAGCAGCGCGGACAGCAGGAAGGACCAGGTGAGTATAATAATTACTGATTCTACGTGTGCTATCGCGGATAGCACACGTAGAACACACGTGTCCCGCACGTACCAGAGACACGTACTTACCTGCACGCAACACGCAGGGGAAATACGTGTCTCTCGGCACGTGCGTGAAATTCACGTGAGTGTGGCAGAGGCCTCACAGAGAGCGGTCATGCTCTGTGGCCGCTCTGATTGTCAGATGTAGCAGAGCTGGATGCGTCGTGGGACAGTCTTGATTACGTCGGACCTGGATGTTTTTGGGGTTAATAAAGTGGTGAAAGGAGTTCGTCTTTTATTGCAAATAAAAGGATTTTTGTGTTTATTTACCTTTACTTACAGCTTAGTGATGAGGGGGCATCTCAGACGCCTGCCATCACTAAGCAAGGATTAAAGCTGGGTTCACACTAAGCGACAGCAACAACGATGTCGCTGTTACGTCACCATTTTCGGTGACGTAACAGCGACCTTGTAAGTCGCTGTTATGATCGCTGCTTAGCTGTCAAACACAGCAGAAGCAGCGATCATAACGTCGCTGTGCTACATGTGCAGAGAGCAGGGAGCCGCGCTTAGCGCTGGCTCCTTGCTCTCCTAGGTACAGTACACATCGGGTTAATTAACCCGATGTGTGCTGCAGCTACATGTCACAGTGCAGAGAGCAGGGAGCCGCACGCACTGCTTAGCGCTGGCTCCTTGCTCTCCTTGCTACAGTATACATCGGGTTAATTAACCCAATGTGTACTGCAGCCACATGTGCAGAGCAGGAGCCGGCACTGGCAGCAAGAGGGGAGGCTGGTAACGAAGGTAAATATCGGGTAACCAGGGAAAGGTCTTCCCTTGGTTACCCGATGTTTACGCTGGTTACAGCTTACCGCAGGCTGCCAGACGCCGGCTCCTGCTCCTTGGTCGCTTCATTTCGTCGCTCTCTCGCTGTCACACACAGCGATGTGTGTGTTACAGCGGGAGAGTGACGACCAAAAAATGAAGCTGGACATTCAGCAACGACCGGCGACCTCACAGCAGGGGCCAGGTCGTTGCTGGATGTCACACATAGCGACAGCGACAGGACGTCGCTGCAACGTCACAGAAAATGGTGACGTAGCAGCGACGTCGTCGTTGTCGCTGTGTGTGACACCAGCTTTAGTAGCAGCTATGGGCTGCTGCAATTAACTCTATTACCCTGATGCGGTGGCAATCGGGATGAGCCGGGTAGAGTCCCGGGACTGTCGCATCTAATGGATGCGGCAATTACAGGCGGCTGCTGGCTGATATTTTAGGCTGGGGGTGGGGAGGCCTCTCCATAACACGAGTCTCCCAAGCCTGTGAATACCAGCCCCCAGCTGTGATACTTTCTTGGCTGGTTATCAAAATTGGGTGAACTGTACTTTTTTTTTTCAAATGACCACCATACAGTGTCAGCAGCAGATCCTTGCCGCTTAACTGTCATTACCACATTTTTTGCTTAAAAATTTTATTTTCCTACGGTCTAAAACCAGGGTGCATCTTGTCAATCTGAAAACCATACATAAAAAAAAACCCCTAAAGAATAAAAACCACATCTATTGCTATACACATGTGCGTGACCACAGCATTGTGCTACATTGTCTTGCGAAAGTATTCGGGTCCCTTGAATTTTACAACCATTTCCCACATTTCAGGCTTCAAACAAAGAAAAAATTTAATGTTATGGTGAACAAACAGGACACAATGGTGAAGATGAACAAAATTTATTGCTTATTTTAAACTTTAAAAAAAAAAAAAAAAAAAAAAAACTGAAGTGGGGCGTGCAATATTATTCATCCTCTTTAAGTTAATACTTTGTAGCGCCACCTTTTGCTGCGATTACAACTGCAAGTCGCTTGGGGTATGTGTCTATCAGGTTTGTACATCGAGAGACTGAAATTCTTGCCCATTCTTCCTTTGCAAACAGCTGGAGCTGAGCGAGGTTGGATGGAGAGCGTTTGTGAACAGCAGTTTTCAGCTCTTTCCACAGATTCTCAATTGGATTCAGGTCTGGACATTGAATTGGCCATTCTAACACCTGGATACGTTTGAGAACCATTCCATTGTAGATTTTGCTTTATGTTTGGGATCATTTTCTTGTTGGAAGAAAAATCTCCGTCCCAGTCTCAGATCTTTTGCAGATTCCCAACAAGTTTTTTTTTTTCAAGAATGGTCCTGTAATTGGCTCAATCCATCTTCCCATCAATTTTAACCATCTTTCCTGTCCCTGCTGAAGAAAAGCAGGCCCAAACCATGATGCAGCCACCACCATGTTTGTTCGGGCGGGCGGGGGGGGGGGGGGGGGGGTTTCTTTTATGCCAATCATATCGTTTGGCATTGTGCCCAATTAGTTCGATTTTGGTTTCAAATGACCAGAGCACCTTCTTCCACATGTTTGGTGTGTCTCCCAGGTGGCTTGTGGCAAACCTTAGACACTTTTTATGGATCTGTTTGAGAAATTGCTTTCTCCTTGCCACTCTTCCATAGAAGGCCAGATTTGTGCAACGTATGGACAGACTCTCCCACCTCAGCTGTAGATCTCTGCAGTTCATCCAGAGTGATCATGGGCCTCTTGGCTGCAGCTCTGATCAGTCTTCTCGTTTGAGATGAAAGTTTGGATGGACGACTTAGTCTTGGTAGATTTGCAGTGGTACGATACTCCTTCCATTTCAATATGATCGCTTGCACAGTGGTAGTTGAATGTTTAAAGTTGTGGAAGTCTTTTTGTAACCAAAACCAGCTTTAAACTTCTCTACAACAGTATCATGGACCTGCCTGTTGTGTTCCTTGGTCTTAATTATGCTGTGCTTTAAACAGAACACAGACTATCACAGAGCAGGTGCATTTATACAGAGACTTCATTACACACAGGCGACTTATATTTATCAGTCATTTAGGACAACATTGGATCATTCAGAGATCCTCCCTGAACTTCTGGAGTGAGTTTGCTGCACCGAAAGTAAAAGGGGATGAATAATATTGCACGCCCCACTTTTCAGTTATTTATTTTTAAAAAAGTTTAAAATAAGCCATAAACTTCACAATTGTGTCCCACTTTTTGATTTTTCACCATAACATTAAATTTTTTACCTTTATGTTTGAAGCCTGAAATGTGGGAAAAGGTTGAAAAATTCAAGAGGGCCGGATACTTTTGCAAGGCACTGTAGCTGGTCACTAACTACCCTTCTACTTCATAGCACAGATCTGCATTGGAGCATTTACATCCCCATTCACTGGGTTTCTTGCTCCATGTCCCACTCTTTTCAGAGCATCACCTGGTTTTAGATGTGCCCCCAGCTAAGGTGATCGAGGGGGCTTGCTGAGATCATTGAGAGTAAACCGCTGATCTGCAGCACAAACCTATCTTTGTCTAGAAATCTGGAGTCAAAGGTTTTTTTTTTTTTATTCCTGCTTTACAAGAGAGTCTTGGCAGAAAGTGTTTAGTGCTTGGCAGGAAAAACACAGGAGAAACACGTGCCCACTATTAACTGACAGACAGGGCAACAAGGCTCCTAACGGCTGCAGTGTCCAGAGAGTTGCTTCCAAGTTCATTAATTGGTAGGACGGGTGTTCAAATAATAGGCACACACACTGAGCACCATGCCCCAATTTAGGGACACACAAGCTTTTGTACTGAGGGTCTTGGCAGTGAGAGCTGAAGTGACAGTAAGAAAAAGGGATAGTCTAAACGCTCCACAAGACCCAGAGTCCACGAGTAATTACCTAAAGTCCTTTAATGGCCGACTGACTGGTGAGAAGCTGAAACAAGCACTAGTTATAACACTTTTTGATTTATAGGGATATATTGAAAATATGTAGAGGGGCACACTGGTTGGTAAGAAGGAGATACAATGGGTAAAGGGACCTTAAAAGTTTAAAAGTGGGAGGGGGGGTCAATGACTAAACCCTTATTTCCCAAGTTTGCCCACATAAAAATAAGCCTATATTCAAATTCCAAGAATGTAAGAACTCATTCCTGGGGTCCACGTGACGTTATGACATGCGGGCTACCTTTGGATGTCTACGTAATTAACAGGTGGTGAGCACTGTGGCTTCCGCTCAATTGTCCGTTGCTTAACCGTAGAAAGGCATGAAGGGCCACGAGTATTATGTCACGTGGGCCCCAGGAATGAGAGTTACGACTTTGCTGGAACTGGAGAGATTATAGGCTGCTTTATTTTTAAGGGGGAAAACATAGGGAATGAGTAGGGGTTGCCCAAGTAGTGAACAACCCCTTCAAAGCATCACGCCATTTTTTGTTTAATTTTTCAGTGCTGGAGTGGTGTATTAAGCCCAAGTCCCCTGCCCCATGTCTTCCACTTATCCTCCAGTGGTTTCACCTTTTAACATCTCCGGTCCCGCAGCATCATCTTGTGATCCTAGCTTCTGACTGGCTGGAAGTCAGAAGTTTTGTCACAAGAGCTCAAGACATCTCCATGAGCCAGAACGAGGCTCTCCGTTACATTGAAGTGCAACCTCCCGTTCACTCCATCAAACACTGGAGGAACCAGGTGGTCACAAACTGGAGACACCGACAGTGATAGAAGATGAAGACGCCAGAGGGAGAGTAAAAAGAGAGCACCTTGGATTTAAAGGAGGCAAAAAAAGAAAAAAAAAAAAAATCCAGCTCCCGCAAAACGTAATCGTGGTAATAGCCTTGTGATGAAAATTGTGGAACAAGATTATTTGTGCAAGAAAAAAAAAAAAGAAGGAGGAGATTGACCTTTGAGCAATCCCTAATCAGAATAGTTTATAGTATAAATCAATAGGTTTTGTTCTATGTACTTTTATGACCTCATTGTTCGGCTTTTCATACCGATTGTCATAATTCCTGAATGAGCCAGAGAAGTCTATCCTTCGGCTTTATAAGCTGCTCTAATTATTAGGTGTTGCACTATTTTTCTTAATCACTGCTGAATACATTATCTGCATAGTCCTGACCGTGTTCATATCAAAGTTCAGTAGGTTTTATTACCACCAGTAGTAACAAGGATGGAATAACCATTGTGGTATGCTCTCATGTAGAGAGTACCCAACGCATTTACCTGCAGCAGATTTGTGGAGAAACCCACCTGAAAAAACTAATTTAAAATACTAGCAAAGTGGCAGACATTTAAAGCGGGTGTGATCCACACATGGGGAATAAAAAAAAAAAAACAATCCAATGTTAAAATTGATATCAGATTTAAATTTCACAGATGTCACTGGTCTGCTTGAATCATCGTAGCGCGTTCTCTGGCGCCATTTGTATTGAAGACACTAGAGAAGGCTGAGCAGTGGGGCAGATTAAACAAAAACAAATAATTGTGCACCCACTGATGCCGCCGCTCAGTCTTCTCCATAATGTCTGCAATAAATGCACGTGTGGACTCCGGCGCCATCTTAATGAAGGAATAATTACTGTGGCAATGAACAAGCGTTGCCAAGAGCAGCAGTGACGGCGTGGCGCAATATTTAAAGAAAGGGGGGCACGCAGGAGGAGGAATATACACTGAGGCCCACACAGCTGCATTCAAAGTCCAGTACATTTCTGTAAGGCTGCTTTAACACATCCGTTTTTTGCTGAGCGACAATACGGCGCTTTGCAGAAAAAACGCAACCTTTTTTTTCCGCCAGTTGTGGTTTTCCCGCATAGACTTTCATTAGCTCCGTATGGTGCCGCATGGCCTTTGTGTTGCGTTCGTTTTTTGCTGGATGCGGCATATTTATCCCAGGCGGTGGCCAGATGGAACGTTGCCTGGCACTTTGAGTGGCAAAAAAAACCCCATCGCGCCACATTCGGTGCGATTTCCAATGCATGCCTATGGATGCCGTATGCGGCAAAAACCACATCCGGCTGCCGCATGCGGTTTTTTCAACTGAACATGCTCAGTATCCAGCCGCAACCGTCAAAAAACGATCGGGCCGCATGTAAAAACGTATGCAAAGGATGCGGGTTTTTCGCCACATACGTTTTTGAGCCGGATTGAGCCGCACTGCAAAAACCGGATGTGTGAAAGCAGCCTAACTTTGATTAAAGCTATATCAACCAAACACTGGATGTTTCTACAACAGAAATGCCTGGATTCAGCATCTTAGTGCCAGTATGACACTGCCTTCACTTCACATGGCAAAATCCTGGAGGTTGGTTCTCTAACAAAATCTGAAATCAGCACAAGACAGCGGGGCGGTGTCCTGGAAGAAGCTGCACCTTCACAGAGGATCCTGAAAGGACCTGTGCTGAGTCAGTGACAATAAGCAATCACTGGAAAAGGCCAAGCCAGTAATTAGCATGATTACAAATTTAAAAAAAAAAACTAAAAAAAGTGTTTTGTTTTTTTTTTACCTATAGACCAGGAACTCTAACCACCACTAATGTATGTAAACATGCCATGATACTGTGACTTGTCTGGAGGGGAATAAGGCAAGTCATTACATGCAGGGAGCACTACATCGCTAGAACAAATGATTAGTGAGAGAAATACATCAAATTAAAGTTAGTGGATTAAGGGGCATTCCCATCGAAGGTATTCCTAGGCATATTCACAGGACACACATTAAAGGGGTATTCCCATTTGTAGAGATCATATCCCAATGTGTTGTAAGTATAATAAATATTAGCAAATCCCTCCAATCAGAAATGTGGTATAGTTCTGATATAGCCATCTTTTACGACCACAAGCAACTAATTCCCTATACAAGTGGTCAAACCCATGGATATGCAAGCTGCAATACCCTGCACATAAGGTGACAGACATGGCTATATCAGAACTATACTACATTTCTAAATTTGAGGTATTGGGTAATATTCTTACACATCTCTATCTATATAGGGATAGGATCTTGGAGATAAGAATTAATTCCTAAGAAAATTCCTGACCCTACGAAAGATTACTGCACCTGCGGTAAAAAAACTACAGCAAACTGCACCTGAAAAACGCATGCGGTTTTTCCCTGCGGTTTGTGACCATTATCTATGGTACAAACTGCAGGTACCTGCAGAAAAGTAGTGACACGCAAATCTTTTTGCTGCAGCAAAACCTGTTGGTGAAAAAAACCCGCAGTGTGCGCACAGCAATTTTTTTTTTACCCTAGGTTTCGCTGGGGAAAGGACTGCAGCAAAGTTATGAACATTTTCTGCAGCAAAACTGTGGTAAAAAACGCAGTGTGCACACAGGGCCTTAAGGTTGTCAGAAAGCCAGGTCCTATTGCTGGCTTGCTGGAAATCTGTCTATTCAGAGGAGCAAGATTGGGTTCCATTCTTGGGATAGATCCACATGTCAAGTGAAAAGCCTACTGAGAGCAAAAAACAAAAAAACGTGTTAAAAAAAATATTGAATAAGCATTTGGCACAAATTAAAAAACATTTTTACATTGACAAAAGCTAGTAATGGCCAGACTGGGCTCTACTCCGGGACATCAAGTCAAGAGCGGGAATTCTTCCCCAAGGTGACTTCAGCGTAAGTGCAATACCAAGTAATGAGATAGCTGTGGAAAGATAAGGCGCAAATAGGGTCTTACCTGGTAAAACCGTGGGAGTGAAAACTGGCAGGTACACTCACCTGGTGCGGTTGTGCCAGTCACAACCCCTTTATGAGCATGTAAATTACGAGAAACTAGTGTGGGAGGCAGCGGTCCCGCGGTGAAGAGACGATTCAAAAAGTAATAATTTACTAATAACATTTTGACTCCTGTGGTTTGGCGCGGTATATCAACCTGCTTTCCATTACTTTTTGAATCGTCAATACCAAGTAATGGCAGCTCTGACAGCTGTGCATGGTGGCAGCAGGCCGGGCGGCAGGGTCATACATGTCCTCTGGTAGCGTCACTCTGCCCTTCACACCTGACAGCTCGTCTGCAGTGTGAGACTCCAGCTAATGACATGGTAAAGCGGAATTCACAAGTAATTCCTGGTTCTTCAGATCTCAGCGCCATTCACAGCTCCGTGACCTCTGGCCTACTACAGAGCAGCCTGACAACACCGCCAGGCCCACTGAGATATTTACCCTCAAACACAAGAAGTAGTGTATGTAGCAAAACAATTCAGTGCACATGGGATAACAGCCACAAGAGTAACAATCCTCCCATCACTAGCCCCAAGCCCACGGCTGCAGAGGTACAACATACTATACGCTGAATAGATTAGTACTTGTATAAAGTAAAAATATATAAAATAATACTCTTGCCATAGCCTACAGCAACAAATAACACTCACTATTGCAAGGGTTGTGAGTGACTAGAAGACCCTCCGATAACACCTGCAAATCTGACGGATTTTCTACAGGACACAATCCCATTTACACGACAATTACAGAGGAGCAATAAAGACACTAATGGGAATTACATCATCAAAAAGCAAGTCTTACACCAGAGAATAGCCGCTATTTATATATAGTCCTTTCCCCCCTGACACAGATCTACACCGATAACATCAAGGTCTTCAAAGATGAAGCTACTCATTTTTATTTAATAAGGCTGGTTTCACACTACGTCTTTTTAACATCCGTTGAAAACGTTATTTTAGCGGAAGTACGGATCCAGTGCAAATGCGTTTTCATTTCAATGCATTTGCAATGGACTCGCGTCCACCTGCGTTCACCTGCGTTTGCGTGCGTTATAGTGCGGATCCGGTGACTTGCAGTTTTTTAACATGTTTCAAAAACGCTACTTGTAGCGTTTTTGAGCTGCGTCAAAATACTGCAAGTCACCGGATCCGCACTATAACGCACGCGAACGCAGGTGAACGCTGGCGTGCTGATAGACAGGATCCTGCTTTTGTACTGAGCATGCCCAGAAAGTACTGAGCATGCCCAGAAAGTACTGAGCATGCCCAGAAAGTACTGAGCATGCCCAGAACCAGACTCGCGTGATCTGTCTCTCTCTCCTCCTCCCTCCCTCACCCTCTCTCTCTCTCTCTGTCTTTCCCCCTTCCTCCCTCCCTCCCTCTCCCCCACCTGAGAGCTGCGGACACTCGTAACCAAGGTAAATATCGCGTAACCACTTCTCTTAGTTACCCGATGTTTACGTTGGTTACGCGTGCAGGCAGCCCTGCTCCTAGCAGCTGCAGACACTCGTAACCAAGATAAATATCGGGTATCCAAGGCCGATGTTTACCTTGGTTACCAGCGTCTGCAGCTGTCAGAAGCCGGCTCCCAGTCTAGCTCCCCTCACTCCCGATCACATGACTCCAATGCCCGCCCCTAAACATCCAGTGCAGGATCCTGCAAAATAACATATGCGTTTGCATACGTTATTTGCTGTAAAAGCAGGATCCGTACTTCCGCTAAAAAAACGTTTTCAACGGATGTTAAAAAGACGTAGTGTGAAACCAGCCTAAGCCAATAGGACGCAAGGAAACATTGTAATTTATCTCAGTGAAATCCACTCCTTTCCCCACCAGGACTGATTGTTAATTCAGAGGCCAAGGGGTGCTTCACACATAGCGAGATCGCTACCGAAATCGCTGCTGAGTCACGTTTTTTGTGACGCAGCAGTGACCTCATTAGCGATCTCGCTGTGTGTGACACTGAGCAGCGATCTGGCCCCTGCTGCGAGATCGCTGCTCGTTACACACAGCCCTGGTTGGGTTTCTTCAAAGCCGCTCTCCCACTGTGACACACAGATCGCTGTGTGTGACAGCGAGAGAGTGACGAAATGAAGCGAGCAGGGAGCAGGAGCCGGCGTCTGGCAGCTGCGGTAAGCTGTAACCAGGGTAAACATCGGGTAACCAAGGTGGTTACCCGATATTTACCTTAGTTACCAGCCTCCCGCAGCTCTCACGCTGCCTGTGCTGCCGGCTCCGGCTCTCTGCACATGTAGCTGCTGTACACATCGGGTTAATTAACCCGATGTGTAATGTAGCTAGGAGAGCAAGGAGCCAGCGCTAAGCAGAGTGCGCGGCTCCCTGCTCTCGCGGTTATGATCGCTGCTTCGGCTGCTGTGTTTGACAGCTAAGCAGCGATCATAACAGCGACTTACAAGGTCGCTGTTATGTCACAGAAATTGGTGACCTAACAGCGACCTCGTTGTCGCTGTCGCCTAGTGTGAACCAGCCCTAAATCTGCACTAAGTGAAGACACTTTTACATTGAGATAGGAGACTGTAGATTGTGCAGATAAATTATTTGCATTGTCAACTTCTGGAGGAGCAGTTTTATACCAAGCACATGGGAAGGAAGAGGTGGGGTGGGCACTTATAGCAATATTAGGTTTAGTCTATAGCCCCCACTCCAATCTATATAGGAGATGGCAGGTGCTGATAAGATGGAAGGAGGAGCTGCACTTAACCATGGAATCTTATCAGTACCAGCTGCCATCTATGTAGATTGGAGGGGAGGAGCTCCACTAACCCCTCCTCCACATAGATTGGAGATGGCAGCTGATTGTAAAAACAATCCAATGTAAGGGGGAGGGAAAAAAAAAAAAAACAAAAAAACAATCCTACTAAAAAGTTTTCGGTCACCTGCAGACATATTTTCAGCTCCCAGTATAGGTTTGTTCCTGACAGTTTTAGGTTTCTCATATCACTTATACATATGCGCATCTAGGGAACTTTGATAACAATTTTCTCCCTATGACAAAAATTATAAGCTGTAGTGCACGCTCAATGAGCGTTGAAATCGGACGAGTGCAATACGAGAAAATCTCACATTGCACTGTGACCAATGCTAGTCAATGAGGGAGAGCAGTTGGTCAGCTTTTATCGCATCCAGATTCTGGATGCAAGAAAAGTAGCAGCATGCTGTGACTTTGCGAGACACACATTTGTCGCACCTATTCAAGGGAATGGGTGCGAGAGATACATCGAACTGCACTCGGATGGTATCCCAGTGCAGTGCGATATACGCACAGGCTGACAATGGAGGAGATTGGGGGGGGGGATTAACCCCTCCCTCTCCTCCGCAGCGCCCGCTCTCATCTTCGCACCTGTGACCCGATTGCAGGATCGGGTCAGTCGCATGACACTCTGCTCACGCTCACAGCGGAACCTGAGCCGGGGGTCATTAGCATATCGCATCGGATGCCATAAGATACGCTCGTGTGAGTCCAGCCTTAGAACCGTTCTGCCCCTGCAGTTGGTTGATCAGAATGTGCTCACACACGACAGATTTGAAGGTAATTTTTTGCTACAAAATCTGCATGAGCTACAGTAGGATTGTGTGAAGGATTTTACCCCTTTGCATTGAAAGGATAAAATCCACAGAGTTCAGATGTTGAATCCGCTGTTTGCCAATTTCTGGGCAGATTTTTCATTCCTGGGTGAAGTCCATTTACTATGCTGGTGTTCAGCAGTTGGTAGGTCTCAATCATTACGAGAAGCCTCATGGGCTGTTTCCACAATCAGGATCACTTGAGTTTTTGACACTTCAGAATTTCTGCACTTTAGTTTCAGGGGGTTTTTTTCTTTTCATTTTTTGGCTCAGTTTCTTGTCATTCTTTAAATAATGAAAGCTGCTTTCTATTTGAAGCTTCCTGGTATTGACAACAATAGGTGCAGATTACATGTTTTTGGTGCATTTAAACCACGGAAAAAACACCAATAACGTATACGGTTTACGTTCTGATTTTCAACATTAACGCAAATTTATGGTGAAAACCCGCACAGAAAACAACGCGTTCCCACAAGAGAACTAGACATGCTGTGGCTTGGAAAAACATACCGCAGGCCAGTTTACACTGCTTAAAGGGAATCTGTCACTAGGTTTTTGCTCCCCCATCTGAGAGCAGCATAAAGTGGAGAGACACAGATGCCACCGATGTGTCGCTTACTGAGCTGTTTGCTGTTTTGATAAAATCAATGTTCTCTGCTGCAGATCTAGCAATTATACAGAGCTCATGAATATGCTGGACTAACTGGCAGCACGCCTAGTCCTCTAATGATAATCTACTGCTGATTAACAGTGATTATATCAAAACTAAACTAAGCAGCCCAGTAACAGATATCACTAATCAGGATATCTGCCCCAACATTATGCTGCTCCCAAATTTGGTGGCAAAAACCTGGTGACCGATTCCTAACAAAAAAACAAAGGAAGCAAGGTGGCCATGAGATTTATATTAAGCCCATCCACTTTGCTGGAACTGTAAAATGTAGTATTTTAGATGCAGCAAAAATACGCTGCATCCAGAACTCAAGTAACACTAAGGCTATGTGCCCACGGGACTCTGTGCCCGGGAATATATCCGCAGGTACGTCCGCAGGTTTGTCGCAGCTGCTCCCCGGAATCCGCAGCTATACATAGCTGCGGGATTCCAGCGAAATAGCTGCGGACATTTGTGCGGCTTACCAGAGGAAGTCCCGGCCTCTATCTCCATAGTGGAGAGGCGGGATAGGCTACTTTCACACATCCGGTTTGAGCAGTGCGGTCAATCCGGCTGTGAAACCTATGCAACAAATGCGGCGAAAACACCGCATCCTTTGCATAAGTTTTTACATGCGGCCCGTCCATTTTTTTTCCGGTTGCGGCACGCTACTGAGAATGCGCAGTGGAAGAAACCGCATGCGGCGGCCGGATGTGTTTTTTTTTCCGCATCGCGCCGCATCCGGCGTCCATAGGCATGCATTGAAAAATGCGCCGCAGCGCGATGCGGTTTTTTTGCCGGAGCAAAAAGTGCCAGGGAACGTTCCATCCGGCCGCCACATCGGCTAAATCTGCTGCATGCAGCAAAAAACGGACAGAACGCAAGCCCATGCGGCGCCAATGCAAGTCAATGCTGGAAAAGACGAATCCGGCGGCAAAAAAAAAAAAAGTTTTGTTTTTTCAGCAGAGCGCCGGGATTGTGCCGCACTGCTACAGCCGGATGTGTGAAAGCAGCCATATCCGCAGGTAATTCCGCAAGAATAATTGACATGCAGTTATATGCGGCTGCAGGACATCTGCAGCATATTCCGCAGCCACACAACGCAGCATGGACACAGACACTCTTCACGTCTCATAGGATAAAATGGGGAGTGTCTGTACTTGCTGAAACCTGCGGATTTATCTAAAAAAAAACAAAAAAAAAAACAAAAACAAAAACAGATAAATCTGCAGGTTTTCTGCGGCAAAATCCGCAGGTGCAAGCTCCCGTGGGCACAGAGTCTAATCGTGGAAACGTATCTTTAAGGACCAACTGGAGCAAAATTACGATGGGAGTCCAAACCATGGGATTTGGAGCTCAAGCGTGACCCTGTCCACAAACTAAAAAAAAAAAAAAAAAAAATATAATAGTAGCCATGGCTTTCATCAATAGCCTGCAACATATAGAACTCAGACATCCCGACTCTACACTGAGGATGGGCAAACGCCCTGAGACAGCTGTCTGTAAATATGAGTTTCTCATTAGAATTTGTTCCCCTCTCAAGTTGCAAGGCTCTTTGAAGAGTCAGACATTGACTAATGTTGTAGCTCACACTAGGTGGTACTTTCAGGAGAACCCGTATTAAAAGAACTGAACTGATTTGCAGTCTCTTCTTCTAGAGCCTGTAAAGCTGCATTTGCACTGAAGAATGCTCATTCACAATCTGAGTAAACTGAAGATCCCCCAAAACGCTCTCATTTGGTGAAAGGCTTGTGTGTAGACCGGCCTTGCACTGCTCAGCAGTAACTTATGGGCACGGCCCAATCTACAGCAGATCGCAGTTTACCGCGGTCTGCCGGTGTAAAGTGCAATACTGTGATACCAATGTGATATGACTGAAGTTTGAATGTGATTAGATAGGGATCATAATCAAAAGATAGGAGTGATCCCAGATATTATTTGACCTATCAATAATTCAGTATCAAAGAGATGTCCTTTGGATAATATTTCACTAATGATGACCAAGGAATACATGTCAACCAGGTTTTGAAGCAGTTTTAAGATAATGAGGAAGTCACATTTACAGTTCCACTTACCAGAAACTTGTGGTTGGTTTAAAGACAGGTTTAAGGAAGCTTGCATATGAAATTTACGGCTCATTGCAATATTTCACTAACACTATGGTCAAACTGTGGTCGGTCAGTTGTCAACTGGCAGGATGTGCAGGAAGCTGCCGGTGCCCATAGCAGTTTGTGGTAAAGTTACATGAACATGACTCAGCTGTCACATGCTGGTGACCATTTAAACACAACCTACAAAATTTTCCTATAAAAATACACCGGACTCGCTTAATGTTAAGGGAAACCTTCCAGGACATTGAAGTGTACGTACGCACTGTTCCTGTGATGCAAGATGCCATGTTGATTCCTTATCATTAACTCGAGTTCCCTCCGATGTGAAAGGATTGCTACAACATAACGGTAATGTTGATGCATATTTCTGTTATTGTATAAGTTTCTATGACTATAGTTCTAAATGCCCATGTACCATTGATTATATTCATGTGCTATTAAAATAAATAGTATCTTGCTATAAAGAATATTAGTATTCGTGCCCGATTAGGATATCAGTGAGCGCTTCGTAAGTACGGGCTTTCAGCCCCTTTTTAGTAGAATTTAGCAAGACAAATACAAACCATAAGATCCTGCACACCACGCCATTACTGCTGAGGTTTTTCTGTCCAGTTGCATATGTAACCTTAGTCTTAGCCCATTTCTGAAAAATCTGGGTGAAAACTAGTAACTCACCTGTACACCTTCCTGGAATCCTGGAGAACATGTCTAGCTATGAAGCCCCAGTGGATACATCACCACATAACTAGGTAGATTACCACCCTGGAGCACGAGAAGGCGTTAGCAGCCATTAGTCATGAAATTAAGGATCCGACATAATTAGGAAACAGCTGACTAGAATAATTAATAGCTTGAAGAGGAGGATGACGCTAGGTCTTGTACTTCTCTAATAAGGATGTGATTTTAGGAGGGCACAGAAGTGAGGAGAGAAATCAGTGACGTACAAGTGAAGCCTGTGTCCAGAGCCGTATCTGTAGAGGATGTTTGGCTCTCCTGGCACGTACTGAGCAGACCGCTGTAATATGTAACAATGTGGCTTGATTCAGTGCTATTACAACACTTGATAGGGCATTGCCCTTGTGCTTCTGTACAGCGGCCAATACCCTCACCGCACTAATCCACGCTCTCCCCGGCAGAGAACACATACTGAATGCCGTGCACGTGAGACATCTCCGCAGACTGTCAGCTCCTCCCAGAACACACATAATTACAGGTTATGCTGGTAATTATTACATTACAAAGCAGCTTATCCTGCAGGTAAATACCAAACTAAGAAAAATGGAGTAATCACATGACGGAAGCACCGCAGGAGGCCATGTGCCGGGGAGATGCAGCACGGTCACTGTCTGAATATGGACTAAAGACCATGATACCTGCGAAAACTACAAATAAAGCACAACGTTAGAGTGATCAGTCACCGCAAAGACTAGAAGCGCCAATTCCCTACAATATGTATAAAGTGGAGCTCACACCACCGTACAAAACCTCAGATCGCACTCAGACCAATGCTATTCCATGGGGCTGAGCATTGCAGATTTTTTCCTTGCACTGAACTGGTCCAAAAAGGAGAACAAAACCCACAGCACCGAGTTAGATCAGATCGGATCATACTTGGTCATGCAAGTCAACGAGTCCATGGAAAACATCGGACTGCATCTAAATGGCACAAACCGAGCATGGAGAAAGTTTTTTCTGCATCTTCTCATCGAAGAGAACTGGAGAACTGTATGCTGACCATCAGATTTACACAATCAGCCCGATTCTCTGCTCATCATAGACTTGGCCGAGAACAGACAGGCACCTACTCTGACCTACACTCACCAGGTTTGGGACAGGAGACTGTCAGGCTGAGCATTGCTGTCTGAAAGTGGCCTAAAGCTAGGCCAGAGGAAGCCTAGCACTTACCCCAGGGGCCTATCAGAAATTCTCTATTTTCAAAAGAATATTTTAAATATGAGCTAGAATCCGATTGGTTACTACACTTATTAATCACCCACATGATAAAAGGCCTGGTGAGATGAGACATAAGGACAGAACCTACTAACAATAAGGAATAACGTTTGGAACACCATTCTAAGTCCGAACTGGGTGCAAAAACCTAAAAAAACATCACTATGGGGAGATAAGGTATGCACACCAGTGACTATGTAAGGGGAATACATGGAATAGCAGAAACTGCTGTGTGAATACTGACTTGAAAAATCCAATAGCTGTATGTAAGAGTGAAAATGTGAAAAATGGAATCTGCATTACTGCCATGAACATATGAATCAAGAGAAATTTAGCTACTGAATTGATCAATGCAATAGAGCCCCAAATGTTGGGGCTCTATTGCATTGATCAATTCAGTAGCTAAATTTCTCTTGATTCATATGTTCATGGCAGTAATGCAGATTCCATTTTTCACATTTTCACTCTTACATATAGCTATTGGATTTTTCAAGTCAGTATTCACACAGCAGTTTCTGCCATTTCATGTATTCCCCTTACATAGTCACTGGTGTGCATACCTTATCTCCCAATAATAAGGACAGAACCTGACTGCAAGTGCACCCAGCCCCTACTGCTGGAGGTATATGCCAGACAGGGGCAGCATGAGACCCTCATTGGGACAACATACTGCTATAGTTTACTGCCATGACTTTCTGAGAAAGCATGCTGATCTTTACCATAAAGTTATATGCCAGTAGTAGCAAAATGCAAACTTCCCCCCCCCTCCCAAAACATTGCTCTTTTTGGCCTCTAATTTGCGAATGGAGAGTGTGTCCCCCCGTCCCAAGAATGAAGACAAGTTCTCTAAGACCCTGTGCGTACACTGGATTTTTGGTTGTTTTGAGTGCAGTTTGTGGTCCTAAACTGCATGTATGACCTTCCCTAGCAAAGTATGAGAAATCCAAAAGTCTGTGCGCACATCGCTTTTTTGCCTGCAGTTTTGGGTGCTTTTAAAAAAAAAAAAAAAAAAAAAAAAAAGAGCGTGTCACTTTTCTTCGTTTTTCCATTGAATATAGTGAAAAAAAATGCATGGGAAAAAACATGCGCTTTTTTTGCTCAAGAAACAAAACTTGTGTGCGTACATACCCTAAAAGTGCAATTTTCAATATTCAGAACTTTCCATAAAAAGAAGAGGTTTAGCTGCTGTTTAAAATATATTGAGTTTCTCTTGGTATAAGTTTGGTTCAGTGCACAATTCCTTATAAAGTATGTGCACCCTATAAGGAGGGGGGTGGGGCGTTACTGCTCCCACCCAAGCCCAAGATCACGCTGGTCCTAAACTAAGAGGTGATGGGCTACCAGACACTAAGTTTTCAGAAAGGGCACAATGGAGCCAACAGTCAGCACCTGACACTGATCAGACACCGGTCAGGCACGGGAAGGTCCTGCAGAGCAGCTCTGCACAGGCTCAGCCGGCAGACGTGCGCTGACCAGGCCATGATGGCAGCAGGTACCTTGGATACATATGATCACAGAAATGACTGCGGAAGAAAGTGCAGGTTACAGACTAGTAATGTTTGCTTAGTAGAGCATTTCTGCAGCTTCCACTATTGCATATAGAGTTGGTATTTTGTGCCCCTAACAGACCAGACAAAAAGGGACCAAGATGACAACATAATGGGCACAGGGTCCCCATAGATTGTGCCTCTGGTCACTGACCAAACAGATTAGCACCGCAGGCCGGGCTCACTGATCAGAGGCAGGGACAGCCGGGCACATAGGATAGCACCGCAGGCCGGGCTCACTGATCAGAGGCAGGGACAGCCTGGCACATAGGATAGCACCGCAGGCCGGGCTCACTGATCAGAGGCAGGGACAGCCTGGCACATAGGATAGCACCGCAGGCCGGGCTCACTGATCAGAGGCAGGGACAGCCTGGCACATAGGATAGCACCGCAGGCCGGGCTCACTGATCAGAGGCAGGGACAGCCGGGCACATAGGATAGCACCGCAGGCCGGGCTCACTGACCAGAGGCAGGGACAGCCGGGCACATAGGATAGCACCGCAGGCCGGGCTCACTGACCAGAGGCAGGGACAGCCGGGCACATAGGATAGCACCGCAGGCCGGGCTCACTGACCAGAGGCAGGGACAGCCGGGCACATAGGATAGCACCGCAGGCCGGGCTCACTGACCAGAGGCAGGAACACCTGGGCACCCCAGGCCCCAGGGACAGCTGGGCTCCCCTAGGCTATGTTCACACATTACGTTTCTGCATGTTTTTTGCCCATGAGTTTTATGCAAATAAAAATCTGCTTTTAAACAGCAGCAGCAAAAGCTGAGATTCCAGAAACACACACACACACACACACACACACACACACTATTGCTTTTTTCCTTGACTGAAATGGAAAACTCCTGCGTTTTTGCAGCTTTTGTGAATAAAACTGACTTTAAACATATACTGTTGACAAGACACCAAATACACAGAACATGCTTTTTGGAAGCAGCTTTTTTTTTTTACTGCCAAGAGAGCAGGTTTTGCTGCAGAAAAAAAAAAAAGCATCGTGTGAACATAGGCTTCCAGGGAGCGAGGTCTATACATGGAGGGCTGTGGTATGCGGTGCCCCCATGGGTCAGTAGAGCTCACGCCTCCGTACACAGGACCCCTGCTCAGCAATGCTGCCCCCCACACACAGGGCACACGTGCAGGCACCTACCCTCCAGCAAACAGATGCACCAGGGTATCTCTCTGGCTCATTCTCTCATTCTTCTCCCTGCAGGCAGGAGGAGGGAGCGGACCCCGGGGAGACGCCGGCTCCTTTGCCCGCTCTGGTGACTGGATGCGGCGGCAGTCAGCACACAGCCCGCAGATGTAGGCCCGCTGGCATGCCACCAAACGCCACTCAGCTCCTGCGGACACAGGCTGCTCACACGCAGACTTCCCGAATATATAAAGGTGTATGTCGCCTGCACAGACAGTGGCGCCCTCCGCCCTGACCTCACAGACCGCCTCCAGAGTCCTGCCCGGAGCACTGTCCCCTGCCTTCTCCGCTCCCCCTCTGCCTCCTCCTCCTCCCGCGCTCTCATGAATAATATTCAGCAGCCCGAGATAAACACAAGCGGATTGGCTGAGGAGCTGTGGCGGAAGTGACGGTGGGCGCAGCTGCTTCACCAATCACCACGTGACTTGGCCCCAACTCAAATTAGTGTGTGAAAAATGTTCCGTAGCAGCAAAAGACTACAGATCCCAGCATGCACTGCTGCACAGGGGGCGTGTCTGAGGAGAGCGGCAGTACTACCGTAACTTCAGCAGCGGTGTTGGAGGTTCACAGGTCGCTCAAGTGAGGCTGATTGTGCGCTGCCTCGTTATCTGTAGTAATGAGAGGCCTGAGGGCCGGAGAGTGTATACAGAAGAACGTGGGCACCGCTGGGAACTACTGACAGGGGTCACCGCCAGGGAACTACAGAGAGGGGGCACCGCCAGGGAACTACTGCCAGGGGTCACCGCCAGGGAACTACAGAGAGGGGACACCGCCAGGGAACTACTGACAGGGGTCACCGCCAGGGAACTACTGACAGGGGTCACCGCCTGGGAACTACAGACAGGGGTCACCGCCAGGGAACTACAGAGAGGGGACACCGCCACGGAACTACTGACAGGGGTCATCACCTGGGAACTACAGACAGGGGTCACCGCCAGGGAACTACAGAGAGGGGGCACCGCCAGGGAACTACTGACAGGGGTCACCGCCAGGGAACTACAGAGAGGGGGCACCGCCAGGGAACTACTGACAGGGGTCACCGCCTGGGAACTACAGACAGGGGTCACCGCCAGGGAACTACAGAGAGGGGACACCGCCACGGAACTACTGACAGGGGTCATCACCTGGGAACTACAGACAGGGGTCACCGCCAGGGAACTACAGAGAGGGGGCACCGCCAGGGAACTACAGAGAGGGGGCACCGCCAGGGAACTACTGACAGGGGTCACCGCCAGGGAACTACAGAGAGGGGGCACCGCCAGGGAACTGCTGACAGGGGTCACCGCCTGGGAACTACAGACAGGGGTCACCGCCAGGGAACTACAGAGAGGGGACACCGCCACGGAACTACTGACAGGGGTCATCACCTGGGAACTACAGACAGGGGTCACCGCCAGGGAACTACAGAGAGGGGGCACCGCCAGGGAACTACAGAGAGGGGGCACCGCCAGGGAACTACTGACAGGGGTCACCGCCTGGGAACTACAGACAGGGGTCACCGCCAGGGAACTACTGACAGGGGGCACCGACTGGGAACTATTGACAGGGGTCACAGCCAGGGAACTACTGACAGGGGGCACCGTCTGGGAACTATTGACAGTCAAGTCTGTGGAGTCGATAAGCCAATCCTCCAACTCAGACTCCTCAATTTCCCTGATTTCGACTCTACGACGCTGACTCCTTCATACATGGCTCATGCTTAGGTGATAAATTTACTATAGTAAAATGGTAACATCCGGCCTTTAATCATTATTATGATGCAATAATTAAGCTGTTTAGGTAGAACATTAAATATATTTATTGTAACTCAACTTTAGAACACAAAAACGTTAATAAATTGTAAATATGCCATACATTATGCAGTAAGTGGGGAAAACAGATTTCAACAAAACCGTACTGAATAACGTTTGTGCAGGCTATGAGTTTGTTCTGAGAAATAGAATTGCCTCCATCAGATCCTCCTTCATAGATTTCCTCAAATCAGACCTAATAATTTTAAGGCTGGAGAACAACCTCTCTACACTAACTTGGGTTGGTGGCAAAGCGGTGACCACATGGGCAACATCTCTAACAGTCTCGGAGTATAAAGAAATTGTCTCAAGCACAGTCAGTTTTGATGAACGGTTGAACTCTACTTTGATCGCAAGTGAAAAATTTTGCAGAAATATGGTTAATCTGTTTGCTCTGGGAGTGAAATCTTTTTCCCTGCGGCAACGCCTTGCTGCTTCATGGAATCCAAATACTTTTCAAAATTAAACTCCTCATCTGATGAGGCTGAAGATACAGCAGCAGTAGCACTGGTAGGACCCAAGTCTTCTTGCTCTTGGCAGTCCTGTAGCCACTCGTCATAACTGCTACGTCTGTCAGAGCTTCTTTTCTTTTAGTAAGCTGTTGATCATCCAGCAATATATGATGACTTGGGTTCACATACACAGCTGCCAGAAGAATTTTATTTTCAAATAGCAGTGGGTATCTTTCCGTGTCATGTAAGCAGCAATGCCATCTTGCGATGAAACTTCCGCTTTGGGACAGGCAAAACAGCAATTTCTTCCACTCCTTTATTAATATGCCAGGTGTTACATCTTTAGCTTGTATTTTTTTAGGCACTGTAAATGCATGATGAAGCAATTCCTTCACTTCAACCACCTGTGTCCATGGACCTTAAGTTAGTGTTACCTGAGGGTTGGCTGTGTCTACAAAAAAAGGGTTTCAGCTCAAGCAATCACTCAATCACTAAATAAGTGCTGCCCCACCAAATGGCTTGATCAACAATTGCCCCTTTTCTTGAAGATGGAATCAATTTTAGGGGTTCTGGCAGCAATAACCAACTTAAGGGGGCTTTACACGCTACGAGATCGCTACAAAAATCTCGTTGGGGTCACGGATTTTGTGACGCACATCCGGCCGCTGTAGCGATGCCGTTGCGTGTGACACCTATGAGCGATTTTGCATCGTCGCAAAAACATGCAAAATCGCTCATCGGTGACATGGGGGTCCATTCTCAAATATCGCTGCTGCAGCAGTAACGAAGTTGTTCCTCGTTCCTGCGGCAGCACATATCGCTCCGTGTGACACCGCAGGAACGGGGAAGGTCTCCTTACCTGCCTTCCGGCCACAATGCAGAAGGAAGGAGGTGGGCGGGATGTTATGTCCCGTTCATCTCCGCCCCTCCGCTTCTATTGGGCGGCGGTTCAGTGACGTCGCTGTGACGCTGAACTTAGAAAGGAGGCGGTTCGCTGGTCACAGCGACGTCGCAGGGAAGGTAAGTCCGTGTGACGGGTCCGGGCGATGTTGTGCGACACGGGCAGAGATTTGCCCGTGTCGCACAACCGATGGGGGCGGGTACACACGCTGGCGACATCGGTACCGATATCGCAGCGTGTAAAGCGGCCTTTACTTACTTTGCCAATCAGATTTCCAGCATGTCCTTCTTGCAGACTATCTCTTATTGCCAGCTGCAGCGTGTGCACAACACAGTGCATGTGATGAATAGGAGAGAGATGTGATCCAGCTTCAACAAGATTATCTAATTCTAAAGGATCATATTGCTGTTAATTGAAAATTTAGATTTGCTTTAAGAAGTACTTACCTTAATTCTACTTTCTTGTTCATCCTAGCGTCTCTAGCAGTTCTGAGATGATTGCAGACATTCTTTGTGTCTTTGTTTTTACCCTTATCTTTAGAGGAGGAGCTTCACTACTTATATCATGTAGCTGAAGTGCAGCACAGATTCATCTCAACTAAAAGCCTAGACTCTTTGATCAGGAATAGAACAGACATTTATAGGACATTTCATAACTTTCCCAAAATCGTTTTAAAACATATTAATCACATACTGCATTGAACCGTTGTACCCAATTTATTTTATGTTTTCGGAGTTGTTCCATTTTATACCTTCACCAAAATGGACTCCGACTAAGAACCACTGACGGGGCACCACCTGGGTACCACTGACGGGGCGCTGCCTGGAAACTACTGAAAGGGTGCTCCGCCTTGGAACTACAGATGGGGCACTGCCTGGGAATTACTGACAGGGTGCACCACCTGAGAACTATTGACAGGGGGCACTGTCAAGGAACGACTGACAGGGGTGTTGTGAATATTAGTTATGTTTTGGCTGCTGCGAGGCTCCCTCTGGTGGCCAGGAATGGTTTGGACTTGGACCAGGTGTGTTGTGCAGTGGGTGTTTCCTTTGCTAACTCTCTGCTTATTTAAGTCCTGGTCTGATTGCAGGCTGTTGCCGGATGTCAGTTGTTCTTTGTATCTCCAGCCTGCTTAATCCTGTTTTACACCACATCTACTCCAGATAAGTGCTTGCTCTTTATTTCTTGTCTGGTTCTTTTGCTTATCTGGGTTTGTCATTTGTTGTGGTTGGTTTCAGTTTATTTCCTTCCAGGGATTTTCCCCCTCAGTGGATTGTTGAGGAACTCCCTGCAGTTCTGTGTGGAGTATAGCTCCTTTGGGTCCATGTGTTTGTGGCTTGTTGAATTTGTTATAATTCTTGTTTTCTGTTCATTGGTATGACAAGGGCACCTGGTATAGGACGGAGTTCAGATCGAGCGATCTGAGGGCCTTTTTGTACTATCAGGAAGTTGGTATTTTGCAGGGTTTTTCTCTGGTCACCATCAGTCCCCTTTCCTGTCCTTTCCTATTTTAGTCAGCGGGGGCCTCACCTTTTGCTAATCCTGTCATCTACCTGTGTATTGTGTTTTTCCTATATCACCGCAGTCTTTGAATGTGGGGGGCTTGCTATTCTTGTCTATTTTCTGAGACAGATAGTTATTCATCTTTCCTACCTTTAGGCTAGTTAGTTCTCCGGCTGGGTTCGCGGTGCACAGGATGTTAGTTCACCCCTCGGCTACTTCTAGTTGTGATGGTTAGTGAGGGGATGGCGGCCAGATTAGTTGCCAATGCTCTTGTCACCTTTTGCCAATGATTTGTGGTGGTCTTCCATGGTTCCGGATCATAACACAGGGGGCAACTGAATGGGAACTACTGAACGGGGGCATCATTTGGGAACTACTGACGGGGCACCGCCTTAGAATTACTGAATGGGACACCACCTGGAAACGCCTGACAGGGGCATCGCCAAGGAATTACTGACAGGGAACCGCCAGGCAACTACTGAAAGGGGGCCCTGCCTGGAAACTACTGATGGGGGAACCTCCTATAAACTATTGAAAAGGGGCACCACCTGTGAACTATTGAAAGATGCACCTTCTGGGAACTACTAATTTGGAGCACCGCCTGCAAACTACCGAAGGGGGCACCACCTGGGAACTGCTGAAGGGGGTCACAGCCTGGGAACTATTGAAAGGGAGTACCATCGGGGAACTACTGTAGGGGACCGGCAGGAAACTACTGAAAGGGGGCAGCGCCTGAAGGGCTCTTATGGACGATACCAGGATGCTCTATCTGCTGATGGTGGTAACTTCTTGATCATGTTGTGCAACGTGGACAAAGGAATATCAAGATCTCTGGAGATGGTCTTGTAACCTTGAGGTTGTTGATATTTTTCAACAATTTTGGTTCTCAAGTCCTCAGACAGTTCTCTTCTCTTTCTGATCACCATGCTTAGTGTGGCACACACAGACACACAATGCAAAGACTGAGTCAACGTCTCTCCTTTCTGTCTGGTTTCCTGTGTGATTTTCATATTGCCCACATCTGTTACTTGTCACAGGTGACTTTAAGCCAGCATTACTTGCTTGAAACAAAGTTATTTAGCCATAATTTTGGAAAGGTGGCAGCAATTTTGGGGGTTATGTCCAATTTGACTTTTTTTCCTCAGGTTTTTTTTCTGTATGTTCCAATACACAGAAAATAAAAATGAATAAACGTATATTACAAAACATGTAATTGCAACCTTTTTCTTGTAGAAATATTTCATTTTTTCCAAAAATTTCAAAGGTGCCAACATGTTTGGCCATAGTATCATAGTATCATAGTATCATCATAGTATCATAGTTTTTAAGGTTGAAGGGAGACTCTAAGGCGGGCTTTGCACACTACGACATCGCAGGCCGATGCTGCGATGCCGAGTGCGATAGTGCCCGCCCCCGTCGCAGCAGCGATATGTGGTGATAGCTGGCGTAGCGAAAGTTATCGCTACGCCAGCTTCACACACACACTCACCTGCCGTGCGACGTCCCTGTGGCCGGCGACCCGCCTCCTTGTTAAGGGGGCGGGTCGTGCGGCTTCACTGCGACGTCACACGGCAGGCGGCCAATCAGAGCGGAGGGGCGGAGATGAGCAGGATGTAAACATCCTGCCCACCTCCTTCCTTCCGCATATCCTACGGAAGCCGCAGTGAGGCCGGTAGGAGACATTCCTCGCTCCTGCGACTTCACACACAGCGATGTGTGCTGCCGCAGGAGCGAGGAACAACATCGGACCGTCGCGTCAGCGTAATCATGGATTACGCCGACGCTGCACCGATGATACGATTACGACGCTTTTGCGCTCGTTAATCGTATCATCCAGGCTTTACACACTGCGATGTCGCATGCGATGCCGGAAGTGCGTCATTTTCAATTTGACCCCACCGACATCGCACCTGCGATGTCGCAGTGTGCAAAGTGCCCCTAAGTCCATCTAGTTCAACCTGTAGCCTAACATGTTGATCCAGAGGAAAGCAAAAAAACCCCAATGTGGCGAACAAGTTCCAGTGGGGAAAACATTTCCTTCCTGACTCCACATCCGGCAATCAGACTAGTTCCCTGGATCAATACCCTGTCATAAAATCTAATATACATAACTGGTAATATTAAATTTTTCAAGAAAGGCGTCCAGGCTCTGCTTAAATGTTAGTAGTGAATCACTCATTACAACATCATGCGGCAGAGAGTTCCATAGTCTCACTGCTCGTACAGTAAAGAATCCTCGTCTGTGATTATGATTAAACCTTCTTTCCTCAAGACGTAGCGGATGCCCCCGTGTTCCAGTCGCAGGCCTAGGTGTAAAAAGATCTTTGGAAAGGTCTCTGTACTGTCCCCTCATATATTTATACATTGTGATTAGATCCCCCCTAAGCCTTCGTTTTTCCAAACTAAATAACCCCAAGTTTAATAACCTGTCTTGGTATTGCAGCCCACCCATTCCTCTAATAATCTTGGTCGCTCTTCTCTGCACCCTCTCCAGTTCAGCTATGTCCTTCTTATATATCGGTGACCAGAATTGTCCACAGTATTCTAAGTGTGGTTGCACTAGTGACTTGTACAGAGGTAGAACTATATTTTTTTCATGAACACTTATACCTCTTTTAATACATCCCATTATTTTATTAGCCCTGGCAGCAGTTGCCTGACACTGTCCACTAAAGTGAAGTTTACCATCCACCCATACACCCAAGTCTTTTTCTGTGTCTGTTTTACCCAGTGTTCTACAATTAAGTACATAATCATAAATGTTATTTCCTCTACCCAAGTGCATGACCTTACATTTATCTACATTAAACTTCAATTGCCACTTCTCAGCCCAATCCTCCAATTTACATAAATCTCCCTGTAATATAAAATTATCCTCCTCTGTATTGATTACCCTGCATAGTTTAGTATCATCTGCAAATATTGAAATTCTACTCCGCATGCCCCCAACAAGGTCATTTATAAATATGTTGAAAAGAAGCGGGCCCAATACTGACCCCTGTGGTACCCCACTATGAACTGAGACCCAGTCCGAGTGCGTACCATTAATAACCACCCTTTGTTTCCTATCACTGAGCCAGTTTTTAACCCAGTTACACATATTTTCCCCTATCCCCATTATTCTCATTTTATGTACCAACCTTTTGTGTGGCACCGTATCAAAAGCTTTTGAAAAGTCCATATACACAACATCCACTGCATTTCCCTGGTCCAGGCTTGAACTTACCTCCTCATAGAAGCTGATCAAATTAGTTTGACAGGATCGATCCCTCATAAACCCATGTTGATACTCTGTCATAAGGTTATTTTTCTTGAGATACTCCAGTATAGCATCTCTCAAGAAACCCTCAAGGATTTTACCAACCGTAGAGGTTAAACTTACCGGCCTATAATTTCCCGGCTCAGTTTTTGTCCCCTTTTTGAATATTGGCACCACATTTGCTATGCGCCAGTCCTGCGGTACCGACCCTGTTATTAAGGAATCTGAGAAGATTAAAAATAATGGTCTATCTATCACAGAACTCAATTCCTGTAGTACTCTGGGGTGTATGCCATCCGGGCCCGGAGATTTGTCAACCTTAGTGATTTCGAGGCGGCGGCGTACTTCCTGCTGGGTTAAGCAGGTAATATTCAAGGGTGAATTTATGGTATCACTGGTCATGTCATCTGCCATGGCATTTTCTTGTATAAAAACCGTAGAAAAAAAGTCATTCAGCAGGTTGGCTTTACCCTCATCCCCTTCCACCATTTCACCAAGACTATTTTTAAGGGGGCCAACACTATCGCTTTTCAGTTTTTTACTGTTTATGTAGTTAAAGAATATTTTAGGATTATTTTTACTTTCTCTCGCAATGAGTCTCTCTGTCTCAAACTTAGCTAACTTAATTTGCTTTTTACATATTTTATTTAATTTTCTATAATTATATAATGCCTCATCACTACCTACCCTCTTTATTTCTTTTAAGGCTTTCTGTTTTTCTTTTATTGCTTCCCTTACAGCTCTATTTAGCCATAGGGGTTTCCTCCTATTTCTAGCATGTTTGTTCCCATAGGGTATATTTTCTGCACAAGCCCTATTCAGGATGCTCATAAAAGTCTCCCATTTGCTTTGTGTACTTTTATTACTTAGTACATCATCCCAGTTTATTGCACTAAGATCATCTCTCAACTGTTTAAAATTTGCTTTCCTGAAGTTTAGTGTCCTTGTAGCCCCTCTACTAGACATCTTACTAAAGAATACATGAAAACTTATTATTTTGTGATCACTATTCCCCAAGTAACCCCCAACTTGTATATTTGATATGCGGTCTGCCCTATTGGTTAGTACAAGGTCTAGTAGTGCTCCCCCTCTTGTGGGGTCCTGTACCATTTGTGAAAGGTAATTATCTTTCATTGTTATCAAAAATCTATTTCCTTTGCTGGAACTGCAAGTTTCTGTTCCCCAATTTATATCAGGATAGTTAAAGTCCCCCATAATAATTACCTCTCCGAGACTCGCTGCTTTATCAATTTGCTTTATGAGGAGATTCTCTACCTCTTCCATAATATTCGGCGTCTTATAACACACCCCTATCAGTATTTTATTATTCATTCTCCCCCCCCTTATCTCCACCCATAGGGACTCTACATTCTCAGTACCCTCACATATGTTGTCACGCAGGATGGGTTTTAAGGATGATTTTACATATAGACACACACCTCCCCCTCGCTTATTTGTACGGTCATTCCTGAATAGGCTATAACCCTGTAAATTAACAGCCCAGTCATAGCTCTCATCCAGCCATGTCTCTGATATCCCCACTATATCATAATTTTCTTCCAACAATATTAATTCTAATTCCTCCACCTTATTTGTGAGGCTTCGGGCATTAGTGTACATGCACGTTACGTATGACTCTGTACCTGTATTCCTGCTTACTGTATTAACTGTCCTAACCCTTCCCCCCGTACCACCCCCAATTTCATTACTTGTGCCCTGGTCACTATCTGCACTACATTCCCCTTCTATAAAGTGAATACCCTCGCCCCCCATTCCTAGTTTAAACACTCCTCCAACCTTTTAGCCATTTTCTGCCCCAGCAGAGCTGCATCCTCCCCATTAAGATGCAGCCCATCCCTAGCATAGAATCTGTAGCCAACTGAAAAGTCGGCCCAATTCTCCAGGAACCCAAAACCCTCTTTCCTACACCAATTCCTGAGCCACCTGTTAACCTCCCTGATCTCCCTTTGCCTCTCTGGTGTGGCTCGTGGCACAGGTAGTATTTCCGAAAATACCACCTTTGAGGTCCATGCTTTAAGCTTACAACCTAATTCCCTGAAATCATCTTTAAGGACCTTCCACCTACCTCTAACTTTGTCATTTGTGCCAATGTGTACAATGACCGCTGGGTCCTCCCCAGCCCCTCCCAATAATCTGTCAACCCGATCAGCGATGTGCCGAACCGAGCGCCAGGAAGACAACACACTGTTCGGCGATCCCTGTCTTTGTGACAGATTGCCCTATCTGTCCCCCTAATAATTGAGTCCCCCACTACCAGTACCTGTCTTGCCTGCCCTGCACTCCTATTCCCCCCCTTACTGGAGCAGACACTCCTCTGGCGTTCAGAGGTCATGCCTTGCTGCAGCAATGCTATCCCTGTAATGACATCCCCCTCATCTGCCAAGTTTGCAAACCTATTGGGGTGTGTCAGTTCAGGACTAGCCTTCCTAGCACTATTCCCTTTACCCCCCCTTCTAACTGTCACCCAGCTACCTACCTCACCGTCCTGCCGCTCCCTACTACGATCCTCCCCCACATCTGACCTAGCAAGCTGCTGCTCAGTGAGCAGCAAACTCCTTTCCATATTGCTAATGCATCTCAGAGTTGCCAGCTGCTCATTTAGATCCAGTATCTGGGCTTCCAAATGTGCAACTTGCTCACATCTCGAACAACAGTATGCACCCTCGAACGGCTTTTCAAGGACTGCATACATAAGACAAGATGTACACTGGATCGCATTAGCAATAGTGGAGCACATTTTCTAATGGGGATAGCACTAAACAAATGTTAAGTAATTAAACAACTAAATACAAACAATTCTACTCACACTTACTTTTGCTCACACTTTGCTCACTCACGCTCACAATGAAGAAGATAGGCTAGCCTAGCGGCGCGCGGTTTTCAGAAGTCTTCCTTCCGGCTGTAAAGGCCAAAACCCGGTTCTCCTTGAGCTCGCGGTGACTCTTCACTTATCCCAGAGGGCACTGGGAATATGCAAATTATCCTCGCAAGACTCCTTCCCTGGCTTTCAGAAGTCTTCCTTCCGGCTGTAACGGCCAAAACCCAGTTCTCCTTGAGCTCGCGGTGACTCTTCACTTATCCCAGAAGGCACTGGGAATATGCAAATTATCCTCGCAAGACTCCTTCCCTGGCTTTCAGAAGTCTTCCTTCCGGCTGTAACGGCCAAAACCCGGTTCTCCTTGAGCTCGCGGTGACTCTTCACTTATTCCAGAAGGCACTGGGAATATGCAAATTATCCTCGCAAGACTCCTTCCCTCTTTATAATATATGATGACTTTATAATATATGACTTTATAATATATGATGTTCTGTAGTCTCAGGCTCAGAGAGTGCAGGATGCTATATTCTGGTAACTGCAATCGCTCTTAGGCCCATTGTGAGGTATTACTGCTGCTTTATCTTTCCTGCAGATCGGCTGATGCTGGAGCAAAGGCTCCCCCCTAGAGCGCAATCTGATCTATGTGAGGTTCAAACCGGCAATAACTCTTTTACATTCTTTGACGTAAATTTACGTCATGGTCGGAAAAGTGTTTCATGACCCATGACATAAAGTTATGTCATGATGATTATGCAGGCAGAAGCTGTGCACGTACGATCGCCGCTGGGAGCTTTGCATAAGTGATAGCCTAGCTCCAGCTGTCACAGCCAGGCACGGTCCCTGCACCACCCCTGTCTGTTTAAACTCCTAAATTCCATGATCAATAGCAATTGCAGCATTTAGGAGGCTGGGAGAGGAAGTGCGCTCCCTCTCAAATCCGATCGGTACCCCGGCGATGTGATCACAAGGGCCCAATTGTTGCGATGGTAACCCAAGGGAAAATGACGACCTCCGAGTTAGCTGGCTACGATTGCCTGTTAGGTCATACTAGCAGCAGGAGTTAACAGGCATTCTTTCAGTATCACACCAACAGATACAGTATAATGTATTGCAATGTATGTACACTGCAATACATTGTAGCAGTGATTAGAGTAATACAAGTTAATGTTCAATATGAGTAAACAAGTTAAGAAGAAATTGTAAAAATATTAAAAAATAAAAATAAAAAAACAAAATTTATACAAAAAATGTATTCTTATGTAAAAAAAAACAAAAAAAGTACGCATTTGGTATCGCCGTGTCCCGAACAATCCAGTATATAAACTGTCACGCTAAATAACCCCTTCAGTGAACACCGTAAAAGAAAAACGTAGCAAAAACTGTCTTTTCATTATACAGCCGACAAAAAGTGAAATAAAACACAATCAAAATGTCGTATGTCGATAAAAATGGTACTACTGAAAATGTCATCTTGTCCTGCAAAATACAAGCCCCCCCCTTAAGATCCATCAGCAAAACAATGAAAAAGCTATAGCTCTCAGAATACAACAGTGCAAAACCAATTTTTTTTCCATAAAATTATTTTTATTGTGTAAAAGCGGCAAAACATAAAAAAAGCTATTTAAATGTGCTATCGCTGTAATTATACTGACCCGAAGAATAAAGCTGTCTTGTCCCTTATACGACATTGAATGGTGCAAAAAAAAAATATATATATATCAAGTCCTGTATTGCTGTTTCTTCTTAATTCTGCCTCACAAAAAGTAGAATAGAAAGCAATGGAAAAATATTACGTGGCCCAAAATGGTATCAATAAAAACTGCAACTCATCTTGCAAAAATTTCACATGACTCTGTTGGCAGAAAAATAAAGAAATCTGTAGTCTTCAAAAAATAGTGATGCAAAAACCTTTATTTTATAAAACAGAGTTTTTAGTGTGATAGCAGCCAAACCTAAAATAAACTATAAATCTAGTATCGCTGTAATCGTATTGACCTGAAGAAGAAAGCTGCCTTACCTTCTGCTGTTGATTTGTTTATTCTGCCTACCAAAGAATGTAGTAAGGTTCAGCTCGCATTTATCCTGCACTCTACGCTGACCACTTACACCATGTAAATCTCTGAAAAACATGATTCAGGCAAAATTCCCAGAGTAAAACTCACTGGAATGAGGCAGAAGGAGTCACTTTGAACTCCCGTCCGACCTGTAGTCCAGCGGTGTTGATCTCATTACGTGTCTTTTTAGGTGTGCACAAATGTGGAGTCAACAACAGTTTTGTGCACTTTTGAAAAAAAGGACAAGCCTAAATAGAGACCAAACAGAGTCCAGAGTAACTCTCCTGCTTCATTGGTGAATGGTTTTACCTGAATCACATATTTTGGAGATTTCCATGTAAAATCCTAATGTCAGTGCTGAGCACTCAGCACAGGTTAAACGTGAACTGATCCAAAATGTTCTATACCCCAAATTGCCACCAATAACATTCAGATCAGCACAAAAAAACAAGTCCCCACTAAGGTCCGTCATTTGTTAACAGAAATATAGAGCGTTTTCACGTTACTATTAACACAAAGGCTCTAAAAAAGTGCAATGGCTCCTCCCAAAATGAAATTCAGAAAAATCTACGCTCCCAAATCAAAATGCCCCCTAACTTCTGAGCCCCACAATGTGCCTAAACCACGATTAACATCCTCATGTTTGGCATTGCAGTGAGGAAAGCCCACTTAATTTACTGAGTGTGTGTCTCCAGAAGCATGATCCTGGCACAATGTACGAGCACTACAATGTACGAAGCTCTACAAGGACTTATTTGCCATTTTTAATTCTGCAACCGTCACTGAGTTTGACTCCATTGGTGTTTTCCAGATACATAATTGTCGCTACAGCTGAAGATGAGTTCCCACACAAGTATAATTTTCAAAGTGTGGTCACTTTAGGGGGTTTCTGCTTTTCTGGCTATTTGTGTCAACGTCTGTGCTTGTTATCAGGTCAAAATCACCAGGGAATGTGAACTTTTGATCAGGGTCATTTGGATATTTTTGGTTGTCATTATGATTTAAAAAGAGAAAACACAGTCGTTTGACAATAATTGCTTCACCCAACCACTAACCATGAGTGGAAAAAAAAGATTTTGTGTTATCATTCATATTTTCTGAAAAAAAGGCCAAGAAATAAAAAAATCTGCCAGGGTTTGTAAACTTGTGAGCACAACTGTATGTAATTATTCTTTATTCACTGGCCAATGTTCTAAAATTCAGTGATATAACTGTGGTGTCACTAAGCTCACTGTCCTAGACTAATTTATTGAGGAGTATACAGTGCCTTGCGAAAGTATTCGGCCCCCTTGAATTTTTAACCTTTTCCCACATTTCAGGCTTCAAACATAAAGATAAAAATTTTAATGTTATGGTGAAGAATAAACAACAAATGGGACACAATTGCGAAGTTGAACGAAATTTATTACTTATTTTAAACTTTTGTAAAAAAGAATAAACTGAAAATTGGGGCGTGCAATATTATTTGGCCCCTTTACTTTCAGTGCAGCAAACTCACTCCAGAAGTTCATTGAGGATCTCTGAATGATCCAATGTTGTCCTAAATGACTGATGATGATAAATATATGCCACCTGTGTGTAATGAAGTCTCCGTATAAATGCACCAGCTCTGTGATAGTCTCAGTGTTCTGTTTAAAGCCCAGAGAGCATCTTGAAGACCACGGAACACAACAGGCAGGTCCGTGATACTGTTGTGGAGAAGTTTAAAGCCGGATTTGGTTACAAAAATATTTCCACAACTTTAAACATCCCAAGAAGCACTGTGCAAGCGAATATTTCATATTTCATATTGAAATGGAAGGAGTATCATACCACTGCAAATCTACCAAGACCCGGCCGTCCCTCAAAAACTTAATCTCAAACAGGAGAAAACTAATCAGAGATGCAGCCAAGAGACCCATGAGCACTCTGGATCAACTGCAGAGATCTACAGCTGAGGTGGGAGAGTCTGTCCTTAGGACAACAATCAGTCATACACTGCACAAATCTGGCCTTTATGGAAGAGTGGCAAGAATAAAGCCATTTCTCAAAGAGATCCATAAAAAGTGTCATTTAAAGTTTGCCACAAGCCACCTGGGAGACACACCAAACATGTGGAAGAAGGTGCTCTGGTCAGATGAAACCAAAATCGAACTATTTGGCACAATGCCAAACGATATGTTTGATGTAAAAACAACACAGCTCATTCCCCTGAACACACCATCCCCACTGTCAAATATGGGGGTGGATTTTCAGCAGGGACAGGGAAGATGGTTAAAATTGATGGGAAGATGGATGGAGCCAAATACAGGACCATTCTTGAAGAAAACCTGTTGGAGTCTACAAAGGACCTGAGACTGGGACGGAGATTTGTCAACCAAAAAGACAATGATCCAAAACATAAAGCAAAATCTACAATGGAATGGTTCACAAATAAACGTATCCAGGTGTTAGAATGGCCAATTCAAAGTCCAGACCTGAATCCAATCGAGAATCTGTGGAAAGAGCTGAAAACTGCTGTTCACAAATGCTCTCCATCCAACCAAACTCAGCACGAGCTATTTGCAAAGGAAGAATGGGCAAGAATTTCAGTCTCTCGATGTGCAAAACTGATAGACACATACCCCAAGCGACTTGCAGCTGTAATCGCAGCAAAAGGTGGCGCTACAGAGTATTAACTTATAGGGGACGAATAATATTGCAGGCCCAAATTTTCAGTTTATTATTTTTTATAAAAGTTTAAAATAAGCAATAAATTCCGTTCAACTTCACAATTGTGTCCCACTTGTTGATTCTTCACCATAACTCTTTATGTTTGAAGCCTGAAATGTGGGAAGAGGTTAAAAAATTTAAAGGGGCTGAATACTTTCGCAAGGCACTGTACTTTGTAAAATGCGGGGACTTATAAATGGTCTGCTTTTTTGCACATAATGGGCTCTGCCAATGTGACATGGCACCCTCAAACAATTCCAAATAAATGTAAACTCCAATATGGCTCTCCTTTCCTTTGAAGCTTTGCACTGTGCCTCAAAAGTAATTTTCAGACACATATGGGTTATTGGCGAACTCAGGAGAAATTTTGTAATAAATTGTATGGTCCATTTTTTTCCTATTACTCTTTTTGAAATTTTATATTTTGAGATCAAAGCAACATTTTATTGGAAAAAAATGGTAATTTTTGGTTTTCCCAACCCAATGTTCTACAATGTTATGAGTCACCTCATACATCAAACAGTAGTTTTGCACCATTTAAGGGTACTTTACACACAACGATATCGCTAACGATATATCGTCGGGGTCATGATGTTCGTGACGCACATCCGGCGCTGCTAGCGATATCGTCGTGTGTGACTAAAAGGAGCGTCGTTCAACGATCGCAAAAACGTCAAAAATCGTTGATCGTTGACACATCACTCCTTTTCATAATATCGGTGGTGCATGCCGCTGGTTGTTCGTCGTTCCTGCGGCATCACACAATGCTATGTATGACACCGCAGGAATGACGAACATCTCCTTACCTGCGTCCACCGGCAATGAGGAAGGAAGGAGGTGGGCGGCATGTTCCGGCCGCTCATCTCCGCCCCTCCTCTGCCATTGGGCGGCCGCTTAGTTACGCTGCTGTGACGCCGAACGAACCACCCCCTTAAAAGAGAGATTGTGCGGTGTCTCCAGCGACGTCGCTAAGCAGGTATGTGCGTGTGACGCTGCCATAGCGACATTGTTCGCTACGGCAGCGATCACCCCCATGACGAAACAGCGACGTGGGCGGGTGCTATCGCGCATGACATCGTTAGCTATCGCTAGCGATGTCGCAGCGTGTAAAGCACCCTTTATGGAGTATCTGTCATGGGTGTGTAATGGTTGATAGACAACCCTGCAGAAGGTCACTGTGTTTCGCTTCACAAACTGCTTCTTTATTTTCTATCCTTTCTTTCTTAGTGTGAATGAAGTTCTATGAATCTTCCCTGTTAGGGTTAACTCACTCCCTTTTGGACCCTGCCAATATCTTGGCAGTTCAGCTGCAAATCCTTATGCACACTCCCTGTGTCTGTTTATTTTCATTGTGTGTTCTTTAGGTCTTTAGTGGGGTTGACTACTGCTCATCCCATCAGGTCACTACTTAGGGCCTATTTCAGGTTCAGACAGGGCCTAGGTATCCTGATTGACCTATAAGTGCGGAACCTATCTAGCAACGTCAGGTGAGCCGGGGGCCAGCGGTAGGTTTTTCCAGAGGTCAACATTCTCCTCCTTCCCTAGAGACAGGGTTTTCCTCTCCCCCTTTCGCTGTTTGCCTCTTATTTCCCCATGCCATATGTGACATTATCCAAGTACTCAAAATAAATTGCACAACAAATTATATGGTCCACTCTCTTCCGTTACCTTCTGTTTCCACTTTTAAGCACATCAGGGGCTCTGCAAACGCGACATGAAGTCTGCAATCGATTCCAGCCTATTTTGCGTTCCAAAAGTCAAATGCTGCTCCTTCCCTTTTGAGCCCTCTACTCGGGAGAAAATGCACAAGAAATTGTGTGGTCCACTTTCTCTTGTTACCTTTATGAAAATGAAAAAAATTGAAGGTAAAGCAATATTTTTTGTTTGAAAAAGTAAAATGTTATTATTTCCCCTCTCACATTGCCTTAATTCCTGTGAAGCACCTAAAGAGCTAAACCTTTTGAATGTGGTTTTGAGTACTTTGAGGGGTGCAGTTATTAGAGTGGTGTCACTTTTAGGTATTTACTGTAACGTAACTCTTTAAGTCACTCTACATGTGATGTGGTCCATAAAACTATTGGTTTTGTAAATTTTGTTGGAAATATTAGAAATTACTGATCAACTTTTAACTCTTCTAACTTCCTAACAAAAAAAGTATGTTTCAAAATGGTGCTGATGCAAAGTATGTTATCAGTTATTTTTTAACAACTTTGTGTGTTGTGACTATCTGGTTTGACATTGAAAGTTCAAAAATTCCAAAATTTTAAAATTGTTTGTCAAATTTTTGATATTTTCATAAATAAGCGCATATCATATCAACCAAAATTTACCAATAAAATGAAGTACAACTTGTCATGAAAAACATTTGCATCACTGGAAAATGTTGTAGCGTTTCAGAGTTATTAGCTCATAAAGTGACAGTAGTTACACTTGTAAAATTTGGCTTGGTCAGGAAGGTGAAAACAGGCTGGGTGGTGAAGGGAATAATCACATCGTACCTCAGATAGAGTGACAGCTAACACAAAGCTGCATCAGGCCCTGTCTGAGGCCTCCTGTCCCACATCCAAGGCCCTTTTCTGGTATGATGTCACACTTCCTGGATCCTTTCCTGTAATAATGTCCCCCATCCAAGGCCCTTTTTTAGTATAACATCCACCATCCTGGCCCCTCTCCTGTTATTATGACCACCATGCAGGGCCTGTTCCTATTATTATGTTTCCCAACCTGGGCTTGTTACTGCAATAATGCCCCCATCCTAGCCCCTTTCTACAGTAATGTTCCACATCCTTGGGCCCTTCCTATTATTATGTCCCCCATGCTGGACTACTTCCTGTAATAATGCCTTCCATTACAGCCCCTTTCTGCAATAATCTATCCATCCTTGAGCCCTTCCTATAATTATGTCCCCTATGCTGGGCAACTTCTTATTATTATATCCCCCATCCTGGGACTGTTCCAGTAATGATGTCCCCCATTCTGGGTCCTGTCCTGTTATAATGGCCTCCATTATGATCCCTTACCATAATAATGTCCCCCATCCTGGCCTCTTCCTGTAATAATGTCTCCCATCATGGCCTCTTCCTGTAATAATGTCCCTCATCCTGACCTCTTCCTGTAATAATGTCCCCCATCTTAGCATATTCCTATATTAATGTCCCCCATCCAAGGCCCCTTTCTAGTATAATTTCGTTTGTGGGACTGTTCCTATTATTATGTCTCCTATCATAGCCCTTTCTTGGAATAATATACCCCATCCTGGGCTCCTTCCTGTAATGATGCCCCATCTTGGGCCCTTTCCTATTATAATGTGGCCATCCTAGCCCTTTCTGCAATAATATCCCCCATTCTGGGGTATTTACTAATATTATGTCTCCTGTCCTGGGCCCTTTCCTGTAATAATGCACCTCATCATGCCCCCTTTGTGCAATAATGTCCCCCACCCCTGTTTCATAATTGTTCATATGCCTTCCAACCATAACAATGTTCTCCATCAGGGCCCCATTCTTTAATAATGTCTTCCATCGTGAGCTCCTTCCTATTATTATGTCTCCCATCATGGGCACCTTCCTGTAATAACGCCCCTATGATAGCCCTTTTCTGCAATAATGTCCATCCTGTGCCCATTCCTGTTATGTTCCCCATCCTTGGCACCATCCTATAACAATGTCCTCCATCCTGGGCCTCTTTCTGTAATAATGTTTCCCATCTTGGTCCCCTTCCTGTAATAATGCCCCCTTTTTTCAACATATTTTTTAAAAATTATTTTTTTTTCTCACCTTCCTCCACTCCCATGACAAGTGGCATCCTCTTCTATGGCTGATCCAGAGTCTGGTAGCTGACTTTAGCCTGCTGGCCACGAGTAGCACATGATGTCACTGTCATACACGCCTGTGACAGGCAAACCAACGTAAGCTGCCTGCCTTTGATTAGCTGGCACCTCAATACATATTAGCTGAATGTGCATCTGAGGACAATCATTGAGCTGAAATAGGTGCTGGTGTCGGTGCTAGTGTCTCCCTGCAAGGGCCCAGTAATTACCCGGGGGCATATGCCGCTCCGCCTGCCGACCCAGCCCACCCTTGGTCACTGCACAGAAGCCCTGACAACTACAGTACCTCCTATTTCCTGGCATCCACTGTTCTCCTTTTGATTACCCGGCTTGGTAATGTTGTGGTTTGACGCACATGTGACGTCGTGCTAGATGGGCTATTCAAAGGAAGAGCCACAGATGTTAGTGGGTTGGAGAGGGCTCCCAGCGCTCCAATCCAATGACCACATATTACTGATGTGGCCGATGGACCATTTCCGGCAAATTGTTCCCCACCAACTCTATGTATAAATTCCTCTAAAGCTGGGAAATTGGCTATGACTCACTGTGCTACTTGGCTTTCCTTATGCAGCAGAGACAAATCAAGCACCACTGCTCTGTGCCCTAGCAGGCAGTAGGTCAGTAGAGCAGTGCACACCTGAAAAGTCATTTTGGGATAAAGACTTAAGGCATTTCTCAATGTCACGCCCAACAGTATGTATTATATATTGCAACATGGCTGCATTCAGTGATTGTGGCCCAGCGCCAGTGTTGTCATAGTTATGGCAATGACTCCAGCCTTGAAAATTTAATTACGATGGATAATTAAGAAAAGTGTTAACTACTGCTTGCACTGTTTACAAAATCTTTGCACCCATTGCCAGGCCGAGGGAGGATGGTTGACTGTTTTGTAACTGTTCTATATACTGAGGTAATGTTTGATCTGTTATCCTGCAGAACTGGTCTATGGGAACCACAGTAAATCCCTGGATCAGTGATCCATCCCCAGGAATTGAGTAAACATAATAAGATGGCACATTTCATGTCGTTTAGTCTTTGTATTATGACGTCCTGGGGCAATTGGGCACCCAGGTTCCAGGCTGGTAGCACTCGGTGGAGGTCGTGGTTGTGGCCAGTGCCTGGTCCCGTGGCCCTCGGGGTTAGTCCGAATAAATAAAAAAAAAATGGATTCAAATAAAACTGGGATTATAATGAGAGTATGACTACGCCACTCGCGCTATGCGGCCAGTGATTGTGGAGGCCGCCGCTGCCAAGTCCTACTGGGACTGATGGAGTGGGGGCAGCGCTGATGGTGTGGCCCTCCGTGAGTAGGGCTGGGGCCCCATTGGTCAGTATAGAGGATAGTGGGAGGCACGGCAATAATAATGTAGTCCAGACAGGGCAATTGCAGTTCAATCTTTGTACTCACAGCTGGTGGCTCGGCCTGGGGTCATGTGTGCCCGAGTCCCATCTATCTGTGTCAGCTTGACCTGGGCCACTTGCCCACCTGTGCACTCTTTACTGGTGTGGTCCTCCCTGGCCTAAAACACTTGGAGGTCCACCTGGCGTGTTTGGGTCCTACCGCTGGCAGCGCAGACTATTTAAAGGTTACTGGTCCTGGTCCTCTCTGTGCTGCTGATGCCTCGGACGTTTTCTTGATGGCGGGGGATCCTCGAGACCCTGTCGCCTGGCAGAATTGACAGTCGACCTGAAGTAACTAACTGTCCTGGGGATCTGCACCCCGCTGCGTGCGGAGTACTGAGGGCACTGGATTCCCCCTCCTACAGGTTCCCACAGTTTTTGGAGTCTGGTCACACACTCCTCAGCTATTCCCCTCCTCCTCCTGTAGTGGCTTGCTGTACCAACACAGGTCCTTTCACTTCAGCTATCAACTGTCAACTCTCCTCTCAACTGACAACTGACTGTCAGGCCACAGGCCCCTCCCCCTGGTCTAGGTCTCTCCCTATAGGTTGGATGCCTATTAACCAATAATACCCAGCCCTGTCACCTGTTGCTCGGGAGTCTCCTAACCTGGTTCTGGGTGTATGTGTCCTGAAGGTGCTGGTGTGTTTACTGGCACAGTTGTCTGAGACTCAAGCTTCCACAGGGCTTGTAGCTTTATTTGTGGCACCTGTTACCGCAGGGGTGCCACATTCCCCCTTGGTTAAATCCAGCACGTCCGCGGGCTGCAAGTCAAAACAGGTTACTGCATTTTCAAAGTGCATAACATGATAACATTGCAACTGTAAACTGGTTACACTCTCATCCCTTTCGGGAGGCACATTCCTTAAACATTCCATTAACCTGGCCTGGGTAGAGTTCCAACCTGCCTTGCCACCCACCACCCAGAGTCTCTGGTACCATTGTCCAGTGGTTTCCCACCCAAAGTCCCTGGTGACCTTTTTCCTGAAACAAAAAGGTGAAACATAGGTGACAAGGTCCTGGAGAGTCCATCACTGGTCCTGGTAGTGACGTGGGTCTTGGCCTGCTCCACCACAGACCCTTCCTGCGCCTTGTCCTCTCCTGGGAACAGTTCTGTATGAGGAGAGGCTGCAAGTTACTCAGGTTTAAGGCACCACTGTGCAACTATATACAACAGAGTTTTTGTCAATTCCAGTCCTGGGACTCTGGTCCATATTTAAACTTGCAAACTTGAACTTTTTTAAAACATTAAACTTGGGTACATAGGTTCCGTGTACTCTACTGGTTGGATATATTGTTTGACAATGATGCGGTGGCTGGTGATGCCTCATCGCCTTTTCCTGAATGCTTTACCACATCCATGGCATACCAGCTCCGCTCTCCACAATGTCGAGCGTATGAGACCATGTCTCCGGGAAACAGGTCTCGATCAGGATGCCCTCTAGGGAGGTGGTCGGCAACATCACTCCAGGACACGAATACGCCCACCGCAAGGCCTGGCTCAGAGATGAAGCCCCACCCTTTTACAGAATCAAACCTTTCCACTAGGCCTTGATACCGTGGTCGGACTCCCACTAATCAGCGAGCTCTCATCTCTCCTTTGGATATGTGATAACTAATGACGGGCAAGCGTGCTCGGCATTGCTCGGTACTCAGTCTAGCATTGTCGTGCTCAGCCAAGTATCGCGGGTGCTCGGATGTGTGGTTCGTCAAACATCAAACAGAAAGCACAGGCTTTCTTGACTGACTGATGCGAGCCGGAACCCAAGTGAGAGCCATTCACAGTCTCTGAGTACCTCTCACTGGGGGTAAAAACAATGTTTTTGGATGTAGTGTGTCCAACAAACAACAACAAAAAAATGGATCCTCCCTCCCCCGGAAATGGTCTGTTTATGGCTTGCTTTATGTGGGCGGAGAGGAGAGATGAACTGCCCAATTATTGACTTCCATTTTACTCTTTACTTGAGTTGAGCCCATCCAAACATCTGATCAGCTCAACTACAGTATCTAGCACTTGAGCTTGTAGTGTTCACTCGTCATTTCAAGTATTGAGCACCGAGCATTGTACTGCTTGCCTATGATTAGTGATAACCTATTTTCATTAGCTAACCTCTTTAAATTCCAGTATGTCTAAATGTGTTCTTCAGTGTTATTTTCCTGTTACTGATCAGATCAGTACCATAACCTGAGTTCTTGTCAGCCACTTTTCCCACCTTTTATATTAGTCTTTTGTTTTGCGTCACTTCTGTCATCTTCATCCTCTGCTTGACTAATATATTCATAGGATTCGGCTGCTCTGATGCTTCATGATCTTACCATACATCTCAGAATTTAAGCTTAAGAATTGCCCAAGCCAAGTCTCTTACAACAGAATGTTTGCACTAGTTCCAGGCAAACATCATGACAGTCATGATGCCCCCTGAATAAGCTAGGTTAAACATGCGTCGGGGTCGAGGGACGCAGAGTCGGCTACTGTGATCATCACTATTATTCACAGGTACAAACTTAGATGCACTTTGGCACTTAACAAATATATTATTTCCCTGTATGTAATTCATTGCTTGTATACATTAGACCTAATCACTTGATATACGATTGATGGTCATACTGACCACTAACTCTAAATGAATATTGATTTGATCTTTAAAAAGTAGCACCTTATTTACTGATCTTGACATACATAGGGAGTTATACTTGGTTTATATTTGTTTCATCAGTGCACCTTATTATCTATTATCAACTATTTGACCTATGTATTTCTATGGACTCCTATGTGTCTCTCATTGTGGAGGAGCAGCTTTGAATTTTAACTCTTTTATAATTTTTGTTGAATTAATAAAGATATTGTTTTAGAAATATGATCCCCTACATTTTTTTTTAGGGTTTTAACTTACTTTATCAGTGTGTTGGCATACAACTGTAGTAGGGTGGTTTATTTTGGGACATTTTGTGCTGGTAATGAATGTGTAATTTTTGCGGGCGGGGGCCAGACTGTAGCTAAGGGGCTGCTTGGGGATGCTCGGATCCGGGGCTTTACTGTGGCTCGAGTGGGAACCGGACCCGGGCTCGAGCAGCGGTCCACCGCCCACAAGTGAAAAAGGGGATATTTCCAAGGGAGATTGTCTGTGACGTCACCCATGGTGTGTGGTGAGGTATGGCACCACGGCTGCTGTTGTGGGACACCCAGGGGGGATGGGATGGCAGCTGGATGTTAACCCATCCGTGGGTAGGGATGGATGCCCCGGGGCCTAGTGTATTGTGAGGGGTTGCACGGAGCAGTCTTTAGGAGGCAGGAAATAGGGAACTTACAGTTGGTAGTTGTGGTGCTGGATGAGGCTGTACTGATGTGGAGGGTCAGTAAATACAGATTCCTTTTAGAAACCAAACTGCCGGTGTCCGGGAGCCATGGGCAAGTAGTGTCTGGGTTCCACACACGGTGCAATGAGCAAGGGCCCCTTCGTAGTCTGCTTAACTCCTCCTTTGGTTGTAATGGGGAGCCCACTCCCCTGCACTAGTCTGGGTTCCCGTTCACGATGCTGGCGGACCACTACCCTGCCCCGGTCCACTTCGGGTTCCTTCCTAATGCCTGACTTGCTCCTTTCTCTGCAGACTCCTTCGGCACACAGCTTGCTCTTTTTCTTTCTCTCCAGCAGCCCAGGAGACACGCTCCTCACTGCTCTGCCTGTCTCCTACAACTGACTTGACTCCTCCCCTCCTGCTCTCTTCACTTCCTACCCTGGGGGGAGGGGCAACTGCTCATATGCACTATGTGGGGGTCTGTGTGGAATTACCAAGGAGGATGCACTCTTCTGTGACTACCTGTCTAGGCCAGGGCGTCACATAATAAGTAGTAGAGCACCAAGGTGGCTTTAATGCTTTACCATATACAGTCCATCTGAATATGTCACATTGCCTGGTACTTCAGTTCACATACAAATGGCATTGAGCTGCATTAACCTTACTAATGACAAATTAAAGGGCTTGTCCACTAAATTACATTTATGAGCTATAACAAATTGAGGTGATGAATATATGACTGCTGGGATCCTCACCAATCACAAGAATGTAGGTCCTGCAGTTCAACATCTATCACCTATCCACAAGAATGGGGAAACATGTGTGATGCCCTAGCAAAACCAGGTAGTCACACAATAGGCCCCCGCATAACACCTTCCCTCACCTAAGTCACATACAGCCAACCTGAAATCATAGTCACCCCCCTCAGGACAAGACAGACACACCAGTGGGCGGGACCAGGCGGTTAGGAAATGCCCACCTAGGGGTCTAGACAGCCCGGGGCGGGAAAACAAATAAATTAAGTTAGAGTTCAAGTTGAGAGGAGTGGAGGCTGGAGCTAGGTGTAGCTCCAGCGGAGGAGAAGTTCAAGTTGGATGGTGCCAGGGTCGGAGCCCTGATACCTTGGCTAGGTGGCAGACGGTGGTCTCCGTCAGCGGGAGACGGAAAGACGGCTCGGCAGATCGGAGGAGGACCGGAGCAGGGTTGGAGCCCGCCGGTACCGACACCGGAGACCCGACCATAAACCATGCACAGAGGGGGTACTCGGACCCTGAAGCCAGGACCGGAACCACTGGCCTAGCTAATCAACCGATTGAGGGCAGGATTATAGGTCCTGTCCCAACCAAAGTCGCAAAAGCAGACAACCACCCACAGAGAGTAATAGGGCAACCACCAGGGCCCATAGATCCCACAGGTCAGCGTCAGCGGTCATGGCTCCTCAGGAACACAGAAAGCTGGGAGCAGACTCCCGTGTTCCATACCGGGAAGTCTAAACACACAACCACAACTAGTGTAGAGGAAAGGACGTCGACCACCAGCCCGGGTGGGGGACCAGAGTACAACCGGCCATGTCGGCCGGCCACCAGCACCTTGGTTTACCAAAAGACTCGTGTGATTCATTTAATTGTGAGTAACCAAACATCCCCTAGTCCATCCAGGCGTGCAAGTCCCTGCCATCGCCATACCCTGCACAGAGACACTGGGCCCCGGGGCAACCATCCCTACCCACGGAGGGGTTAACATCCGGCTGCCACTACATCTCCCCCAGGTATCCCACAACAGCAGTGGTGGTGTCCCACTTCACCACACACTGTGGGTGGCGTCACAAACCGAATACGGTCAAGGCCGTACAACTACGTCCCCTTTTCATTCGGCGTGTCCGCGTGACCCTCGGGTCCGCAGGATCCCTCGAGCCACACAGTGGATCCAGATCTAAGCAGCCCGGCTGCTGCGGGCGTGGGGGCGGCACACATGTTTAGGGAAACTCCTTTAAAGGAAACCAACCATCAGGATTTTTATATATAAAGTAAAGCCAGTGCTATATTGGTGCTAGGATGCTGAATGTAAGCATACCTTTTGTTCTTAGATTGGAGGAATTAATTCAGAAATATGTGCAAGTAAAGTTCCAGCAATGCAATGCTATTTGATTGACAGGTGCAACTGGGATGGGAATATGTGGGTCCGGTTCTGCTATCTATTCCCGCCTCTGCCTGCCTGGCCTTCCTCCCTATGACGCCGTCATAGACGTTAATTCTGGCTCCTGTGTAGTATTATTACTAAGTATTGCAGAAAACTCTTCACTAAGATGGCATTGGAGTTGGCGCTGTGCATAGTGCTATCTCCAGTGCCATCTTTGTGAAGTCTGTCTTCCTGCATAGGACCATCATATGCGCTATGTCTAAATTTTGTTGAGAAAACATTAAACTCATTTTTAACATGCTTTTTGTTCAGCATAAAGGTGTGGTGTCTTGCATGAGTGCTCATATAGGCTATGGAGGTTAACCCCATCACGACCGGCTGATTTTGCGCTTTCCGTTTTTTTTTTTTCGCCACCCTTCTTTTGAGAGCCGTAACGTTTTTATTTTTCTGTCAATATAGGCATGTGAGGGCTTGATTTTTGTGGAACGAGTTATACTTTTAAATTAAATCATACGTTTTACCATATAGTATACTGGAAAACGGCAAAAAAAAGGTCCAAATGCAGAAAAATAGCCAAAAAAAGTGCGCAATTGTTTTTTGAGATATTTTATTCACTGTGTTCCTTACATGGTAAAACTGATGTATTGTTATGATGCCTCAGGTCGGTGCGAGTTTGGAGACAACAAACATGAATAAGTTTACTTTTATCTAAGGGGTTAAGAAAAAATCAGAAGTGTGTCCAAAAAAAGTGGCATGCATTTTGCGCCATTTTCCGCGACCCATAGTGTTCTCATTTTTTGCGATCTATGGCTCAGTGATGGCTTATTTTTTGCGTTTCGAGCTGCCATTTTTAACGGTACCATATTTGTGCAGATTCTACGTTTTTATCGCCTGTTATTGCATTTTGCGCAAAATTTGTGGTGACCAAAAAACGTAAGTTTGGCTTTTAAAATGTTTTTGCCGCTATGTCGTTTACCGATCAGATTAATTGATTTTATATTTTGATAAATCGGGCATTTCTGAACGCGGCGATACCAAATGCGTGTATATTGTTTTATTTTTTTAACCCTTTAATTTTCAATGGTGCGAAGAAGGGGGTGATTTGAACTTTTATTTTTTTTTTTTTTTTTTTAATTTTTAAAACCTTTTTTTTTTTTACTTTTTTTATTTTACTAGTTCCCCTAGGGAACTATAAGGCTATGTGCGCACAGTGCGTTTTTCGCGGCGTTTTTGCGCGTTTTTTGGGTGCGTTTTTTGCCTCAAAACTGCAGGACTTTGCTTCCCCAGCAAAGTCTATGAGTTTTCATTTTTGCTGTCCGCACACATCTGTTTTTTTTCAGCTGCGTTTTTGTGGTGCCACAAAAACGCAGCATGTCAATTAGGGTATGTGCACACGTTGCTTTTTTTTCCGCGCGGAAAAAAACGCACCCTCTGGCAGAGGGGAGAATTGTAAACAATGCTTTTTGAGAAACAACGCATCGAAAACGCATGCGTTTTTCATGCGTTTTTCATGCGTTTTTCATGCGTTTTTTTAGGTGCGTTTTTTAAGACTTGTCAGTGTTAATAAAGTTGGTTGAACACAGACCTTTGGAAAAAAAAACCTGTTATGTCATTTCCTTCTCCACATTCTGTTTGGATAAATGGGAGGGCTTGGAATGGAAGAAGCACCATTTTAATTTTGGAAAAGTTGAAATAAACTTCGCGCACCAAGCCCCTTAGGTACCTATACGTCAGAAAACCCCCACAAGTGACCCCATTTTGGAATCTGCACCCATCAAGGATTTTATTCAGGAGTATATTAAGCATTTTGAATCCACAGCTACTTCACCCAAAATGTTGCTGTAGCAACAATATTCTCACTTTTAGGCCCGTTTCACACGTCAGTGAAAAACACTGACGTTTTTCACTGGCGTGGAAAACACGCACATGTCCCTCCGTGTGCCGTGAATCACGGCACACGTGGGTTGTCTAAGTGCAATCCGGGCTCCGTTCTCCGTGGCCCGTGATTGCACTTAGAGATTAACTCACCTGCACCCGCTCCCGCTCTCCATGGTGCTGATCGCTCCCGCGGTGCAGCATCCGGCCGGCGCTGACCCCCGCAGCAGCTGCTTCCGGGTCGGCTGTGTCGTGCATCATGAATATGCGCGACAATAATGAGCCGGCTCAGAAGCAGCAAGCTGCACGGGCTGCAGATGACATCGCTGGACGCCGGGTGAGTTAAAATGATTTTTATTTTAAAAGCACGTTTTTTTCTGGCACGTGTTTCACGGATCACACCACTGCGTGGTCCGTGGAACATCAGTGATGCCAGAAAAAAATGGACATGTCTCCGTGCGGCAATCACGCACACGCGGGTACGCCGCATGGAGACACGTGCAGTGAAAAATCACTGATGTGTGAGCAGACCCATTCATTATAATGGGTCTGCGTATGTCAGTGATCCTGGTACGTTTAAAAAAAAGCACAAACGTACCAGAATCACTGATGGGTGAAAGGGGCCTAAGGCTATGTGGCCATGATCCAGCGACACGGCGTCTAGTACACAGTGTCAGCCTTCCTGCAGCTGCCCATGCCCACGATTTGGGTTCAGGCTGCTGTGGAGCTCTATGCTACCTGCAGAGAACACTCTCGTCTCCGCAGCATAAATTGACATGCTGAGGCTCGGGAAGCCACGCTACCGGTCAGTTTATGCTGCGGAGAAAAGAAGCACAGTGGGCATGGGATCTCCAAAAATCCTTCCACTGTGCTTCTACTGCACAACGCAGCGTTATGGACGCAGGGAAAACACTCAGCGCCCATAACGCTGCAAACCCTGATTGTGGACACACAGCCTAAAAAGCGTCAATGGATGAAGGGATGTCAAATATATAGAACGTCCCACCCCCGCCTGCATATTCTAAGCTGGCACCTTTAGTACCTTTCATGTGGCACTAAAGGGTGCCTAGCTTAGTATTTATCCAATAAAAAAAAAAAATAAAAAAATGAAAAAAATGGCGTGGGGTCCCCCCTATTTTTGATAGCCAGTCAGGGTAAAGCAGACAGCTGTAGCCTGCAAACCACAGCTGGCAGCTTCATCTTGGCTGGTGATCAATTTGGAGGGCTCCCCAGGCTTTTTTTTTTTAATTATAAATAAAGAATAAAAAAAAAATAACATGGAGTCCCCCCAAATTAGATCACCAGCCAAGGTGAAGCTGACAGCTGGGGTCTGGTATTCTCAGGGTGGGAAGAGCCATGGTTATTGGACTCTTCCCAGCCTAAAAATAGCAGGCCGCAGCCGCCCCAGAAGTGGCGCATCCATTAGATGCGCCAATCCTGGCGCTTCGCCCCAACTCATCCCGCGCCCTGGTGCGTTGGCAAACGGGTAATAAATGGGGTTGATACCAGATGTGTAATGTCACCTGGCATCAAGCCCAGCAATTAGTGATGTCACGGCGTCTACTAGATACCCGACATAACTAATTGACAGTAAACAAAAGCAAAAAAAAGACACAAAATTTTTTATTAGAAAAAACACTCCCCAAATCATTCCCTTGTTCTCCAATTTAATCAAAAAATTTGAAAAAAATGGGTCCGCAGAAATCCATATGGACGTCCCACGTCGCCTCTGGACCTTCTAGAATATGGGGGCATGCTCAGGGAACGTATCCCCCATTTTCTAGGAGGGCAGACCCTCCATTTGAGGAGAGTGGGTGCCAAAAATCTGCACCCACTCTCCCCGGGAGCTGCTGTGCTGGCCGAGCAGCCAGCACAGCTCACACTGAACACAGTGCTGGCTGTCAGCTGCTCTGCTCATGTGACCGGCCAGCGTCTGCTGTGAAGGAGGAGGGCGCCGCGGGGATCAGCGCTGCGACCGGACATGTAAGTGGGAATACCGGGGGAATAAGGAGTGACCGGGTAGGGCCTGGGGGGCATTTTTCTGTCGCATGTGTTATTGCACATGCGACAGAAATCATAGGAGCAGGGCGGCCGGTGCGCTACTGTGCGCGCGGCCATGTTGGATTTTCGGGAGGGGGGGGGGTCGGGGGTCGGGGCGGGCACTTTGGTGACACCGGGGGCTTTCCTGGACTTTGCCAGGAAGTGAGGTCAACAGGAAGCCTCTTGACCTCACTTCCAGGTAAATGCCTGCGTTCTGGCGTGCCGACAAAGGCCGCGGACCGCAACAAAAAAGCAGCTCCATGCGGTGTAGCTGCGTTCTGACCCCACATCATTGATTCAATGGGGGAGAGAACGCAGCCACAACGCACAAAAGAAGTGACATGCTGCTTTTCTTTCCGCACCGATTTTTAGCATCCAAAACGCTGCGTTTAGAAACGCAGCATGTGCACTGATTTTTCAGCTTTCCCGTACACTTTGCTGGGAAAGCTGAACGCATGCAATTTGCCACTGAAACGCTGCGGTTCTAAACGCAGCGTTTCCGTGGTAAAAAACGCAACGTGTGCACACAGCCTAATTCCCGCGTTTTTCACTACGCTTTTCATCCATTGAGTTCAATGGGATGTTGAAAGACGCAATGAGAAACGCAAATAGCTGCGTTTTGGTGCGTTTCTAAGACCAAAAACGCAGCTATAAACGCAGGAGGTGGGTAGTAAAGTGACGTGTACAGGAAGAGGATTCCTTCTGTCAGTATATACAGAAGCGTGAATCCTCCCGGTACCGTCACCGTCGCTTCCACCTCCCGTCCTGTGCATGTATGCTGCCGTGCGGCGTCATGTCTGGGCGGGAGGTGGAAGCGGCTGCCAAAACAAAAGTTAACAGTAGAAAAAAAAAAAAAAGTTATACTCACCTGTCTGCAGCCTCCCGGTGCCATGCCCGCTCCCATCTCCTCTCACGGTATCGCCACCCCCGCTCCGGCTGTGTGCAGACGGCCGGGAAACCTCTGATGGATGCAGGACCTGGCGATGGATCACCTGATGCAGTCACCTGACGCATCAGGTGATCGTAAGTATCGCGGTGACGCAGGCGCCCGGCCAGTATCAGCGGATGCGTCAGGAGACTTCATCAGCTGATTACCGGCAGCTGCTGCAGCGATCGGACAGGATCAGACTCCCGCCCCATCGCTGCAGGAGCTGCCGGTAATCAGCACAAAAGTGAGTATTATTTTTTTTTTTTTTTTTGGCACCGATGCATCAGCTGATTGTATAATCGGCTTTTATACAATCAGCTGATGTGTGATGTGATTCAGGCACTTGATCCTGACACATCATCTGATCGCTTTGCCTTCCAGCAAACCGATCAGATGATATTGGATCCGGATTGGACGGCGCGGGACCCTGACCCAGGATTACTGCGGAGGGGGGGTTCTTTATTTCAATAAAGATGGAGTCACTAATTGTGTTGTGTTTTATTTCTAATAAAAATATTTTTCTGTGTGTTGTGTTTTTTTTTATCTTTACTAGAAATTCATGGTGGCCATGTCTAATATTGGCGTGACACCATGAATTTCGGGCTTAGGGCCAGCTATACAGCTAGCCCTAACCCCATTATTACCCGGCGAGCCACCCGGCATCAGGGCAGCTGGAAGAGTTGGATACAGCGCCAGAAGATGGCGCTTCTATGAAAGCGCCATTTTCTGGGGTGGCTGCGGGACTGCAATTCACAGCGGGGGTGCCTAGAAAGCATGGGCACCCTGCACTGTGGATTCCAATCCCTAGCTGCCTAGTTGTACCCAGCTGGACTCAAAAATTGGGCGAAGCTCACATCATTTTTTTTTAAAATTATTTCATGAAATTCATGAAATAATTTAAAAAAAAAGGGCTTCCCTATATTTTTGGTTCCCAGCCGGGTACAAATAGGCAGCTGGGGGTTGGGGGCAGCCCGTACCTGCCTGCTGTATCTGGCTAGCATACAAAAATATGGCGAAGCCCACGTCATTTTTTTTGTTTGGGGGGGCAAAGAAATCCTGCATACAGTCCTGGAAGGAGGATGCTGAGCCTTGTAGTTCGACAGCTGCTGTCTGCTCTCCTGCATACACTATTGGATGGAGGATGCTGAGCCTTGTAGGTCTGCTCCCCCTGACTCTCCCTCAAGCATACAGTCCTGGATGGAGCATGCTGAGCCTTGTAGTTCTGCAGCTGCTGTCTGCTCTCCTGCATACACTATTGGATGGAGTATGCTGAGCCTTGTAGTTCTGCAGCTGTCTGCTCTTCTGCATACACTAGTGGAGAATGAAGAACACATTGAAGAAGGAAATGACATCAGACCTTTTTTGTTTTGTTCACTGATAAAAAACGCATAAGGATGCAGTGAGCAAAAACGCAGCAAAAAAACGCACCAAATCGCGGCAAAACGCGTGCGTTTTTTGCCGCGTTTTTTCGACGCAGGTGCGTTTTTGTGCGTTTTTAGCGGCCAAAAACGCACAAAAACGCAGCGTCAAAAAAACGCAGTGTGCGCACATAGCCTAAGAATCAGCAGTCTGATCGCTCTTCCATATCTGCTGATCACAGCTGCACAGCTACATATCTCTTTCTTCATGTGTTGAATACGTTTTTCTGTGTCATTTCTAATTATTATAATATCACTACATTTATGGACATGTATGGTTTGATTTATTTTCCTGTGTCGATTAGATGGGTTGTTACCTACATTTGGTGAGAAATTCATATCAATAGCGCTTTTAGAAATATATTTACTTAGATAATTGTTGACGTCTTCAATACTTATTTTACCCACTGTATATATTTGAAACCTGCAGCCTAGGGTTGTTGTGTTAAAAAAGGGCTCCTCGTACACTTTACTCTAGTAATGAAAGGACTTTTTTTTGTTTTTACACTTTCGTTTTTCCTCCCCTTCTTCCAAGAGCCATCATTTCTGTTTCCCTTGATATAGCTTTATAAGGACTTTTTTGAGGAATGAGTTTTAGCTTTGAATTACACAATCTGTTTTACCATACAATGTCCTGGAAAACAGGAGAAAACATTGCGAAGAAAACACAATTCCGATATTGCCACTTGCTGTAACTTCCACTCCACTTACAACTGTTGGAGGCAGATGATGGATTAAGTGAAAACTAGAAGGGTCCAGCTACCATATATTATGCCACTCCACCCAATATTCCCTGGAGTAGGACCCTGTGAGACTTTCCCTCAGGAAGGACTTTTCATGGTGTTGTCCACATGGTCTTGCCAGATTCTAAGAATTGTGAGTAGTAACTAGTAATCCTTTTTATACTGCAAGTGAATATACACGTCACACACCAAGCCTGAGGCATCAAACATTGTCTACACAAACCATTAAAAGGCGTTTAAACAATATTGGTCTACGAACCACATTTCCCCACACCACCGCTCTCAAAGGATTTCATGGTTCAAGGCAAGGCACAATGGAGGTTGGAATGATAATCTTTTTCTTTTATATAGCACCAACATATTTCGCAGCACTTTACATACATAACAACAGCACACTGTCCCCACAATCTAAATTTACTATCTGTATGTCTTTGGAGTGTGGAAGGAAATCTGAGAACCCAAAGGAAACCCACGCAAACACAGCAAGAATATACAAACTCCTTGCAGATGTTGTTCTTTGTTGAATTTGAACATTTTAACTCAGGACCCCAGCGCTGCAAGACTGCAGTGCTAACCACTGAGCCATGGAGGGCATGGCAGCAGCCGGCATGCACGGATGTGTCTAGAGAGAGCTTGAACTCAGTTTACCGACCTTAATCCTGCTGAAAACGGGTGTAAAATAGCATCCACAAGTACAATGAGCTGCTGGGTCCCTAGATGAGGTGAAGATGAACAGAAGGAGACAATCTTTGGCGGGGGAGAGGCTCTGAGAGTTTCCCAGGCCCTCATCTCAAAATGACACCAAGTTTCTAGAGATGCAGGTAGTGGAGGAAACACTGCGGGAGGGGACCGAGGAGGATGCGCAGCTGGAGGAACCAGAGCTTACACTGTGACAGCTATCTAATCAGGTGTTGTCGGCTATACAAGAGTCTAAAGTGTCCCTCATTGGCAAGATAGATGAAGTGAAAATTCCTGTGGGTCTACTGAGACTGGATCTACAAAATCTTCAGGAGCTAGTGAAGGAGACTGAATCCAGAATCTCTCCCCTAGAAGACAGCTCAGCGCCGGTAGCGGTTAAAGTGCTAGATCTGTGTTCCAAAGAGCTGAGGACCTTGAGAATCAGCTCCGTCGTAAATATTTGCGAGCACTGGGGCTTGCACAGTGGTCGGAGGGTGGTGACTCATGTGTCTTTATGGAAATTTGGATTAACACCTTAACGACCGTGGGCAGTAATATTAGGTCCTAGCAGTCATAATGTTACTGCCTGCGGTCTGCTGACGGCAGCATGCCGCGATCGGCGCAAATCTCAGCTGATTTTCACAGCTGAGATGTGTGCCTGCTAGGCACGAGCAGAATCGTTATCTGCTCGTGCCGTTTAACCCCTTAAATGGCGCTGTCAATATGTCATTATAACGGCATCGGCGGTAAACTTTTACTTACCGGCCAATACCGGAAGTCACGTGATGTGATCACGTGACTTCTGGTGGTTGACATAGTAGCACAGGGTCATGTGATGACTCCTGTACAACACATGAATTACTTTCAGTTTCACTCGGCCCGGAGCTGAGTGAAGCAGAAAGTGAGTGTATCTGCTGTTTACAGCTGTGTAGCTGTGATCAGCAGATAGGGCACAGCGATCGGATTGCTGATCGCTATAGCCCCCTAAAAAAAAAAAAGTTTTAAAAAATTAAAAAAAACAAGAAAACCTAAAAGTTCAAATCACCCCCCTTTCGCCCCATTGATAATTAAATTAATTCCCCTATGGAAGCAAATAAGTGGCTGAATCACGACAAGAACAGATGAAAATTTTGGACTCTGATCAAGACTTTACCTTGATGCCTCTCTCTATGTTAACCAGGAGGGGTAATATGCAACCTTAGATTTAGGATGTTATGTATTAATATTTTTGCTAGATAAGTAATGAATCACCTTTGATACCTGGTGAGCCTTGCTTATCCTTCTTTTCCTTCCTGGCTCTCCCCCTTTTTATTTCTATTTCTATTTTTATTCCCCTCCCCCTCCCCTCCTATACTTTTCATTTCCTTCTTTTTCTCCTCTTGGCTTCTTTTGATGTAATGCTTTCTCCATTCTCCCTGATAAATCCTCTTTTTCCCCTTTCCCCTCTATGTTCTTTCCGCCTCTCCCCTTCTCATTCTCCCATATGGGTTTCTTTCAATGGGACCTAGCTAAACTGATGTTGAATGCTATATTAGGAAAGTATGATATTCAGTAACTGAGACTACCCCTGTTGTCTATGATAGCCATGTTTAATTTGTTAGGCTGCAAAAAGCAATTTTATTGTTTTCCAAGAAGTTCGGGTTTAACCACTTTGGTTTTATTTAGAAAATAGGTTTAACTTTCTCTTTTTATGTGTAAGTAATTTTCAATAGACACCTTGCTCATGACATAAATATACCATCATGGGATGTGAGAGGATTGGGTACCCCTAGGAACTATATTTGTTTAAATCTGTATTTGCGCCATATTAAGAAAGTTTACCCTTATATTATATGCCTGCAGGAGACGCACCTGCAACCCTCCACTATTAAGGCTGCTTTACACGAGTCAATCCATCGTGCGATTTATTTGGCAAAGTCTTTTTTTTTTTTTTTTGTTTGTATCGCTGATAGGTATTTGTCCATGTGTCACACGTTGAGTGTTGTCAAACGACCACAAAGCGCTCATCGATATATTGATTGGCCATGGCGGACGTCCAAAAGGCTTCACACATGTTTTCCTTTGGTCAATCTGTCTTTTGTATGGGCGTAATTAGGCAAACTATACAGCCCTCCGTGACGTTGTCTGGATTGTTGCACGCCCTGAATTCTTCTGACCTGCTCAATCCAGTTCTGCTAATGTGGTTGATTGGTTAGATCCCATATATATTGTTTCTCTTCTGCGTCTGTCTTTGTTGCCTCGTGTGTCCTTAGCATTATTCTTGTTTGTTGTTTGTGGTCTGGTTAATGTTGATTTTGATCCAAAAAGGAAAGATTGGCATATAACAACTTACCACAAAAAATGGATAACAAGGAGTGAGGGCGGAAAATCCAGCGAACAAACAAACGTAAGAAAAATTAGGACTAATGCACTATAAAACACTGTGCATGACGCCAAGGCTGAATGTTCACACATCATGACTACAGCTCCGTATTTTATAACAGTAATAACCAATCAAAACGCATCTGCTACAACCAATCCGATTAGATTAGGCGTGATTATTTAAAACCACAAATACGCCCTGAACGTTTACTGACGTCACAAACAACTACGAGGATGGCCGATTACACGGTGTCACACTTTGCAATGTGTCGTTCATGAAGACAAAACTGAACGATTTTATGGAATTAAACGATGAGTACACGATGGCCGAATTTCAAACGATTAGGCATCGGTTGGACTCGCAAGGAGCTGTCACATGAGGAGATGTCGTTACGAATGACGGAAGTGCGTCACAAAATCCGTGACCCCAACGATGCATCGCACAATATATCGACTCGTGTAAAGCAACCTTTAGACTTCTTGCCAAGCCATTGACTCAGTGGGAGGTGCACTGTAATGCTTACCGGGTGTAGCATGCAGTGCATTCAGACCTTTGTGCATCTGAAGTACAACAAAAAACAGAAGAAAAAGGGGGTACCAGGGACACAAAAGCAACGGAAGACCCTGGAACTAGTGAGAGCGCTTGTTGGGCACCTACTAACCTCACCTGCAGCTGTTCCTCCTCTCCTCACCAGTCTTTATACATTCTCTGCAACTGTCACAGAGCAGGAACTTGGGACACTCAGAAGACCTTGTAGTAAATCTGACTAGTGAGGGGCAGGTGGGGTTCACTAGACCTCACCGCTACACTAACAACACACCAGGAACGAAAAGTCAAACCAGGGGAAAACTAAGAAACAAAATTATATAGCCTTACAGAACTCTCCTCAAAGGCAGCCAGGACACAAATGACTTTGTATCTTCAGAAGCGAATGCTGGGATATACGACTATTTAAAGCAGAAGGGCTTGACTACTTAGTAAGTCCAGCTGATCACTCAGCAAATAACTGCTTTGGAAAAACTGCAATAGCAAAACTGAAACTTACCCACTTCAGTGCCAAGAGAAATTAAACCTATTTAAATGAAGTGAGCCAGATAAGAGGCTCCAGGCCAAAGGCTATCACTGGACTCAAGATTCAGGGAGACTATCATGGCACGCACTCAGTACATACAAGAGGTTTATCTATCTTAGTCCATAAAACAGTTAGGTTGGAGCCTGGATTGATATAAAGGGATCCAGAAGATCGATATATTTTTGTACAGGCTCTGGTGGAGAATTATATACTGGTTATTCTTAGTGTGTACTTAACCCCCCTGCTCCAGTGTCCATCTTATATGAGGCTGTGTGTATGGGAGATTTCAGTTTAGTTGCTAATCCTGAACTGGACAGATTTGGTAGTTTTCTAATGGCAATCCCACAAAGTTTGAATACTGAGTTGTGTTTTGAAGGAGGAGGGGTGGTATGATAAGTGGCTCAGTGGTTAGCCTTGCAGCCCTGGGGTCCTAGGTTCAAATCTCACCAAGAACAACATCTAAAAGGAGTTTGTATGTTCTCCCTGTGGGTTTCCTCCGGGTACCACGGCTTCCTCCCACACTCCAAAGACATACAGATAGGGAATTTAGGTCATGAGCCCCAATGGGGACAGTGTTACCAATGTATGTAAAAGCGCTGCGGAATCAATAGCGCTATATAAGTGAATGAATATATATAAATATATGTGTGTGTGTGTGGTGTATATGTATGTGTATATACAGTATATATATAGTATAGTAGTAGCTGTACTACCCGGCTTCGCCCAGGTTAATAACTGTTAACAAAATAGAATGTATTAACAAAAATGTATTCTGCACACAAAAACCACAAAACAGATAGAAATGTAATTATTAAAAGGCAAAAACTAGGCTAATAGAAGCATTTCACAACATATATTTCAACACCACAGATATTCCACACAGATTTAACTAAATTGGCCAAGTAATGTGCTCCGTCTGTCTCTTTCCAGGTCTGTCTCTTTCCCCGTCTTCCTTTCTGTCTGTCTCTTTTTTTGTCTGTCTCTCTCTGTTTCTTTCCCCATCTGTCTCTTTCTACGTCTGTCTCTTTCCCAGGTCTGTCTCTTTACCCGTCTTTCTCCCCATCTCTTTGTCTGTGTCTTTTCCTGTCTGTCTCTTTCCCTGTCTGCCTGTCTCTTTTCCTTGTCTGTCTCTATTTCTCTCTCTTTCCCTGTCTGTCTCTATCAAGGTCTGTGTCTTTCCCCATCTATCTTTGTCTGTCTCTCTGGCTGTCTTCTCCTTCGCTGTCTGCCTATCTCTGTCCCTGTCTGCATGTCGGTCTGTCTTGGTCTGTCTTTTTCCAGGTCTGTCTGTCTCTCTCTTTTACCGTCTGTCTTTGTCTCTTTCACCATTTGTCTCTGTTTGTCTCTTTCCCTGTCTGTCTCTATCTCTGTCTCTTTCCCTGTCTGTCTCTGTCTGTCTCTCTCTCTCTAGCCGTCTCCCCACTGACATCTTATCACCTCGCATAAGCTTCTTATACTATGAATGTCTTTTGTTCCTATAGCAACCAATCACAGCTCCTACTAATAACCTGTAGTTCCAGGCTTCATTTACTTTAATGGAGGAATGTTTTTTGGAGATTAACTGTAAAGCGCGGGGTTAAATTTTCCTGTTAAAATAGTCTACGACGTTCCCTGGGTCACATGAGGTGTCTGTGCAAAATTTCGTGATTGTAAATGCAACGGTGCGGATATACTTTTCGTTTCACTTTTTCCCCATTATGTAGATAGGGGCAAAATTGATTGGTAAATTGGAACATAAGGGGTTAAAATTTCGCCTCACACCATAGCTTATGACACTCTCGGGGTCCAGACGTGTAAGTGTGCAAATTTTGTGCCTGTAGCTGCGACGGTGCAGATGCCAATCCCGGACATACATACACACAATCAGCTTTATATATTATATATATAATATATATATATATATATATGTGGCAACTTCATAATCTAGTTGTTAAAGAGTTCACAAAACTCCCTGTCACGCATAGACTATATATGTGTGACATTTACCTAGGGCAACATCGGATCACTCTCCGATTCTGGCACAGTTTAATTTGGATTACGATATGAACTCTGAACCTAAGCGTAAAATAAATCCCTTTTGGTTATCTTTATTTGGTCCACATGATCGCATCCCAGATAAAATGAGCATTTTTATGTCTGTGAATCGGATGGACGAGAATCATTCATCCTTTTGGGACGCATTTAAGGCCTATTTGAGGGGCTATTGCCTCTTAGTGCATATAGTTCAACAAAATAACTCATCTCCAGCCATCCTTAAAATCCGTACAGTGTTGAATATAGTGATTACTTGTAGTGACTCTATTAGAGATACAGTCTGTAAGTTTGATCAAAATCTAAATTAAGATACTCAAGTGAGGATATCCAAGTTTATCTTAACAATATTAAATTTCCACAGCTAAGTGAAGAACAGACTGCCATGTGTGTAGAGAATATAGATGCAGAGGAGCTAGAGGTGACCATTTCTGTGTGGCATCAGGACTAGACGGAATTCCCTTGGAACTTTATACACAATATAAAAAAGGAAATTGTTTCTGCCCTGCTAAAAATCTACAATGCCGCCTTTTTAGCAGGAACCCTGACAGATACGTTTATGGAGCCTCCATAGTCCTAATATGGAAATCGGGAAAGGACCCACTTCACTGTGGTTCATATAGGCCAATATCATCATTAAACGTGGATTATAAAATTCTTACAAAAATCAGAGCTAGAAAAAACAAAAGGCCAGCACCAAATGTGCACTTCAGCACTAAACATTCCAAACTGTACTTATTATAAAAATTTTGAGATTTTTGGCAAAAAATTGCAATTTCTTGAGCTACCTCGCCACGTCATGGCAAATCTCATTTGAGGCAGTCCTACACTAAAATATTTTTATAAAATGTGCCATACGGCCTCACATATGAATAGTAGAACTGCTCTTAGCAGCACTCACCTGGTCTATTTCAATCCCGAACCCATGACTGAGTCATGGCTGTGGGCGGGACAGGTCCAAGCAAATGCTGCATGAAGTAAATAGCCTGTGGACAAAGCCTGATGACTTAATGTGAACAGTCACCAACCGCCAAAATCTAGACAGATGGAATACATCCCAAATTGGGGTGCATAGCAAGGTAGAGGTCAACCACCGACCAATTCAATGAAGAAAAAACAAAAGGCCAGCACCAAATGTGCACTTCAGCACTAAACATTCCAAACTGTACTTATTATAAAAATTTTGAAAATCAGAGCCAATAGACTAAATAGAGTGATATCCAGTATAGTACACAGCGAACAGTCTGGTTTCATGCCAGGCAGAAGCACTTCTGACAAACTAAGGACTGCACAAATTATGACACAGATTGGGGTCAGTTGAGGTGAGGATTGGACGTTGGTTGCACTTGATTCGGCCAAGGCCTTTGACTCTATAGAATGGCCTTACTTGCTGGAAGTGCTACGTAAGTTCGTTTTGGCAACAAATTTATAAAATGGACAAAAATCCACTTTTAAGAACCCAGGGCTAATATTTCTATGAATGGGGGATAATCGGAATTCTTTCAACTCTTCATAGCAACTCGGCAATGGGGGTGTCCTCTTTCACCCTTGCTATTTGCAATAGCAATAGAGCCCTTAGCTATTCGTATCACCTCTGATGAGGTGTATAGAGGTATGATTCAGGGATCAGAGGATGTTCGTCTGGCTTTATATGCTGATGACCTGCTGATATTCATCTCTACACCAGAGATTAAAATTCCTAGAGTTCTGGACATCATAGATAGATTTGGGGACTTTTCAGGGCTATTAATAAATTGGACAAATATTGTTATACTTGTCCCCAAATAGAGTACATTTAACTGACTCACAGGGCATTAGGGTGGTTGATCACTTTAAATATTTGAGAGATCATTTCTAAAACGCTGGAGGAGATGATTTATTTAGACGTCTCTCCCTTTAGTTCATTGTTTATGAGTAAAGTTAAAGTGTGGAGTGCCCTCCCTTTATCCATAGCTGGTAGAATAAACTGGTTGAAAATGTTAGTTTAACCAAAATGTTTATATGTCCTTCAGAATATATTTATATGGATTCTACATTCATTCTTTAAAATTCTGGATTCTATGATTATTTCATTTGTATGGGGCACCTCCAGATCTAAATTACAATTAGATATGTTACAACGCCCGAAGGAACTGGGAGGGATAGCGCTTCTGAATATGTTCTTGTACAACCTCTCAGGTCAACTCAAATAATCTACGAACTTGGATGGTGTTAGAATGAAAATTTCTGAACAGTGTCTGAACAGCTTTATTAATTTGGAGTTATTGTGGTCCATACTGTAGTGACATAGAGTTCATAAGAACAAGACGATGCTCCCTGTTCATAGAGTTGCCATAAGGGTGTGGAAAGAAGCAAAAAAGGTATATAGATACAAAGGTTACCTTTAAGAGAAACCCATCTGGCACAAGATAGATCTACCACACTTTCAACAGCTAACTGACTTTAGGGAGTGGGAGGGAAAAGGTATAACCAGTATTGGAGACCTCTTTCAGGATAATATATTTTGCCCATTTGCAGACTGCGTTTCAGTTACCAAAACTCTCCTCCAAATTTCTCCAAATGAGACACGCTTTCCTGAGCAAGAGATTGTGTTTTCTTCCTTTCCAGTAATCAGAATTTTTAGATCCCAACGTCTTGGGGGCTTGATTTCTAGACTGCACTCTTCTCTTATACACGCCAAAACCCAATTGGCCACACTGCTCATAATTGAGAGGTGGAAAGATAGAATTTAGTCCTTAAATGATAATTGTTCTGATATTCTTGGCTCACATATGTATATACAGTTAGGTCCAGAAATATTTGGACAGTGACACAAGTTTTGTTATTTTAGCTGTTTACAAAAACATGTTCAGAAATACAATTATATATATAATATGGGCTGAAAGTGCACACTCCCAGCTGCAATATGAGAGTTTTCACATCCAAATCGGAGAAAGGGTTTAGGAATCATAGCTCTGTAATGCATAGCCTCCTCTTTTTCAAGGGACCAAAAGTAATTGGACAAGGGACTCTAAGGGCTGCAATTAACTCTGAAGGCGTCTCCCTCGTTAACCTGTAATCAATGAAGTAGTTAAAAGGTCTGGGGTTGATTACAGGTGTGTGGTTTTGCATTTGGAAGCTGTTGCTGTGACCAGACAACATGCGGTCAAAGGTACTCTCAATTGAGGTGAAGCAGAACATCCTGAGGCTGAAAAAAAAGAAAAAATCCATCAGAGAGATAGCAGACATGCTTGGAGTAGCAAAATCAACAGTCGGGTACATTCTGAGAAAAAAGGAATTGACTGGTGAGCTTGGGAACTCAAAAAGGCCTGGGCGTCCACGGATGACAACAGTGGTGGATGATCGCCGCATACTTTCTTTGGTGAAGAAGAACCCGTTTACAACATCAACTGAAGTCTAGAACACTCTCAGTGAAGTAGGTGTATCTGTCTCTAAGTCAACTGTAAAGAGAAGACTCCATGAAAGTAAATACAAAGGGTTCACAACTAGACGCAAACCATTCATCATTTCCAAAAATAGACAGGGCAGAGTTAAATTTGCTGAAAAACACCTCATGAAGCCAGCTCAGCTCAGTTCTGGAAAAGTATTCTATGGACAGATGAGACAAAGATCAACCTGTACCAGAATGATGGGAAGAAAAAAGTTTGGAGAAGAAAGGGAACGGCACATGATCCAAGGCACACCACATCCTCTGTAAAACATGGTGGAGGCAACGTGATGGCATGGGCATGCATGGCTTTCAATGGCACTGGGTCACTTGTTTTTATTGATGACATAACAGCAGACAAGAGTAGCCGGATGAATTCTGAAGTGTATCGGGATATACTTTCAGCCCAGATTCAGCCAAATGCCGCAAAGTTGATCGGACGGCGCTTCATAGTACAGATGGACAATGACCCCAAGCATACAGCCAAAGCTACCCAGGAGTTCATGAGTGCAAAAAAGTGGAACATTCTGCAATGGCCAAGTCAATCACCAGATCTTAACCCAATTGAGCATGCATTTCACTTGCTCAAATCCATACTTAAAACGGAAAGACCCACAAACAAGCAAGACCTGAAGGCTGCGGCTGTAAAGGCCTGGCAAAGCATTAAGAAGGAGGACACCCAGCGTTTGGTGATGTCCATGGGTTCCAGACTTAAGGCAGTGATTGCCTCCAAAGGATTCGCAACAAAATATTGAAAATAAAAATATTTTGTTTGGGTTTGGTTTATTTGTCCAATTACTTTTGACCTCCTAAAATGTGGAGTGTTTGTAAAGAAATGTGTACAATTCCTACAATTTCTATCAGATATTTTTGTTCAAACCTTCAAATTAAACGTTACAATCTGCACTTGAATTTTGTTGTAGAGGTTTCATTTCAAATCCAATGTGGTGGCATGCAGAGCCCAACTCGCGAAAATTGTGTCACTGTCCAAATATTTCTGGACCTAACTGTATCACCGACCATTAATAATATGATGATATAATTATATATTATACATCAGAGTTACATGACTCCTATAAAATTGAGAAATATGGGTTGCTCTCAGGATGTCAGATGTTAAAGATGTAGCTTCCCTGAGGCGGACTTCTGGCACATGATATGGGAGTGCCCGAATATTGCATCATATTGGCAAGATATAATTGCTCTTTGGAATACAATGTTACATGACTCTACTGAATTCGACCCTAAAATATGCTTATTTGGTATTTTGGATGAGGAGGCATGGCCGGTTTATCTGCGTACTTTCTCAGAAAAAGGTGCTTTTCATTGCAAGAAAAGTAATTGCCATTCGGTGGATGGATAGTCTCTCTTCTTGTGCCATGTAGGTTAAGCTCACAAACACAGTACTGTCCTTTGAACATTTTATTTACAAAAATAGGAAAGCATTAATAAAATTTGATAATATTTGGGGAATGTGGATTGAGTCTCCACTGACAGGGGGGGTAGTTAACTCCAAAGGATATGAGAATCTCCATAAAGGATCTGATTGAACTGGTCTAAAGTTATTAGAATGGAAGGGGGAGGGGGCGTGGCCTGGCAATGGAGAAGTGAGGACACTGATCACTCTAGCTCCCATGCCCGGAGTGGCCCTAGACCCATTATAAAGCTACACACCCTGCTCTAAACACATTCAATGCCGGCCAGGAAGAAGAGGGATTACAGCAGACCGAGGAGTGACCACCCAGTTCCTTCCCCTGCAAGTATTCAGAGATTCCTTAGGAGCACGGGCCTGGCTCCGTCGGATCCCAAAATGGCGACAGCCTCCTCTCCAGCTACAGCCCCTCCATCTACCAGCGGAGAGGAGACCCGACACACAGAACGGCCGCAGGCACCCGGGACCTCTGCAGCAGACATAACCTCTCAGAGACCAAGCAGAGGTGAGCAGCAGCCCAGCCTTAACAGAGAGACAAGACATGAGGGAAATCCCCACTTACCTAAAATGGCCGCGCTGGACGGGGGTTCACCTCACCAGCCGATGGAACAGAAGAACGGCTAACAGGACATGCAGGACAGGGGTAAGATACAGGGAGAACCCCTGCTGCCTCAGCGATCGCAGTCCACAACAGTAGTACAAGCAGCAGCTATGCCACTTTAGCCCCAGCAGCCAGAGCAGACATCCAGCTCCCCTGCCGTAGCTCCTGCACCAACAGAGCTGGAGAGTGCTCCCGGTGCTCAGAATAAACACTCTGCTGCTGCCATCTATCTTACTGGCAATACACCTGGCCCTGCACTGTGTGACCCCTTGCTGGCTCCATACATGCAACACCCTGGACGGGTAACATTGGAACTTCCTCTTACACTGCCAGATATGTCAGGCAGTGCCTTATTACAAGAGACCCCTTCCTCCCCAGAAAGGGGCACAACTCCTGTTGCTCTCAGATCTCCTCCACACAGCCTCACAGATGGAGATGCACAAATAGATACTCAGGAAGTCTGTGTATGGGATGACCTCAAGGCACGAATTAGATCCATACCAACTAGAGAAGAAATGGAAAATTACATAACCAGATTGGAGGCCTCATATAAAGCAGAGTCAGCGTCTATAAAAGGAGAGATGCAACAGCTAAATGAGCGCATGGCAATCTCTGAATCCTGCACGGCCTCTATCTCAGCACAACTTGCTTCTCAAGCACAGGCCCTGTCTGCGCAAGCTCTTCAGATTGAGCATTTGACAGGTCTGCTGGATGATTTAGAAAATAGGGGTAGGCGAAACAATATCAGGGTAAGGGGTCTCCCTGAGTCTCTGGCCCCCCAAGATCTGGGTGAATCTCTACGGCGCCTATTCAACTCCATATTAGGCCTCCCACGAGACTCTCGTCTGGAACTGGATAGGGCACACAGATCCCTGGGCCCTAAACCAGTAGAAGGCTCCAACCCACGGGATGTCATCTGCAGAGTGCATAAATATATAAAAAAGAAGAGATCTTAAACAAGGCTCGACAGAAGGACTTCATTCTGTTCAAAAATACACCAGTCCAACTGTTGCCAGATTTATCCTGTCATACACTACAGAAACGCAAAGTCCTGAGACCTCTCCTGGATGCCCTCCGACAAAGGAATATCTTATACTCATGGGGATTTCCATTCAAATTACAGGTCCGACATGCTGGACTCCTACATGTGCTTCATTCTTTGACAGATCTTCCAAGCTTTTGCGCGGCCCTTGAGATACCCATTGTACATATTCCGGTTACAGACTGGCCTTATGTTCATGGTACCTCTGGGATGGAGGCCAATGTCCCCCTACCACAACGCGTTGGGGCTTGTACGAGGAATCGAAGCTCGCAGAGAAGAAGAGAAAAGGAGTCTATCCCTATTGTCTCATCTGGAGACTCAATTTATTGAGTTCATTGTTCCTTTTCCATATAGGCTTATGTCCGACGCTAGGTGTGAAAAATGGTCTTTAAAGGTCCAAGTAAAATGGCTTAGGGATAAAATCTTGCCCTGATATATCTCATTATCTCACATGCCCAGATAGTTATCCTTGGCTAAACATCCTTTAAAGGGCTACACGTTTGAATGTTTAGAGGTTTAAATGTTCACTAAGCTATTCAGAAATTGATGGAGCTAGGTGTGTTGCTGTTTTATTCAGCTTTCAGTACTTTGTACAATTCTTAAACTGGGTCGTGGGTCGGCCCGGGAGGAGCAGACCTCCGTTGAAAGCCTACTTCCCTCTGGGGGTCTACACACTGCGGGCAGGTGTAGATTATTCTAACCCCTCGATTGTGGTTTTACCTGTACTTTTCCTTTTTTGTACCTTCTTTGTCTCTTGATAGACTACCCTATCTAACCTACACATCTTACCTTCTTTGAGGGCCCCCCCTTTTTTCCTTTTTTTTTTTTTTCTTTTCTTTTTCTTTTCCTCTCTTCCTTCTCTCTCCCCGCTCTCTCCTCCTCCTCTTCTTCTCTATCTTGGTCCACTTCTCTTTGTCTCCCTTCCCCTACCTTTCCCGGATCCCTTCACGGTCTCTGAAGCCCTTGGACCAACATGACCACCCTCAATTTTTGCTCTATTAACATACGGGGTTTTAATACTCCTCAAAAGCGCTCACAGGTCCTGTATTCTATGCACAAAAAAAGGTTCAGATTCTTCTACTATAGGAGACGCATTTTAAGAAAGATCATGTACCCATACTACGAGATAGATTTTATCCAGTATGGTTTCACAGCGTTAACCCAGAGGAAAGATCTAAAGGGGTATCGATTGCACTCCATAAACACTTAGTGCACACCATAGTCGACTCCTGTATAGACGAGCAGGGTCGTTATATATTCCTTAAACTGAAGGTCGCAAATTCGACGTTTACAATCGCAAACTGGTACCTACCTAACACTAATCAGATCTCTACCTGTAGGGCCCTTCTGACGCAGCTATCTGATTTTGCAGAGGGGACATTGGTGGTTGGCGGTGACTTCAATTTTTCCCTAGACCCAGCCATGGACTCCTCCTCTGGACGGAGCAATACCCGCACTAAGGAACTTCATGCCCTAAAGCGGACTTTTCACGCCCTCCGACTGATTGATGTATGGAGAATCCTAAACCCTCAAGGTAAGGACTACACATATTATTCCCCACCACACAACTCATACAGCAGGATAGACCTTTTTCTGGTAAGCCACGGAGCACTGGCTTGGCATCCCATTACAGAGATAGGGGAAATATTTTGGTCCGACCATGCCCCAGTCTACCTATCCCTTCAGGTACCCTCCCTCCCCCAGCGCTCATGGACCTGGAGGTTAAACAACAACTTACTCAAAGACAATCTCTGCCTAACGGAGTAGAGGGATTCAATCGACTCCTTTAAGCAAGTCCATAGTTCTGACCCAACTTCTCAGCCTACCCAATGGGAGACCTTGAAGTGTGTCTTACGTGGAATACTGATTAAGCACGGCTCTAGGATCAAGAGGGAAAGAGCTGAAGAGATTGATAGCTTGTTAACACAGATCCATGAGCTGGAAAATACACATAAACTGACACGTACCCCCACAGTTCTGGCTGACCTCGTCCTTAAACGAACGAACCTAAAAACCCTATTGGACCAGAAATTTCTCTGCCATAGAGAGAGAGTCAAAATTTTTTATTATAATTCATCTGATAAATGTGGTCGTCCTTTGGCACGACTTTTGCATCCCTGGGCCAGCACTTCATATATTCCATGCATCAACACCAAAGGAGACAAAAGATATGATCCAACAGAGATCCTGGAGGTCTTTCGGTCCTACTACGAAGACCTATATAATATTAAAGGGCAGTATGCGGAGCTCCCACCCACTGACCTGGCAGATAGAATCGGGAGATAAATACAAGAGACAGCCTTGCCCTCCCTAGATAGCAATGTTATAGAGACCCTGGAGGAGGATATATCGGAATCCAAAATCTGTAACGCAATTCAAATTACTCCCTCAGGTAAATCCCCTGGCCCCGACGGGTTCACCCCGGCTTTTTACAAATTGCTTAAGGACCAATTAGCCCCGATAATGGCCAAAACATTTAATTCTATTGATGAAGACATAAGGCTAACCCCTCAGTCTCTGGAAGCACACATTAGTGTGATCCCCAAACCGGGGAAAGACCCATTATTAGCTGCAAGCTATCGCCCTATCTCATTATTGAACGTGGATCTAAAACTTTACTCTAAGATTTTGGCTGATAGATTGTCCCCTTTTCTGCCCTCCGTCATTAATACAGACCAGGTGGGGTTTGTCAAAGGCCGCGAAGCAAGAGACAATACAATTAAAACTTTCTCTTATTGCTAAAGCTAAAAGCAATTCGATCCCGCTGGGTCTCCTAGCCATCGATGCTGAGAAAGCCTTTGACAGAGTCCATTGGGGATTTCTGAGGGCAGCATTGGGTCAGTTGGGACTGGGACCCCGATTTCTACAGAAAATTGGCGCTTTATATGATAACCCAACCGCTAAGGTCAGAATTAATGGGGCTTTATCCTCCTCCTTTGCTATACGAAACGGGACCAGACAAGGCTGCCCTTTATCCCCGCTTTTGTATGTAGTCATCATGGAACACTTAGCTAATGCTCTCAGGGGGAATAGTAACATCAAGGGACTCAAGATCGGGGATACCCATCATAAAATCGCATTATATGCAGATGATCTCCTGTTATACATCTCACAACCTCATATATCGATCCCGTCTATAATGATGGAATTCGAACGATTCGGCCTCCTTAGTAACTTTAAAGTTAATCTATCAAAATCATAAGCCTTAAATATCTCTTTGACCCAAACTGAAGTTTCCCGGGCAATGTCTAACTTCCCATTCAAATGGAGACCTTCGGCCATTAAATATTTGGGTATTTCAATCCCAGCGGACCTCTCCAAACTATATACACTTAATCACTTACCACTACTAGAAGGTACAATCAAGAACTTAAAGTCTTACGGGGGACTGAAATTGTCTTGGATGGGCAGGATGAATGTCCTTGAAATGGATATCCTGCCACGCTTTTTGTACTACTTTCAAACCATCCCCATTTCTCCTCCCAGTAGTTTTTTTCGTACCCTTCAATCTGCTATTATCCGATTCATATGGGGTAAAATTAAACCAAGAATCAACTTACGCACTCTTACTCTTCCAAGGGAGTGTGGAGGAGCGGGCCTTCCTAACTTCAGAGTCTACATGCAGGCTGCAGCCTTGACCCGTATATTAGACTGGCATTTCAACAGCGACTCTAAGCAATGGATACAGGTAGAGCAAGAAGGACTGGAGATCCCTCTCAAACATCTCCCTTGGATACCTCCTTCAGATCTTCCTAACGTAGGGATGCTTTCACATTTTATCAAAGAAACGCTCAAAGTTAGTCACATAGTATCCAAAAAAATGTCCCCTCCACAACTAGTTAGCCCCCTTGCTTCCTTATTCTATACTCCATCATTTCGCCCTGGATATAAACAGAGAAACTACTTCGGCTGGAGGGCGGAGGAAGACATCCGCTTGGGACACATACTGATTGATGGTAAATTACCCTCATTCCAAACCTTTCGGACACAACTCCCGTCTAGAAGTTCACAATGGTTGGAGTTCCTCCAACTACGGGCATTTGTCTCTCCGGGGAGAACAGTCGGTCGAGCCCGGGGCACTTGTAGTGCCTTTGAGGAACTGTTTACTAAAAACATCCCGCCTGAACACACAGTCTCCCTTCTGTACAGTATTCTTATCAGAGTTGGGGTCTCAGGCAAACGAGGCTACCAATTGGCTTGGGAAAAGGAGCTGAAGCAACACTTCTCTCCCGATGAGTGGAAGAAATGTTTCTTATTTACTCATAAATTGTCAGTCCCGTGCTCTGCAGGGGAGAAAAATTTTAAGATTTTGACACGTTGGTACCAGTTTCCGTCTAAACTACATATTATATTCCCTTCAGTGTCTGCGATGTGCTGGAGATGTGAGCAAGACGTCAGTACAATGACGCATATCTGGTGGGAGTGTGATGGAATAAAACAGTTTGGGGAAAATTTCTTGCTAACTATCAGCTTATAACTGGGAAAGCAGTGGATAACTGTCCCAAGATAGTCCTCCTCTCTATTTTACCACACTCAATCGCTTATCATAAGAGAGACATACTCCGCTTCTGCCTGGCGGCGGCGTGCTCCGTCATACCTAGGCACTGGAAGTCCTCCACAATCCCTCCTATCTCGGAGTGGTACTCTGAAATGGCAAACATATATAGGATGGAGGAGCTCTCTGCCGACATTGCGGGTACTAGAGACAAATTTTGCAGGACCTGGGGAGAATGGATCCTTTTTGAAGATTCTTCAGATTTTGTTAAACTGTTTTGATGGAGCCATAACATCTTATTAAATTGGTGGAGTAAAGCATGGTCAGGGATGAACCGGACAAGAATGTAGGATCACTTGATTCTCAGACGACAGAGAGCGCCCCTCCCCCACCCTAATCAAATCGAATTACCCACCCCTTTCCCTTGTGTGTCTGCCTTCGTCTTCCCAGCTTACTCACACTGCTACCTACCTCCCCCACACTTCCCCTTCTAATTTTCCTCCCTCCTCCCCCCTTTCTTTCCTTTTTCTTCTCTCTCTCTCTTCTCCTCCGCTTTTCCTGGGTTCTCGTCGGAATCCAGTTTGAAGATGTTTTTTGAGGTTTATAGATGAAAAGTGTTCATTATTCGGTCAAATTGTGACAGATTGAGAAAACCTGATTTCTTTACTATGCAATTTATAAAAAGTTTGACATGTCAGTCATTCAGTTTCACATGCTGTATATGTATAATATGATATGTTTACAATAAAAATAGATTGAACATAGAATGGAAGGGGGAACACTTATACTTGCGACTATCATCGTAAATATGAATACAACCAAACATTTTTGTATATGGATGTTCATGAGATAGGGTATTTGTTTTTGTGTATAGTTTTTCTTCTCGACTGTACTGTATGATGCTTTTATTTCTGGTTATCCTCTCTGTGAAACAAAATACTGATGTGAATGGAAATGGAAATTTTCCTGATATCTGTTTTAATATAAATGTTGGATGACCTGTTTGTACTTATATGCTAATAAAACGAGTTTAAAAAAAAAACCTCACTGAGCCACCGTGCCACCCTATGGATGTTTATCCTCTACAGCGATGAGACCACTTTTGTTTTAGACACACTCATGGCTAGAGACCACGTGCATGGCACAATAAAGAGGCTTTCACAATGGAACATGATAACCCCAGGCTGCATGTAGTCTGCACTACCGCGAGCAGCCTGCATGGTTTAAATATGCCCAGCAGCATCTCCAGACTTTACTCCAATCGAAGTATGTCACTGGTCGGCAATAGAAAAGTGAGCATGTCAAGATGTACAAGTGCATGTATTTCCGTGTGTAGCGCTTAATGACAAAACGGAGATGTTTTTAAAATTTTGTTTCCAATTTTTCATCCTTATTAGGGATGATCGAATACTTCGATTATTCGGCTTTGCGAATATTTTCTGAATACCTCACCGCTATTCGACTATTCGATGTGCAATGTAAGTCTATGGGAAGTCCGAATAGTTCGGAATAGTTGTTATTCGGGTTTCCCATAGACTTACATTGCGCATTGAATATTCGCGAATAGTCGAAAAGCAGCAAGGTATTCGGAAAATATTCGCGAAGCCGAATAAACGAAGTATTCGATCATCCCTAATCATTATCATTAACAAGTGCATCCATACTGTGGTTTATATAATTTCACAATTTTCCCTTTTTGGTGTTGCAATTACAATGTTGAGGAGTATACATTCAGATAAACCTTTAATTCCTTGAGATCTCTATTATTGCTTTAGGTAGAGTTTTCTCTGTTATATTCAGTACCGGTGTTTTTATTTTTCATAGAAACATGAATTGATTCCATTTAAACCACTTTACTACTATGTCTCACCTAGCGCTGTGGATTTTTGGTCTTAAGTAACAGTTGCTGTGTAGTCTAGATAAATAAAGCTGGTGTAAAGGGGTGATCTGGTTGGTGCAACAGAAGCTGTAATGTCTAGGCAACAACTTGAGAAGTAGAGTAGTAGATAGTAGACGTACATGGAAGCTGGAGGCTCAGCAAAGGGAGACAGATGAAGCAATGTAAACTTGGTGATGTGGCAGAATCAAGTATGTCACAGAACTGATAAGTAAAATATCAGAGTCTAGAGATGTAGTACAGTGGGAAGATATAAGATATGTTCATCAATTTCAACTGTGGAATAAGGGGTACTTTGCACGTTGCGACATGGCTACTGCGATATCGTCGGGGTCAAATCGAAAGTGACGCACATCCGGCGCCAGTAACGACGTCGCAACGTGTAAAGCCTAGATGCACCGATAAACGATCGCAAAAACGTCGTAAATCGGTGATCTGTGCAGTGTCGGACATTTCAATAATGTCGCACCAATAGGAGATACGATGTTGTTCCTCGTTCCTGCGGCAGCACACATCGCTGTGTGTGAAGCCGCAGCTCTGAGGAACATCTCCTACCTGCCTCCACCGGCTATGCGGAAGGAAGGAGGTGGGCAGGATATTACGTCCCACTCATCTCCGCCCCTCCGCTTCTATTGGCCGCCTGCCGTGTAACGTTGCTGTGACGCCGCACGACCCGCCCCCTTAGGAAGGAGGCGGGTCGCCGGCCAGAGTGACGTCGCAGGGCAGGTAAGTCCGTGTGAAGCTGCCGTAGCGATAATATTCGCTACGGCAGCTATCACAAGATATCGCATGTGCGATGGCGGCGGGTACTATCGCGCTCGACATTGCTATCATCAGCTAGCGATGTCGCAGCGTGCAATGTACCCCTAAGACTTAACTCTTTTGCAGTGAAAACGTTTTTGTCTCCAGCTGGACTGAACACACTCTTGTCTTTTGGAAGGGGGTTTAAATGAAACAGCTTTAGACAATCTATTTTGTATAGGCCAATTACAGTACCTTGAAAAAGTATTCATACCCCATGAATGTTTCCACAATTTTTCACATTACACCCACAAGACTAAATGTTTTTAACTAGATGTTATGTCATATACCAACTCAAAGTAGCTAGTATTTGTTAAGTATAGAGGAAATAATAGTTTTATAAATATTTTAAAAATGGAAATTTGAAAATTGACATGTATTTGTGTTACACACCTATCCAGGATCCGTGCCTTGCTTCCCTCACCCCGGACCACCAGACTTATGCTCCATGTCAGGCTTTGCAGGTGGTTCAGCGTGCTCTCATGCGAGTGTAAGAGGTGGTAAAACCCCTGCAGTACAGAATGTTGATACAATGTGTAATGAGATGTGATGTAAAGTGTAAGGGGCACTTTGCACGCTGCGACATCGCAGGCCGATGCTGCGATGCCGAGCGCGATAGTCCCCGGCACCGTCGCAGCGGCGATATCCTTGTGATAACTGCCGTAGCGAACATTATCGCTACGGCAGCTTCACATGGACTCACCTGTCCTGCGACCGTCGCTCTGGCCGGCGACCCACCTCCTTATTAAGGGGGCGTGTCGTATGGCGTCACTGCAATGTCACACAGCAGGTGGCCAATAGGAGCGGAGGAGCGGAGATGAGCGGGATGTAAACATCCCGCCCACCTCCTTCCTTCCGCATATCCTACGGAAGTCGCAGTGACGCCGGTACGAGATGTTCCTCGCTCCTGCGGCTTCACACACAGCGATGTGTGCTGCCGCAGGAACGAGGAACAACATCAGGCCGTCGCGTCAGCGTAATCATGGATTACGCCGACGCTGCACCGATGATACGATTACGACGCTTTTGCGCTCGTTAATCGTATCATCGAGCCTTTACACACTACGATGTCGCATGCGATGCCGGAAGTACGTCATTTTCAATTTGACCCCACCGACATCGCACCTGTGATGTCGTAGTGTGCAAAGCCCCCCTAAAGGCTGCTTTACACCAGACAATCTATCGTGCGATAGATCGTCGGGGTCACGGTTTTTGTGACGCACATCCGGCATCGCTGGCGATGCCGGCCTGTGTGACACCTCCTAGCGACGCAGTATCGCTCTCAAATCGTGAGTCATGTACTGCTCGCTAGGTTCCATAATATTGTTTAATTTAGTTGTTCATCGTTTCCGGGGTAGCACACGTCGCTCCGTGTGACACCCCGGGAACGATGAACAGCAGCTCACCTGCGTCACGCGGCCGCCGCCGGCTAAGGGAAGGAAGGAGGTGGGCGGGATGTTTACGTCCCGCTCATCTCCGCCCCTCCACTTCCATTGGCTGGCGGCCATGTGACGTCGCTGTGACGCCGAACGTCCCTCCCACTCCAGGAAGTGGACGTTCGCCGCCCACAGCGAGGTCGCACAAGAGGTAAGTATGTCTGACGGGGGTTACTGACTTTGTGCGACACGGGCAGCGATTTGCCCGAGACGCAAAAAGGACGGGGGCGGGTACGATCGATTGTGAAATCGCACAATCGGTCGTACCATGTAAAGCAGCCTTAAGGCTCATTTCACATTGCACTTTTACTTACATTCAGTTGTCCTGTTGGGGCATCCGTCCGAACCGCCCCTCCCCCACCCCGCAAAGTGTGTTTGGTACGCATGTGCTGACAGGGCCATTGACTACAATGGAGCAGACTCCGGTAGCGTGTGCTCTGTCTTGCTTCATTTTCGGGCATATACGTTTTCTGCAGACGGACACCAAAACGTAATCGACTATGTTTTGGTGTCCGCCGGCAGAAAACGTATATGATCCCCATCCTTGTATATATGTCCCTCATCCTGATATAGCCCCCATCCTGATAAATACCCACATCCTGGCATAGCCCCTATCCTGCTATATACCCCCATCCTCCTATATACCCCTATCCTCCTATATACCCCCATCCTGCTATATACCCCCATCCTGCTATATAGCCCCATTCTGCTATATACCTTATCCTGCTCATAATATACCCCCATCCTGCTCATAATATACCCCAACCCTGCTATATACCCCCATCTTGCTCATAATATACCTCCATCCTGCTATATACCCGCATCTTGCTCATAATATACCCCCATCTTGGTATATGCCCTCATCCTGCTATATACCCCATCCTGCTATATGGCCTGTATCCTATAGCACAGAAAAAAAGAAACGTTTATACTTACCTTTCCTCGCTCGATGCAGCATCGATCATCTTCCTCTGCGTGTCAGCAGCAGCGCCACTGATCTGTGTGGAGCTGTTCTCCTGCAGCATTGCGATGTCTCCCTGTCTGCCGGGCTAATGTGTGTGGAGACTAGTGGTGCGCACAGTGATGACATCATCGCTGTGCTCACCGATCTCTACACAGATCAGCTGGCCGGCAGACAGTAGGACATCGCGGTGCTGCAGGGATTAGTGGCCGGTGAGTATACCATACTTATTCACTGCACCCCGCGCTAATGATGATACGCGAGGGGCAGTGAATACAGCCACACATGATCACTCCAGGCTGTAGTTGCCAGGCGTGATCACGCAGGCCGGCTCTTTACTAGGCGCGCACCTGATGTGCGGGAGGGTGCATGCATATGAAATGAGCAGGTCCACGTGGTCACGGCAGGCGCTGCTACAGCCTGCTTGTGCCTCCAATGACCCGCTCCACTTCAGCACCTTCATTCCCTGCAGCCCTACATTCAGACTATAAGACACACCCCCCACTTTCCCCCAATATTTGGAGGAAAAGAAGTGCATCTTATAGTCCAAAAAATACGGTAAGTGTACACATGCAGAGGGTGAGACACAAGGTTAAAGACGTGTTCACACAGTTGAAAGGGGAAGACAGAGAAAATTAAAATAAAATTCTTTGTTCAAAAATACCCCAAAATTATTACAAAAATCCTTTTATTTTAATTTGCTAAAAATTCACCCATAGACAAATACTGTACACACAATCATTTTAGTATCATAATTAGTTATTGGTATACATATCAAAACTGATAGATTACTCGGACGTTTAATTATATACTTAAACCCTCAAAAATTATTAATATCACTGCTTCCATTTACCCCCAATTGTATCTAGATTAACCATCAAACATATCCCTTTTAAATCCCCAATTGCTACACACATTAGTGGTTTAACGAAGGGATATTGATAGAGGAAAAAAGGCTGCGGAAAGGAATGAAAGCAAGAGATAATCAGGGAAGTGAGAGCATCTGATATAAAAGATCTTATTGTACACATATACACATTTATAGACCACAGTTATAAAGCAAAAATAGTCTAACTTCTTTAAACTGTTTCAATATACATAATATTAATACCTAATTAATAATACCTCAGTGCACCAAAAACAATTATATGATTAGAAGACCACCTTCCCAAATGTATATTTTTCACTACCAGTATCCATTAATTAATTAATCGCATTGGCGTCATCATCATAATAGAGACTAATATAGCCTAGACGTTTGAGTTAGTCCCTCCATACATATGGTATGCCACCTTTTTTGAATCTCCTAACTTGTGGAAACATGACGATTAGCTGGTCCACCATGTGGGAGGGATGATGAGCCTTTGAACTATTGATTTATGAGGCTCTAGCGTTTTTGGAGCAAATTTAAGGTGCTCAGGATTTTTAATGAATTCATGAAATTTGTCATGCCCATGGATCCTATTTATAAATCCTCCTGATGAACCCCTTGTTTTAAATATGCAAGGGGGGGCAATGCGTCGAGATGAAGGTTATCTTGGTATTTAAATGCTGCCAACCGAGCACAGTATACTTCTGGTCAGAATAAGGGAGATTGAAGTTGGATATACTAAATCTTAATCCTACTAACCCCCTGCAGACCGGTGGAGTTCCTTCTTCAGGTATAGGAGTTTAAAGTGGCTATGTAATGTATATCTGATCCATCTATCAACAATCTGGACATTACTAACCTACACTAACAACTGTTTATCTAATTGGACTTATGTTAAGGTGGCTTTACACACTGCAACATCGCAAACGACATCGCTGTAACGTCACCGGTTTTGTAACGTTATAACGACCTCCCCAGCGACATTGCAGTGTGTGAAACACATCAGCGACCTGGCCCCGGCTGTGAAGTTGTGATCGCTACAAATCGTTCAGGACCATTCTTTGGTCCTTTGTTTCCCGCTGTGCAGCAAAGTTTTAGTGTGTAAAGGGGACTTTACAGCGACTTCGTTAGCGACTTCCCTTTGAAAAAGCTGCTTTACAACGTCCCCAATGACTATCTAGGTCGTTCTGCAGGTCCGGATCGCTGTTGCATCGTTGGCCAGGTTTGCCTGTTTGACAGCTCACCAGAGACTTTGTAGCGATCCTGGCCAGGTTGGGATCACTGGTGGGATCGCTAGAAAGTTTCAGTGTGTAAAGGGGCCTTTATACTGATGTTTTGGCTGGTTTCAAACAATTTACACTAATGGGTCAGGTAAAGTTCAGTCTCTAAGATTATACCATTGACCTGTTGGGAATCTTTACAAATTCCATCATGGAGTTAAAATATGTATGGAGGGGTTAACTCAAATGTCTAGGCTATATTAGTCTCTATTATGATGATGACGCCAATGCGATTAATGAATTAATGGATACTGGTAGTGAAAAATATAGATTTGGGAAGGTGGTCTTCTAACCCTTTAATTGTTTTTGGTGCACTGAGGTATCATTAATTATGTATTACTATTATGTATATTGAAACAATTTAAAGAGGTTAGACTATTTTTGCTTTATAACTGTGGTCTATAAATGTGTATACAGTTAGGTCCAGAAATATTTGGACAGTGACACAAGTTTTGTTATTTTAGCTGTTTACAAAAACATGTTCAGAAATACAATTATATATATAATATGGGCTGAAAGTGCACACTCCCAGCTGCAATATGAGAGTTTTCACATCCAAAATCATAGCTCTGTAATGCATAGCCTCCTCTTTTTCAAGGGACCAAAAGTAATTGGACAAGGGACTCTAAGGGCTGCAATTAACTCTGAAGGCGTCTCCCTCGTTAACCTGTAATCAATGAAGTAGTTAAAAGGTCTGGGGTTGATTACAGGTGTGTGGTTTTGCATTTGGAAGCTGTTGCTGTGACCAGACAACATGCGGTCTAAGGACCTCTCAATTGAAGTGAAGCAGAACATCCTGAGGCTGAAAAAAAAGAAAACATCCATCATAGAGATAGCAGACATGCTTGGAGTAGCAAAATCAACAGTCGGGTACATTCTGAGAAAAAAGGAATTGACTGGTGAGCTTGGGAACTCAAAAAGGCCTGGGCGTCCACGGATGACAACAGTGGTGGTGGATGATCGCCGCATACTTTCTTTGGTGAAGAAGAACCCGTTCACAACATCAACTGAAGTCCAGAACACTCTCAGTGAAGTAGGTGTATCTGTCTCTAAGTCAACAGTAAAGAGAAGACTCCATGAAAGTAAATACAAAGGGTTCACATCTAGATGCAAACCATTCATCAATTCCAAAAATAGACAGGCCAGAGTTAAATTTGCTGAAAAACACCTCATGAAGCCAGCTCAGTTCTGGAAAAGTATTCTATGGACAGATGAGACCAAGATCAACCTGTACCAGAATGATGGGAAGAAAAAAGTTTGGAGAAGAAAGGGAACGGCACATGATCAAAGGCACACCACATCCTCTGTAAAACATGGTGGAGGCAACGTGATGGCATGGGCATGCATAGCTTTCAATGGCACTGGGTCACTTGTGTTTATTGATGACATAACAGCAGACAAGAGTAGCCGGATGAATTCTGAAGTGTACCGGGATATACTTTCAGCCCAGATTCAGCCAAATGCCGCAAAGTTGATCGGACGGCGCTTCATAGTACAGATGGACAATGACCCCAAGCATACAGCCAAAGCTACCCAGGAGTTCATGAGTGCAAAAAAGTGGAACATTCTGCAATGGCCAATTCAATCACCAGATTTTAACCCAATTGAGCATGCATTTCACTTGCTCAAATCCAGACTTAAGACGGAAAGACCCACAAACAAGCAAGACCTGAAGGCTGCGGCTGTAAAGGCCTGGCAAAGCATTAAGAAGGAGGACACCCAGCGTTTGGTGATGTCCATGGGTTCCAGACTTAAGGCAGTGATTGCCTCCAAAGGATTCACAAAAAAATATTGAAAATAAAAAATTTTTTTTGGGGTTTGGTTTATTTGTCCAATTACTTTTGACCTCCTAAAATGTGGAGTGTTTGTAAAGAAATGTGTACAATTCCTACAATTTCTATCAGATATTTTTGTTCAAACCTTCAAATTAAAAGTTACAATCTGCACTTGAATTCTGTTGTAGAGGTTTAATTTCAAATCCAATGTGGTGGCATGCAGAGCCCAACTCGCGAAAATTGTGTCACTGTCCAAATATTTCTGGACCTAACTGTATGTGTACCATAAGGTCTTTTATATCAGATGCTCCCACTTCCCTGATTGTCTCTTGCTTTCATTCCTTTTCTTCCCCCTTTTTCCTCTATCAATATCCCTGTGTTATACCACTAATGTGGGTAGCCATTGGGGATTTAAAAGGGATTTGTTTGATGGTTAATCTAGATACAATTGGGGATAAATGGGAGCAGTGATATTAATAATTTTTGAGGGTTTAAGTTTATAATTAAACGTCTGATTAATATATCAGTTTTGATATGTATACCAATACTTAATTATGATACTAAAATGATTGTGTGTATTTGTCTGTTGGTGCATTTTTAGCAAATTAAAATAAAAGGATTTTTTTTTAATAATTTTGGGGTATTTTTGAATAAAGAATTGTATATGGGCCCCAACTACTATCTGATAAAGGGTTAAACAAGAAATGAAAATAAACCTAAAAGGAATTTTGGATTGAGTGGAACGTTTCCTAATCCTAAATGAAGCAGAATGGGAGAATACTGGAAAGGGAATTACAAAAACAAACCGCAGGTAAAATCAAAAGTGATTACTCATGGAGATTATCCTAAACTGAGCAACTCAACCTTGGAATGTAGCCAGCACTGAAGGCATGTGCATGGCAAAAACAAATAGCCACTCCCAAGATATAATAGGGCAAACAAAACAAGGAAGTGAATATACCTGAGTAGAAAGGAAACATTAAGGCAAATTAACCCTTTCGCTCCAGTGCCTGTTTTTGTCTTAGTGACTAGGCCAATCTTTTCATTTCTGACAAGTGTCACTTTGACAGGTTATAACTCTGAAACGCCTCAACGTATCCCAGTGATTCTGAGAATGTTTTTTCATGACATGTTGTACTTCATGATAGTGGTAAATTTAGGACGATATTTTTTGCGTTTATTTGTGAAAACATCAGAAATTTGGTGAAAACTTAGCAATTTTCAAACTTTTAATTTTTATACCCTTAAAACAGAAGGTTATATCACACAAAATAGTTAATAAATAACATTTGCCACATGTCTACTTTATATCAGTGCAATTTTTGAAACATTTTTTTGGTTAGGAAGCTTGAAAGGTTCAAAGTTTACAAGCAATTTCTCATTTTTTTAACAAAATTTACAAAATTAGTTTTTTTAGGCACCACATCACATTTGACGTGAATGTGGGAGGCCTAGGTGACAGAAAATACCCAAAAGTGACACCATTCTAAAAACTACGCCTCTCAAAATCACATTTAAGAAAATTATTAACCCTTTAGGTGCTTCACAGAAACTAAAGCACTGTGGAAGGAAAAAATGACAATTTTACTTTTTCCCACAAAAATGTTATTTTAGCCATAAAACTTTGCATTTTCACACGGATAAGAAGAGAAAATACACCATACAATTTGTTGTGCAATTTCTCCTGAGTTCGTGCATACCTCACAATGGGTGGAAATCAACTTTTTGGGAGCATGGCAGGACTCGGAAAAGGAGAAGCGCCATTTCACTTTTTGTACACTAAAATAGCTGCAATCGTTAGCAATCGCCATTTCGGGTTTGGAGAGGCCCTGATGTGCCTAAACAATGAAGTTCCCCACAAGTAACCCGGTTTTGGAAACTAGACCCCTCATTGAATTTATTTAGATATTTTGAAAGCATCTTAAACCCCCAGGTACTTCAAAGAATTTTATAACATTGAACCATGAAAATAAAAAAAAATATTTTTTACCACAACATTGTTACTTCAACCATATAGTTTTTTTTATTCATAAGGGTAACAGAAAAAAATGCATCATACAATTTGTTGTGCAATTTCTCCTGAGTACGACAAAGCGCCCGTGAACGCGAAACGGCCACCGTCATCTCTGACGCCCCCCACATCCCTCCCTGCTTTTTGATGTCTGTTTTTTAAAGAATAAATGAAGATTTTTACTCAGTGAGTGCCACTTCCTTTCTTCTTCTATTCCGACATCATAGGTAAACAACAACTATGACAGACAAAATGGGAAAAAAACCCCAGAAAATCACCTTATCTGATTTTGCAAGATTTTATTTGCAAATTATGGTGGAAAATAAGTATTTGGTCAATAACAAAAGTTCATCTCAATATTTTGTTATATAGCCTTTGCTGGCAATGACAGAGGTCAAACGTTTTCTGTAAGTCTTCACAAGTTTGGCACACACTGTTGGTGGTATGTTGGCCCATTCCTCTATGCAGATCTCCTTTAGAGCAGTGATGTTTTGGGCCTGTTGCTGGGCAACACGGACTTTCAACTATCTCCAAAGGTTTTCTATGGGTTTGAGATCTGGAGACTGGCTAGGCCACTCCTTGACCTTCATATGCTTCTTACGAATGCACTCCTTTGTTGCCATGGTGGTGTGCTTGGGATCATTATCATGCTGAAAGACCAAGCCACGTTTCATCTTCAATACCCTTGCTGATGGATGGAGATTTGCACTCAAAATCTCACAATATATGGCCCCATTCATTCTTTCATGTACACGAATCAGCCGTCTTAGTCTCTTTTCACAGAAACAGCCCCAAAGCATGATGTTGCCACCCCCATGCTTCACAGTAGATATGGTGTTATTTGTATGCAACTCAGCATTCTGTCTCCTCTACAGACGACGAGTTGTGTTTTTACCAAACAGTTCTACTTTGGTTTCATCAGGCCATATGACATTCTCCCAATATTCTTCTGGATAATCCATATGCTCTCTAGCAAACTTCAGACGGGCCCAGACATGTACTGGCTTAAGTAAGGGTACACGCCTGGCACTGCAGGATCTGAGTCCCTGGTGGCATAGTGTCTTACTGATGGTAGGCTTTGTTATGGTGGTCCCAACTCTTTGCAGGTCATTCACTAGGTTACCCCGTTTGGTTCTGGGATTTTTGCTCACCTTTCTTGTGATCATAGTGACACCACGGGGTGAGATCTTGCATGGAGAACCAGATCGAGGGAGATTATCAGTGGTCTTGTATGTCTTCCATTTTCTTATTATTGCTATCACAGTTAATTTCATCACATAAAGCTGCTTGCCTATTGCAGATTAAGTCTTTCCAGCCTGGAGCAGGGCTACAATTTTGTTTCTGGTGTCCTTCGATAGCTCTTTGGTCTTCACCATAGTGGAGTTTGGAGTGTGACTGTTTGAGGTTGTGAACAGATGTGTTGTATACTGATAACAAGTTCAAACAGGTGCCATTACTACAGGTCATGAGTGGAGGACAGAGGAGCCTCTTAAAGAAGACGTTATAGGTCTATGAGAGCCAGAAATCGTGTATGTTTTTAGGTGACTAAATACTTATTTTCCACTATAATTTGCAAATATAATCTTGCAAAGTCAGACAAGGTGATTTTCTGGATTTGTTTTCTCATTTTGTCTCTCATAGTTGTGGTTTACCTATGATGTCAATTACAGGTCTCTCTCATCTTTTTAAGTGGGAGAACTTGCACAATTGGTGGCTGACTAAATACTTTTTTTCCCCTACTGTTTTCAGCGGCATGCAAAAGTTTGGGCACCCCTGATCAAAATTACTGTTATTATGAACAGTGAAGCAAGTTGAAGATGAAATGAGCTCATGCAACAGATTGGACACCCTTGGATATTTGTGTGCTCAGATAACTTTGACCAAGGTATCAGACCTTAATTAGCCTTTTAGGGCTTGATCATTAGGAAAAGCCAGGTGATGCAATTTTCATCGCTTTATACAAACCCAGCCTCCTCTCATCTTGTGCCAAAAACCAGCAGCCATAGGTTCTTCTAAGCAGCTGCCTGGCACTCTGAAAATGAAAATGGTAGAGGTCCACAAAGCAGGAGAAGGCTATAGGAAGATAGGAAGACATTTTCAGGTTGCACTCTCTTCAGTTCATAATGTAATTAAGAAATGGCAGTTAGCAGGAACAGTGGAGGTCACGATAAGACCTGGAAGACCAATCTAAATTTCTGTGAGAGCTCCTCATAGGATTGCTAGAGAGGCAAATCAAAACTCTTGCTAGACCTTCAGGAAGATTTAGCGGATTCTGGAGTTGTGGTGCATTATTCTACTGTTCAGAGACACCTGCACTAATATGGGCTTCATGGAAGAGTCATGAGAAGGAAACCTCTCCTGTATCCTTACCATAAAATTCAGCGTTCAGAAGTATGCAAAAGAAACAAGCTTGGTGCATTTTAGAAATAAGTTCTGTGGACCAATGAGGTGACAATAGAACTTTTTGGCCACAATGATTCAAGGTATGTGTAGAGAAAGTGTACAGAATTTCAGGAAAAGAACATTTCGTCAACCATTAAGCATAGGATGGATCAGTCAAGCTTTAAGGTTTTGTTGTAGGCAATGGAACAGGGAATATTTCACGGATATAGGGAAGAATTGATTCACTGAAATTTCAACAAATTCTTGATGCAAACATAACACTATGTGTAAAAAAGCTGAATTTGAAAAGAGGATGGCTTCTACAAATGGATAATAGGCTAAAAGTGCTTCAAAATCCACAATATACTACCTCAAAAGGTAACAGCTGAAGATTTTACAATAGCCCTCACAGTCCCCTGATCTGAACATGATTGACAATCTGTGGCTAGACCTCAAAGAGCAGTGCATGCAAGACAACCCAGGAATCTCAGAACTGGAGGACTTTTTCAAGGGAGAATTGATGAAATGAACATATCCCGCAGAGCATTGTCTCTTGTCAGGTCTTTCAAAAACCAGTCTATAAAATTATCCATCAACAACCAGAGAAATTTTCACTCTCTTAAAGGGAACCTGTCATCAGAAATTTGGCTTTCAACCTAAATGTTTCCCCCTCTGCAGCTCCTGGGCTGCATTCTAGCAAGGTTTCTATACTTTTTGTGCCCCCTTTTAAACCAAAATAAATACTTTATAAAACTGTACCTTTCGGTTTGAAAATCTTGTAAATCATCCATGGGGGCGGGCCGTGTGGCGTCCGTTGCTGTATCTTACGCCGTCCCCCATGCTCCAAATCATCCCTCAGGATGCCGCCCACTGCGCCCGAGGTCCCGTGCACGCCGGGACACCTAGTGATGTGGTCACAGGCATGAGAGTATGGGCGGCGCTGTGACTGCATCGCAAGTGCGCGCCCATACTCTCGTGCCCGCCTTTTCCCCACTGCCTCCAGCGTTCTGCGCCGGCCCAACGTCACCTCCTTCCCATTGTACCCTGCAGCAGGAAATAGATGGGAGGAGCGGAGAGGGCCACTACAGGAGAAGCGGAGAGGATCTGAGCGACGTACAGAGGGGAGAGCGCGCCCACGAGAGTATGGGCGCGCACTTGCGATGCAATCACAGCGCCGCCCATACTCTCATGCATGCGACCACGTCACCAGGTGTCCCGGCGTGCACGGGACCTCGGGCGCAGTGGGCGGCGTCCTGAGGGATGATTTGGAGCATGGGGGACGGCGTAAAGGACAGCAACGGACACCACACGGCCCGCCCCCATGGACAATTTACAAGATTTTCAAACCGAAAGGTACAGTTTTATAAAGTAATTATTTTGGTTTAAAAGGGGGCACAAAAAGTATAGAAACCTTGCTAGAATGCAGCCCAGGAGCTGCAGAGGGGGAAACATTTAGGTTGAAAGCCAAATTTCTGATGACAGGTTCCCTTTAAAGTTGAAGCAGATTCATGACCTCAGATAAGATTGGAATAGCTAAAATCTCCTGTATTCACATTGGTACAACTTGTGCCGCTGGGTCCATCTGACTGGGCTGACTTTGAAACTACGCAGTGATGATGATGAGTCTATAGATTACATAAAAATTTACTTTTTCAGTGTTTTTCTCCCTTTGTAATTCCACTCACAATCATTCAACTTCTTTACAAATTTTGTTTGAGAACACTGTGCCACTCCTGCGAATGAAAGAGTACTGTAAAGTAGGACTGACTACCAGCATAGTAGAGTAGTGTTATTGTAGATTTGTGGTCCTTTTAACCTAATGCAGCTTTAGAAATAGTTGGAATATATATATAAAAAAGTTGTAACCATTTTTTAATAGTCATTTTACAACAATAGGAATTTAGAATTTGGTCAAGAACTCTCACGTGTAGCATTAGTAAAAGTAAAAACTGAAACTCCATTAAATATCATGTTTCACAACAATACAGGATAATGTAGTTTAGGAATGAACCTAAAAGATTAATTTTAAATTCATCCTATGAATGCAGCTTTTTCTCGAAAGACAAACATCTAAATTGGGCGTGTATCCCCCGCATTATTACATTATGCTGGATATGAGACACTGTGCGCGGCATGTGCTTTGCATCATCACAAATAGAGACTATATCGAATCATTTTCTCCATGCTTCTTACAACTATATTGAATAATTGTCAATGTACTGTACTCAATGGAAGTGTACAACCGTTCACATGGATCTCATGAGAAAATTCACTGCTGTAGCAAAATGTCCATGTGTAAAATTCATATACCCGGCTTGATTATATTTATTAAAAAGAAGTGCTCACCTTTTATCAGTGGATACGAGTATTATATGAAGCACTATTTCAGCACTAAAGGATCACAGGAATGCCCCATGTAACACCTAATGTATGTGTCCACTGCATCTACTTCCCTGGTACAACCGTTAAGACTAACAGAAACAGGATTTGGTTCCTAAATGGCTTCTGCTGTTGGCTTTTCATTTGTACATCACTTTGCATCTTGATTGTTGTTTCAAGGGGTTTTACCACCATAATAAATCCACCATAGGTTAAAAAAAAATCTTGGAAAAACAATACAATTCATTTTCAAAAATTTCAGAGCTATAAAATCTGATAACTGGTCTTACTATTTTCTTATTACATATTTCATCCACCAATAGGCTTCTTCTACTTTGGTTGAGCATGGGGAGATGATATTTGTAGTTCAGCTGAGTTCTGAGAATGCATATAAGCCTGCACATGGGCCAAGGCAGGCAGCAGCGTTCTCTTAGCAGAATGTCAAACCTACATCCGAACATGTATACTATTCCATTTTCAGCCTCACTCAAGTTTGTACTCTGGTATGGTCTAAGGGGAAAACCTTCTCCTTGTGAAGACTGACAAGCCAATCTGGCTGTCGGTGAGACACCACTTTAGCTTCTCATACAGTCAGATCAGATTTCATACTTTGCACTAACGAAGGGCAATCACCCCAAAACACCATGTCTGCAAATTGGGGTTCTGATCTGGCATAAATCCTAAGTCATATGTGAAGACTCGTTAAATTGTCACTTGTGACTTTTCGGATTGCTACTTCCAATAGGTGGCACTGTGGCGCCCTGGACAAGCCAGGTCGTCACAGGTACTGCAACAACACACCCCACACCCCAGTTAGGCACATCAGCCGCACACACGGATCCTTGTTGCCTCCCTCCAGGGGCTGATGTCCACACCAGGTGGGGTGGAGTCAGGCGGTTGGCCCCACCCACCGAGGAGTTCGCGGTCCTGGAGGTGAGAAAAGGAAGGGGAGAGTTAGGGAGAGTGAAGTGGAAGGAGTAAGTGGCAGGAGAGGAGCAGTCTGACTGTGTCCGGGTACGTGGCCCGGGCACATACAGCAAGGTTGGCAGATGGTGGTGGCCGTCTGCAGGAGAGGCCGATCGACGTGGAACCATAGGACCGGGGTCGGGCGGTGGCCCGCCGGTACCGAACCAGGGAGCGAAGAGAAGCCAGCACCATTCGGCAGGGCCTACGGACCATGACCAGGCTTGGAGTCGCCGTTAAACCGGTCAAATCCGTTAGCGACGGGAACCTCCGGGGTTTCCCAGCAGCAAAGACCCGATAGAAGGCAACCGTCCAAACCGTAAAGGGAAATACAGTCACAATTCCCAGGGCCAGAGCCTGCGGGCAAAAGGAGCTCCTCCAGCACCTATCAAAGCTGGGGAGCGGGTTACCGGTGGGAAGCCATCGGAGCCGAAGACACATTACTGGTGCAGGGAGAGACAGTCACCGCCAACCTACCGGGAGTGACCATCGCAGCCGGCTGCGGGGCCCGTCCATCCAGCCGTTTGTTTTACCAGAGACTCCGTATACGTTATTGGCTGAGTGAGTACCACCGTGCCGCCTGGCACCGCGCTGCCCCCGTGACCCTGCACCTCACCAAACCCTGCTGTCCACATTCCAGTCACCTCATCGGGCCCCGGGACCACCCAAAACCCCCTACCCACGGAGGGGAGAGAAACATCTCGGCTGCTCTCTGTCATCGCTCCCGGGATCCCCGTCCAGAGCAGCGGTGGTGTCCCAACCTCACCACAAACCGTGGGTGGCGTCACGGACTGACTTCCCAAACCCCAGAAACCATCCCCTTTCACTCACGGGTGAGGAGTGTCGCTCGAGTCCCCGGATCCGGCCCACCGCTCGAGCCACCGAGCAGCAAGCAGCAAGCAGCAGGCTGCAGCAGTGCCGGACCCGAGCGTCAACGAGAGCGCAGCAGCGACGGCTCCCTCCCCGCCCGCGACAACTTGGCGTCACGAACAGGATCTTACCGTTCTACCGCCTGGTAGAAGTGCGCCTTGTGTCCCGCCGGAGGTGTCCGGCCGAAAAATTTCAGAATCCGCCATCTTGGGCGCGAAAAGTTCCCCGCTCGAGCGTCTTCCCTTCAGAAACTGTGCCGCAGGGCAGTATTCTAACATGATAATGTCCCCACACACACCTTCAAGATGACCACTGCCTTACTAAGGAAACTGATGTTAAAAGTGATGGACCGGCCAAGTGTGTCTCCAGACCTTTACCATGTTGAGCATCTGTGGGGCATCCTCAAATGGGAAGGTAGAGGAGCGTAAGGTCTCTAACATCCACCAGCTCTGTGATGTCATTATGGAGGAGTGGAAGAGGATTACACTGGCTCCTGTGACGTTTTGGTGAACTCCATGCCCAAGAGAGTTAAGGCAGTGCTTTAAAATAATTGTGGTAAAACACAATATTATCACTTTAGGCACAATTTAACCATTTTTACTTAGGGGTCTACTCACTTTGGTTGCCAGTGGCTTAAAGAATAATGGCTGTGTGTTGAGTTATTTAGAGCACACCAAATTTACACTGTTATACAAGCTGTACACTGACTACTTTACATTGTATCAAAGTGTCAGATCAGTGTTGTGCCATGAAAATATATAAAATATTTTAAAAAATGTGAGGAGTGTATTCTCTTTTGTGATATACTGTGTTTGAATTTTGTAAATAAAAAAAATTCTGTCGCCAATTTTTACATTTTTATTTCTTCAACCATTGACCTGTATGAGGGCTTTTTATTTTTGCATGGGGAACTATAGTTTTTGTTTATTCTATATTAGAGTTTATATGACATTTTAATTGCTTTTAATGCATTTTTGGGGAGGTGCATTGACTGACAAACAGCAATTCTGTTTTTTTTTTCGTGATGTTTGCTGTTTGGATTAATTAATTGAATATTTTCATATTTTAAAATTTTGGATTTTTATAAATGGGCAGGACCAAACAGTTTATTATTATAATTATTATTATTTGCTTATTTTTATTTCATTTGTGAAAAAAGGGTGATTTCAACTTTTGATTTTTAATTTTTTTTTTAAAATCCTTTACTAATGTATGTTTACTTCATTTTGTCGGCAAACTAGAGTACTTGAGTAATCAATTATTTGATATTTTGTGTTATAGTACCAGAGATCAAATATGCAGTATTGCATTGAGACTGAAATTGATTACTTCTTACGAAGCCCAGCACCGGGCCGTTCCTCATATAAGAAACAAAGTGGCAGAAATGGAGGCTTTCAGTTACCTCTTACCTTCTATGACAACAACCCATTCCCCACAATTTCTAATTTCAATGATTAAAAGTGTCATCAAAATTGGTTACTGGATAAACAGCAGTCCTTGGAGCTCATTCCGGTTGGAGTTACTTGAAGATGCCAACTGTATAATAAAGCTGTTATCTGCAGTGCATGGAACAACTTCAGCCTGCTCTATAAATGAGGAATCCAGTATATATGCCCCCAAAGGGGTTCAAGTATAAATTAAAAGTTAAAGGGCACTCAATGCAATTAATTATAGGGCTTTTTTGTGTTTTGGGAACATTTTAAGGTTAGGGTTTGTTTTTCAAAGCTTACCTTTCTTTGGTTAGCATTCTCTGGCATTTTTCCTCATAAACTTTTCTTCTTTACTATCCTGGCTCTACATAAATTTCTGCTGTCACACTAACTGGCGATTGCCAAATCCTGACAGTGTGCAGTTTTCAACCTGCAGGATTCTTCTCCATTGCTAGCTTGAGTGGTTGTCAAAAGAGTATACAATTTGTAACTTTTCTTGCTTCTCTCAAAATTACATTGGGAGAAGTGGATGAGAAGCTAGTTGGCATGTGGTAGCAAATATACGTCATGGTCACGTGACAACTGCTCAATCTAGCAAAAGAGTAATCCTGACAGAATGCAAATTGAACACTGTCAGGATTTTGTCAATATGAATCACTAAAAGTAACTGCAGAACTGCATATGGAGATTAGAAAACGTCTTAAAACCCCCACACATTTAAGAAAATGTAAAATGACAACAAAATAGAAAAGACACTAAAACTCATGACATTTTTTCTGATGATGATCTATACAAGGAAATTGACCAAGAGTTACCGTTACTGCTCAGGACAAATATATTCAAGATTACAGCCTTGAAAATTGCAAGTTACAGTAATTGCTATTTCGATTAATGGGCAATTGAAAGCTTCAATGAATTCTAACAGCAAACAAATTTAAATATCAGCTGTTCAGTTAAGAATTCGTGAATTTGTGATTCGGTTCGTTATGATAAAATTACTGCAAGAAAACCACTAGAAAGGACACATATAGGAGAATAGGAAGAAGACATTTCACTGAGCCAAGGAACATGATTGGGGATAAAATGGCAGTGGATATTGGGCTAGTAGAAATTGAGCCCTAATTTTATAAGGTAACTAGCTGTAGTACCCGGGCGTTGCCCGGGATAGTAACTGTCTCTCTGTCTCTCTCCCAGTCTCTGTCTGCCTGTCTCTCTGTCTGTGTCTTTCTTTGTCTGTCTGTGTCTATGTCTCTGTCTGTCTGTTTCTATCTCTCTGTCTGTATTTGTATCAGTCTGTCTCCATCTCTGTGTCTGTCTCTCTATCTCTGTGTCTGTCTCTATGTGTGTGTCTGTCTCTCTCTTTCCCCATCTGTCTCTTTCCCCGTCTGTCTTTGTCTGTCTCTTTCCAGGTCTGTCTCTTTGCCCGTCTGTCTCTTTCCAGGGCTGTGTCTTTCCAGGGCTGTCTCTTTCCAGGGCTGTGGCTGTCTCTTTGCCCATCTGTCTCTTTGCCCATGTGTCTCTTTGCCTGGCTGTCTCTTTCCAGGGCTGTCTCTTTGCAAGGGTTTCTCTTTCCAGGGCTGTCTCTTTCCAGGTCTGTCTCTTTCCAGGTCTGTCTCTTTGCCCATCTGTCTCTTTGCCCAGCTGTCTCTTTTCCTGGCTGTCTCTTTGCTCGTCTGTCTCTTTCCAGGGCTGTCTCTTTGCCCGTCTGTCTCTTTGCCCATCTGTCTCTTTGCCCAGCTGTCTCTTTTCCTGGCTGTCTCTTTGCTCGTCTGTCTCTTTCCAGGGCTGTCTCTTTGCCCATCTGTCTCTTTCCCCATCTGTCTCTTTCCAGGGCTGTCTCTTTCCCCGTCTGTCTGTCTCTTTCCCCATCTGTCTCTGTCTGTGTCTGTCTGTCTGTCTTTTTCTGTCTCTCTATCCATCTCACCACCAACATCATATAACCTCACGCATAAGCTTCAACTAACAATTTATTTTGTTCCTATAGCAACCACTGACAATTGTTATTAATAACCTATAGCTCCCACCTCCATTCAGTTTAATGGCGGCAGGATTTTAGAGACTAACTGTAAAGCACGGGGTTAAATTATTCTGTCAAAACATAGTCTACGACGTTCCCTGGGTCATATGGGGCGTCTGTGCAAAATTTCGTGATTATAAATGCTACGATGCGGATTCCTTTAGCGGACATACACACATACATACATACACTGAACTTTATATAATAGATGTACACAATATTGAGGCAAACTTAACCAGCATGGACACCACAGCATTCTGAACTGTCACACTATTGTCACATGGAGATTTTCACAAACTTCGCCGACTGTTATGGTGGTGTCAGGTTCTGTTGAGACTACAGATTCTGACACTTTGCTGATAACTAGAGCTGGACAGACCAGGACTGAAAAGGTCCAGATCCGCACAATTTCAGAGTTGCCTGGGTGCCGGATCTGGGCGTTTGATCCGAATCTGACACTCGAGAAAATAAACAAATAAAGGAAATATAAAGAAAATAAGAATGAAGTGAGTGCTTCATACTTACCCAGGCTCCAGATCGGCTATACGCTGCTCCCACCCTGCTCCTGTGGCCTCCCTGTGCTGCTCATTTCATATGCATGGCTTTCCCCACCCACCAGCCGTCCTGGCGCTTGTGATTAGTTGCATTCAGCTGACACACTGGAACTCAGGGTGTGGGCGCATCTAACTGCAACCAATTACACACGTCGGTAGGCGGGGAAATCAGTGAATATTTAATGAGGGTTAGTTGTCAGCTCCAGAAGGGAAAGTGTGACCTGGAAGTAGCTTGCTGCCATGACAAAGGTTCAGTGAGTATACTGTGCGCATTCCTACCCCCATATCCCTTCTACCAACATTTTTCATCTCCGGATTCTGGTTCCCATAGACTTATATGGGTACCAGATTCCGGATCGGATCCAGGTTTTTTAAAAAAATTCAGTAGGACCCGTCGATCCCGATTTTCTGCGAGTTCGACCAGCTCTACTGATAATGACTCTGGTGTCTGTGATCTATGCAGGCAGACTTGGGCATCAACCTGTTGAGTGCTACTTCAGAGGCAGGCTAGCAGGAGTTAATCTCTGCTAGTCTGTTTGTTAAGGTCCAGTCACACTAAACAACTTACCAGCGATCCCAACAACGATAGGGATCGCTGGTAAGTTGCTAGGAGGTTGCTGGTGAGATGTCACACTGCAACGCTCCAGCGATCCCACCAGCAACCTGACCTGACAGGGATCGCTGGAGCGTCGCTACACGAGTTGCTGGTGATCTCACCAGCAACCAGTGACCAGCCCCCAGCCAGCAGCGCCGCGTGGAAGATGCTGCGCTTGGTAACTAAGGTAAATATCGGGTAACCAACCCGATATTTACCTTGGTTACCAGCGCACGGAGCTACACGTGCAGAGAACAGGGAGCAGCGCACACTGAGCGCTGGCTCCTTGCTCTCCTAGTTACAGCACACATCGGGTTAATTACCCAATGTGTGCTGCAGCTAAATGTGCACAGAGCAGGGAGCAGCGCACAATGCTTAGCGCTGGCTCCCTGCTCTCCTAGTTACAGCACACATCGGGTTAATTACCCGATGTGTGCTGCAGCTAAATGTGCACAGAGCAGGGAGCAGCGCACACCGGGTGCAGCTGCACAGGGTACATATATAGGGTATAGAGTACAGGGTGCAGCTGCACAGAGCAGGGAGCAGGCACAATGCTTAGCGCTGGCTCCCTGCTCTCCTAGCTACAGCACACATCGGGTTAATTAACCCGATGTGTCCTGCAGCTACATGTGCACAGAGCAGGAGCCGGCACTGACAGTGAGAGCGGCGGAGGCTGGTAACAAAGGTAAATATCGGGTAACCAAGGACAGGGCTTCTTGGTTACCCGATGTTTACTGTGGTTACCAGCCTCCGCAGAAGCCGGCTCCTGCTGCCTGCACATTCAGTTGTTGCTCTGTCGCTGTCACACACAGCGATCTGTGCTTCACAGTGGGACAGCAACAACTAAAAAATGGCCCAGGACATTCAGCAACAACCAACGACCTCACAGCAGGGGCCAGGTTGTTGCTGGATGTCACACACAGCGACATCACTAGCAACATCGCTGCTACGTCACAAAAGTTGTTCGTTAGCAGCGATGTTGCTAGCGATGTTGCTTAGTGTGACGGGGCCTTTAGTCTCCTTTTATCACCTGCTTTGGGGCAGCCAATTCCATATACTCCCCTCTTATATATGCTGGCTAGATCTTTCCACCTAGGCCAGCTATAGTTTATCTTAGTTGGCCTGAGGAGGTGTGGTGATCCAAACTACCTGGTGTAATACCTATTGCTGTGTGTGGTTGTGGAGTTAACCCTTGTTGCCTTTTTGTTGCTACCCTCCTGCTCTTGTTTTTCTCCTGAGTCTCTCTTTGTCTATTCCAGTGTGTGTGCGGTGTGTGAGAGTTTTGGTTTTCCGTTGTCTGTCCTTATCTGTTTATCATCTCATTCCTGCCATGTCCCAATGTGTGAGGGGGGTAATAAAGTAACATTTCTCAGGAGTATAGAAAGGCACGAAACTCTGGCATCTCCACCATTAGGAGTAATAAGGTGGTGAGGGATAGCGTAGGGTCTCCTAGCATAAGGGACAGCATAGGATCCCCCTGTCTCTCATTATCTTTAGTATCATTGTAAGAACTATTCTCTTTATTTTGCAATTAGGTTGGTTGTTTTTAAATACAGCAAAAAACAAAATTGCACTTTCAGGCTGTGTAGTATCTAAAAGAAAAGGAGTATAATGGAGTGTTAAATAATAAGAACTAGCCTTCAAGGTCCCTTGACGTAAACAGTGAAGATGGCTTGGCATGAGCTGGACCTGTGAATTAAGGAAAAGTAGCTAACAAGGATTTAACAGTCATTGTAACTCCTTCTAGACAAGAGGTCTCAAACCCAGCTTGGTGTATGGGCCGCAAATAGAAAAAAAAATTGAGAGGGGCCACATTCTTTGCAGGACAAAGTGACATTTTTAATGATTCCATGGTTTTTTTCTATACACCTTTGGATCACTTTTGTGAACATTTTTTGCTTGTTTATTATAACAAGCCTGCACTTTTGTTTAGTTAAGCTTATATATAAAAAAGCATTTTTAATGGCAAAAAAAAAAAAAAATTCATGCTTTATTTTGAATTTTTTTTTACATTTTATCCCTTTCCTGTAGTATTGTTTTACAATTAGCAGCATCATAAAGTAATCTTAGCTAACATCTTGTAGTAATATCCCCATGCTGAAGTAATGTCCCCCATCCATGTGCCCTGTAGTAAGGTGCTCATCCTTGTAGTATTGTGCCCAGTAATATTGTGCTTATCCTTGTGGTATTGTGCCCAGTACTATTGTGCTCATCCTTGTGCCCAGTAGTATTGTGCCCATCCTTGTGGTATTGTGCCCATCCTTGTGCCCTGTAGTATTGTGCCCATCCTGTAGTATTGTGTCCATCCTTGTGCCCTGTAATACTGTTCCCATCCTTCTGTCAAGTAGTATTGTGCCCATCCTTGTGATATTGTGCACATCCTTGTGGTTTTTGTTCCCTTCCTTGTGCCCTGTATTATTGTGCCCAGTAGTATTGCGCTCATCCGTGTGGTATTGTCCCCTTTTTTGTGCCCTGTATTATTGTATCCATCTTTGTGCCTAGTATTATTGTGTCCATCCTTGTGGTATTATGCCCATCCTCGTGGTATTATGCCCATCCTTGTGCCCTGTAGTATTGTGCCCAGTAGTATTGTGCCCATCCTTGTTGTATTGTGCCCATCCTTGTGCCCTGTAGTGTTGTGCCCATCCTTATGGTATTGTGCCAGGTAGTATTGCGCTCATCCTTGTGGCATTGTTCCGATCCTTGTGCCCTGTAATATTGTGCCCATCCTTGTACCCTGTAGCATTGTGCCCAGTAGTATTGTGCTCATCCGTGTGGAATTGTGCCTTGTAGTACTGTGCCCATCCTTTAGTAAAACGCAAAAAAAAACTTCTCACCTTTCCTCTGTTCCCTCTTATTAGGCTGCATGCTCACGATCAGTGTTTGCAGCATTTTGGAAGCAGCATGTTTCAGCTGCATCCAAAATGCTGCGTTGAGCAGTACAAGCACAGTGGATAGGATTTGTAGAAATCCCGTGCCCATTGTGAGTGTGCGGCCACCGCAAATACTGATCTGCAGTGCAGCTTTCAGAGGTGGCATGTCAATTGTTTGCTGTAGAGTCGCATGCGTCCTCCGTAGGGAAAAACCAAGCGAGAGAGTGCAGCACTCTGAATCGTGATCGTGGGCACGGGTAGCTGTGGTCTCCTATGGAGGAGACTTGCGGCCCGCAGGTCAGGACCCACTGTGTCCAGGACACAGCAGGTCCTGATCGTGGGCATGTACCTTTACTGCTTGTTGTGGCCCATGATGATTGCGGCCCTATGTCGGGGGTCAGCGCTGGCAGGACCTTTACTACAGTTTAATCATTTGCGGTGCCGCGCAGAGGAGCTCACAGCGCTATACCAATGGCTGACACCTGCCAATCAGATGCAAGGAGGTGACGTCATACAGCGATATCCCTTCCTTGCATTTGATTGGCGTACAGCAGCCATTGATATAACGTAGACAGCTCCTCTGCACGGCACCACAAATGATTCAATTGTAGTAAAGTCCTGCCGGCGCTGACTCCCGTCATAGGACCGCAATCGTCCCAGGGTCTGCGGGCTACAACACGCAGCCTCAGGGGCCGCATGTGGCCCGTGGGCCGCATGTTTGAGACCTAGACTGATGTAAAAGACTCCTTTATGGCTACATCATCGAGGTGTTTGAAGAATATAAAATATAAGATAGCTTTCAATCATATTAGATTTTTACTACTGTGTAGTTCCATGTGTATTACTTCTTTGTCATAATGATTTACGAAAGTGTAAAAAAATGTAAAATAATAAAAGAAAACTCTCTTCTATGAATAGTTGTGTCTAAACCTTTTATGAGTATTATTTACATTAATTGTAATTTTCAATGCAATTTAAGACTATATATAATAAATTTACTAAATAGTCCTTATTACTTAATTGAGGCAATTACATCTAGAATGCTGGTTGGTACCAGAAAATTGGAAAACTATAAAAATAAATATACATTTTTTAAAATATTTATAACAGGATTTTTCAAGATTATTCTTCCTGGAATTGCAAAGCGTTTATCAAATGCTTTCCTTTGATGAGTATTTTATTCTAGGTCAAGTGGTCTAAATCGTGTTCGATATAATCAATATGAAAGTCTTACTTCATTCTAAAACCATTATTATTTACAGCAGAATATGTTGTATGCTCTTATTACATCAATGTCACATTTTGCTTGGCTAATTTAACAAACTGTATGTCACAAATCACATTCATTACTGGCTTCACTGGTACCAGTTACAGTTTTAGGGTTGTTTTGAAGAAATGTATCGCTTTATCAGCTATTAGTATGGTACATTAATCCCTGAAATGGTGATCTAAGGAAGCAAAATGCCCATTATTGATAAGAAAAACCATTACATAAAAAGGAAAGATAGCTTCATAGTACCCTAAACACTATTATTATGCAATTGATGCATTACGTTCCCAGAAAATAAATGTTTCTTACAGCGGAAAGACATAATATATGCAAAGAAAGTACACAGAGAACAGATAAATGTTCATGCCCTCTATATGAAAAACATGTCTATGCATAAATAATCATAAATAATATATAATTAAGATAAATTTCAAGGTATTGACATTAGAACATATGAAGGGAGTAACCACCAACCCCTTAGAAATGTAGGGTCCAAAGTTGGAGTCCCTCAGGAGCTTGATGATGTTCCAGGGGTTCTTTAATAATGTAAGAAAATGTCCCTCATTACATCACGAACGGCAATTGGAAAAAACACAGCTTCAGAGACCTGTGTTTTAACTGTCAGAAGACCAATATCGTAAGCACATATACAGTATCTCTGTGAGCTGCTGGAGAAGTGTGTGACAGGAGAAGAAATAAATCTTCTTCTTGGCTGACTGACAGAGCATAGAGGACTGAGGCTGTAGAAAAAGATCCTCTGTGCTCAGTCATAAAGCTTAACCTCAGATTTATCTTTTTTTCTGGTACACACTTCTCCTTGGCTCATAGAAGTACATGTGCTTATGAATATGCTCTTTTCACTTGAGACACAGGTCTTCAGAGCTGTGTTTCTTCAGATTGCAGCAAGTCACGACATGTGGCTAGAATAAGCTTCTTTTTGATTATGTGAGTTGGGAAAGTTTATTACATCCATGGAGAACTTCTTTAAGAAAGCGAACTGCCACTCTTCTATCTGCGAAGTGCAACCACAACTACAAGCTTGAGTCTCGGCCACAACACCCTGTCATCGCTGTTCCAGACCGCTTGAATATTCTTGCCTTTGGTTTCATGGCTCTTTTCCTGTTTGCATTTCTATAATTTTCTGTGTTTGACTCCGCTAACTTTTTTTCACTTGTTCTTTGAATTGGCTTTTTCCAATCTTACTAAAAGACCATCATATACCTAAGAGTAAAGTCAACTGAAACCACCAATTTCAGCATTACCGGCTGGCCATTTAATGCGTAGTCCACTATCCCAATAAAGGAAGCATGTATATAGCAAAGTTAGGAGAAATTTTGGTCAGTCAAAGTTGTCTTTACAAGTCAGAGCACTAATAGGCGCAGCTTTGCATTGGTAGACCAGGTGTGTCTATTACGCTTTTATGGCTGTATGCAGTTCTGCATTTTTCCTAATGTAGAGCCTATTTTGGGGAAGTTGACTCAGGCAAGTTGTGTGAACATCTTAAACATGTTTCCATGGTTACAAACATTTTATTGAACCTGTTTATTGCAGAATTAATGGATGGAGCACTATTTTTTAAATATTTTCCATAATCTCTCTCTCTACCTCTCTCTCTCTTTCCATCAAATCGCAAGTACAAGGATCCGTTAAAATAACAATTGCGGTTGCATGCGTTCAACATTCAATCCACAGGATCCGGTCATATGCGGTTGGTGATTTTTTGCCAACCGGCAAATAAACGCTGATCTGAAAGCACCCTTACAGACCTCTCTCATCTTTTTAAGTGGGAGAACTTGCACAATTGTTGGCTGACTAAATACTTTTTTTCCCCACTGGGGTGGAATTTCTGGATGGTTGGCAATGCAGTCCCAAATGTGACATCGGCAGGCTAGGCATGCCGGCATCCCTCTGTACCTTCTGCAGTGTACCTGCCTCCCTCTTTTTTGCCGTCCACGTATAATTGCAGTCCCCGGTTTTTGTTCCCGGTGGATGCCCAGATGGTTGGCTATGCTCCCACCTAGGCTGCAAGTTCTGCACATGTTGTGTGGGGTTTCCTGCTCTCCAGCCTAAGGAGCACGCGTGCACACTTCCTAATCTTTTATAGGGAGATGAGTGTACTATGCAAAGGTGTCCCCAGCCGATTGCTGGAAGGCGCCAGCTATTTAAGGTGCCTCCCCCTGATGGGAGGGGCAGAGCATTATGTGTCTTTACATGTGTTTCTCCTGAAGGGCTGGTGTCTTCAGTTCCTGAGTCCAGTTTACTCCCTGAGTCTCGTCACCTATCTGAGTCTGGTATCCTGCCTGTGGTCCAGTTAACCATTGTCCCAGCGTGCTCAGGTGTTGAGAATGAGACTACAATGGGTCTCTTAAGGTCTGACTGCCGTGTTCAAATTATATTGTCATGTGTGCACGCGAGAAAGAACAATAACTGACACTGGATCGGTTATGAACTTTCTTCCATGACGAGTGCCAAAGAATTCTGCTTCAGTTTATTGTTCGGGAAACTTTATAGTTCAGGAGAAGTGAAGGGTGTAGACAAAATATAGTCCAATCAAGTATCGCAGGCTGGACTCAGGACGTATAGGAATTTGCATAGTCTATGCTGGATTGGTCAGTCCAAACTTCATCTGTCTTCCATATGGTATTCATTAGCTGGGCGTTGAACAGGATGCAGCAGACATCTTTACGTTACATGTGCTGGTATATTGTATTAAGGAAAATCACTAAATATAGTGTGTATATATATATATATATATATATATATATATATATATATATATATATATATATATACACGTGTTAGTAAGAAACAAAAGCATTCATAAATATGTGTGTTAGGTTACATATCAACTAAACTATATATGTGAGTCTATGAAATGGCTGAATTAAGTACTTTTGGTTACTTAATTCTTATCCTCAACACAGGTACCTGCGTATTCAGGGACCGGCGTATCCCCCTGGACTCCAGCCTTTTCCAGTGTTCTGTATTTGTGTTCCTGCCATGTTATGTACCCTAATATCCTGTCATGTGGTCACCCTGATATCTTGCCATGTGATGTACCTTTATATCCTGTCGTGTGATGTACCCTGATATCATGCTGTGTGATATACCCTGTTATCCTGCCATGTGATGTACCCTGTTATCCTGCTGTATGATGTACCCTGATATCCTGCTGTGAGATGTACTCTGATATCCTGCCATGTGATGTATTCTGATTTCCTGCCATGTGGTTACCCAGATATCCTGCTGCGTGATGTACCCGAAGTCCTGCTGTGTTACCTGATATCCTGCCGAGTGATGTACCCTATGTTTGTACAGCACAGCTTCTAGCTTACCAGTTGCAGAAGAAAGGTCACAGAGTAGATTACATGGAATAACAAACTCTTTACTTCTGGAAGAACATGAGGTAATGATATGCACAGTCATACAGCATTGCATCAGGAAGAGAAAGTGAAACAAAAAAGAAAACAAAAGGGTTTTTACAGTACAGTGAGTAAGGAAACAACATTGCCATCTACTGTTAGATCAGCACAAAGTCCTCCTTCACACAAACAAAGAAGTCCTTGTTTATTGCATATACCAATACCTTGATATTCTGCCATGTGATGTACCCTGATATCTTGCCATGTGGTTACCCTCATATCCTGCCGTGTGATGTACCCTAATATCCTGCAACATGATGTACCCTGATATCCTGCCGTGTGATGTACCCTGTTATCCTGCCATATGATGTACCTAAAGTCCTGTTGTGTTATCTGATATCCTGGTGTGTGATGTACCCATAGTCCTGCTGCATCCCAAGAATAAAGTCATGCTTATATGTTACCTGAAGTCTGAAAGTACCTGCTGTTCAATAGGATAAGGCACTTCTACCGAATTTCTAGGTACCAGGGTGCTCAGGTAGGTTTCCAAACCATATACAGTAGTAATATATACAAGGCACTCCCGAATTCAGTAAAATATGATGATTTTTTATTATTTCATACTCAGCATAGTCAAGTCAGATGTTGGGGTCCAAACATGGCCTTCATCAGTAACTAGCACTTGAGATGAATAAAAATCGATTATAGTTTCACTGTTTTCATTGGCAGTGTTTGGAATGCTAGCAGATATGTGACTGTGATCTGCAGCATGTTATTTCTGCCATGGGCAGTTGCAGTAATGCTATTAAGAAAGTTTCTGTGGTTTTCAGCCTGTCATTAGCAACATCTGACTTGACTATACTGAGTATGAAATAATAAAAAATCATCATATTTTACTGAATTCGGGAGTGCCTCGTATATATTTCTACAGGAAGTACCTGCTGTCTTGACGTCACTCTGCTGAGGTCCACGCCTGGTGTGCCCACACCACCCTGCTGCGGTCCATGCTTATATGATGCCCCCGGACTATCAGGTCGTCGCAGGGTATTGCACAATCTGCCCTCCCATGCAGTATCCACCTCCTTCTTGGTTATGGATCCCCAACTACATGGTGTTGCCTACATCAGCTAATCAAATCCTAGGTACACTCTGCACCACACCCACCAAACACACCAGTGAATGTCCTGAGTGGAATAGGGTCGCCCACCTGAAGGGTTGGAGAGGGGAGGTCAGGAGTGTCAGGAATAGAAAGTTATAGAATTCGTGTAAAAACACGTATAGGAGACTCATTCAAGTTTATAAAATATTAAATTTTATTCAACATCAAAACCAATAAAAATTCATTTTTCATAAGATGTAATTATAATATGAGGTAAGGTGGATTCAAAACCCACCTATCCACCAATAAATCACCCACAATGGCCCATAAACATCTCAAAAATAGTATATGTCAGGCTAGTGCAAAAAGCAATAAGGAACACCATGTAGTTTGCACTATCGCATTAGTGACAGCAATGTTTGGACTTACCCATGGTGTCACAGCAGAGAGCCTAACAGTGGTGGTTCAGAGGTGGGCAGGTGAGTCTCCTTCAACCCGGACGCTCGTGTTGCCAAAGCTTCATCAGCGTGGTGCAGGCGAATGGTTCGCTGATGAAGCTTTGGCGACACGTGCGTCCGGGTTGAAGGAGACTCACCTGCCCACCTCTGAACCACCACTGTTAGGCTCTCTGCTGTGACACCATGGGTAAGTCCAAACATTGCTGTCCCTAATGCGATAGTGCAAACTACATGGTGTTCCTTATTGCTTTTTGCACTAGCTTGACATATACTATTTTTGAGATGTTTATGGGCCATTGTGGGTGGTTTATTGGTGGATAGGTGGGTTTTGAATCCACCTTACCTCATATTATAATTACATCTTATGGAAAATGAATTTTTATTGGTTTTGATGTTGAATAAAATTTAATATTTTATAAACTTGAATGAGTCTCCTATACGTGTTTTTACACGAATTCTATAGTTTATCTTGGAGTATATTCTAGATATCCGATTATTGGGGACTGTGACTTTATCCACTAGGATGAAAATACAATATGGTTTCTTCCCCTGTTTGTCTATGCTAAATTTTTTAGGAATAGAAAGTTGTGTGTTGGAAGTGAAAGAGAGAAGAGATCAGGAGCAGGGCTCCTAGGGAGCTATCTAGGTGGCAGACGGTGGTCTGGGACTAGAGGAGCTGGATGCCCAGTCACAGGGGATCGTGGCAAGGGGCACACATCTGTCGAGGAGGACAGCCGGTGGCCTTGCACCATCACCGGGCTGGGATCAAGGCACGATGGGGTATGTGGACCCCAGGTCAGGGAGTAGCTTCAGGCAACCTGACAATTTACCCGACGAGAATGGAACCTTCAAGATCCGCTCTCCACCCACTCCAAAATCGGGGTACTAGCGCAACGAGGGGGATAGGACTTTCCACTCAAAACATTCCAGAGTATCCCAAGCGTGAACTCTGAGATCAAGCTCCCACACTTAGCCATAGTGGGGAGTGGGACCCGGCAGGTTTCATACTAACGGGACCAACAGAGAAATAAACTTAGTGCCAGGCGGCAGGTCACGGATCACCAGACAGCACCATTAGGGATAGGACCTGAACTAAGCTCCCCTCAGCGGCAGCAGTATCCAGAACTTTGGTTTATCCAGTTGTCGGTGTCAGCTTAATGGACTGAGTGAGTACGCAAGTGACCCCTTTTGCATCCAACGGCACTCTCCTCGCCATCACCAAGCCCCGGGGTATTTTTCCCCTACCCGAGGAGTGTCACAACACCTGGCTGCCCCATTCCATAATCCCCGGGTTCTCCCAACTGCGGCGGTGGTACTCCTAATTACCACACACCATTGGTGGCATCACGAACTCTAATACAATCCCCTGTAAATACCCCCTTCATTTGAGTGGTCGCACGACCCCCGGGTCCGGAGACCCTCGAGCCACCGTGGATACGGATCCGAGCAGCTCGGCTGCTGGCACGCGGGCGGCACACTTATTGTTCCTGTGCTGCCCTGCTGTGGTCTTTTCCTGCTGTACCCGATATCTGGAGCCTGACCTGATGTCCATAACCTGTGCCTGAGGACCTGTGCTTGAGGTCCTATTCCTCGTGTCTTGTGTCTGATATCTGCTGGTGCTTACCCTGCCTGTTCCTCTTCAGGACTTTGCTCTGAGTTTCTGTTCCCCCAGCCTTGCTGTCGCCCTTGCCCGCTCAGCTGTAACAGTCCTGGTCACCTCACACCTGGGATGCGATCCCTGCACCCGCCACCTCATCCCCCGGTGGTGGGCGTGACACCAAAGTTGGGGAATCCCTATGTAGTGATGATTGGCAAAGCTTTCGAGCAGTCATGTCAATAAATTGTTTACAATTTTATCTGCGGCAACCTGTGACCATGATTACTGTTACAATTATCATTGTCCTTGGTTATAGTCATCCAACTACACTAAAGCCTGCTTTACACGGTACGACCGATTGTGCGATTTCACAATCGATCGTACCCGCCCCCGTCCTTTTTGCGTCACGGGCAAATCGCTGCCCGTGTCGCACAAAGTTAGTAACCCCCGTCACACATACTTACCTCTCGTGCGACCTCGCTGTGGGCGGCGAACGTCCACTTCCTGGAGTGGGAGGGACGTTCGGCGTCACAGCGACGTCACACGGCCGCCGGCCAATAGAAGCGGAGGGGCGGAGATGAGCGGGACGTAAACATCCCGCCCACCTCCTTCCTTCCACATAGAGCCGGCGGCGGCCGCGGGAGGCAGGTGAGCTGCTCATCGTTCCCGTGGTGTCACACGGAGCGGCGTGTGCTACCACGGAAACGATGGTCAACTAAATTAATCGATATTATGGAACCTAGCGAGCAGTACCCGACTCACGATTTGTGAGCGATACTGCATCGCTAGGAGGTGTCACACAGGCCGGCATCGCCAGCGATGCCGGATGTGCGTCACAAAATCCGTGACCCCGACGATCTATCGCACGATAGATTGTCTGGTGTAAAGCAGCCTTAAGAAAGAGGTAAAAATGAGATGTCCAGGAACAATAAATACAAAATTATTGTCTTAAATCACTGAACAGACTAGTAAATGCAACACTGTTTGGAAGACATTTGTTTTTTCCATACCATTCATAGCTTGTGTCTTCTGCTTTATTAAAAATCATATATCATCAGTATAAGGTTTCTTAACATCTCAGCTAATTGGGCAGATCATATGAAGATTGTACTACCAGCACATGTTTTCCACTAATTTGGTAGTATCTCCTTATCCAATGGTCCTTAATAACAGTAGAAACAAATAATAAGAAGGTCAAGTTTAAAAGTACATTTCATTCATGGCTTGAAAGAGAAGAGAAAACTAAATTTGCTGATCATGTGGAATCTGCTGTTGTAGATTATGCATTGGGGAGTAAAACAAGTTCAGCTTTCATGACAAGATTATTTATGTCCCATCATTGTGGGAATATAGAAGGAGAACTTCCATGAAAGAATTGGAACATTGTCCATAATTGATGTTAGAATGCAAACAATTATGATAAGTCGGACAGTCTATTTATACAGTCTCTTCAGATGATTCACATACAGTAGGGAATCAAGTTTAGGTTTACACCATATAGAGCACATATTCAGAAACACATGTAGTAGTCTATAAATGAAGTACAGAAAGTTTTCACCTCACTTGACCTATTCCACATTCTGATACAGCCTTTATAGAAAATAGATAAGCTTTTTTTGCTCTAATGAATACTCTATAATTAGACAGTAAAGCATAGAAGGGTTGTTCTCATGATCTTCAAAAGCGCATCACTCCCCTGACTTACGGCTTCTAACTGCTAGAGGTCAATCACTCGATGCACTCCTCAATGATTGTCTGAAAGGCAAAAAAGAGGGGGGCAATATCATCCAGACCAAACTGGATTGATTTACTCTTCAGACTTCACGAGGGGGTGTGGTGGAGATAGACACTCCTAATTCATGAAGTGGTGCACTCCTTTTCATGACTCTGGAGTGTATGATGAGAGGTGTTTGCCTCCATGTGCCACTCTAGAAATCTTACTCCAGTCTGGGGTAAGATTTCTGGTGTAGGAAACATCACAGTTTGTCATGAATTAGATGAATCGTGGCATGATGCTCCAGTTCTGTCCCAGTTCTACCTATTGAGAACACCAAAAGTTCGAAAATGTTTGTGCAAATCTGAGCTGCACCAAAGTTTTGCAAATTTTCAAAGTAAATTATGCTGAATTAGTGTTAAATTTGCTTTGATGAATAGGGGTCATGATGTATAGTAGTCAGCTGATACAATGCATTCATCTATGCATTCTGTAAAATTTTTGGCCAGATAAAAAAAAATACAGAAGAATGCAAAAAAATATACAAAAAACTATACAAGAAGTATACAAAAGCCGGCTAGGGACTATACGGAGAGAGTTGACCAGTTGGGCACAGCCTCCGGCCTGCTTGCACTTGCACTGCTCTGGTTAACAGGTCTTTCTCTTGTAGTTACATAGGGAGAAACCTGTCTATCAGCTAGAGAAGCAAGGGGAGAAGCCAGCCAATGTCGGTGCTAGGAAAATCATCTCTCTCCTTATAGGTCCCTCCCGGCTTTTCAAACTATGTTTTCAGAGAAAGACATACCTGAGTGCAATCACTCAGCCACACTCTGTTTAATAATCCCTGTGCTTCAGGCAACATTAATCGTCTGATACATTGCCATTAAAATTAAGCTGAGGTGCATCGTCTTCCCATTGACTATCCTTCAGATATTTCTGCAACTTTATCGGCATCCAACTCTACTAAATTCGATTGAGTGGAAACTGGAAAGGTACACACCTATGTATATAAGAACTTATGGTTAATAGTGCATGTCAAAGTCAGAACACAACTATGAAGTACAAGGATTTGAGCCTCTTGAGCCCTTAAATAAGATTACAAAATACTAAAGATTGCAGCATTGAAGTTCTAAAGATTACAAAAGCTTCCATTATTCTTAAATAGTAAAAGTTAGAAACTATTAGGCCTTTTACTCAAGCTGGGCAGTAGAAAAAAGATGCCAACAGCATCTGCAGCACAGCTCCATTGTTTCGATGTGGAGATGGGAGAACCAGCCTCCTTCTGAAGCTAGTGTGGATGACGTGCTCTACGTCATCTACACTAGCCGACAGGGAAGTCCTGGCCAGGTGTACTTTGATCTGCCCTGCTCAGGGCAGATCAAAGTGCGCCTGTGCAGGACCTCAATGTCGGCTTGTGTGTATGACGTAGAACGCGTCATCCACACTAGCTTCAGAAGGAGGACGAAGATGGCTGAAAGATGAGGCGCGGGATCCGAAGAATGGAGATGCCCATCCGACCCATAGACCGTTAGGCAAGTATTATAAACATCCGGTGACAGGTTCCCTTTAAACATGCTGTTATAAATTCCGATGCAGAGCATCCCAAACATGCTTAATGGGTGACATTTTTATTCGTTATGCTGGCCAGGCAAGAACTAAGATGTTTTCAGCTTGAAGGAATTGTGTACAGATCCTTGCAACATGCCGTGCATTATCATGCTTCAACATGAGGTGATGGTCATGGATGAATGGCATAACAATAGGCCTCAGTATCTCACCACAGTCTCTCTGTGCCTTGAAAATGGCATCAATAAAATGCTCCTATATTTTCTGTCCATAACATACACCTGCCCATACCATAACCCCACTGCCAACATGGGCCACTCGATTCACAACAGTGACATCAGCAAACCGCTCACCCACACAACGCCATATATGTTGTCTGTCATCTGCCCTGTACAGTGACAGCTGGGATTTATCCATAAATAGAACACCTCCCCAGCATGCCAGATGCCATTGAATGTGAACATTTAAGGCCGCTTTACATGCAGAAACGTCACTAGCGATGTCGCTAGCGATCGCTCCCATCCCCGTCGTGCATGCGTCACGGGCAAATCGCTGCCCGTGGCGAAAAATAACGCTATTATGCGTCACACGCACATACCTTCCTATCGAGGTCACTGTGGCCGCTGAACAAACTCTTTTTTAAGGGGGAGGTTCGTGTGGCGTCACAGCGATGTCACACAGCGGGCTACCAATAGAAGAATAGGGGCGTAGAGCAGCCGCATTAACTTCACTCCCACCTCGTTGCTGGAGGACGCAGGAATGCTGTTCGTCGTTCCCAGGGTGTCACATGTAGCGATGTGTGCTGCCTCAGGAACGATGAACAACCTGCGCCCAAAAAGAGCAACGATATTTGGGAATGGAATGACGTGTCAACAATCAACGATTTTTGCCGCTTTTCGGATCGTTAGCGGTCGCTCGGCGGTGTCGTTCGCAACGACGTCGCTAACGACGCCAGATGTGCGACACGAATTCCGTGACCCTAGCGATGTCTCGTTAGCGATGTTGTTGCGTGTAACGGGGCCTTTACTCACTGAAATTGGTTACAGCAACGAATGTCAGTCAAGTGGAGACCTTGATGACGATCACGAAGATGAGCTTCCCTGGGACAGTTTAAGGCTCCCTTCACACGTCCATGAAAATCACGCACGTGTTTCACGGACGTGTGAAAGGTGTGTTTTCCCCTCCGTGTGCCGTGTTTGTGGCACCACGTGTGTTTTCCGTGTGTTATCTGTGATAACACACGGAGAACGGGAACTTTCAACTCACCTGTCTCCAGCCCTGCCGACTCCCTGCTGCTGCAGCTTCCGGACGCAGTGAAGTGAATATTAAGTAAGCATAATGAGCGGCGGTCAGCAGCAAGTGACAGCAGCGGCAGAGACAGGAGGGCTGGAGAAAGTGAGTAAAGATTTGTTATTTTTTTCTCTTACACGTGAGTTTTCTCTGGTGCGTGTCACACGGGACCGCATCCACACTACATCCGTGTGGTCCGTATGCGGGCCGTGTGACACCCGTGCTGCAGGAGAAAAACAGACATGCATCCATGTGGAGCACACGGGCTCACGTGTGCTCCACACGGAGGCACGGGCCAATGGCTGCACAAGTGCGTGCACATAGACCCATTGATTTTAATGGATTTACGTGTGCCTGTGTCTCCGGTACATGCGGGCACGGACCTAGCACTTACCGGAGACACGTGCATGTGAAGGGGGCCTAAGACAGTTTGTGCATAAATTATTTGGTTCTGCAAACTGAATATTTCAGCAGCTGTTCTGATGGCTGGTCTAAGACGATCTTGATGGTGAAGATGCTGGATTTTGAGGTCTTCAACTGGTGTGGTTACACTTAGTATGCGGTTGTGAAGCCAGTTGGATGTACTGCCAAATTCTCTGAAATGCCTTTGGAGAAGGAAAATGGTGGAGAAATGAACACTCAATTCATGGTAAACAGCTCTGGTGGACATTCCTGCAGTCAGCATGCCAATTACACGCTCCCTCAAAACGTACGACAGCTGTGGCATTTTGCTGTGTAATAAAACTGCACATTTTAGCATGGTATTTTATTTTGGCCAGCCTAATGCACACCAGTGCAATAATTATGCTGTCTAATCAGCATCTTGATATGCCACACCTGTGATTTGGATGGATTATCTTGGCAAAGGAGAAGTGCTCACTAAGGCTGCTTTCACACATCCGGTTTTCGCTGTCAGGCACAATCTGGCGAATTGTGGACAAAACTGATCCGGCGTCTGTTGTCGCTGGATCAGATCGTGCCGCATGGCGTCGCGTTTCATCCGGCGTGCGCTGGATCCGCCGAAATTTGCTGGTTCGGCTGCCGGAAAGGACGCACACTGGGACGTTTTTTGTCTATGCCTATGGGCGCCGGATCCGTGGGAATTCGGCAAAAAAAGCATTCCAGTAACGGATCCAGTTTTTTAATCTGAGCATGCTCAGATGAGATATAAATTCATTTCTAGCCTCTTCTCTCTCTCTCTGTCTGTTGGTCTCTCTCTCTGTCTATCGGTCTCTCTCTCTGTCGATGTCGGTCTCTCTCTCACTCTGTCTGTCGGTCGGTCTCTCTCTCTGTTGATGTCGGTCTCTATCTCTCTCTGTCGGTCAGTCTCTCTCTCACCCTCTCTCTCATACTTACCATTCACCAGCGTGGTGCTGCACAGCTGTCACACTGCTCTGGTGGCTTCTCCTGCTTTGAAAATACCGGCCGCTCATTATTCCATCTCGTATTTACTTCTTCCCCCATCCACCGGCGCCTATGATTTTTTGCATTCAGATCCACCCCCACGCTGAGTGACAGCTGTCTCACTGCAACCAATCACAGCCGCTGGTGGGTGGGTCTATATCTTGCAGTAAAATAAATAAATAATTATAAAAAAAAAGACGTGTGGTCCCCCCTAATTTTGATACCAGCCAAAGTAAAATCCCATGGCTGAAGGCTGGTATTCTCAGGATGTGGAGCCCCACGTTATGGGGAGCCCCCAGCCTAAAAATTATCAGCCAGCAGCCGCCCAGAATTGCCGCATCCATTATATGCGAAAGTCCCGGGACTCTACCTGGCTCATCTGGAATTGCCCTTGTGCGTTGGCAATCGGGGTAATAAGTATTTAATGGCAGCCCATAGGTGCCACTAAGTCCTAGGTTAATCATGGCAGGCATCTATGAGACACCCCCCATGATTAATCTGTAGTGAAAGTAAATAAACACAAACACCGAAAAATCCTTTATTTGAAATAAAAACCTCCCTCTTTCACCACTTTATTAATCCCCAAACACCCTGCAGGTACGACGTAATCCACATGAGGTCCCACAACGCTTACAGCTCTGCTACATTGGAAGCTGACAGGAGCGGCTGTAGAATAACGCCGCTCGCTGTGAGCTCCACAGAGCAACTGAAGTGAGTCGCGCTGTCAGCAGTGACGTCACTGAGGTTACCCACGGCCACCGCTGGATTCTCGGTAGAAACTGCTACAACGGATCAGTTTTTTTTACCGGATCTGTCGCATCAGTTTTACCACAATCTGCGCCAGATCAGTTGCATCAGGCACACACCGGATTGTGCCTGACGGCAAAAATCGGATGTGTGAAATTAGCCAGATTTAGACAAACTTATGAACAATATTTGAGAGAAAAAGGGTTTTTTGGGTATATAGAAAAAGTTTTAGATCTTTGAGTTCAGTGTATAAACTATGCCTGCTGGTGAACTGATGGGTCTTCTTTTGCTTTCATACCAAAAAAGTACTATGATACAAAGATATGATAAGACATATACTCATAGCTGTTGTTTAAAACTGGCTTGGTATAAACATTATGCTGGTGCATAATCCAGTCTGCTTGTTAAAATAAGTAGAGTCATATCTTGAAGCTTCTATGTTCTAGTGCAAGATCTTGTACCAGATCCCTTCCCTTATTCATCATATGCTGCTCTATGCAATGCATTTGCACTGCGTAGAATAATTACATTTTTTTGAGTCCTCTCATGCTTCCTCCAGACCCAGGACAATATAACTTGTATGGGGTGTCATTATGATGGAATGTCATGGCTGTGTGGTTTAGGAACTCATGAGAAAGCTGGTCTGTAGTCTACCAGAATAGTAAGTAATGCATTGCTGGCTAGATCATTTATGAAATTTGGTAAATGTTTAGGGAACATTTAAAGTGACCACTGACCATGCACCTTCAAATACTCCCAAATTTCTATACACAGAAATACTTAAAGGGGTTGTCCGGTCTAAAATGATAAGTCTGCAGACACTATGTGTCACTCTATGTGACTGCAGACTTATGAATCCTCCCAGTGCACACACTGCACTATGTGAGGATATGCCAGTTTTCTGAGCCAGGAACAGTGGTCACGTCACTGCAATTGTGCGATATGCATACTCCTGGCCAGAACTAGACTAGTGTGCGCAGCCTCACTCAATATGAGTGTATGGAAGGAGGCTACTCCAAATCTACTGAGCATTTCTGACTAGTGGGTCTGGTCCCCTAGTGGGTGGAGTCATTGCTCAATACATTTCTATTGAGCTAGTCTGTGTTCATTAATTGGGTTCTGGCCGGGATTATGCATATCGCACAATTATGGTCACCGCCTCAGAAACTGGTGAATCCTCGCAGTGCACAGCTCAAATGCCGGGACTGCAGTACTATCATTTTAGACTGGGCAACCCCTTTAATGCAATTATGCAAGAAAACTGGATAATAGAGTATGTTTAGTAGCTTTATTATGGACAAAAGTCCTTCCCAACTGCGCCTCTAAGGAACTGAACTGACACCCTCATTGATTCCTTGAAAGTTCAGCTCATCAATTCATCTGTCAAACCACCTGTGAAGATCTGAGGTTGTGGGTTGAATTAATCACCTAGACAGGTTAACGGTGCAACAATTTTTATTTACAATAGTCCTTCTACTTCTCCATATGATGTATATCAACAATAGTCCTTAGGAAACTTCCTCAAATCCAGAAAACGGATATCACGACCATAGCATGTGTATTAAGCTCCAAACTCTTTAGTCCATTCCTGTGCACCACGACCTGGCCACAGTAATAGATCCTCGCCCCTCCATTTCACAGCACCAACTACATTCAAATATGACTCGTCTCTTTTCTACTGGTTTTGGGATCAGCCTGACATACAAAGGTTTTTACAAACATCAACGACTGTCATGACGGTGGTGGCAGGATCTATTCAGCCTACTGATTCTGACACTCCACCTGATAACTTCTCCGAGGCCTATAATCAGTGCAGGCTGATTCGGGCATCGACATACAGATTGGTAGTTTATAGGCAGGCTAGCAAGAGTTAATCTCTGCTGGTCTGCTTGTGAGTCATTTTTGATCACATTTTGTGGGGGAGCCAATCACATCTGCTCCCCTCCTATATATACTAGCTGGGCACTTCCATTAGTGCCATCTATAGTTTATCTTAGCTGGTCTAGTGAGGTGTTGTATTCCAGACTAACTGGTGGTTGTAGTACTTGTTGATGTGTACGGTGTGGAGTTAACTCTTGTTGTCTTTTTGACGTTATTTTCCTGCTCTCTCTATTTTCTCATGAGCCTCTCATTGTTGGTTCCTCTGTGTTTGCAGTGTGTCAGGGTTTTGGTTTTCCCCCTGCCTTTATCTTTGTTGTCGTCTCTCCTGCCCCTTCATTCTTTGGTGGGAGGGGTGAATCAGATCAGTTCTGGTCAGGAACTTAGCCAGGCACAGGAATAAGAGATCTCGACCATTAAGGGTAACCCTGAGGTTAGGAATAGCCAATAGACACCTAGTGTGAGGGACAGCATAGGATCCCCTGTTCCTCGCTTTCCCAGAGGTCACATCATGACACAGCCCCCCATGATTAGGAGAGGTGATCACATACCACCCCCTTAAACATTTGTTTCATATAACTCCAAGTATGAAGGCTGGCAGTCTCCGGCCAGTCTGCAGGATTGTGTATTGTGGAGGCCCCCTGCAGATGGGAAAAATAGATAGACAACCCCTACTAGATTAAGGATAATGAATCCTATTGCAGGCCTGATCACATTAGAGTCCACGGAAGCCAACTAGGATACACAAGTTTACCACCCCTTCCACCTTCAAATTGTGTAACTTAAACTGATGACCATGCAATCTCTAGTAAAATACAATAATGAGAGCGAAGTAACTAGTACTCCATGCTATAAAAAGTGTAAATCCCTTAGAGATCTGGGTGCTGCTCTACGTCTATTGGTCCAATAGTCTTTAGTCTTCAGACAGCACCTCACAGAGCCGCTAAAATGTGCCTGCGTTGGTCAGAATGAAGCCTTACTTTATTCTGAAATATTTATTTTAAACATGCCAGGTTTTCTTACATAGAGTGTGTTATTATATTAATTCACATTTCATTACAGTTTTATTCATTCATTCCAATTTATCAGATTTTTTTTTTTTTGCTACTTTGCAGAATTCCTTTGTGTTAGGAGCGATGTATCTCTACATCTGTTCTTTCCCACATTTCTTTCACTTGTTCTGGCTATAATGATTAGCCCTTATTGCTAAGTTTCCAGACAACACTTAAGTCTAAAGGTTGTTTTCCACGAGCTACAAAAGATGCTGAACTGTCAATTAAATGAACCTGCTTACAGTAAAGTATAGAATAGAAAAAAGTATAATAGAATATACAAAAAAATGAGTAATTATGAGGGTTCTGTTATTACATTATGATCATTATTGGTGAGGAGCAAGCATGCTCGGCACTGCTCGATATTCGATCAAACATCTGAGGTGCTCGGGCATGCTCATTACTAAGCCATGTATTGTGGGTGCTGTAGCACAATGCTCTTGTTCCCTCCCTGCATGTTTAGCGGCTCTTAGCTAATAAACATACGGGATTGCCTAGCCAAAAATAATTAAAAAAACGGCTTGGTTACCCCCTTATTTTTGATAACCTGTATAATATCAGCCGGCATCAAGCCCATGGGTTAGTAATTGAGAGGTATCTACCAGATACCCCCATTACAAACCCAGTGATAAAAAAACCCCACATTATCTCCCTTTCACCAATTTATCAAAAATGTTCCCATGAAGTTTCATTGTAGTCAACGATGCCCAAATGCAGCTCCAGTGATGGTAAATAGCAATAAAGTACAGCTATTCAAAGGTGCCGGGTAGTGACAACAACTCTAATCAGAGCCACTGACTCAACACTGTGCTCAGCGAGAACAATGATGAGAGTTGTTGTCACTACTTGGCGCCTGTGAATAGCTGTAGTTTACTGCTATTCACAGTTGCCGGAGCTGCATTCAGGGATCGTGGACTATGACGGAATTTCCAGGGATCATTTTTGATAATAAATTGGTGAAAGAGGGATAGTGTGGGGGAGTTTTGTTTGGATTACTGAGTAAGTAATGGGGGGGTGTGATAGACGCCTCTCCATTACTAACCCCTGGGCTTGATGCCAGGTAATATTACACAGCTGAGATCAACCCCCCCCCAAAATATTACCTGTATTGCCACCGCACCAGGGCAATCAGAAAGAGCAAGTCAAAGAGCCAGAATTTGTGCAGCTAATGGATGCACCATTTCTGAGGCAGCTGCAGGCTTATATTTTTATATTTTAAGGCTGGGAAGGGCCAAATAATAATAATCTTCATGTTTATCATGCCAACAAATTCCGCAGCGCTTTAAAATTCAGAGGTTCAAATACAAATAAACATAAGTAACAGTTATAGAAGTTACAATAATTAAAGCAAAAATAAAGACAACCCTGCTCGTAAGAGCTTACAGTCTACAATGAAGTGAAGTGGGGGTTGCAAAAGGGTTAAGTGCTTATCTACAACAAGGGTCTAGCCATCTTCAAACAAATGGCGGATAGATAAACGCTGTATGAACCAGTCATCAGCCAATCTCTGTAATGCTTTGGGTACAGTGGAGTTTGAGGGAGAATTAATATTCTGAGAAATAGTGTAGGGGATAAACATATATTTTCCTTGGCTAGTGGTCAAACATATTGGGGACCCCACATCATTCATTTTATTTATAAACAACTTCAATAAACGACATACACAAAGCACATAGATTCCCGTCATATATTTAATTAGTGCCATGCGTGTGTAGTTTACTGTACTTGTTAATAAATTAATAAATGAAGAAAACGACATGGGGTCTCCCATTTTTTTGATAACTAGCCAAGGTAAAGCAGACAGAAGCGTGCTGATATTATCAAGCTGGGAAGTCCCATGGTTATTTAGCCTTTCCCAGCCTAAAAATAGCAGCTTGCAGCTGCCCCTGAAGTGACGCATTGCATTAGATATGACAATTCTGTCACTCTGCCTCTGCTCTTCCTGATTGTCCTAGTGCAGTGGCAATCAGGGTATTGATGCTTGGGGTTGATGTCAGCTGTGTGGTGTCAGCTGGCATCAAGCCGTTGTGTTAGTAATGGAAAGGCGTCTACCAGAAACCCCCATTACTAACCCAATTATCCAAAAAAAACACATACACAGAAAAAACTAGTTTATTTGACTAAAGACTCCCCCACAATATCCCCTGCTTACCAATTTATCAAAAATAATGTCCATGAACCCTGAATACAGCTTCAGTGAATAGCAGCAAAGTACAGATATTCACAGGCATCAGGTAGTGACAACAACTCTCATTAGGGCTGCTGGGTCTTGCAAAATGCAGAGTTGAGCTGGTGACTCTGATAAGAGTTGTTGTACTTTACTGACATTTACAGTTGCTGGAGCTGCATTAGGGGATCATAGTCTTCACTGGAAGAGCTTGTGGAAACATTTTTGATAATAAATTGGTAAACAATGGATCGTGTGGGGGAATATTTATTCACAAAACTATTTTTTTCTGTGTGATTTATTTTTTTTGATCACTGAGTTAGTAATGGAAGTGTCTGATAGACACCTCTCCATTACTAAACCCTGGGCTTAATGCCAGCTAACATTACAAAGCTGACATCAACCCCCAAAATATTACCCAAATAGCAACTGCAACTGGGTAATCGGGAAGTCCCAGGCAAAGCGCCAGAATTGGCACAGCTAATAAGGACTGAAAACTTTAAAGGAGCCTTTAAGGTTCCTGAAGTTCGCAGCTGTTGGGACACATGGAGGCTTTGGACTCTGGTAACAGTTCACAGCCTTCAGATTTCACAGCAGATGATGACTCCAGAAAACATAAAGGCTCCCTTAAAAGAGTTATCCAGTACTTGGACAACTCCTACTCATTCCCTATGTTCATAAAAATAAATAATCCTGTATCCACCTCTGGTGCTGGCAATTTCTCCTCAGTACGCTGATACCCTAAATATGGTGGAAAACTACTGTTTGGGCTTATGGAAAGGCTCAGAAGGCAAGGAGAACCATTTGGCTTTTGGATAGGAATATGTGCCTAAACAGTGAAACCCCACAAGTGATGCCATTTTGTAAACTAGACCCCACAAGGAATTTAAATAAATGTGTGGTGAGTACCTTGAACCCCCTCGTGCATTAAAGAATTTTATAATAATGTTGAGCTGTGAAATAAAAAAATCACATTTCTCCACAGAAATGTTGCTTTTGCCCCCAAATTTTTATTTTCACAATGGTGGCAGGAAAAAATAGACCATACAGTTAGTTGTGCAGTTTCTTCTGAGAAAGCAGATACTCCAATTGTGGTGGAAAACTACTGTTTGAGCGCAGGCAGGGCTGGGAAGGGAATGAGAACAATTTGTCTTCTGGAGTGCAAAATTGGCTGGAAAAGATAGAGAATGCCATGTTGCATTTGCAGAGCCCATTATGCGCCTAAACAGTGGAAACCACCCACAAGTGAACCCATTTTGGAAAGTACACCCCTCAAGGAATTTATCTAGGAGTATGTTGAGCACTTTGAACCCACAGGTGCCTTACAGAATTTTATTAAGTTGAGCCGTGAAATTTAAAACCTCATTTTCTCCACAAAAAAAATTGCTTTTCTTACTGTTTGGAGGCCACGACAAGGCTCAGAAGGGAAAGAGCACCATTTGACTTTTGGAGTGCAAAATTGGCTGGAATAGATAGTGGACATCATGTTGAGTTTGCATTGCCCCTATTGTGCAATGTCTCCTTCTTGAAAAGGAAGGGGTGCTGTTCAAATGCAGGGTTGGCAGGTATAGACTACTGATGAAAACAAAACTTTTAACGATATAACACATTGTAGAAAATATATAGGCTTACTCCATTGCCGACACAAACTCCTTTACAAGATAGGGAAACGAAAGACCTGGAATAAATAGTGTATCAAAAAATCATCCAAAACATTTTTTTTAATTCATTATACAAAAATAGTTTTTAGTAACAAAGAACAGCAAAGTGGTTATGGTAACAAAAAATACAAAAATAAAAACATGCATGAAGAGGGACCATATATCTATGTAAATGTCAAAGAGAGTATATATTGGACACCCATTGCAACATTGTAGTAGCACCTATTAAGGTTAAATAAACCTAAAATGTCCCAACGATGTAGGCAAAAAAAAATAATGATAAGCCCATATAGGGCAATGTATTCTAAATGTAAATATTGGTCCTATAGCGAGAGAAAGCCTACTCAGATACATTCTATACCATTTAGTGTACATTGACAAAAGTGCCTAATGCAGAAAGCGCAAGTGCTATAATTGGCAAAAAATGTCTATAAATGAACATGAGACAATAAAATCTCAATAAAGACATATCTGTATTCAATGATAGAAGGAGACATGCTTCCATCTTATTTTGTACCATGTAGTACATACCAAAAGAAGGTATCTGATGCAAAGGTGAAAATGCTGCAAATGGGGGCAGTAAACACAGAATGTCCCAGACAGAGGAAGCCCCGACTTGTGTTTAGCCAGGGTGAAGTAACTGTACAATCCAATGGCTTCTTCAGGGAGGAGGAAGGGAATAGACTACTGCAGACACCATGTTGCATTTAAAGAGCCACTATAGTGCTAAAACAGCAAAAATCATCCACATATGACCCTATTTTGGAAAGTACACCTCATGAGGAAATCTTCTATGGGCGCAGTGAGCATTTTAATTAGAATTGTATAACATTGGACTGTGGAAATGAATTTTTTTTTCCATTAAAATGTTGTTTTATCTACAAGCTTTTCATTTTCAAGATGATAATTAGGAGAAAATAGACCACATGTATTACACTATTTCTGCAGAACGTAGCAATACCTCATATGAGGCTGTACAGCACTGTTTGGCCATACGGCAGGGATCAGGAGGGAAGGAGCTCTTTTTTACTTTAGCGAGGCAGATTTTTATGGAACAGTTTACAGACTCCATTTGCAGAGCCCATGATGTTTCTAAACAGTGAAACTCCCCCTCAAGTGACCCCTTATTACAATTAGTAGTGACTATTTTTATGCTATAGGCCCTTTCCAGAAACAAACATGCAGTGGAAGTTGCAATTGGAAATTGCAAATATGCCGTTGTAGTGCCTAAGGGCGGCTTTGCACGTTGCGACATCGCAAGCCGATACTGCGATGTCGCACGCGATAGTCCCCGCCCCCGTCGCAGGTACGATATCGTGTGATAGCTGGCGTAGCGAAAATTATCGCTACGCCAGCTTCACATGCACTCACCTGCCCTGCAACCGTCGCTCTGGCCGGTGACCCGCCTCCTTCCTAAGGGGGTGGGTCGTGCGGCGTCATAGCGACGTCACACGGCAGGCGGCCAATGGCGGCGGAGGGGCGGAGATGAGCAGGATGTAAACATCCCGCCCACCTCCTTCCTTTCGCATATCCTACGGAAGCCGCGGTGACGCCGGTAAGAGATGTTCCTCGCTCCTGCGACTTCACACACAGCGATGTGTGCTGCTGCAGGAGCGAGAAACAACATCGGACCGTCGCGTCGGCGTAATTATGGATTACGCCGACGCTGCACCGATGTTACTATTACGACGATTTTGCGCTCGTTAATCGTATCATCGAGCCTTTACACACTGCGATGTCGCATACGATGCCGGATGTGCGTCACTTTCAATTTGACCCCACCAACATCGCACCTGCGATGTCGTAGTGTGTAAAGCCCGCCTAATACATTGTAGCACCCAATATATTGTGCCCAGCTTGTGCTTCAGGAGCCATGCACCCGTAAAATAAGTGGTCTTTCCTATGTTAATGTTAAACATGGCGAGATGCCACGGCATTTTCTTATTATTTATTAATTTATGAAGTTGGTCCTAGTGTGCAAGTATAAAAGAGATAAGGAATCTAGAACTGTAGAATATGTTGCCACTGTTTAGATAACTGGGAATAAAGTAATAGTAAATTTGCATGTACTTTGTATTTACCAGTAGTTTACTAAATTTATTAAGTGAATTAAATATAATTTACTTACAATCTAAGAAAAAGGTTGTACAGTACTTAGCAGCACATCAGTATGTTTGGTCTTTTCCCCCATAAATGTAGTTTACTGAATTACCATTTTCTGTTATAAAATTGTAAATATTTAGAACTTAGACTGCCACCTAGTGTTATATTTTGAAATAACAAAGTATAATTTATGTAATATAAAAAAAATGGTGGATCCTCATAAAACTGACAGGTTATGTGCACACGTTAATTATCTGCAGCAGATTTTTCTGCAATAAAAAACAGAGAGTTGGTAGGAAAAACATTTTTATATATATGTTATTACAAGTGTTTTTTTCCTGTTCATTTAAATGGGTGAAAAATGCTGAAAGTATTGATATGCTGCAGATTTCAAAAAATGATTCGATGGTTTACGTCTACAAGGAAAATATTAGCAGCACATGCATGAGATTTCAGGAATCTGATTCACTTTGCTGGTACTGTAAAATGCTGTGCTTTTTTCCAATGCATGCGGGGAAAAAAAGCATAAAAAAATGCAGTGAGTGAACACGCCTTTAGAAAACAGTAAGCGTTGCTCAACGCCGGTTTGACGGATGTGGCGCACACCAGTACAGTATGATACAGTACAGTGGCTGCGCCGCAGCTTTCGGGTCACATCCTCCGGTCACCGGCGCTTGTTGTGCTGCTAGTGTACTGTATACACTGTACTGGCGTGCGCCGCATTCGTCAAACCGGCGAAAAGCCGGATATGTGTACCCGGCCTTAGATTTTAGGGGTTTTTTTCAGGAAAAGGTTGGAAATTAAAGCAGTTGTCAGATTTGTTATCATGTTTTCTTATTAGTAAGGGTAAAAGTGTCTTACAGAATGGCTAAGTTTTCCATACACAATTTACACAAAACCAAAGTAATATTTACATTCTCATAAATAACCACTTTTTTTTAACTTTCTCTTTCCCTGGCACACTTGGAATAAAAGTGAATTAAATTAGTATGTGAACAAAACCCATGAACATAAAGAAAGAATGCCGACTCCATCCAGATAGCATTATAGTCTTAGCGGAACATTAGTGTGTTTGGGCTGTAAAATAATATAATTTCTATCAGACAAAATATATAAACCTGCATTAAGTGGATGGAGGGAAATAACTAGCAGACCAAAGTCAGTGAAGTCTGGCTGATAAAATGATTCTTCCTTATAACATTTCACCTGAGGGTACATGAGGTATATGAGCAGACTTTTGTGATTGGATCAGTTTAATAAGATGATTTGGGAACATTGGAAATGATGTGCCCTTTGGCAATCGATAATACGTGCAGAAAATATTACTGAGTGTCTACATTTACTATGTAGAGGAAAATGCAGTGGTCAGACTAAAGCCTGCTTTACATGTTACAATTATTCATTTGCATTTGCGATCGCACCCGCCCCCACCGTTTGTGCAGCACGGGCAATTTGTTGCCCGTGTCGCACAATGCTGTAACCCCCGTCACATGTACTTACCTTCCGAACTACCTCGCTGTGGACGGCAAACATCCACTTCCTGAAGGGGGAGGGACGTTCGGCGTCACAGCGACGTCACACAGCAGCCAGCCAATAGAAGCGGAGGGGCAGAGATGAGCGGGCCGTAAACATCCCACCCACCTCCTTCCTTCAGCACTGCCGGCGGCCGCAGGTAAGCTGCAGTTCATCGTTCCCGGGGTGTCACACGGAGCGATGTGTGCTGCTCCGGCTACGATAAACAACAGGACGTGCGATTTTTAGAAAATGAGCGACGTGTCAATGATGAACGAGAAGGTGAGTATTTCTGCTCGTTCATAGCTGTCACACGCTACAATATCACTAACGATGCCGGATGTGCGTCACTTATGACGTGACCCCGCCGACATCTTGTTAGATATATTGTAGCGTGTAAAGCCCGCTTAAGTGTGTGGATAAGGGGAGAGGCAGGGAAGTTGTCCTGGGTGAAGCTGGCAGTGGGGCGCCATCTGACCAGCTGTTGTATTGCAATGAAGACAAATTGATAGCGTCTTCTGGGTGAAAAACTTTTTGTTGTCTTTATTCCGTCAGTGCATTGAAAAAGAAGCAACGTTTCAACCAAACTGTTTATCAAGCTTGATAAAGACTTGAAATGTTGCTTTTTTTTCTATGCACTGACAGAATAAAGACAACAAAACGGTTTTTACCCAGAGCATGCTGTCGATCTTTCTACTTTGCGGTATGTGTCTTCAAGTGATCCCTTGGTGTTATGCGGGTGTCACACGAGATGATCTATCGTGCGATATGTCGTCAGGGTCACAGTTTTCGAGACGCACATCCGGCATCGTTTACGACGTTGTCCTGTGTGACACCTAAGAGCGACGCAGAGCGTTTGCAAATCGTTTATCGTTGACACGTCGCTCATTTTTAAAAAGTTGTTTATATTTCTTTGCGCCGGGTGTTCATCGTACCTGGGGCAGCACACATCGCTCCGTGTGACACCCCGGGAACGATGAACACAGCTTACCTATGTCCCGCTGCTCCCGCCGGCTATGCGGAAGGAAGGAGGTGGGCGGGATGTTTACGTCCCGCTCATCTCTGCCCCTCCACTTCTATTGGCCGGCCGCTATGTGACGTTGCTGTGAAGCCGAACGTCCCACCCCCTTCAGGAAGTGGATGTTCGCCGCCCACAGCGACGTCGCTCAGCAGGTAAGTACATGTGACGGTGGTTTAACGACTTTGTGCGCCACGGGCAACTAATTGCCCGTGACGCACAAACGACGGGGGCGGGTACGATTGCTCGTGCTATTGCACGATAGATCGTATCGTGTGACGACCGCATTAGACGTGTGTCTGGATGCTGTGGTTTTTGTGTTATGCATTTACACAAGCGGCTATAGACTGTGGTGCTGTGGTTTTTGCTTTGCTACAGCTGTTGTAGTGGTCTGAGTAGTTTCTAAAGGGGGCTTTACACGCAGTGATATCGCTAGCGATATCGCTGGTGAAATCACCCGCCCCTGTCATTTGTGCGTCACAGGCAAATCGCTGCCCGTGGCGCACAAAATCGTTAGGAGCCATCACACGGACTTACCTGCCTAGCGACGTTGCTGTTGCCGGCGAACCGCCTCCTTTCTAAGGGGCGGGTCGTGCGGCGTCACAGCGGCGTCACTAAGCGGACGCCCAATAGAAGCGGAGGGGGGGAGATGAGCAGCCGTAACATCCTGCCCACCTCCATCCTTCCTCATTGCCGGCAGCCAAGATAAGCTGCAATTCGTCATTCCCGAGGTGTCCCACATAGCAATGTGTGCTGCCTCGTGAATGACAAAAAACCTGCGTCCTCAACAATCAACGATTTTTTGAAAACGAACGACGTGTCAACAATGGACGATTTGGTGAGTATTTTCCATTGTTAACGGCCGTTCGTTGGTGTCACACAAAACGACGTCGCTAACGATGCCGGATGTGCGTCACGGAATCCGTGACCCCGGCGATATATCGTTAGATACGTCGTTGCATGTAACGGGGCCTTAAGACGGATGCATTTTGCCCCTTGGAGTGGGATTTCCAGAGAAGGTGTAGCATGTCGGGTTCCTTAATTTAATTTTACTTCTGTATTTTAGAGTTCAGTGAAGAGTCAGTAGGGGAAGGGCATGAGGTATCAGTATGGAGAAGAAATGTATGGGGAAGAAATGTGTGGAAGAATGGAATGGGGGGGGAGAAAAATGTGAGGGGGCACAGTATAGAGACTTTTAGAGTCACAGTTTAGAGTGTGCTAAGACAGGTGCCATGTTTTGGCTTTTCTGTTTTCTTCTCAATTTTTGGCCATTTTGTATGCTACAGTATAGAGACTGTAGTGTGGGGCCAATATAAATAGGTGGATGTGCTAACATGCTAAGAGGGTGGAATGAGCGCAGGAACTAACGCCCTAACGACTATTCCCTGCTCTCATTAGTATATCATAAAGGATCTTTAGAAATACTTTTTCTAAAGATCTCTTTATCTATGCTACTAGACACTGGGACGGTTAGGAAGGGATTAGCAATATGCACACAGAACTGCCGTGGTTCTGGGTGCATATTGCACCTGACAGGTTCCCTTTAAGGGTACAGTAAGCAGAGGGATGTGAGGATGGGGCACAGTATAGGGACTGGGTAGTGTCGGGAGGATACAATGTGAGGGGACAGTGTGAAGAGGCTTTCCACTACGGAAAAGAGAGGGCATATACTACAGTATAAGAGGGAGTCATATTTTGTGCAGGGAACACAGTGAAGGTCAATTATTCAGGAGGCCAGCATAGATATTTTCATTTAGAAGTGTTATAATCACCTTTTTTTTTAATGGCACTGTGTTGTTATTAATAATAATAATAATAATAATTGTTATTTCTATAGCGCCAACATATTCGGCAGCACTTTACAATTCAAAGGGGACATATACAGACAATATCAGATATTACAGAATAACACAATTCAACACATACCAAGAGGAGTGAGGTCCTTGCTCACAAGCTTCAATCTATGAGGAAATATGGGAGGCACAGAAGGTAAATAGTAAAAAGTACATGTAACCTCCGGTCCAGCCATCAATATAATAAAAAGGGGATTCACATAACTCTGCATGAACCGGTCACCAGCCAGTATGTGTACAATACAGGTACAGAGTGCTATTAAGTGCATAGAGGGTGTGTAAACAGATGATATAAAGGATCAGATTTTGAAGAAAATATTTTAAGGACAAAACGGGAATAGTTAGATAAGTGAGGTGAGGTGGTAGGCCAGTCTAAAGATATGCGTTTTTAGGGCGCGCTTAAAACTGTGGATATTGTGAATAAAAAACATTGTCCTGGGTAGTGCATTCCAGAGAATTGGTGCACCTCACAAGAACTTTTGGAGACTGGAGTGGGAGGTTTGGGCTATAGAGGATGTAAGTCTTAAGTTATTAGCAGAATGGAGGGCACTGGTAGGGAGGTACACAGAGAAAAAGGGAGGAGATGTAGGGCAGTATAAAACTGTGGAGGGCTTTGTGGGTGAGAGTGACAAGCTTATATTATACTTTGTAGTGGATAGGCAGCTGGTGTAATGACTGGCACAGGGTGGAAGCAATGGTGTACTTGTTGGAGAGGAATATGATCCTGGCTGCTGCATTGAGGAAGAATTAGAGAGGGGATGCCCTGGGTGCTTTTTTAATGGGGAGTATTTACAGGGGAGAATAAAGTCATTTGTGTGACGCCACCTGCAGGTTGCGGTTAATATGGGGGAACCGCTGCTGCCGGATTGGTTATTCTTAGGGCTGGTGGTAATGGCAGCTGAGGTGGTAGGCCATCCACAGGTAGGGTTGAGCCCAAGGAGCTATATGGTGGATGTGCCGGAATAAGGGAGACCACACCAGGGTTGTAATTAACAGTCTCTACTCACTCGTGGCTCTTGGATGGCTGGTTCAGGTCCCTGTATTTCCAGTGCCAGTTGATAACTTGGTTGCTCTGTCCCAGGCATTCTCAGTGTGGTTGGGTCCCCGTAGCATGGAGCGTTTGGGGCCCGGCTGTCCCTTTATGGTGGCAGTCTCCTTCTCCATATGGCGAGCAGTGTGGAACCTGTAGGGCTGGTCTGTGTCCCGAACCCTGATCTTTGCTTTACTGCTAATGCCCTCGGATTTGTGGGTCAGTGAGTTCCGTGCAGGTCCCCTCACTGTGCATGTATTTGCCAGGCCATCTGAAACTGTCGCCTGACCTAGGGCCCTATGCCCCGTGCATGCTCTGATCCCAGCGGTACTCGGGTGTACCTGCCCTGGCGACCACTCTCCTGTGCCCCTGGGTCACCGTTACACAACCCAGCTCTCAGGCACATCTTTCTACTTTCACTTCCTACTCTTTTCTGCCTACTGTCCCCTCCCAACAGGCTGTCTAGTTCCCTGGTCTGGCTCTGCCCTCTAGGTGGTCATCCCCTTGTGTGACTAGGCAGTGCCCCCTGGTGTAGAGCGGTAACTAGGATTTTGGTGTGTTTGGGTGTTTCTGGCACTGGTGTTCCAGGTCCCTTGGGGTAGGCCCTGCATCTTGGTGAGGATGCAGTTCCTAGTAGTGCCCTGAGTAGCTCAGGGGTGCTACATAGGGAGTGAAGGAGAGATCCGAGTCAAGTATAGCCCAACAGTCAAGTATAACCCGAGTCAAGTATAACCCCAAGACAGCGAGTGTGCTGCTGGGGAGTAATGGTAGAACCTTACATGGAAATGCTAATATTGGATTTAGGAAGGTTAGTAAAGGGAGGACACATGAGAAGTTCAGTTTTTGACAGATTCAAGTTTAGGTACTGTAAAGGGAGGACATGATGTTGTGTACAGCAGACAGACAATCGCAGGTATTTTGTAGTAATGCAGGGTTGATGTCCGGAGACGATGTGTACAATTAGGTGTCATCAGAATATAGATGGTACTGAAAACCTAATCTACCAATGGTTTGTCCATTAGTAGCAGTGTATAGAGAGAAGAGGGGAAGGCCTAGAACTGAACCCTGATGAACCCTGATAGTAAGGGGACGAGGAGAGGGAGTGACCATTAGATTTAGCTGTTAGCAGATCATTAGAGGCTTAAATAAGAGCAGTTTCTAGTGTGTAAGGAGCGGAAAGTGTCAAGAACAGAGTTATCTGAAAAATAGCATTTTCGATGGGACTCCACCAAGCGTTCCAGAAGTTTAGAGATGAAGGGGATAGTAGAGAGAATTCTATAGTTAGCAGCACATTTTTGGTCAACGGATGTTTTTTTCTTTCATAATGGGTGTATGCTGGTATGTTTGAAGGAGGAGGAAAAGACACCAGATGAGAGAGAGGTTAAATATTTAGTTAGGTGAGTGGTGACAGCCGGGGAAAGAGGCAGAAAGAGATGTGAGGAAATTAGGTCACTGATGCATGTAGTAGGGTGAGAAGATGTAAGGAGCCTGGGAACTTCTGTGACTGGTTTATAACAAAATGAGCTAGATGAAGTGCAACGGGTAGAAAATGCATGATATTAGGAGACTGCAAGAAAGTTTCTTGTCGAATATGGTCATTTTTTTCTTAGAAATAATTGGCTAGATCATCCATATTGAGGTTGGTGGTTGGGGCTTGCACTCCTGGAGTGAGAAGGGAATGAAAAGTATCTAAGAGTCATTTAGGATATTTGGATATTCAGATGATGAGGGTGTTGAAGTAAGCTTGTTTGGAGAGGTTAAGGGCAGAGTTGTATGTGTGCCACCCCTGCAGCGGTCGAACCGCTCAGATCTGGAGGTTGCTGTGGCTCAAGGGTCTCCGGACCCGGGGGCTCATGGTCACTTCAAATGTAAAGGGGCTATTTACAGGGGATAAGAATTTGTGATGCCACCTGTGATTTGCGGTAAGGGGAGTACTGCCGCTGCCGATGGGAGTACCCAGGGGAGATGGAGTGGGGCAGCCAGATGATGTTCCCTCCACAGGTAGGGGAGGCCCCGGGACTCTGGATGATGGAGGTGTAGGGAAGCGTGGTACAGATTGTAAGGAGGGGAGGACAACATACTCACTCAGGCAGTGTTGGTAGTGATGCGACCACAAAGCAGACTCTGACACAGAAGTAAACCAAGTCTCTGGGTGCTGCTGCCACTTCAGGGGAGCTCGTCCGGGAGTCCGCTCCCGTTAGTATTACTAATGGTCTGTACCTTGCTTCCATGCACTGTATTTTAGATGTTCTGAGTGACCCCTATGCTTGAGGCTGTCGGGGTCCCGCTCACCACTGTTGAGTAGGGAAGCTGTGCTCTCGATGGCTGACACTTGGGATTTCATTGGCTTCATAAGCTGAAAGTCCTATCCCCCTCTTTGTTTTGATGCCTTCGATCTCTGAGCTCCTGGGGAAAGTTCATAAAGAGACTATCCTCCACAGGTTAATTATCAGGTTGCTTGAAGCTACTCCCTGAGCTAGGGTCCAGTACCCCGCCATGCTCGGTACCAGTTTGTTACTAGGTACTCCGGGGCCGACCGGTCCCCAAAACTAAGCCTGGCACTTTTCACCAATACCCTGCGACCGGGTCTCCGACTCCTTCGGTTCCAGACCACCGTCCGCGACCTAGCCAAAAGTCGCCAGGGAGCTCCAACTCCAAGCTCCTCACTCTTTGGGAGCTACTACTCAAATTCAGGGAGCTGCTACTCCCAGCTCCTCACTCTTTGGGAGCTATTGCTGAACTCCTATAGCTCTACTCTGCACTTCCTCTCTCTGACTTCCTCCCTCCCACCAGTCTGCCTGACCCCTAGGTGAGTGGCCCTGTTCCAGCTAGACCACCCACTGGTGTGCCTGACAAGGTGTGGTGTGAGGTGTGACTAGGATTTGAATGATGATGGAGCAATACCAAAGGTTAGGATCACAGAACCATGGGGGGTTGAGTCCTGCACCAGAAGAAAAAGAAGTGCAGTACCCTGTGACACCCTGACTAGTTCAGTGGCGTCACATATGTTTTAAGCATAAACTTATCATGGATGAAATGTTCGGCCAGATTTGGTGTTGAAATGTGCTGCAGAAGACCATGGAAAAGAGACTTCTGCACAGACAGCCATGGAAAATCATCGCGGCATTTGTACTTTGTGGAGACAAAAGAAATGTAAACGACTACAATCAGAGAATATGTCACTAGTGATAAGCGAGCGTGCTCGCCACTGCTCGATACTTGATCGGGCATGAGGGTGCTCGGGTGTGCTCATTACTCAATTGAGTATCGCGTGTGAATGAGAGACAGTTTTGTCTTTCTTGCTTTCTTTTTATGTATTTCAGCTTCCCATTTCTGGACTTTATCAGATTCAGTGGACTACTTTGGATCTTCACTGCTTTTTTTTAAAATAAATTGGTAAACCAGGGTTGGAATAGGGGGTATTTTTTTAAATAAAGTATTTGTGGGTGTGATTTTTTCTTTTACTTGGTTAGTAATGAGGGTGTTTGATAGATGCATCTCCATTGATGTTAGTTGACACTACACAGCTGACATCAACTCCAAAAGCCTTTTTCCAATTGAAAATGTACCAGGGCAGTCAGGAAGAGCTGAGGTGAAGCACCACAATTGATGCATTGTCACAGATGACTGACAGTCTTATGGTGTCAGGTTATAGAAGGTCACAGTGTTTAGCAGCACAAACTGCTCCCTGATATATTATTTCTGCTTGATTTTCATCCCTTTCCCTTTAGAAGTCTGCAGGGTTCCTCAGCCTTTCAGCTGTTTTTCATCAGCACTCCCTTGGTGTCTTTATATACTTTCATTTCCTCTTACTCTGTGCTGATAATAGCTCTGATACCCTTAACAAATCTTCAGTGGAAGCAGTAGGCTTGTATACATCTGTGTTGCCCTGGACAAGCCAGGGGACACAGGTAACAACACACACACACCCCCACCCCCAGCAGTTCACAGCAGACATCCCCAAAGTGACCTGCTTTCTGCCTCAGACTGACACACCAGGTGGGCGGAGTGAGGAGATGGGGACGCCCACCCTGGAGTGAGCTGACTGGAGGCAAGAAACAAGCCCAGTCTAGTCCTAGGAGAGGAAGAGTGAAGGTCTGCAGAGAGGCAGACGGAGCCAGGGGCCTAGGTTGGAGCCTAGGGCCTCGTAGAGAAAGTCCGGCAGATGCTAAGTGCCGTCTGCAGGGAGCTGGGGAGACAGCTGGTGGAACCGCAGGTAGCCGGGGCTGGGCAGTGGCCCCCCGGTATGGAGTCGGGGAGCCAGCTGGAAGCCGGAGTGCAGGAGAAGGGTGCACGGAGGTGAAAGAAAGGACTTATACTACCAAACTGGGTCAGGGGAGAAACAACAACCGCAGCCGCCTGAGGGTACCCGTCCATCCAGCTGAGTGTTTTACTAAGAACTGTGTCCACGTCTCAGGCTGAGTGAGTACCACAGTGCCGCAAGGCACAGCGCTGCCCCCGCGTCCCTGCGCCCACCAGGCCCTGCACCTCCCTCACCATCACCGGGCCCCGAGATCACCAACCCCTACCCACGGAGGGGCAACGCAACATCTCGCTGCTACCCACCATCATCCCCGGGCCTATAGAGCAGCGGTGGTGAAATCACCACAACCGTGGGTGGCGTCACGGACAATAAACTATCCCCACACCCAACAACCCCCCTTTCACTCACGGGCGAGGAGCGCCGCTAGAGTCCCTGGGATCCGGCCCACCGCTCGAGCCACCGAGCAGCAGCAGGCCGCAGCAGCCGCGGCAGCCGGACCCGAGCAGCAGTGGGAGAGCGCGGCGTCCCCTCCTCCGCCCGCGACAACTTGGCATCACGAACAGGATCTTACCGCTCTGCCGTTTGGTAGAGGTGCGCCTTGTTACCGCCGGAGGTATCCGGCTGAAAAATTTCAGAAACCGCCATCTTTGGCGCGAAAATTTCCCGCTCGAGCGTCTTCCCCGAGCAGGAAAGGCGCGAAAGTGGAGCCCCGCCCCCTGAAGCAGGAAGTGCTAAAAAGAAGCTAAGGGGGACGGGATGGCGTTCGGCCGCATGTGAACCGTGGCTGTGGAAGCGGGGACGCCAGGACTCTGCCAGCATTTGGTTCCTGGAAGAGGCTGCCGCAGTGATGCACCGACCCGTTAACCCTGTTACCGGTAGCGGCGCCCGCAGCGTCTGTGGGGGAGGACCCAGACCTGGGGTCCCCAGGCCTCACCTTCGTCACCACCCTGCCACCGTCCCCGGCAGTCCGCCCGGCCGCGACGGAGATGACGACGGCTCCGGCAGTCCGCCCGGCCGCAGCGGCAGCGAAGTACCGGTCCCGTTGACCAATCTGGAGCCGTTCCTGGACTGGGGTCAAGGGGTGCTGCCTGGGCTTTAGGGGCAGCACCAAGGCTAGGTTATTTGGGTGGGTGACTGAAGGAACCGTTACCCTGTTATTATTAAAAGTGTTGGACTGTTAAAGCAACGTTAAAGTAATGTGCATCCCGTTTTGGGAGGGTTGAAAATGCTTGTGTTAATGTTTTGATCTTTTGCAGTTTAAAAGAAAAATAAAACCGGTGATGGACGGGCAGCCCGAGGACGGTCTGCATTTTGCTAAGGGGGAATGTGTCGCCCTGGACAAGCCAGGGGACACAGGTAACAACACACACACACCCCCACCCCCAGCAGTTCACAGAAGACATCCCCAAAGTGACCTGCTTTCTGCCTCAGACTGACACACCAGGTGGGCGGAGTGAGGAGATGGGGATGCCCACCCTGGAGTGAGCTGACTGGAGGCAGGAAACAAGCCCAGTCTAGTCCTAGGAGAGGAAGAGTGAAGGTCTGCAGATAGGCAGACGGAGCCAGGGGCCTAGGTTGGAGCCTAGGGCCTCGTAGAGAAAGTCCGGCAGACGCTAAGTGTCATCTGCAGGGAGCCGGGGAGACAGCTGGTGGAACCGCAGGTAGCCGGGGCTGGGCAGTGGCCCCCCGGTACGGAGTCGGGGAGCCAGCTGGAAGCCGGAGTGCAGGAGAAGGGTGCACGGAGGTGAAAGAAAGGACTTTCTCCCCTGACAAACTGGGTCAGGGGAGAAACAACAACCGCAGCCGCCTGAGGGTACCCGTCCATCCAGCCGAGTGTTTTACTAAGAACTGTGTCCACGTCTCAGGCTGAGTGAGTACCACAGTGCCGCAAGGCACAGCGCTGCCCCCGCGTCCCTGCGCCCACCAGGCCCTGCACCTCCCTCACCATCACCGGGCCCCGGGATCACCAACCCCTACCCACGGAGGGGCAACGCAACATCTCGCTGCTACCCACCATCATCCCCGGGCCTATAGAGCAGCGGTGGTGAAATCACCACAACCGTGGGTGGCGTCACGGACAATAAACTATCCCCACACCCAACAACCCCCCTTTCACTCACGGGCGAGGAGTGCCGCTAGAGTCCCTGGGATCCGGCCCACCGCTCGAGCCACCGAGCAGCAGCAGGCCGCAGCAGCCGCGGCAGCCGGACCCGAGCAGCAGTGGGAGAGCGCGGCGTCCCCTCCTCCGCCCGCGACACATCTGTTAGCCAGGCTCAGGTACCTTGCTTGGTGTATAGGTGCGAAACCTATCTAGGGTGATAAGGGAAGCCAGGGCTCAACGGTAGGTTTGGTCAGGGGTCACAATCTCCTCCTTCCCTAGAAACAGGGTTTCCCTTCCCTTCCTTTTTGGCGTTTGCTTGGTACTTCCCCGTACCTAGCATGACATGCATCTATTGTCATACACCACTTCTGGGGCAGCTGCAGAATGGAATATTTAATCTGGGAAGAGCTCAATACCCATGGACCTTCTCAGCCTGATAATATCAGCCCCCAACTGTCAGCTGTACATTTGCTGGTTATTAAAAATAGAGGGGACCCCATGTCATTTTATTTTTTATTTACTTATTTATTGAAACATAAAAAGCTATCCAATATGCTCGACAGGGTGCAATTTTATTATATCTGTAATTATGTGTCTGTCTATATGTATGTATGTCTATATACTTGTATCTGTCTCTATCAATCTATCTATCTATCTATCTATCTATCTATCTATGTAATACTTATCTCTATCTATTATCTATCTCTATAGCATTCATTGTTGTCCAAAAAAGCTAAAAAATGCTGGCGAATAGCACATGGGAAAAGACATCGAAAATGCAGCAGAACATTCATTTTTTGCGTTCTTCCTGTGAAGAGATAAAATGGTGCAGAAATTTCTACATCGAAATACTCAACGTGTGCACATACCCTATTACGGTGACATTGTTCCCAGCAATGGCCTGGGAGTCAGAGAAGCATCCAGGCATCTTCTCCATGCTGTTCCCATTTCATTTAACCACAGTTTCCATCCATTTCAGCGATTTTCCTGCTTCACCAGCCCTCCTGTTATGATCTTCCAAAGAAATTCTCAAGTTTCCGATTGACTTCCATTATAGTCGGTACTCGAGTTAAAGGTAAGGTATTGCAGTTTTTTATTTTTGGATTAAAAATAGTGATTATGAAATCAAGTATTTTTAATACAAAATGAAAATCGCAGCTTATTTAGTTTTTATTTAATTCTAATTTTACTGGAGACACTGGGGTCTGCCATGGATTTGCTGTGTGTGTAACGACAGTTACTCACTCCTTTATGGCAGCCCCTGTGCATAGAGAACAGTGGTTGGGATCCGACCCCATCATTTACGTTACAGTGGGCGTCCGCTGTGACCTGGACGCGCCCCCTGGGCTGTCCAGATCACAGCAGAGGGAGGAGATCAGTGCCATCATTGTGGAGCTCACAGCGTATGCTGTTTGCTCCACTATACCCCTGTCAACCGCCGGGATGTGTGAGTACGGGCTGCCTTCCCTCACCTCCCTCCGTTACCGTCTCCGATGACACCCCCTCCCTCTGCTCTCCCCAGCCCCTGCTCTGCCCCCGCTACTGCTACAGCCGCCCCTCCCCCCACCGTTACTATCTCTAATGACACCCCCTCCCTGCGCTCTACCCAGCCCCCTCTCTGCCCGCCAACGCCGCTGCTGTGTGTGTGTGCCACTGCATGTGAGTACCGCCGCTGCTACTGTCTCCAAAACACCCCCCAGATCAATATACACCCCCCGCTCAGTGTATCTAATCCTATCCTGTGTGATACTGTCTGCTGAGCCATGTATCTAATCCTCTTCTGTGTGATACTGTCTGCTGAGCTGTGTATCTAATCCTATCCTGTGTGATACTGTCTGCTGAGCCGTGTATCTAATCCTATGCTGTGTGATACTGGCTGCTGAGCTGTGTAGCTAATCCTATCCTGTGTGATACTGTCTGCTGAGCCGTGTATCTAATCCTATCCTGTGTGATAATGTCTGCTGAGCTGTGTATCTAATCTTATCCTGTGTTATACTCCTGCTGTCCTTGGTGACACTTTAAGACCCAGTCACACTAAACAACTTACCAGCGATCCCAACAACGATCCAACCTGATAGGGATCGCTGGTAAGTTGCTAGGAGGTTGCTGGTGAGATGTCACACTGCGACGCTCCAGCGATCCCACCAGCAACCTGACCTGGCAGGGATTCCTGGAGCGTGGCTACACGAGTTGCTGGTGAGCTCACCAGCAACCAGTGTCCCAGCCCCCAGCCAGCAGCGCCGCGTGGAAGATGCTGCGCTTGGTAACTAAGGTAAATATCGGGTAACCAACCCGATATTTACCTTGGTTACCAGTGCACGCAGCTACACGTGCAGAGAGCAGGGAGCAGCGCACACCGCTTAGCGCTGGCTCCCTGCTCTCCTAGTTACAGCACACATCGGGTTAATTACCCGATGTGTGCTGCAGCTACATGTGCACAGAGCAGGGAGCAGCGCACACTGCTTAGCGCTGGCTCCCTGCTCTCCTAGTTACAGCACACATTGGGTTAAATACCCGATGTGTGCTGTAGCTACATGTGCAAGAAGCAGGAGCCAGCACTGACAGCGTGAGAGCGGAGGAGGCTGGTAACGAAGGTAAATATCAGGTAACCAAGGACAGGGCTTCTTGGTTACCCGATGTTTACCGTGGTTACCAGTGTCCGCAGAAGCCGGCTCCTGCTGTCTGCACATTTAGTTGTTGCAGCGATCTGTGCTTCACAGCGGGACAGCAACAACTAAAAAATGGCCTAGGACATTCAGCAACAACCAACGACCTCCCAGCAGGGGCCAGGTTGTTGCTGGATGTCACACTAAGCAACATCACTAGCAACATTGCTGCTACGTCACAAAAGTTGTTCGTTAGCAGCGATGTTGCTAGCGATGTTGCTTAGTGTGACGGGGCCTTTAGACATTTCTGGTCACCAACAAAATGGCTCTGCACTGTGTCCCTACATGTCATTCTCTGTTATCTGTTGTAAACACTCAGATAAGGAGGGGGGAGGCGTGCCATCACACACAGGAGAGCAGACTCCGCCCACTTTACTGCAGCTGTAATGTGAGCTTTTTCTACAGTAGGATACCTGTAGGATTTCAGAAGCTGCTCCCTCTTGTGTTTAACAGTGGAAAATATCAAACTTTTTAATTTTTTCTATATTTTGCTCAATTAAAAACAAATAATATTTAAACAAAACATTAAAACATTAATACTTTACATTTTTTCAGTTATTGATTTTTTTTTTTGACGATACCTTCTCTTTAAGCCCATCCGAGCATCTGACACGCTCATATATATATCTATATATATATTATATATATATATAATGTACAAAATATATAGCTGTATAAAAATAAATAATTAAAAAAAATGATGTAGCGCTCGGCGGTATTTTTGATTCTCAGCGCAGATAAAGCAGACGACTACGGGCTGCCACCCCCATCTGTCTCGCTTTACCTAACTGGCGATCAAAATACAGGGAAGCCCATTAATTTTTTTTTAATTATTTAAAAAAATAATTAAAAAACAATGCGTGGACTCCCGCCTTATTTTGATCGCCAGTCAGGTAAAGCCAAGCAGCTGGAGGCTGGGATTCTCGGCAGCCGCAGCTGGCCCTGGAAATGGCGCATTGTTTCTTAGCGCCATTTCCAGGCGCTTTACCCAGCTCGTCCAGCGGCCCTGATGGCGGTGGCTCGCTAGGTAATACAGGGTTAATACAGGTTAATACCAGCTTTGTATTTTCAGATGGTACTTAGCCTAAAATTCATGGTGTCACGCCAAATTAGACATGGCCACCATAAATTTCTAATAAACAGTAAAAAAAACACAACACAGATAAATATTTTTTTTTATTAGAAATAAAACAAAAAAAGAACACTTAGAGACTCCATCTTTAGTATAAAAGCAATCCTTAGTCCGACATAATCCACAGCGACAGCCATGTCAGCTTCATCACTCTGTACAGACACAGTCTATACACAGTGAGAAGCACAGAGAGCCAAGTCAGCTCTACTACATCGCTCTGTACAGAGCAAGAAGCAGGTTGACAGTGAGGGGATGATTGCACTTGTGTCTCGCATTGCATCACCCCGCACGGACTGCTCTCCGGACAGGAGCGCTTCAGCTACATGGAGATACATGCAGCCAACCGCTACTGTGGAGAAATTGTGCGCCGTGATTCGACACTCGCACAGTGACAATGAAAGTTCAGTTACCAGGACCTTCGATGACGTCATAGTCATGTGACCAGTCTGTAAGCCAATCAACATTCACACCAGACGGTCACATGTTATGACATCATTGAAGGTCCTGCAAGTCACTGCTGGTTACTGGCGGCACAGCAATGATCGGTCTCATAAGCAGGAGCGGCTGGGAGGCAGAGTCTGCAGGACGCATCGCGGGACCTATAAGTATAATGACAATATTTTATAATAATGTGTGTTTTTTTTTTTACAGCCCATGACCCGATCTGTAACACGAGCTTCCCAGGAAAGCTCGTGCTTGGGATCATGTACACCAGGGTTCCCCAACTCCAGTCCTCGAGGGCCGCCAACAGTGCATGTTTTCAGGATTTCCTTAGCATTGCTTGGGTGTTGGATTCATCAACTGTGCAGGTGATTAAATTATCACATGTGCAATACTAAGGAAATCCTGAAAACCTGCACTGTTGGCGGCCCTTGAGGACTGGAATTGGGGACCCATGATGTACACGATCACTATGTGATCGGTACGACCCAGGATCTTTACAGATTGGGATCGCCCATCCCTAGACTACTTTTGAATATATTTTCCTAGTGTAGCATATTTCTTTGCATTGTTAAATAACTTGTCTTTATGTCTGTTGATGTACAACAAAAATTCAATAAATAATTAAATAATTTGACGTCTACATGAATTTTTTTGAGGTTATAACTGTGGAAGAGATTACTTTGCTCTCGGCTTGTCACAGGACAGTGATTTTCAAATTGTATGACATAAGGCACTTCCACCATAAAAATCATAGCTGGGGTGCTCTCATAGGTTTCCACACCATGTAGAATAATAATAGAAAAGAGGCACTCCCAGATTAAAGTGAACAACTTGGAAAATGCATTAAACATTCAGTCTTAGCACAGTGGTGGATATCGCTGCTTCATAGATTCCATACAGATGGTGCCAACTCACTAGCGCTTTACAAATACACAGCGGTGGATACCGCTTTCAATAGAGGCTTATCTTGCAGCACATATCTAGTGCTTTATAAATACATAGCGGTGGATGGTGGATACCGCTTTCAATAGAGCCTTTTCTCACAAGCGCATACCTAATAGCGCTTTGCACATGTTCCCTACTCAAGGAATTTCTATGGTTTTAACTCATTTGTTGGTCATTGACAAAGGCCATGTTCTGGGCCGAAATGTCGGATGCACTAAGACTGAATGTTTAATACATTTTCCAAGTTTTTCACTTTAATCTGGGAGGACAGTGATTTTCTGCACCAGTGAGGTGACTATGTTTGATGTCAGCTGCCCTGTGACATCTGGATGGTGCAGTCATCATTTCCAAAGCCATCAGTGACTGCTGGTGCAGACTGCACTAGATCTATACATGAATATACTTCTGGTTGTTATTTTTTTTAATAATCCTTGTCTAAGAAAATACTTTTTATTTGTAAGGTAAGACAATGTTTTCCACTGAAATACACTCGTAACTGCTAAGCCCCACTTTTTGGGGGCCCTAGTCATATCCACAGAGGGTCAGTTAGAATATTGCAGTCTACCATTCAGACAGAATAAAGCTAGATTGCCATCAGATGTGACAAATCTGTCACAGTTGTGCTTGCTGTTTAGATTTCCCACATATTTGGCACATTAGACCCACTTTCCTATTGCTTAATACGTCTTGAGTGGTAGACTTTTGACCAATATATAGGCGCATCTTACAGATAGAGTACATTTTTTTTTCTAAACATTTTTTCAACCTGCAAGGTGTCAACATCAGTTTTTTTGGGTAAACTCGATAAATTTTTTGTCAAGTAACGCCATAATTATGATGCACTAGTGATAGTAAATCTGCTATAGTGATTCTTACAGAGCTGTTTAATCTAGGCAGCCTCAAATCACAAGCTGCTTGTTTATGGCTTAGTTATACTTTAGCACCCCTGAGCCTCTCAGGGTGCTACAAGGTTCTGCATCCCAACCAAGATGCAGGGCCTACCCTCTTAGGGACCCAGAACCCCAGTGCCAGTAACACCAAAAACCCAGGAAATCCCAGTTTTCCCCAACAATCCCCCATACAATGGTACCTAGCTAGGGTGGGACCATGGATGGCCACCTAGAGGTGGAGCCACTCCAGTCCACTAGTTGACCAGGAGGGAGGGGCAGACTGTGGAGAGTAGTCAGTAGTTAGTTCGGAGTTGACTGTGGAAGTGTGAAGAGGGAAGTGAAGTGACTCCCTGACTCGGGTTGACGGTGACCTGGTACCCAGGAGAGGTAGTTGCCGGTGGAGTACGGTGGAGTACTCCCGGAACAACGTACCGACAGGGTACAGGACCCTAGGACGGGAAAGAGCTTCAAGCCGATCTGTTAAGACCTGCACAGCAAAGGGAACCATCAAGGACTTTGCTGACCTTAAAGAATCCCAAGACTAAGTAGAAAAGAGAGAGCTGGGGACAGGACCAGAGACTCCATCCCCACAGGGATCACGCTACCGTCAGGCGGACAGAGGTGGACAAACCACAAATCGGGGACCCCCAGTGTTCTATACCATGGGGACCCACTTACCAGAGACAGGTGCAGGGGAAGAAGGTACCAGAGAACCAGACTGGCACTGGGATGAAGGGGACCTGGAGGCGAAACCAGACAGCCTTGGGCAACCAGTTAACACTCGAAGAGTGAGTAAACCAGTTGCACTGAATACCTGTATGGACTCCTTCTTCAGACATCCACCGCACCATACACCTGCTGGGGTAATACCCTACTTTAGGAGGGCACAAGTCGTCAGAGCTGCACATTCCATCAGCCCGAGCAAACCCTGCAGCGGCGGCTCCCTATACTTAGCCGCAACACCGCAACTGGCGTCACAAATAACTTTATTCACCAATCCAATGTAAATATCCCCATTACAAAAAGGGCCCAGGGCCTGGAACTGGGTAACGGCCACCATCGTAACATTCCCAGTAACAGTAGAGACACTGCCCGGAACCGAGTACCTCATATCCTTGGGTGCAACAACCCTAAGATTTGCAATGCAGGACATTCACTATCATTAGCTTCCCACATTCATCCAGTACGATGTGATACATATGTTATGTTATTCCACACTTCCACATATTGTTTAAGTAAACCATTTCTCTAAAGCTGGCTCAATGTAAAAAGCACTTAAAGTGAACCTGTCAGTTCTGGGTACATATTGTTAATCCCTGCCAAACTGTCCAAGACTATAGAAGCATACAAAAAGAGATCTTAAGAAAAAGTACTTCTAAAGACCCTTTACAATATTTTAATGAGGGCAGGGACTAGTTGTAAGGGCGTTAGTTCCTGCGCTCATTTCACCCTCTTAGCATGCCCACAGGGGCGTGCTAACATGCTGTTCAATGCATATTGCCTTGCGTCATCGGTGGTGATGCACGTACCTGTGTCCGTTGTCACGACCTTCAGATGCTGGTCTTAGGGTCAGTGCTCATTATCAGAAGTCACCACACGTCCAGTAATGCGCACTATGAAGTTGGGTGTACACGCCGTGGCTTCAGAGATGTCTAGTGGGCATGACCAAAAGTGTCCAGACATCTGATCATGCGCACTGACCCTAAACCTGGCATCTGAGTCACCACCGATGACGCTGGGCAATGGGCATTGAATAGCATTGTTGGGGGAGACCTTCAGTGGGTCTCTCTCAGGCTCTCTAGGGAGAATTCCAAATCAGAACTGCGCAGATGAAACAGGAGAAATGACCAGACAGAGACATGTCTCTATCCGGGAGAAGCTTAATGCTCTTCTGACCCTTGTATTCAAAACATAGCTTTTATATATATATATATATCTATATATATAGATATATATATATATATATATATAGATATATATATGTATATACAGCTCACTCAATACATCCACGTTATCTATTAACCAAACAGCTAGCCAGGCATAGTTCATTCCTTGTTGAACAGTCTTAGCAACATTTGTTAGCAAAACATTCAAGTGTGTTTAGACATAGATGAGAGTCTATGAATGGAACAATGTCAGTTACTTATTCTCTTCTATTCATGAATGTCAGTTACTTATTTGAAACTACAGATAAGCATTCTTCAATGAATAGAAGAATGCTAGTTACCTATCTGAAACCACAGATAAGTATCTCTTCCATTCATGAATGCTAGTTACTTATTCATGAACTAAACTTATTCTACTTAGCCCTAAGCATAATTTGATTTGGTTATACAATCTGTTAATATTTCAATTACATATATATGGAGAAGCAATACATAAAGCATTCAAAGGACAGATTATCTTATTATTATATTGGACAAACGATTCATAGCCTAGGCCTCCACAGCATGTTAGCACACCGTTGTGGGCATGGTGACATGCTAAGAGGCAGAATGAGCGCAGGAATTAATGCCCTTGTGACTAGTCCCAGCACTCATTAGCATGTCATAAAGAATCTTTAGAAATACCTTCTCTTTATGTAAGCTACTAGATACAGGGACGGTTAGGCAGGGATTAGAAATCTGATTGCGTTTCTGGGTGCATATTGCACCTGACAGGTTTCCATTAAAATGAGTGAAACTTTAGTAAAAACTTTAGATTTTTAGCATGATTATTATTCTTAATACTAATGTATGAGCCCAGATTACAATTATTGTATGTCATCGATGTAACTTCTGAAACTACTTGGTTTCCAGTGAATCTCTGTGGAGCTGTGGTCAGAAACTGATTAACATAAGAACACAGTAGGTTGAGGGAATTTGTGGAATAGTTTTCCAGAATGAAAAACTTCCATAGTCCATTCATTTGAAAAACCTTTTATAGAAACATTTAGATGTTCTGCAGCTTCCATAATAAATCATTATTTGCCCCTGTGCTTTCTGAGGAGTAGATGGTAGGTTGCCAGACATTTCACATGGTGTGTTCTGAAAGAAGATGCTGATTAACTAGGATTTCTACAGGCTTGAGACCCTTACTGTTAATACGTTTTTTTTCATCAGGGTCTTTGATGTAACCTTTGTGTCAGTCAATATCTGCAGTAGATACTGGGAGGTGGTTAAATCAGCTTTTCTTGGATCCTCTTCTTCTTGCTTTTTATTGAAATAGAGAAAGGGCAAGTGGTGGTCTTAGTTTGAAGTTCACATACCCCAGGCAAAGACGTTACCTTCCTGAAGCAGTGCAGCACAGTCACCTTAGAGGATAGACTCCAGCACCTGGCACACTCATTTTCTTTGTGTAACTCATTTATTACTCAGATTTGCTGCAGAAAGGACATGGAATGAACTTCATGGACTTCATGGAAGAAGCATCTAAGAACTTTCAGGTAGCAGCCACACAGAAGCCAGTCAATAATTAAAATGGTAAGGCTGCTTTCACACCTCCGGTTTAGCAGAGCCGGCCAATCCGGCTCTAAAACCTATGCAACGGATGCGGCGACAAAACTGAATCCTTTGCATACGTTTTTTACATGCGGCCCGTCCGGTTTTTGCCGCTTGCGGCAGGCTAGTGAGCATGCGCAGTGGAAAAAAATGCATGTGGCGGCTGGATGCGGTGTTTGCCGCAGGACGCTGCATGCGGTGTCCATAGGCAAACATTGCAAATCATGCCGCATCGGTCGGATGCGGCACAATGTGTTTTTTTTTTTTTGCCGGACAAAAAACGTGCCAAGCAACGTTCCATCCGGCCGCCGCATCAGCTAAATCTGCCGCATGCGGCAAAAACCGGAAAGAACGCAAGCCCATGCGGCACAATACGGCACTAATGTAAGTCTATGCAAAAAAAACACAACCGGCGGCAAAAAAAAAACGGTTGCCTTTTTTCTGCAAAGCGCCGGATTGTGCCACACAGGAAAAACCGGATGTGTGAAAGCAGCCTAAGGGGACTATTGCCTCTGCTCATGCCCCAGCACAGTTTCACTCGCTGCACATCCCCAGCCCACCTACCCTAGCACTACCTCTCCTAGCCACAACCAAGGAGACCTCCACCTTCACTTTTATTCTCTGGCTACAGAGCAATTCAATTTCTAAGTATCTTTGATCATGCTTTAGCATCTTGCCAAGGCTTCTAGAACCTAAATGTGTCTCTGCTGGAATGAGAGGAGGTACTGGGATATCATAGAGAAGCCTTTATTAAAAAGGGAATGAACATTTAGTTTCACCAACTTACAGTCATATGAAAAAGTTTGGGCACCCCTATTAATGTTAACCTTTTTTCTTTATAACAATTTGGGTTTTTGCAACACCTATTTCAGTTTCATATATCTAATAACTGATGGACTCAGTAATATTTCTGGATTGAAATGAGGTTTATTGTACTAACAGAAAATTTACAATCTGCAATTAAACAAAATTTGACTGGTGTAAAAGTATGGGCACCTCAACATAAAAGTGATATTAATATTTTGTAGATCCTCCTTTTTCAAAAATAACAGCCTCTAGTTGCTTCCTGTAGCTTTTAATGAGTTCCTGGATCCTGGATGAAGGTATATTTGACCATTCCTGTTTACAAAACGATTTCAGTTCAGTTAAGTTTGATTGTCGCCGAGCATGGACAGCACGCTTCAAATCATCCCACAGATATTCAATGATATTCAGTTCTGGGGACTGGGATGGCCATTCCAGAACATTGTAATTGTTCCTCTGCATGAATGCCTGAGTAGATTTGGAGCGGTGTTTTGGATAATTGTCTTGCTGAAATATCCGTCCCCTGCGTAACTTCAACTTCGTCACTGATTCTTGCACATTATTAAAATTTTTTTTTTCCTTGGTTTCTCTTCGTCTTATGGCCAGTGTGAACATGAGCTCACAAGCTCCATGTGTATCATCTCATACTCCAGCTCACTTTTTTGTTTTTATGTAGTTTTTTTGTATTCAGTACAAATAGGGTGTGGCCCCCTTCTCAGTGAGCTGGGCATTTCATTCTGTGCATCCCCTGACTGTGTGTCCTGTTGGGACCCAGTCACTCTCAGCCCTTTGCCATATTGAGGCCTATTTTAGACCCATGGTAAGGTTTTAATATTAGAGAGTGTAGGTACTATCCCAACTGGGTACACCTTGGCGTTGGTGGGATAGCTTTATGCTTTTTTTGATCAAAAAACAGTGTTTACTAAGTACCCTATGTTTATATGCACTATGCTTTTATTTAGTTACAGCAGGGTATATTTTCACCATTTTTTTTCCCTTGGTTTCTCTTCGTCTTATGGCCAGTGTGAACATGAGCTCACAAGCTCCATGTGTATCATCTCATACTCCAGCTCACTTTTTTGTTTTTATGTAGTTTTTTTGTATTCAGTACAAATAGGGTGTGGCCCCCTTCTCAGTGAGCTGGGCATTTCATTCTGTGCATCCCCTGACTGTGTGTCCTGTTGGGACCCGGTCACTCTCAGCCCTTTGCCATATTGAGGCCTATTTTAGACCCATGGTAAGGTTTTAATATTAGAGAGTGTAGGTACTATCCCAACTGGGTACACCTTGGCGTTGGTGGGATAGCTTTATGCTTTTTTTGATCAAAAAACAGTGTTTACTAAGTACCCTATGTTTATATGCACTATGCTTTTATTTAGTTACAGCAGGGTATGTTTTCACCATTTTTTTTCCCTTGGTTTCTCTTCGTCTTATGGCCAGTGTGAACATGAGCTCACAAGCTCCATGTGTATCATCTCATACTCCAGCTCACTTTTTTGTTTTTATGTAGTTTTTTTGTATTCAGTACAAATAGGGTGTGGCCCCCTTCTCAGTGAGCTGGGCATTTCATTCTGTGCATCCCCTGACTGTGTGTCCTGTTGGGACCCGGTCACTCTCAGCCCTTTGCCATATTGAGGCCTATTTTAGACCCATGGTAAGGTTTTAATATTAGAGAGTGTAGGTACTATCCCAACTGGGTACACCTTGGCGTTGGTGGGATAGCTTTATGCTTTTTTTGATCAAAAAACAGTGTTTACTAAGTACCCTATGTTTATATGCACTATGCTTTTATTTAGTTACAGCAGGGTATGTTTTCACCATTTTTTTTCCCTTGGTTTCTCTTCGTCTTATGGCCAGTGTGAACATGAGCTCACAAGCTCCATGTGTATCATCTCATACTCCAGCTCACTTTTTTGTTTTTATGTAGTTTTTTTGTATTCAGTACAAATAGGGTGTGGCCCCCTTCTCAGTGAGCTGGGCATTTCATTCTGTGCATCCCCTGACTGTGTGTCCTGTTGGGACCCGGTCACTCTCAGCCCTTAGCCATATTGAGGCCTATTTAGACCCATGGTAAGGTTTTAATATTAGAGAGTGTAGGTACTATCCCAACTGGGTACACCTTGGCGTTGGTGGGATAGCTTTATGCTTTTTTTGATCAAAAAACAATGTTTACTAAGTACCCTATGTTTATATGCACTATGCTTTTATTTAGTTACAGCAGGGTATGTTTTCACCATTTTTTTTATCCATGGTTTCTCTTCGTCTTATGGCCAGTGTGAACATGAGCTCACAAGCTCCATGTGTATCATCTCATACTCCAGCTCACTTTTTTGAGTTGAATCCATGCGACCCTCAACTTTAACAAGATTCCCGGTGGCGGCATTGGCCACACAGCCCCAAAGCATGATGGAACCTCCACCAAATTTTACTGTAGGTAGCAAGTGCTTTTCTTGGAATCCCGTGTTTTTTTTGCCTCCATGCATAATGCCTTTTTGTATGACCAAACAACTCAATCTTTGTTTCATCAGTCCACAGGGTCTTCTTCCAAAATGTAACTGGCTTGTCCAAATGTGCTTTTGCATACCTCAGGCGACTCTGTTTTTGGGGCGATGCAGAAACGGATTTTTTCGCATCACTCTCCCATACAGCTTTTCCTTGTGCAAAGTGCGCTGTATTGTTGACCGATGCACATTGATACCATCTGTAGCAAGATGATGCTGCAGGTCTTTGGAGGTGGTCTGTGGATTGTCCTTGACTGTTCTCACAATTCCTCTTCTCTGCCTTTCTGATATTTTTCTTGGCCTGCCACTTCTGGGCTTAACAAGAACTGTACCTGTGTTCTTCCATTTCCTTACTATGTTCCTCACAGTGGAAACTGACAGTTTAAATCTTGGAGACAATTTTTTGTATCCTTCCCCTGAACAACTATGTTGAATAATGTTTGTTTTCAGATCATTTGAGAGTTGTTTTGAGGAGCCCATGATGCCACTCTTCATAGGAAATTCAAATAGGAGATCAACTTGCAAGTGGCCACCTTAAAAACCTTTTCTCATGATTGGATACACCTACCTATGAAGTTCAAAGCTCAATGAGGTTACAAAACCAATTTAGTGCTTTAGTAAGTCAGTAAAAAGTAGTTAGGAGTGTTCAAATCAAGAAATTGATAAGGGTGCCCATACTTTTGCACCGGTAAAATTTTGTTTAAATGCGGATTGCACATTTTCTGTTAGTACAATAAACCTCATTTCAATCCAGAAATATTACTGAGTCCATCAGTTATTAGATATATGAAACTGAAATAGCTGTACAAAAACCCAAAGTGTTATAAAGAAAAAAGGTTAACATTAAGAGGGCTGCCCAAACTTTACATATGACTGTAATAACTGGTGAGAGCATGTTAAAGTTGAGTTTCACTATTTCTTTTACATGTTTTCCCATGTGTGAGAAGAAAATTCAGAGAATTGCTGCATCAGCTGTGTTCCCTGCATCATCCTTAAAGGGAGTCTGTCAGCAAGTTTTTTTTAATGTAATTTGAGGATAGCATGAAGAAGGGGCTGAGACAATGATTTCATGGATGTTTAATTTATTAACCTGAGTGCTGTTGTTCCAATACAGTAAGGGGCACTTTGCACACTACGACATCGCAGGTGCGATGTCGGTGGGGTCAAATCGAAAGTGACGCACATCCGGCGTCGCTCTCGACATCGTAGTGTGCAAAGCATTTTTGATACGATTAACAAGCGCAAAAGCGTCGTAATCGTATCATCGGTGTAGTGTAGCGTCGGTCATTTCCATGAATTGGGAAGGACCGATGTTACGATGTTGTTCCTCGTTCCTGCGGCAGCACACATCGCTGTGTGTGAAGCCGCAGGAGCGAGGAACATCTCCTACCTGCGTCTCGGCCGGCTATGCGGAAGGGAGGAGGAGGGCGGGATGTTTACATCCCGCTCATCTCTGCCCCTCCGCTTCTCTTGGCCGCCTGCCGTGTGACGTCGCTATGATGCAGCACGACCCGCCCCCTTAATAAGGAGGCGGTTTGCCGGCCAGAGCGACGTCGCAAGGCAGGTGAGTGCATGTGAAGCTGCCGTAGCGATAATGTTTGCTACGGCAGCTATCACCATGATATCTCAGCTGCGACGGGAGCGGGGACTATTGCGCTCGACATCGCAGCATCGGCTTGCGATGTCGTAGTGTACAAAGTGCCCCTAAGTGTTTTATCAGCAGAACATTATCATTGTAGTACATGTGAATCCTGGTCAGACTATGCCCATAACACTGATTAGCAGCCTACTGTCAATAGACAACATACACAGTAAACTGTGATGTAGGTGAGGTTAGGTTTTCTGAGCTTTGCTACATTCTACATCTAAGAACTCTGATGTTATCACAACTGCTGCACCCTTCACTAAAATCAGGGTCACATTGCCTACATTATGCTGCTCTCAGATGAAGTAGCAAAACCCTGATGACAGATTTCCTTTAACTTTTGTGCCTGTGACATCAGAGAAGGCTTGAAAGAGAACAAGAGCTATCTATAAACTCACTTTGAGGACCAATCAAAGAAAATAATCTTTTCTAAACATGGATAATCTGAAGAAAGGTGAGTAATGCAACTCGTTATTTGTCAGGAAACGTTATGCTAGTCAGACACCTCTGACTGAAAATCAAGAGAAAACTTTAAGCAGTGAAAGGCTATGTTCACACGTGGCATCTTTTGCCAGTACATCTTGAGTGCATCTTGGGTGCATCAAAAATACACCAAAAATGCACCGCTGCAAAAATGCAATAAAAAAGCACTGCGATTTTACTGTGTTTTTACCATGTTTTTCCCAATGCGTTTTTAAGTCAAATCTATTGACCGGAAGGGCTCCATAATGCTGCAAAAACGCAAAAAGAATTGACATGCTGCATCTTCGGTCCATCTTTAAAAACGCAGTCAAGATGCAGCCAACAAAATATGCCAAGTGTGGACAGCAAAATAGAAATCCCATAGACTTTGCTGGGAGAAGGAAATGCATCTTTGTGATGTCAAAAACGCACCAAAGATGCATCAAAAGAATGAAGGAGACAGTAATGGGGTAATCACAGATTGTACAGCAGGTTCTACTCCTAACAAACAACCATTCTGTAAGATACCTATAAGTAACTGTTTAATTTTACCATCATCTAAAGGGTGCTTTACACGCTGCGAAATCGCTAGTGATTGCTAGCGATGTCGAGCGTGATAGCACCCGCCCCCCCGTCGCTCGTGTGACATTTGGTGATCGCTGCCGTAGCGAACATTATCACTACGGCAGCGTCACGCGCACATACCTGTGCAGCGACGTCGCTGTGACCACCGAACAATCCCTCCCTCAAGAGGGAGGTGCGTTCGGCGTCACAGCGACGTCACCGCGACGTCACAGAGCGGCCACCCAATAGAAGTGGAGGGGCGGAGATGAGCGGGATGTAACATCCCGCCCACCTCCTTCCTTCCGCATTGCCGGTGGACGCAGGTAAGGAGATGTTCGTCGTTCCTGCGGTGTCACACATAGTGTTGTGTGATGCAGCAGGAACAACGAACAACATCGTACCTGTGGTAGCAGCGATATTAAGGAAAGGAGCAACGTGTCAACGATTCCCGTTTTTGAACGATTTTGCGATCATTGATCGTCGCTCCTTGGTGTAACACGCTGCGATGTCGCTACCGGTGCCGTATCTGCGTCACTAATGATGTGACCCCGACGATATATCGGTAGCGATGTCGCAGCGTGTAAAGCACCCTTTAGATTCTGCAGGAGTGCAGGTACAGCAGCAATTGGTTTCCCTTTAATCATAGGTAAAACTGTTCTATGCCAGTAAATCTTTTAGGCCTGGCATGATCCAAGGCAGTAGTGGTGTTTCAACAAAGTTTTATATAGCGCTGCAGAATATCATTTATTCAAACCTGTTAGAACTGTACATGGATGATGTTAGTGTAGGGCAGAATACCTCTATTACTAAGGGAAGACATGATCACAATTTATATAAGCTGAACAGGGAGAGATATAACTTGAAAACTAGGTATACCACATAATTCCTTACTTTCCAATTGGCTAAAAGTCGTCATCCCCCCATACCAGACCAGGATTGCCCTTACGGGATGTGTAACATGTCTTTTTGGCTCCTTGCAGACTCCTTGTGCAACCACAACTTCTATTCTCTGTCTTTATTACATACCGTACTACTAATTTCCACTTTGTTAAGCATATGATGCAAAACAGTCATCTTTAACAAAGGGGAATGCAAATTTTTAGACATTCCACCTGTGCCCCATTATTTCATTATAATTTTTATATTCATAGTTTTTTTTAATGTAGCATTTTGCATGATACAATTGTGGAGGTACTGTTATATCAACTATGTAAAATATTTGACTGGTTCCTATCTACTCTGCCAGCTGCCATCATCAACAGATACAATGAATATAGAGGATTTAAAACAAGCAAACAATGAAAAGCAGCTGTACAATTATCAAGACATTTACACAAATAACACCACAATCTGCTTCTTTGTTAAAGCCAAATGTTCCAATTGTATCTAATTTAGTTATCCAGCAGAGCTCTCACCTCAAGGCTTTCTTCAGATGATCACCTCCATTCACACTGAATTTAGTCTCAATACATGATAGACCCATAAAAACTAAGATCACACCAGCCATTCTGTTCTTTTATATCGCTTTATATAACAAAGACCGATTTCCAGTAAACATGACAAGCATTTTACCAAGCAATAACGTGAAGAACTTCAATTTCTCCCAACACACATTCAGTACATTTATTGCAACATACCAGATGAAGCTAACAAAGACAAATCCCCTAAAATTACAAATATAATATTGTTCATTTAAAATTCCCATAGCGAAAATAAAAATAATAATTGAAAAGGGAAAAACAAAAAATGCTGTAAGTAACAATGAATGCAGGGAGTACACAAATATGTATATTTGTCAATAGTTTTGGTCAGATGACGATGAGCGGGAGCATTTTTGCGTTGCTTATCTTGAGGTTGCCAACCTCCATGGTTAGGTACTGTCTTTACCTAGGAGCATAAAGAGACAGAGGAGGAATATTCTTTATATTTGCATCTTTCCTGCACTTGGGCAAAAAAAGACTCACATTTGAGAGTCCTTGGTGGCTGTCTAAAGTGCCAGGGAGGGGCAATCGTGGGCAAGAGTTATGGCGGTCTTCAACCCACCCCGGAACAGTACAGACATGGGGGGCAGTGTGTCTGTACTGTGTTGCGCTTCCATTTCTTCAGCATCTGCTGACTGCCGCATTTCCATTTATTCAGCTGGCTTCTCGAGCTCCCATACACTTCCATGGGCCTTATGCCCCGTGCTCTTAGTAAGCAGACGACTACCAGGTAACACTTGAATGATTTTACTAAACAGATGCTTTACATTTACTTTACATTTTCTCAGGACAGAGACATCATCATCATCATCATCATCATTTCTCATACACATCGACTTCTGTAACTGACTCTGATCTACAGGGACGGCCGTAATAGCGCGACTTATCCTCCCACTTCGGACCCACTCACCCAGCATAGTGGTGGATCATTAAGCTCGGCTCACAAACTGATGGACACACTCGCCCTTCTGCTGCAACTGCTTTCCCACAGGTACCGGCAGATAATGCCTAAGGTAGGGGCGTCCAAACTCCTTTTATGTCTTCATGACACACTGGACTTTACACTCCAATGCAGATGAGCCCCTTGAAATATCTTTGCTGCTTCCTTCTTCTTTTCCTTTCTGTCCTGTCTCTGTTCTGCTTCAACCACCTTCACCCTGTTCACTCCACTCTGCTCTTCTGATCCTCCTAGACTTCTCTCTCTTGATCTGCACTCTATACCAGCCTTTCCCTATCTGCCTGAACAAGGACGTTCCTTCCCCTATATCTTTTCCTGTGCTGGTGAGCCACCCTCTCACTTAACATTCGCTGCCCTGTAATCTTACAGTCCATTTCTTCTCTGCGGCCGTATTACACAGGGGGAGGAATATACATTAATGCAACAGAGTTTACAAAAATACAACACATTACGACAAGGCAGTTACACAAATACACTGCAGTTCCATCAATCACCAACAGGGAAGTGGTAGGGCACTGGTCACCCTATTACAGCTGATATCTCTTATTGGCTAACTGAAAAGATAAAAACAAATAGCTAAAAAATTAGCAAATACCTTCAATTATAAATGTAGTATAGTTCTCCTGATATAGCCATGTCTCTTACCTAATGTGCATAGCATTGTAGCTTAGTTATCCATCTAAGCTTTTTCTCCTACATCAACTCTCCCTTAACTGCACTGTGTCGAGCATCGCACCCCCGAGTCTCACTTACGATTCAATGATGCGATGTGGCCAGCCAATCAAAGTTATGCCAGTAGCCAACATGACTATGGCATTATTGTGACTGGCTGACAATCCTCGCATTTTTAGTGGCTGAAAAATAGTCACGAAACATGCAGTGTGGGAACTCGAGCATGACACTTGAACACGATTCAGCTGCACCACAACTAATATGGTGTACTTAATTATATGTACCTATGTCCAACTGGGGATCTGTATGTAGGGGAAGCAGCACTAGTGGACACAGACAGAAAAGAGCCCCTATGTAACAATAATATATCGGCCCTTTGCAGCCCAAGAGCTCAAAAAAAAGCACAATTCCTCCACCTGCTTTGGAGATGGTAATGGGCCCCCCCAATCTCACAGGCCTCTGTGTGGCTGCACAGGCTGTACCAATGATATGTCCGCCACTGAAAGGCAGGACAAAAAAAACTTAGAACAAGGATTAATTCTCATCACCACACATAAAAGAAAAATGAATTACTTGTGGCTAAACATATTTGTGGCACTGATCACAGCATTATGTTTATGAAATTGTTAGTATTGAAAGGAAATTTTAAATCTCCGAAAGAAAGAAGTAAGGTCAGGCTGGTCCATCAGAGCACTGGATGATCCTCCAATGGGCCCAGCACTTACACCTGCTGGCTGGGCCACCATCAGAGCCTTACTGCCCTTACTGATGGAGCCCGGTAAAGAGGGGGGCCCAGTCTGGGCTAGGGTACTTACTTTGCTTTATTAAGCCCTGGGCCCACCTCCACAGTCACACTACCACATGGCTAATTTGAATATGATGTGCTTCACATGCAAATTAGCCATGTGTTGGTGCCAGGGTCAGTGGACCAAAGCAGGGTGTGAGAATGTCAACCCGCAGCCTAGCGTGCAGCAGTATGATGAGGTAATCAAGCTGCAACCACATCAGACTGCTGCAGGCAATGCAGAGCCACGGAGGTGATGAAGATGTGGCGGGGAAGATAAGTGCTCGATGAGCTGAAGAGAGGGCTGGGAGTTCCAGTGGCATACTGACAATGGCGGCAGACCACGTGGCCACTTTGGGGCCTGTTAGTCAGGAGGGCCCATTGTCAGCACTGGCACCAGGCCCTCTCATGGGTGCCTGACCCATCATCGCACCTTAAATTGTATTGGAATCACAGGTGCTGATACAATTGAAAGCCATGATGAGAGAGGGAGTGGAGCGCTACCCCTCTCATCATTTTCTGCATCTGTGATGCTTTGACAGCTCAACATTGCAAAGCACAATGACGTGACCACTGCGTGCTGCTGTGCTGCGATGTGCAGAGCACAGGATGCAGCTGTGGAAAGAGGAGCAGCAAGGGAACTGAGGAGAGATGAGTATGTATATATTTAATCAATGTGTAAATGGTGGGGGTGCATAATGCTATATAAGGCTGCAGACTATATGGGGGGTGCATAATGCTCTGTGGGGCTGCATAATTCTATATGGGGCTGCATAATACTGTATTTGGGTGCATAATACTTTATTGGGGCTGTATAATAATAGGTGGGGCTGAATAATAGTGTAGAGGACTGCATAATACTATATGGGGCTGCAGACTTCTATAAGTGGGTGCATAATACTATATGGGTCTACATAATACTATATGTTGGGCTACATAATGCTATATGGGGCTGCATAATACTATATGGGGCTACATACTACTATATGGGGGTGCATACTACTATATGGGGGTGCATAATACTATATGTGGGGCTGCATAATGCTATGTGGGGTGTATAGTGCTATATGGGGCTGCATAATACTATATGTGGGGCCGCATAATGCTATATGGGGGTGCATAATATTTTATGGTGCTGCATAATATTATATGAGGGTTCATAATGCTATTTGGGGGTGCATAATACTCTATCGAGGAATATGAGGAGTGTATTTTAATATTTGGAGCAATATGGGGTGCATTATATGATATAAAGGACTATGCATGGTGCATTTAATATATGGAGGACGATGGGGAATGCATCATAATATATGGAGGGCTATGAGGGAGCCCTTACATATTTGAAGGCTATTATACTATATGCAGGCAATTATACAGTCTGAATGTTTATGTGGGGTCTATCATACTATGTTGAGTGCTGTGTGGAGAGCATTATACATTTTGTAGGGATAATAAGAGCCATGATACTATATCTAGGCTCATTATACTGCATGGAGGGCTGTGTGGGAGTCACAAATGGGGATCTTACTATGTCGGAGTCACCATTTACTGGAGGGGTACAGTATGGTCATCATACTATGCATGTGGAGGGTACTGTGGAGGAATTCACTATGGAGTATCATACAGTGTTTGTGGGGCACTTGTGTTGCCATCATACTTTATGGCCGCAATGAAAGGGCAATCTAGGGGCTTCAATAGGGAGAAAATTACTTTGTTAGGGCTGCAAAGTTGTGAAATATGCTCTTCTGTGACCCAGTCAAATTTGTATTTTTTTGGGGGAGAGGGAGGAGGAAAGGAATTGGAAATTTTGCTTTGCCATGAATTCTATGTATTCCCCTGGGAGTATAAGAGTAAGATCAGGGACCTTAGATGAGAACCCCCACACCAGCGGTAAAAGAAAAAAAAACCCTGAAGAGGTACTTTAGGAAGTGAATTACTTTGTATTATACCCTAATATTAGCACATTTTACCACACAATTGGTGGTGTATATTTATTTCTATGTAGTTACATAGTGGGCCCCAAGAATGATTTTTTATGGTGGGCCCAGGGTACTCAAGTCCGACACTGGAAAGAAGAGTCTGGGAGTACAAACATATGACAACCTGTGACACAGAGCAGGAATGAGTGTGTCCTATGGATTTATGTCTTTCTATATCAGTTAAGGAATTAAACAAAACAGATGCACCAGGTGCATTTTTACAATGATAATTTAGCCATTAAATCTTAAAATTAAAGTGTAAAGGCCGCTTTACACGCAACGACATCACTAACGAGATGTTGTTGGGGTCACGGAATTCGTGACGCACATCCGGCCTCGTTAGCGACGTCGTTGCGTGTGAAACGTATGAAATTGTTGATCATTGACACGCTGTCCATTTCCCAAATATCATTGCTGTTGCAGGACGCAGGTTGTTCTTTGTTCCTGCGGCAGCACACATCGCTACGTGTAACACCGCAGGAACGAGGAACATCACCGTACCTGCGGCTGCCCGCAATGAGGAAGGAAGGAGGTGGGCGGGATGTTCATCCCGCTTATCTCTGCTTCTATTGGGCAGCCGCTTAGTGACATCGCTGTGACGCCGCACGAACCGCCCCCTTAGAAAGGAGGCGGATCGCCGGCCACTGCGTCGTCGCAGGGAAGGTAAGTCCATGTGACGGGTGTAAGCGATGTTGTGCGCCACGGGCAGCGATTTGCCCGTGACGCACAACCGACGGGGGCGGGTACGCTCGTTAGTGATATCGATAGCGATATCGCAGCATATAAAGTGCCCTTAACTCTTAGCAGCTTTACATAGGACATATTTAACACCTTCATGACTGATGACATACATGTATGTCATCGGCCGTGTCCCTGCCTTTGATGCAGGCTCACACGCTGAGCCCACATTTTTCCATTTGACAACTAATTTAATCACCCATCAAGTGCCTCTAACAGCAACGAGGGATTCAAAAAATACTACAGTCACAGGTACATGGCAAAAATGTTCCCACCCATAATAGTAATAGACTGCAGGGCTACCACGTGTGTGTAGCATATGTAGTACCCTGCTTCCTCACTGGGTCTTATCTGATACATTCATACTGCTGTGACCTATTTTTCCAATAGTATATTTACTACTCTGTTATCATAGTTATATAGGTTGAAAAAAAGACCTAGGTCCATCTACTTCAACCTTCCTCCATCAATTATACATTTTGTCATTAAATCATTTATAGCTAACAATGTTGTGTGTACTGAGGAATTCATCCAGCTCATTTTTAACCCCTTCACCTCCGACAATTTTCAGTTTTCTATTTTTTTTTGCTCCCCTTCTTCCGAGACCTGTAACTTTTTTATTTTTCTATCAATCTTGCCATACGAGGGCTCGTTTTTTTGCGGGACGAGCTGTAATTTTAAATGAAACCATAAGTTTTACCATATAGTGTAGTGGAAAACAGCAAAAAAATTTCAAGTGCGTAAAAACCGCAAAAAAAGAGTGATTGCACACATTTTTTGGGGATATTTTATTCACCATGTTCACTATATGATAAAATTGATGTGTTGATGTGATGTCTCAGGTCGGTACGAGTTTGTAGACACTAAACATGTATACTTTAATCTAAGGGGTTAAAAAAATTCACAAGTCTGTCCAAAAAAAGTGGTGCACTTTTTGCGCTATTTTCCATAACTCGTAGCGTTCTCATATATTGGTATCTGTGGCTCAGTCACAGCTTATCTTTTGCATCTCAATCTGATGTTTTTAACGGTTTAATTTTTGTGCAGATGCTATGTTTTGATCGCCTGTTATTGCATTTTGTGCAAAGTTTGTGGTGACCAAAAAAAGTAATTTTGGCATTTACCAATCAGATTAATTGATTTTATATTTTGATAGATCAGGTGTTTCTGAACGCGGCAATACCAAATATGTGTATATTTTATATTTTTTTATAAAAAAAATTGAACTTTTTTTTTTCTTAATTTAACTCTTCCCCTTAGGGGACTATAACGATCAGCAGTCTGATCACTCTTCTATTTCTCCAGATCACAGCTGAGATTTGGAGAAAAGCTCCTTTACTTTTACTTTAAAACTCAGACTTCAAGGCTAGATTTCAGAAAGCCAGATTTTAAGGGACTCAGAAAGAGGATAGCAGGGATTCAATGGCCGTATGTCCTTAAGGACAGAAATGTTCAGGAGAGAAGACTGAGAGAAGACCTACTAGCTGTCTACAAATATCTTAAAGTAGAAAGAAGATATCATAGTCCAAGGGAGCGCTAGGGAGGCCAGATTATTTGTTCCTTGAAAATATAACTTTATTTCTTATCGTACCACAATGCGTTTCGATATGTGAAATATCTTCATCCACCTGATAAAGATATTTCACATACCGAAATGCGTTGTGGTACGATAAGAAATAAAGTTATATTTTAAAGGAACAAAATAATCTGGCCTCCCTAAAAGCTCTCTTGGACCGTGATATCTTCTTTCTGCATACCAATTTTCCCTTTGTGGGATCCACGGCAGGAGCTGCTTTTGCGGTGGAGGTGGTAAGTCCTATTTGGACCAGCGGTGTGAGGATCCCAAGTGATCGGTCACATGACCGCTCCGTAAAGACACATCCCCCTTTCGGACGGACACAGCCAGAACAGCGTCTGGGCGTCTACCCAGCTACATTATCCACGCTAAAACCGAGGTTGTGCAAGGTTGCACAACCCATCCAGGTGAGCGGCTACAATCGCTTCATAACGGTCGGTCCCCAAAAATCCTTCACATGTGCTCCCCTCTTTCTTTTACCTACAAATATCTTAAAGGCTGTCACACTGTAGAGGGATCAGTTTTATTCTTATTTTCACAAGGAAAGACTATAAACAATGGGAAGAAAATGATGGGGGGAAGACACAGATTAGACATTAGAAAAAACTTTTTGACAGTGAGGGTGATCAACGCATGGAACAGGCTGCCACGAGAGGTTGTGAGTTCTCCTTCAATGGAAGTCTTTAAAAAGAGGTTGGACGGACATCTGTCTGGGATGGTTTAAGGAATCCTGCTTTGAGCAGGGGGTTGGACTAGATGACCCAGGAGGTCCATTCCAACTCTTATATTCTATGATTCCATGAGTCTATGATTCTACTTTCACACACAGCAGTCTGCAGGCATTGAGAGAAAGTGACTCATGATAGCTACAGGAGTCATCACATAACCCTGTGCTAACATGGCAACCTCCGGAAATCATGTGATCATATCAAATGACTTCTAATGGCACTGGGTAAGTTATGCTTACGGCGGTGCACTGTTACATCTCACTATCAGATTTTGGCAGCAAAATGTAAAAGGTTAATAGGAGCAGGTGGAACTTGATTCCACTCGCGCCTGGTAGGCACACATGTCAGCTTTTGAAATCACCTGACATGTCCTTGGATCTCTGCTGGCTGCCCATGGCAGGGGATTAACCTCATATGATCCATGATGTACCCAGTACGTCATGTGTCGGCAAGAGGTTAAAAGTTGTTATAGTGTCTACCATTACTACCTCTTGTGTTAGGATATTCAACAGTCTGGCTGCTCTAACCGTAAAGAACCCTTTCCTATTTAGCTGCTGGAATCACTTTTCTTCCACCTACAGTGAGTTCCCTCTGGTTCTTAGTATTATTTTTGGAAAGAACAAGTCATGTGCTAGTCCTTTATATTGACCACACTTGTATTTATACATATAAATGAGATCTTCTCTGAGACGTCTTTTTTTCTAAGCTAAACAAATCCAAGTTTTCCAACCTCTCATCATATGGGAGGCCTTCCATTCCTTGTAGTAGTTTAGTTACCCGCCTTTGAACTGACTCTAACTTCTGAATGTCATTTTTAAAATGTGGAGCCCAAAACTGGATCCCATATTCTAGATGTGGCCTTATCATTTTTCTGGAGATTGTCATCCTTTACACTTTCTTGTTCACTTATATGTTTAATTTATATGTAATTGATAATTTTTTACAGGAAAACATCTCTTTTATTTCTTTCTTCTACATTTCATTTAAGGAATGTGCTCTTCGGACCATTTAGTGGCATCACAGCTCTGGACCAGATCTCATTCAAAGGACAATGAAACTTTCACACTTCTTATCTATGAACTGCTCCAATAATTACTGCCTCAACTGTTTCTCCCCTTCCCATACTGATCATTCTGTTTCACGTTACTTGTCTTATTTATTGCAATATTCTATGTCTTGTTCTGCATAAATATGTCACTCTTCAGGTTTTGTTATGCTGTGTCTCATGAAGCGACCGGAATAGTCTTGAAAGCTACAATTTGTTATGATCTTTTCAGCTAGCCATTCAAGGGAATTAGTATTTTGCTTCCTCATCTGACAGCTGCATGATATAGGCAAAGACAGCCTGAATACTATGATGTATCACTATTACTGGAAGCAGCTGTTCTAACAGAATCAGAATTGTTAGATTTAGCCATATAGCAGAGCTAAGAGAGCTGTCTCCACCCACACCAGGCTCTCTATAGAGACTGAGCATTGACAGTGAGGTGTAAATCACAGGAGTGGGCATGCGGACTGCCATTCATGTGGCATTGTAGTTCTAGCAGTGATAAGGGTCTTTCCGCTTAAACAAACAGCACATAAACAAGAGATTGGACCTTGACAAAACAGGCATACCTGAATTATATGTTTTAACTATTGCAGCATGCTATCTTCAGCTTACATAGCAAAAACCTGATGACAGATTCCCTTTAACCCCTTCCCCCCGGGCGATTTTCCATTTTTTGCTCCCCTTCTTCTGAGAGCCATAACTTTTTTTTTCTGTAAATCTTGCCATATGAGGGCTTATTTTTTTACTCATTGGAGTTGTACTGTTAAATTAAACCATTTGTTTACCATGTAGTGTACTGGAAAACAGGAAAAAATTCCAAGTGCGGTGAAATTGCAAAAAAGTGCAATTGTGCGATTTTTTTTTTTTGGGTCTTTTATTCACCCTGTTCACTATATGGTAAAACTGATGTGTCGTCTGATGCCTCACATCGGTTCGAGTTCGTAGATACCAAACATGTATACTTTTACTTTTATCTAAAGGGTTAAAAAAAAAATCTGAGATTTGTCCAAAAAAAGAGTAGAGATTTTGGCGCCATTTTCTGAGACCTGTAGCATCTCATTTTTTGGGATCTTGGGTTTCGTGGTGCCTTATTTTTTTGTGTCTTGAGCTGATGTTTTTAATTATACCATTTCTGTGTGGATGCTAAGTTTTGACCGTTTGTTGTTGCATTTTAAAAAAAGTTTTGCGGCGACCAAAAAACATAATTTTGTTATTTGGAATTTTTTTTATCGCCACGCCGTGTATCAATCAGATTAATTTATTTTAGATTTTGATAGATCAGGGACTTTATGGATCAGCAGTCTGATGCACTGTTCTTTTAAGAGTCACCGCTCTGTTGGCCCTTACAGGGAGTACATCATGGTCTAATCAGGGTTCATCATGTGGCCCCAAGATACCATGACAACCATCGGCTCCCCATGATCACATCACGGGGCCTCCGATGGTGGCAGGGAACAACGCGATCCCTGCCACGGCCATTTAAATCACGTTGTCACATTTTGACAGTGCAATCTAAGTGGACATAAGATACGGATGGATAATGGATCCATCCGTGCCTGATAGCCCCACATGTCTGCTGTTAAATCAGCAGACATGTGAGGGATCATTGTCAGCTCATTGCGACACGGTTTGATGACGTACCAGTACGTTATTGGTTGTGAGAGGGTTAAAGATTATCAACCACCCAAAGACTTTCAAATTTTAACAATTTTCTGTTTCCATTTATGGATTACAGCACCACACAGAATTTTTTTCCATGGCTGGATTGGTGCTTTAAATTTAAGCCCCCAACCCCGTCATATACTCACCATCTGGCGGCTTCACCTTTTTTTGGTGTCGCTCCTGTCCAGGTGCACCAACTTGTAACCGTAACTTCTGACTGGCCGGAAGTCAGAAGTTACACAACAAGTTCTCAATACATTTCCATCAGAGCCAGAATGAGCCAAAAACGAGGCTCTCATAGAGCTGTATTTAGTCATGACCTCCGGCGCGCTCTGTGAAACACTGGAGCTGCTGGCATATCACAAATTGCCAGAGACCGTTAGGAGTGGTGGTAATAATGTGCCGCCCCCGTGCCAGCAGCTGGGCTGCTCGGATCCACGGTGGTTCGAAGGGTCTCCGGACCCGGGGGTCGTGTGGCCACTCAAATGAAGGGGGTACTTACAGGGGATTGTGTTAGAGTTCATGACGCCACCCGTGGTATGTGGTAATTTGGAGTACCACCGCTGCAGTTAGGAGTACCTGGGGGTGATGGAATGGGGCAGCCAAGTGTTAGAACCCTCCACGGCTAGGGGGGATGCCCCGGGACTCGGTGATAGTGAGGGGGAAGTGCCGTTGGGTGCGAAGGGGGGTCACTTGCGTACTCACTCAGTCCATTAAGCTGACACAGACAACTGGATAAACCAAAGTTCTGGATACCGCTGCCGCTGAGGGGAGCTAGTTCAGGTCCCGTCCCCAATGGTGCTGCCTGGTGATCCGTGACCTGCCTCTAGGCACTAAGTTTACTTCTCTGTTGGTCCCGGTAGTGTGAAACTTGCCAGGTCCCACTCCCCACTATAGCTAAGTGTGGGAGCTTGCCAGGGTTCACGCTTGGGATTTTCTGGACCGTTTAAGTAGAAAGTCCTATCCCCCTCGTTGCGCTAGTACCCTGATTTTGGAGCGAGTGGAGAGCGGATCTTGAAGGCTCCTTTCTCGTTGGGTAAATTGTCAAGTTGCCTGAAGTTACTCCCTGACCTAGGGTCCACATACCCCGTCGTGCCTTGGTCCCAGCCCGGTGATAGTGCAAGGCCGTGCCCCTTGCCACGATCCCCTGCGACCGGGTGTCCAGCTCTTCCAGGCCCAGACCACCGTCTGCCACCTAGATAGCTTCCTAGGAGCCCTGCTCCTTACCTCCTCTCTCCTTCACTTTCAGCACAACACTTTCTACTCTTGACACTCCTGACCTCCCCTAACCAACCCCCCAAGTGGGCGACCTTATTCCACAGGCTGACCACTGGTGTATCTGGTGGGTGTGGTGCAGAGTGTACCTAGGATTTGATTAGCTGATGTAGGCAACACCATGTAGTTGGGGACCCATAACCAAGAAGGAGGTGGATATTGCATGGAAGGGCAGATTGTGCAATACCCTGTGACGACCTGATAGTCCAGGGGCGTCACAATAACAAAAGGCGGAGGTAGGTGAATATAAGACAGCGGGCAGGGGACCTAGATTAAAAAGCACTTCTTCAATAGTGAAATAAATAAAAACATGCTGGAGTGGTCCTTTAAGTGGCATGACATGATAAAAAAAAGGATTTTACACTTTCTAACACTCTGCCCAATAGCTCTGTAAAATAATTGTAAGCATCTCATTTGAAAAAGCTTAATAAAATTATTTAATGCAAGGTCCTCTTATTACAACTACATAATCATGTATGCAGAGCATATAATTTCTGTTGGATGATATACATGTAATACCTCAAATTTAACATTAGGTGGCAGTGTTGTCAAAACTAAAACAATGACTTTAGTTTTCCCATACAATGGAGAAATATAAGCTTATGTAGCAGTGGGCAATTAATCAAGGGACTTGAGCTGCACCCATAATGTTCCTTTGTTACACCATGCACAGCATCACACACCTAGTTTTTGACAACCTCAGCTACTTCAGATAAAAGTAACACAAATAATACTATATGACAGACTCATATGACTATTTTTGGGAATTGTAATCCATCATTTTTATTTTCTGCTAATATAATTTGTCAAATTGTATGGCAGCAAAAATAAAAGAAATTAATTTGAGATTTAAAACAGAGTAAATTATAATTGTGCGGCAATTAAATGATTGTCGTGCAAATAAGAAAACATGTACCACCTTATCATTAATTTGTTTCCGATGTAATAATGGTCCGCATGATTAATAGTTGCATTTATAGATATTAGGGATTGTACTAATTTTAGTTAATGTGTTTCTGTCCTTCAGAAAAATTATTTTTTTAAGTGTTCTGAAAGGCAACAGGCAAGTAAACAGTGAAAGCAGCACCATGCGAATATAGTATAGTGTTGTGTAGAGACGATTGATCCTTTTGAAATTTGAATTTGCAAAGTTTGGGAATCTTCTCCAAAATTCGATTGTTCACGGCAAATCTGAAGTAGTCCGATTAGCTTGGTAAAGTGTTTAGAATATTTTGTTGTCTCCCAATACTGTATCCAAAATGTTTTATTGGTAATATAACTTTTGGAATCGATAGAGAAAGCGAGACTAGAGGAGAGAAGAGAGGAAAACAGAGAAGAGAAAAGAGAAGAGAGACCTAACTTTTGGACTTCAAGAAGGATGAGAAATGTGTGTAATCAATTACACTGGGACTCCTTCTGCTGCCGTGGCCTGGCTAGCCAGTTCCCCGTCGCGGGGCTGCTCGGGGAGATCGCGCTCGGATGCGGTGCCTTCTCAGCAGCGCTCCTCGCCCACGAGTGAAAAGGGGAATTGGATTTCTTTTGGGATTGATAGAGTTTGTGACGCCACCCACGGGTTGTGGTGATGGTGGGCACCACCGCTGCTGGTGACTGGGTTCCCGGGAGCAATGGCGGGGAGCAGCTAGGTGTTGACCCCCCTTTGGGTAGGGGCTGTTTGTCCTGGGGCCCGGTAGGAGGGAGGGTGGCCGTAGGATGGGACTCGCAGGGTGCAGTGTTGCGGGCAGCGCAGCGCGGTGCCGGATGGCACAGGTGTACTCACTCAGACACAGATGGACAGAGTCTCTGGTAAACCAAACGGCTGGATGGACGGGGCCCGCAGCTGGCTGCGGTGTTCTCCCTGGATGGGTTGATGGTGGCTGTCGTCTCCCTGCACCTGTGTTTTGTATCTTGACTCCAATGCCTGGGCACCGGTAGTCCGCTCCCCGGCGTATATGTGTCGGAGGAGCCCGTTTGCCCGCAGACGCTGGCCCTTTGGATCTCTGGCCCTTGGCGGTGGCACTTATCCGGAACGGTTGGGCTGTTGTCTTCAATCGGGACTTGGGTGGGAATGAACCCCTGAGGTCCAGACCGCAATCAGGAAATTTGACTAAAGGTTGGCTTCAAGCCTAGTCGGGGTCTGAGTACCCTGCCTGGTGCTTAGCTCCAATCGGCTCCCCGGTTCGGTACCGGCGGGCCACCACGCGACCCTGGTCCTACGGTTCCGCTGACCATTGCCAACTCCTGCAGACGGCCACCACCGTCTGTCGACCTTGCTGGAAGTGCCTGGGCTCCAACCCAGACACCAACAGTTTCGCTCCACACACTCCACTGCCCACAACTGGACTCTCCAACTGATTACTCACTACTCAACTGTGTGTTTTCCCGCCTCCAAGCCTGTGAACTCCTCGGTGGGCAGAGTCAACCGCCTGGCTCCGTCCCCACTTGGTGTGGACATCAACCCTGGAGGGTGGCAACAAGGGTTTAATGTGTGACTGATGTGACCTGTCCAAGGAAGGGGGTGTATGATGTTGTGTCTGTGACTACCTGGCTAGTTCAGGGCATCACATTCCCCCTTGGTTTAATGCAGACCGTCCGCGGGCTGCCCATCCACCACCGGTTTTATTTTTCTGTAAAGATATAAAAACAATGGGAAACAAAACATGAAAACATTAAGCATTCTTTTCATTTCTTCCCTTATGGGAGGCACATTCTTAAACTGTTACAAACGGAACATTTTTATTAATAACAGGGAACGGGTCCATATCCTTCCGCTTTCCCACCCAAGCAACCTAGACCTTGATGCTGCCCCTAAGAAAAGGGCAGCACCCCTTTTCCCCAATCCGGAAACAGGAACCTGGCCCAGGCTACCCAAGCGGGAATGGGTACGGTGTCTCGCACCCGGCAGTCACTGAGGGGCCCCATGTCCAACGGGACCCCTGACCCGGAGGATGGTCACCGGTCCTGGTGGTGACCGGACCCCAGCCTGCTCTGCTGCGGATCCTTCCTCCAATCAGCCTCTCCGGAGACTGGCAGTGGTGGGAAGGGCAATTGGGGGTGAATATTTACAAACCCAATAGTTTTTGGGTGGCCTGCAAGTTCTCGGCCTTGTTCTTTTGGAGTGGGGACAACAGGGACAACATCACTCCCAACGGGGACGGGCGCTTCAACAGCCTTTAGCTGCCACATACAACTGTAGGTACTCCGCTGTCGGCGCAGCCTCCTCCAGCTCCTTTCCCCTGTCCACCACAGGGCAGCATGGGTCCCCAATGCCACAGTCACTCACGGTGTCACTGTCCATAAAGACCCCATCTTCCACTGCCTGCGGTGTGGGTACGGTAGCCGTGCTCCACTTGTAGAACTTGTCTTCGCTCCTTGAATTCCCTGCTGTCCTCCGCCAGGGGCTCCGACCCCTGATGGCGCCCACCGAGGTTCCGGCCCCGGCGGCATTCAACAAGTCAGGCAGGGTCCGGCTCCTTCCACCTGGTGTACCGGATGACGCCCCACGGGAACATGGGGGCATTCAACAAAGGAGGTCGGGAATGCAGGAACGGGACCTTTTAAAACTTCAACTTTAAAACATTGAACTGTAAAACTTCAGGGGTTAATTCTGTGGAGTGCGGCTACCACCACAGGGGACCGGCCTGGCCGACAGTCTGACAGTCGATCGGGCTCCCCATCCAGGTGCAGTGGGTTCCAGGGCTGTAGGCCGTTAACGGGAACGGCAGTGGGGGTAGCGTGCATGGGACTTCCTCCTCCATAAGCTGCACCACTTCGGACTCGCTGGTCACAGTACTGGCGGGCTCCAGCTCCCAGCTGATAAGGGACGACATGGGGGTCTGCGTGGCCTGATCACAGCACTGCACGGCTGCCATGGCCCCTTGCTCACAGGCTCACACCATGGCAACCAGTCTGCAGACCCCTGCCTTCCAATTGAGCAACTGCTCCAGACTCTGCGCCCTTGCTTTCATGCAGAACCGGCCCAGCTCTCGTTCCAACCAGGCAGCGGTTCCGGCGGGGATCTCACCTGGGCCGCAGTCCCCAAAGGCTACTCCTCCTCTGTCTCTTCTGGGCCCCGCCGCTCCAGCGGCAGGTGCCTCGCCGCTCCCGTCCGGGAACACCTACATTCTTCCTTTTCTTCTGCCGCGGACATCAGCAGCAGCCGGCTCCAGCAGGTGCGGACATCTTCCTCCCGTCTCCCTTGGTCTTTCTACAGCACTTCACCTTTTCGGGCACAGGGCTTCACTTTTTGCGCCTTCACTGCTCGGGAAGACGACTCGAGCGGGAAATCTTCGCGCCCAAAATGGCGATCTTCAGATTTTTTAGCAGGACGCCACTGACAGGGATCACAAGGCGCACTTCTACTGGTAAGTAGACTGGTTCAATCCTGTTCGTGATGCCAAGTTGTTGGGGGCGGGGGCTGCTCGGGGAGATCGCGCTCGGATCCGGTGCCTTCTCCTCTGTGGCTCGAGAGGCCGGACCTGTGGCTCGAGCAGCGCTCCTCACCCATGAGTGAAAAGGGGAATTGGATTTCTTTTGGGATAGATAGAGTTCGTGACGCCACCCACGGGTTGTGGTGATGGTGGGCACCACCGCTGCTGGTGACGGGGTTCCCGGGAGTGATGGCGGGGAGCAGCTAGGTGTTGACCCCACCGTGGGTAGGGGCTGTTGGTCCCGGGGCCCGGTTGGAGGGAGGGTGGCCGTAGGATGGGGTTCGCAGGGTGCAGTGTTGTGGTGCAGTGCAGCGCGGTGCCGGATGGCACAGGTGTACTCACTCAGACACAGATGGACAGAGTCTCTGGTAAACCAAACGGCTGGATGGACGGGGCCCGCAGCCGGCTGCGTTGTTCTCCCTGGATGGGTTGATGGTGGCTGTCGTCTCCCTGCACCTGTGTTTTGTATCTTGACTCCAATGCCTGGGCACCTGTAGTCCGCTGCCCGGCGTATATGTGTCGGAGGAGCCCGTTTGCCCGCAGACGCTGGCCCTTTGGATCTCTGGCCCTTGGCGGTGGCACTTATCCGGAACAGTTGGGCTGTTGTCTTCAATCGGGACTTGGGTGGGAATGAACCCCTGAGGTCCAGACCGCAATCAGGAAATTTGACTAAAGGTTGGCTTCAAGCCTAGTCAGGGTCTGAGTACCCTGCCTGGTGCTTGGCTCCAATCGGCTCACCGGTTCGGTACCGGCGGGCCACCGCCCGACCCCGGTCCTACGGTTCCACTGACCATCGCCAACTCCTGCAGACGGCCACCACCATCTATCGACCTTGCTGGAAGTGCCTGGGCTCCAACCCAGACACCAACTGTTTCGCTCCTCACACTCCACTGCCCACAACTGGACTCTCCAACTGACTACTCACTACTCAACTGTGTGTTTTCCCGCCTCCAGGCCTGTGAACTCCTCGGTGGGCGGAGTCAACCGCCTGGCTCTGTCCCCACCTGGTGTGGACATCAACCCTGGAGGGTGGCAACAAGGGTTTAATGTGTGACTTATGTGACCTGTCCAGGGAAGGGGTGTATGATGTTGTGTCTGTGACTACCCGGCTAGTCCAGGGCATCACACTATTGATGTAACTAAATGTTCTTCAAAATTATTGCCTTTTTATGTTCCTGTGTGGAATGTGCTTTAGCACCCTATCCTATATCCCTACACTATAAAACCATAAAATGGCACTTCAAGAAGGATGAGAAATGTGTGTAATCAATTACACTGGGACTCCTTCTGCTGCCGTGGCCTGACTAGCCAGTTCCCCGTCGCGGGGGCTGCTCGGGGAGATCGCGCTCGGATGCGGTGCCTTCTCAGCAGCGCTCCTCGCCCACGAGTCCCCAGCTTTTATACTAGCTGAGATAGTCACCCATGTTTGGCTGCAGTACACCAAGTTAAGTGATATTTGCAGGAAGGGCTGTGGAGTCAGAGTCATAAAGTCAGTCGGAATCTGTATCCATTTTGGTTGAGTTGGTACAAAATGGACTAACTCCGACTCCTAAAATATATAATAAATTGGGTACAGTGCAGAATGTGATGAATATTTTTTTCATGAGAATTTGGAAAAGCTATGAAATGTCCTATGAATGTCTGTTCTATACCTGATGAAAGGATCTAGGCTTTTAGTTGAGATGAATCTGTGCTGCACTTCAGCTACATGATATAAGTAGTGATGTCACAATTTTATTACAGTACATTTATCACAAACATGAGTTATATATAGGGCTGAGCGGACCTAGACTGTAAAAGTCCGGATGCGCTCAGTTTCAAAGTTGCCCATGTGCCGGACCCGGGCCCAGGATTCTGGGTGTTTGATCCAGATCTGGCACTCGAGAAAATAAAAAAAATAAAGGAAAAATAAAGAAAATAAGAACGAAGCGAGGGCTTCATACTTACTCAGACTCCGGCCCGGCTGTACGCTTCTCCTGCTGCCTCCCTGTGCCGCTCATTTCATATGCATGGCTTTCCCCACCCACCGGCCGGCCTGGGATTTGTGATTGGTGTAGTCAGACATGCCCCCAGTCTTTGTGACAGCGTCTACTTGCTTCCGCTCACCGATGCTGTCTCCGGATCATCGCTGGCGCAACTCATCTTGGGCCTCCCAGTGCACAATTCATACATCGAGAGGCCCAGGCTGAGCAGAGAAAGAAACATTGCCAGCGAGGCTCATCCTGGGCTGCCTGCTTCATGAAGCAGGCCACTCAGGCTTAGCAGAGCAGGACACATCGCGGGCTGTATTTTGAACACGCCCCCCTATCACTTGACAATTTACGTCATTCCTGGAAGGAGCCCATACATTCTAGCACCTACCTTTACTTTTAGTGCACGATCTAGACCCACGCAGCTCCGGAAGTGAATGCGCGACCTGGAAGCAGCTTGCCGCCATAACACGGAGCATGGATTAGTACACCGTGCTCCTATCTGCCTATCCCTTCCACCAACATTTTTAATCCCCGGATTCTGGTTCCCATAGACTTATATGGGTACCAGATTTCGGACCGGATCTGGAATTTTTAAGAAAATGAGCAGGGACCTGCCGGTCACGATTTTTTGTGAGTCCACTCAGCTTTAGTTATATACAATTTAAACCAGAAGTTTACATTCAGTACACTCTCTAAAAAGACACATTTTCAGATTTTTCTCACTATCTGACATGAAATCAGAATAAATCTTTCCCGCTTTAGGTCAATTAGGAACCAAAATTATTTGTTTTTTCCAAATGCCAGAATAATGAGAGAGAGAGAGAGAGAGAGAGAGAGGGAGTTTTAAGGTATTTTTATTACTTTTAGTAAGGTCAAAAGTTTACATACACTAAGAGGCACTTTGCACACAACGACATCGCAAGCCGATGCTTGCAATGCCGAGCACGATAGTCCCTGCCCCCGTCGCAGCAGCGATATCTTGTGATAGCAGCCGTAGCGAACATTATCGCTACGGCAGCTTCACATGGACTCACCTGCCTTGCGACGTCGATCCGGCCGGCGACCCGCTTCCTTATTAAGGGGGCGGGTTGTGCGGTGTCATAGCGACGTCACACGGCAGGCGGCCAATAGAAGCGGAGGAGCGGAGATGAGCGGGACGTAAACATCCCGCCAACCTCCTTCCTTCCGCATAGCCGGCGTGAGCTGCAGGACGCAGGTAGGAGATGTTCCTCGCTCCTGCAGCTTCACACACAGCGATGTGTGCTGCCGCAGGAACGAGGAACAACATCGTACCTGTCGCAGTCGCGTAATAATGGAATTCCCAAGCCCTATACCGATGATACAATTACGACGATTTTGCGCTCGTTAATCGTATCATCTAGGATTTACACACTACGATGTCGAGTGCGACGCCGGAAGCGCGTCACTTTCAACATGACCCCTCCGACATCGCACCTGCAAAACTCTGGCCTAAAGCCGCAATGGGTTCAACACATGGAGGTGTGCTCTTTCGGAGCATAATAGAAGACTGCGCACCTCCTTGTTGTCTCCAGCCCCTTTTATAACCTGGGTCCGCCCCAAACCAGGGTGGACCACAATGCACCTCCTGGAGACAAAAGCAGAGTGATACGTCATGAGTGGCATAACTAGCGTCCTATTTGGAACCGCAACTTCAATGATGACCTCATGGCTGTCATAACCAAAACACCTCACCAGTCATCGTCTGACCATCAATAATGAGGTGACAAGTCATAGGGGCGGGCCTCTGCAAGCCATTTGGGAGTGGCCTGGCCACATCGTCAGGACACCTGATGCCCTGTGGTCTAAATGGGCCCCCCACATCAGGGGCAGGCCAAAGAGTTCATTACCGGACCTAGTTTCTGATGCAGTAAGTGCCTGCCCATGGTCAGTTGCATGAAATACAGTCTCTGAAAAAAGACTATCAGCTTTAGCATGGTGTCTAGGCACAACACAGGACTTAGACCCGGCACGGAGTGCAAGTACCTGTGCAAAGAGGCTTTTCGCACTAAGTGTGGGAGCATGCGCTGTAGCCCGAAATGAAGACTTAGCCTCAGGAATAGCACAGTCAGGCTGAGCATACTCACTAGGCGAAACACTGGAGTTAGGCTGCAGCTGGGGTAAATCGGCACACGCATGCGCACTAGCTGCCTCTCCACACTTAGACGTGGAGGAGAAAGCAGCCAGCTGGACTACCCGAGGCACAGGCCTAAATGGCAGCTGATGCCTGGGCGCAACTGAAACCGCAGCAGGCTGCTTGCGTTTAAGGCGTCACCGTTTTGTAACAATAAATACCATCCAAAAGAACAGGAGTACTTCTTCCCATGGATAATCTGATATGATCCCTTTTTTCACGGACACGACCATCGCTAACAAATGTAGATGAGGCCAAAACAGCAGCTGCTTCAATGGATCTGAAGTGCTCCATAAACTCCTCCACGCCAATTTCAAGATCCCAAATACTCCATTCCTCTGTGGTGTCAACCCAATCGCACTTGCTTCCTAACAGCTCTCAAGTTTCCACCAGCCCTGCTGAGTATGGGGTAACAGAGATGGTTGAGTCTGCATAGCTGTTCAGTCACACTATAGCCTGGGAATCAGAGCTCTGCTCCAAAGCTGCAGTGAGTACAGACAAGGAAGTTATTATTATTTTTATTATTATTGATTTATAGAGCACCATTGATTCCATGGTGCTGTACATGAGAAGGGGGTTACATACAGAATAAATATACAAGTAACTATAGACAGACTGGTACAGAGGGAAGAGGAACCTGCCCTTGCTGAATTACATTCTAAAGAATTTTTGGGAGGAGACAGTAGGAGTGGTGTAGGTTGAGCGTCAGGTACGTATGGTGGTGGTGTCATTGAAGGTTATAGTCATTTCTGAACAGATGAGTTTTCAGATTCAGTTTGAAGCTTGCGGGTGTAGCAGATAATCTGACGTGTTGAGGTAGCGACTTCCATGAGACAGGGGAAATGATCTGCGCAGAGAACCAGAAGCTTTATGAGTGGGATCCAGGCCCTGATGAAGAAGGTGCTGAGCCTAATCTACACCATCATTTCCACAAAGTAAATCCTCCTGGTGGAGACAATGGGGAACATGATGAGGAATACAGATACCTGATTAAAACGACAACTTTACTATTCGGTCAGGGCAGGAAGAGGTTGTCTCTGAGGACTCAGGACGAGGGGAATGAAAACACACAGGGTGATTGATGAGGTTGGAGACCACACTTACTGTCAAACCAAAGTCAGCCAGTCGATGAGGTCAGCAGAGTAGGTGGAGGAGGATGCTACTGACGACGAGGTTACGTTGCGTCTTCCTGGCCAGAGACAAAGTACTGGAAGCACGTCAACAACTGAACGCCTCTGAGCAGAAGTCGTGTTGGCTATGCAGGTCACATGGGCTGTAAGCCTTGCCTAGCCTTTGGACATCGCAAAGGATCACCCAAGTCATGGAATCTGTAAGATTTGTCAACAATCTGTAAGTAGAAGGCAAAAACTCACACTTTTGAGTACTTCCTCCATGAAGTATCACATGGATATGAATTGACAGCGTGAAGGTGTATTGCTCAGCTTTAGCAACTGTCAACGCAATATGCTTATTTGCCGTTCATTGCATGCATTGCTGCAGACTACACACAAGGGGCTGCTGTTTTTTTTGATCTGCCTTTGGTCACTACAGCAATATAAAATTGCTCTTCGGGTGTGGACTTGGAGATGCTGTCTATGAACAGAAGGAAAAGCTAAAGGTGTGTGTTACAGCAAGGAGCCACCGCGGAAACAGTTCGTTCAATTGTGAGGGGAGTTGTGTTGTACTTTGATGATGAGCACTGTAACGTCAGTGAGCAGCATCCTGTGCCACAGACCAACATTCTTACGGTGCTGTCTATACTGTTTACCGTGAGAGGAGCGTAAAGTCTGTATTTCTGGCAACTGGACATCACAGTACCCGGGTACGGTAGGCTGTGCCCAGACAATAATGCGGGCACGCAACACTTTGTTTTATTAGCAAAACACATATCTGTTCTGGGTAGGTCGACTATATAGACAATAAGACTTGCTGCCTCTGCACTGTCAAATTGTCACGTACAGTTTAAATCATAGAGGGACAGCAACACATGTTTGGATTGACTGTTGCTTTTCAAGATTTCCATGACTGTGTTGCAGAGCTGTGTGGTTTGCATTCACACTGTTATCATCTGCATTATCTGTGAGGCTTCAGCTAACAAGGGCATTCAGGGGGGGTAATGTGTTTTGTCTGTTTAGGTAGATAACTTGGAAGCTCTTGTGATGCGCCACTGGTAAGTCGTGTTCTCACACACACACACACACACGCACAAACACACAATTACTGCTTTCACAGAGGGATTAGCAGGTAGTAGGCAACAGAATAGATTGTTCAATTATTTAAATTGTATGCATGGTTCTTATTGTTTGTTTTGGTAAAGTTAAACAATCATTTATCAACCCAACTGCCTAGAGTCCTTTTCCTGTTGCCTGGTTTTGCTGCATACTGGGGAGCCCACCCTGTACACGACTTAAAATGAAGCATAAGTCGCAATGTGAATTTCACTGTGCTACAATGCAGCCTAGCGTGCCTGTGCAACCACCGCCTGCCCCATCAAGTGCATCTGCGTGCTTTTCATCCTCTGTGACTGTGGGGACAGCAGTCACACATGGTTTTTCACACTGAACTTCAACTCCTTTACCCGCAACAGGGAGTGTGATTGGCAGGTCATCACTTGTTTTGGAAGTGGAAACAGAAGGTATTGTTGAGCTGTCAGACATCGAGAGAACCATCATTGGATGCAGGCTACATTATATCCACGCCTGCACCTTCGTCACAGATTGGCTGGACTACCTGCAGTTAATAATTGCATTCCAGAAATGGAAAGGAGTGTAGAATGCAAATGTGTTGTACCTTGCTTGGCAGCAAAGGAACACTAACTTAGTATTCCAGACAATTTTAGGATGGCAGAAAAAGAGTCATCTCTTTGGGCAAATTAAATAGCGTGGCAAAAGTGGACAGATGGGTACAGTGGCCGTGTTCTGTGGGTACCAGGACAGTAAAAGAAGCCTCACTTTCTATCCCTCCTAATGATCAAATGCAGCAAGGAATTCCCTGAGTTTGCTATAAAATTAGCATAGCAAAATGTGCATGAGGGTAGAATGCAGAGGTGCTTGAGATTGCTTGGCACAAGTGGCACAATAAAGGAGTCCAACAGCCATTTTTTGTATGCCACTAAGTTGCAGTATTTTTTTGCTATCATTATAGCTTATTAAAAACAGAGCAGGATGAGGTCCTGCACAGGTGATAGAAATAGCTTGGCACCAGTGGGGCACTAATGGAATACAACAGCCAGTTCTTGTATGCCACTAAATGGCAGCATTTTTTTGCTATTATTATAGCTTATTAAAAACAGAGCAGGAGGGTGTCCTGCACAGGTGCTAGAAATAGCTTGGCACCAGTGGGACACTAATGAAATACAACAGCCAGTTCTTGTATGCCACTAAATGGCAGCATTTTTTTGCTATTATTATAGCTTATTAAAAACAGAGCAGGAGGGTGTCATGCAGAGGTGCTAGAAATAGCTTGGCACCAGTGGGACAATAATGAAATACAACAGCCAGTTCTTGTATGCCACTAAATGGCAGCATTTTTTGCTATCATTATAGCTTATTAAAAACAGAGCAGGAGGGTGTCATGCAGAGGTGCTGCACATAGATTTGCACCAGTGGGGCACTAATGGAGTACAACAGCCACTTCTTGTATGCCACTAAGTTTACTCAATTTTTGGTATTATAATGTATTAATAACAATGAGTTTGAGTGTGCAATGCAGGCAGACGTGCTGCTAATACCTTTGCACTAGTGGGACAATACAGAAGTCCAACAGCCACTTTTTGTATGCCACTAAATGGCAGCATTTTTTGCTATCATTATAGCTTATTAAAAACAGAGCAGGAGGGTGTCCTGCACAGGTGCTAGAAATAGTTTGGCACCAGTGGGACACTAATGGAAGTCCAACAGCCACGTTTAGGATGTCACTAAGTTCACTCAGTGTTTGCTAGTATAATGGCTTAGTAACAATGAGTTTGTGTGCAATGCAGGCAGACGTGCTGCAAATATCTTTGCACTAGTGGGACAATACAGAAGTCCAACAGCCACGTTTAGGATGACACTAGGTACACTCAGTGTTTGCTAGTATAATGGCTTAGTAACTATCAGTTTGAGTGTGCAATGCAGGCAGACGTGCTGCAAATATCTGTGCACTACTGGGACTATACAGAAGTCCAACAGCCACGTTTAGGATGCCACTAGGTACACTCAGTGTTTGCTAGTATAATGGCTTAGTAACTATCAGTTTGAGTGTGCAATGCAGGCAGACGTGCTGCAAATATCTGTGCACTACTGGGACTATACAGAAGTCCAACAGCCACGTTTAGGATGCCACTAGGTACACTCAGTGTTTGCTAGTATAATGGCTTAGTAACTATCAGTTTGAGTGTGCAATGCAGGCAGACGTGCTGCAAATATCTGTGCACTACTGGGACTATACAGAAGTCCAACAGCCACGTTTAGGATGCCACTAGGTACACTCAGTGTTTGCTAGTATAATGGCTTAGTAACTATCAGTTTGAGTGTGCAATGCAGGCAGACGTGCTGCAAATATCTGTGCACTACTGGGACTATACAGAAGTCCAACAGCCACGTTTAGGATGCCACTAGGTACACTCAGTGTTTGCTAGTATAATGGCTTAGTAACTATCGGTTTGAGTGTGCAATGCAGGCAGACGTGCTGCAAATATCTGTGCACTACTGGGACCATACAGAAGTCCAATAGCCACGTTTAGGATGCCACTAGGTACACTCAGTGTTTGCTAGTATAATGGCTTAGTTATAATGAGTTGGAGTGTGCAATGCAGGCAGAGGTGCTGCAAATATCTGTGCACTAGTGGGACTATACAGAAGTCCAACAGCCACGTTTAGGATGACACTAGGTACACTCAGTGTTTGCTAGTATAATGTCTTAGTTATAATGAGTTGGAGTGTGCAATGCAGGCAGAGGTGCTGCAAATATCTGTGCACTAGTGGGACTATACAGAAGTCCAATAGCCACGTTTAGGATGACACTAGGTACACTCAGTGTTTGCTAGTATAATGGCTTAGTTATAATGAGTTGGAGTGTGCAGAGGACAGGAGGGTACAGTGCCAGGGTTGTGGGGCTCTGGGTAGAGGAATGGAAGCCTGCCTTTCTATTCCCTCCTAATGGGGAAATGCAGCGAGGAAATCCCTGACCTTAGCTACACAGACGCTGTCTCTGTTTTCAGGACCTGTCACCTATGGCTCTGACCCTGCCGGTACGAGCCCTTAAAAGGACTGATAGAAAGTGCTCTCCCTAAGCTGTCCAGCGCTGTGTATGGAGCGCATACAGCAGTATCGGCAATAGGAGCTGCGCCAGTGATGTCTGACACCAAGGACGCAGAAGGCAGATAATGGCGTGCTGGAGGAAAATGTCCGGTTTTATAATGCAGGGACATGTGACATGGACATCCTATCACACATGCCGTTGCTTCTCTGGCTAAAAGTCCACTTAGCTGTGTGTGTGTCTGGGATTGGCTGACATGCTGGCCCTCCCCACTACACGCGCGCGCTTAGGGAAGGAAGACAAGGAAAAAAAAAAAATGGCCATTATCCATACAGCAGTGATCTGAAGGCGCTGTTCCCGCACACTATACACTGAAATTTCATAATAGTGTGAGTCACAGAGTGACTTACACTATTACAGCGGAAAGCCAGCTAGGAATTAGCTGTTTTTTTGCTGCTAGAACCGTTCTCGAACGTATCTAGAACTATCTGTTCTAGTTCGATCTAGAACAGGCCCCAAAATCACTCGAGCCGCGAACTGGAGAACCACGAACCTAGAACCGCGCTCAACTCTAGTCTCAAGTATGTCAACACCTGGATAATTCTGACAGTGCTTAGGACAAGGTGCTGTGGTTAGATGAGACAAAAATTGAGCTTTTTGGCATTCAGGCTAGTTTCACACTTGCGCTATTTTGACGTAAACGGAAACCGTCACTAATGTAGTACAGTTCATTTATTTACAGTGGAAGCGCGTTACTATGGCGTGTGTGTGTGTCATGCAGTACCCGCTTGTGTCCACACGATGTCGCGCTTCCACTGTAAATAAATAAACTGTACTACATTAGTGACGGATTCCGTTTGCGTCAAAATAGCGCAAGTGTGAGTGGGCCCTCACTCAACTCGCCGTGTTTGGAGGAAGAGAAATACTGCCGATTACCCAAAGAACATCGTCCACACTGTCAAGCATGGAGGTGGAAACTTTAAGTTTTGGGGGTGTTTCTCTGCTTAGGGCACATGACTACTTCACACATCAATTGGACAATTGATGGAGCCATGTACAGTAAACAGGGCCTTCCAGCATGACAATGACCAAAAATATAAAGCCAAGGCAACAAAGAAGTGGCTGAAAAAGAATCACATTAAGGTCATGAAGTGGCCTAGCCAGTTTCAAGAACTTAATCCCATAGAAAACTTATAGAGGGAGGTAAAGCGCCGAGTTGCCAAGTGACAGCCTCAAAACCATACAAAAGTCGAATATATATTTTTTCTGTGTTATCTGGAGAGGAATTTGCATGGGTTGCGTCCAGGTATGAAAAAACAGCCCAGGCTCAAAAACCCCAACACCCCAAATACTCTAACTGAAATGCAAGGTTGAGGATATTTTTCTTTACGTTGTCATGCAAAAGTCTTCATTCTCTATATGTTCATTCTCAACACTTATAACTCTTATCTCCATCTGTCCAAACAAGTCTAATTTACCCCCCTCATCACATCACTAAGTAGCAATCCAAATTGACTCTTGAAAACCTTCCACTCCCTCTAGAAACCTGAAGTACAGGCCCTGGTTACCCAGCTCAGCTCTGGCATGTACTTAAGGGTTAACTCCGACACACTATTAATTTCCCATAAACCAAAAATAGAACGCAATAATTGGATGTCAAAATCTTTTTCTTTTATTTTGTTAGTGCAAGACGTGAAAAAAATGGTGCTGTACAATTGTCCGCCATGTGTCGACTTTTCGGCTAACAAGCCTTCATCAGGTCGGACAGGCTTGACCTACACTGGAATAAACAGCCTGGTGAACACCACTGAAGTCACTAGCCAAATAACAATCAGACACAATCCCCTGATTCCTAGCATGAGCCCTGGACCCTGTTTCCATACCACAGGAGCTGCCCTTGACAATCTTATGAGTATATTATTCCTTGAGCCCAACGGACCTCACACCAGACTATATCACCGAAGTCAATAGGAGCTACCTGTTCTCTGACACACTTATGGTCGCCATATTTTCCAAGCATTTGGACGCTCCAGCAAGAGACATATACTACTACTGAGCTGTCTCCGCACGGAGGTCTTTACATTCTTACAGCCATCCTACATATTCACCAGGCTGTTTATTCCAGTGTAGGTCAAGCCTGTCCGACCTGATGAAGGCTTGTTAGCCGAAACGTCGACACCTGGCGGACAATTGTACAGCACCATTTTTTTCACGTCGTGCACTAACAAAATAAAAGAAAAAGATTTTGACATCCAATTATTGCGTTCTATTTTTGGTTTATGGGAAATTAATAGTGTGCCGGAGTTAACCTTTAAGTGACTGTCTAATTTCTCCTGAGCACCTATGGGAGGTGATGCGAGGTCTTCCCTCCTTCATCAGCTCTGGCATGTGGCCACTTATTTCCTACAAAAAAAAAAATCAAACACATCTATCGGGATATGTTTGCACAATCTCCTCAGAGCCTAGATACAAGTAATAATAAACAAAAAAATCTATGAAAATTAACAAACGAAAGTCAGTCATTGCTTTTCAACCATGCTTCCACAGACGTTTTTAAAAAATAAAACTCGTGAAATAGACCTGGACAGAAATAATGGTACCCTAACTTAATATTTTGTTGCACAACCTTTTGTGGCAATCACTGCAATCAAAAGATTCCTGTAACTATCAATAAGACTTCTGCACCTCTCGACAGGTATTTTGGCCCACTCCTCAAAAGCAAACTGCTCCAATTGTCTTGTGTTTGAAGGTTGCCTTTTCCAGATGACATGTTTCAGCTCTTTCCAAAGATGCTCAATAGGATTTAGGTCAGGACTCATGGAAGGCCATTTCAGAATAGTCCAATGTTTCTCTCTTAGCTATTCTTGGGTGTTTTTAGCTGTGTGTTTTGGGTCATTATCCTGTTGCAAGACCCATGACTTGTGATTGACACTAAGCTTTCTGACACTGGGCAGCACATTTCTTTCAAGAATTGCTTGATAGTTCTGAGATTTCATTGTACCCTGCACAGATTCAAGACACCCTGTGCCAGATACAGCAAAGCAGCCCCAGAACATAATAGAACCTCCTCCATGTTTCATAGTAGGGACAGTGTTATTTTCTTGATATACTTAATTTTTCCATCTGTAAACATAGAGCTGATGTGCCTTGCCAAAAAGTTGCATTTCTGTCTCATCTGTCCATAGGACATTCTCCCAGAAGCTTTGTGGCTTGTCAACATGTAGTTTGGCATATTCCAGTCTGGCTTTTTATGATTTTTTTCAACAATGATGTCCTCCTTGGTCGTCTCCCATGAAGTCCACTTTGGCTCAAACAACGACGGATGGTGCAATCTGACATTGATGTTCACTGAGTTTGAAGTTCACCATTAATCTCTTTAGAAGTTTTTCTGGTCTCTTTTGTTACCATTCGTATTATCCGTCTCTTTGATTTGTCATCCATTTTTCTCCTGCGGCCACATCCAGGGAGGTTGGCTACAATCCCATGGATTAAATATCTGAATAATATGTGCAACTGTAGTCACAGGAACATAAAGCTGCTTGGAGAGGGTCTTATAACCTTTACCTTTAACATACTTGTCTATAATTTTTTTTCTAATCTCATGAGACAACTCTTTCCTTTGCTTCCTCTGGTCCATGTTGAATGTGGTACACACCATGTCACCAAACAGCACAGTGAGTATATACAGCCCTATATACAGGCCCACTGACTAATTACAAGATTGTAGTCCCTTGTGATGCTAATTAATGGACACACCTTGTTTTAACATGTCCCTTTTGTCACATTATTTTCAGGGGTACCATAATTTTGTTCAGACCTATTTCATGAGTTTTATTTTTTAAGAAATTCTGTGGAAGCTTGGTTGAAAAGCAATGTCTGACTTTCATTTGTTCATTTTCATAGATTTTTTATTTATTATTACTTTTGTCAGAGTCAAGTTATTTATATGACTATTGTGCGTTTTTCTTTCATTTAACGAGGGTTACCTATGTGTGTATACCTTATATCTTATATTTACAACCAATGTGGTGGTTTGATTCAGACAACAATGTTTTTATATTGTGTCCTGGGTCTGTTTTTTGCATCCTAAATATTTCCCTATCTCTCTTTATAAATGGTTTAAAATTTTAAATGGTTTTAATATGTATTTCCCTTTGAATTCATGTACCAATAATGGACTTTTACATAGATAGATATAGATAGACAGACAGAGTGAGAAACAAACATATAAACAGAGGGACAGATATATAGACAGAGCTACAGACAGAAATATAAGCAGAGCAACAAACCTATAGACCGACTGAGAGACATATGCGCAGAGCGACAGACCGACATATAGAGCAACAAATGTATAGACAGTGACAGACATGTAAACAGAGCAATAGACATGACAGACATATAATAAAACCGCACCCTGTGGAGCTTATTGGACAGTTTTATATGAATAAATAAATGAAAAAGAAAAACAATGTTGGGTCCTCCAATTTTTTTGAAACCAGGAAATTTAAAGCAGACTGCTGTGAGCTGATACTATTAGGCGTGGAAGGTCCACGATAATTAACTCCTTCCCTACCTAAAATGCCACCCCACATCATTTTAGATGCACTAATGCTGACAAATTGCCTTGGCTCTTCCCAATTGTGTTGGCAATTGGGGTTATGGTAGTTGGGGTTTATGTAATTTGTGTAGTGGCAGACACCCCACTGCCAACCAAGTAAGTTAAAAAGAAAATAAACTCACAAAAATACTTTATTTAAATAAACACTTCCCCACACTTTCCCTGGTTTACCACTTTATAAAAAAAACAAAACTCATGCAGGTCCAACATAGCCCAGGAATTCCGACGCAATCCACAAATGTAAACACATAAAAAACATAAAAATAGAGGAATAAAAAGACATTGTCCTTCATTAATCAATTTATAATAATTAAAAACAAAACTCCTAGGTCCAAAATAGTCCAATGATTCCCACGGTGTTCAACAATTATGTAGATCAAAGGCTATGAAGCCTCCAAACGAGTCTCCATAGACTTTAAGCAGCAGCAAGCTTCGCGAGATCCAGTCACTCTGGTGGCTGGTGACGTCAGGAAAGTCACCGCTCATCATTTGTGGACTATGTCAGATTGCCTGGACTACATATGATTCCCTGGACTACATCAGACCTATCGTTTTTTTAAATAAATTGATAAATTGATGAATCAGGGAAAATGGGTGGAGTGTTTTTTTAAATATAGTATTTTTGTGCATTTCTTTATTTACTGGGTTAGTAATGGGGGGTGTCTGATAGACGCCTCCCCATTACTAACACTTGGATGCTACACAGCAGACAACAACGCCATAAACCATTACCCTTATTGCCAATGCACAAGGGCAATCAGGAAGAGTCAAAGTGAAGAGCCAGAATTATTATTTATTATTATACTACCATTTATTCCATGGGGCTTTACATGTGAAAACAATTGGCTCATCTATATATATAATTGCCTTATTCTGTCTGTCTGTCTGTCTCTCTTGCTCCAAAATTGTGTCCTTACGGTGACAAACAGCGGATTGGCCGCTGGGCTCGCCATGGCCCCGCCCACGCACGGATTGGCCGCTTGGTTCGCCTCGGCTCCGCCCCCTTGCACGGATTGGCCTCTCGCCCCGGCCCCCTGCACGCATTGGCAACTCGAACACACCCCGCCCCCTCACGCATTGCACGCTCACTCTGGCCCCGCCCCCCACACGCATTCCCCGAACCGACTCCCAGGTGAGTGCTGAACCCCCGGGAGCCCACATCAACGTACGCCGGCGTACGCTGGTGTGGGCTCCCGTGTGAGCGGGGGGCGGGGTACTCTGGTAACCATGGAACACTTTGAGTAATATTGTAGCATGGTTACCAGCGTACACCGGCTCCCAGGTGAGCGCATCAAGGTCCTGCAGCGGCGGAACACACACACACGCACACACATAAGAACAGACACACACACACACATCAGATCACACTCACTCTCACACACACATCAGATCGCATCCACACACTCACAACATCCCATGATATCGCTTGCTTCTCGGCGGCGATACTGTGCGTGCAGTGACCTTCCAGGACCTGCCGGAGGATCATGTGGCTGGAAGCATGTGGTATCTCCGGATGTTGTGATTGTGTGAGCGCGTATGTGCGATATCGTCAGTGTGTGTGTGCGTGTATGCGATCGGATGTGTGTGAGTGTGTTCTGATGTGTGAGTGTGTGTGTGAGTGTATGCGATCGGATCTGTGAGTGTCGGCAGAGGAGCACGGCGTGCAGCACAGCTACTGGAACCGCCCACCAGTGGGCACAGGGAGAAGTGGGGTGTGTGTGTGAGTGTATGCGATCAGATGTGTGTGTGTATACTGTCTGATGTGTGACTGTGGAGCACGATGGGGGGTGCACAGCATGGGGGATGGGGCATGATAGGGAGTGCACAGCATGGGGGATAGAGCATGATGGGGAGTGCGCAGCATGGGGGATGGAGCACGATGGGGAGTGCGCAGCATGGGGGATGGAGCACGATGGGGAGGGCGCAGCATGGGGGATGGAGCACGATGGGGGGTGCGCAGCATGGGGGATGGAGCACGATGGGGAGTGCGCAGCATGGGGGATGGAGCACGATGGGGAGTGAGCAGCATGGGGGATAGAGCACGATGGGGAGTGCGCAGCATGGGGGATATAGCACGATGGGGAGTGCGCAGCATGGGGGATGGAGCACGATCGGGAATGCGCAGCATGGGGGATGGAGCACGATGGGGAGTGCGCAGCATGGGGGATGGAGCACAATGGGGAGTGCGCAGCATGGGGGAGGGAGCACGATGGGGGGTGCGCAGCATGGGGGATGGAGCACGATGGGGGGTGCGCAGCATGGGGGATGGAGCACGTTTGGGAGTGTGCAGCATGGGGGATAGAGCAGGATGGGGAGTGCGCAGCATGGGGGATGGAGCACGATGGGGAGTGCGCAGCATGGGGGATGGAGCACGTTTGGGAGTGCGCAGCATGGGGGATGGAGCACGATGGGGGGTGCGCAGTATGGGGGATGGAGCACGAGGGGGAGTGCGCAGCATGGGGGATGGAGCACGATGGGGGGTGCGCAGCATGGGGGATGGAGCACAATGGGGGGTGCGCAGCATGGGGGATGGAGCACGATGGGGAGTGCGCAGCATGGGGGATGGAGCATGATGGGGGTGCGCTGCATGGGGGATGGAGCACGATGGGGGGTGCGCAGCATGGGGGATGGAGCACGATGGGGAGCGCGCAGCATGGGGGATGGAGCACGATGGGGGGTGCGCAGTATGGGGGATGGAGCACGATGGGGGGTGCACAGCATGGAGGATGGAGCACGATGGAGGGTGCACACCTCCCCCCAGAACACACACACACACCGCCACACACGCACTGCACAACACACCACACACACACTAGGAACCACAAACACTGCCCTACACAGACACCCACACACACAGACAACGCCGCACACACACAACACCCAACACACAAACACCGCGGCACACACAAATATACGCACATACCGCACAACACACACATTGCACAAAACATACCTCCCCCAAAACACACACACACCCCACACCCACACAAACCGCGCAACACACACACACAATGCTACAGACACACAGCGCTCTACAAACAACGCAACACACAAACAACACCGCTCTCACCCCCTGCCACACACAGACAACACCCAGAACATGTACAGCGCCCTACACAAACACTTGGTAACTACACACAACAACATCTATATATATATATATAACAAAAATCATACATTAACTACACAATACGTAGATTCTAGAATACCCGATGCGTAGAATCGGGCCACCTTCTAGTCTAAAATAATGTACTAATTCTGGGATGGCTGTGGCCTGGTATTTTTAAGCTGGGAAGGGCCCTATAATGGATTTTCCCATTATGATAATGTCAGCTCACTGGTGTTTGCTTTATGTCTGCTGGATATTAAAAATAGGGTGGACCCCAAGTTTTCTCCATTTATTTATTAATCCTAAAAAATGTTCAATAAGCTCCACAGGGTGCAATTTTATTATATGTCGAAGGGTTGTGCAATTATATGTCTGTCTATATATTTGTATCTATTTATCTATCTATCTATCTATCTATCTATCTATCTATCTATCTATCTATCATGCATTGCTGTTCAAAAATGCTAAAAAAACAAAGCTGAAAAAACGCATTAAAAAATGCATGAAGTTTCTACATCCAGATACTTCTACAATACAAAGAAGTCGTTTTTCTGAAATAGCAATTTTCCCATATTTCAGAACACAATGTATTAGATTTTATCGCAGTAACTGCCATTACTACTGTAATATTACTATTTTCATTTTCTAATCCATACTCTGTGTTCATGATTGCAAAATGTGAAAACTGCAAGATCTAAGGTCTTTTCTTCTGCACTTTGCTGATCATATAATGTTAAGTAGACACTTTTAAAGGTCATAGTATTTTCAGAAACCTTCATGTTTCTAAATGAACTTCAATGCAAAGGCTACATTTATTAATTTATATTTACGGCGCTTGCACAGATGTTTGAGTCTTAAGCTAGAGCTTTACACCTTACAATTAGGTGTGCGATCTCGTATGCGATGTGACACGCCCAGATCGCATATGCGATTGAATGAGATTGCACGTAGGTCGTTCATTTGCTGTCACACGTGCGTTAGTAGTCTATGTTAAATTAATCAATTTTGTGTGCGATCCTTTAGATCATGTGTTCTGTGACGTATGCATTGGGCACCCTTTTTTTTTATTTATTTATTGACTTGCCAAGCGTCTGTAATGTGTAGGGATGCGTTTTTACTATGTCATCTGCCATTCAGCTCTGCTACATAGCCGCTGACAGCAGACACAGACAGCCATGTAGCAGAGCTGAATGGCAGATGACAGCAGACACAGAAAGAGCCGCACAATCAGAATAATAATAATAATAATAATTTTATTCATTTATATAGCGCTATTAATTCCACAGCGCTTTACATACATTTGCAACACTGTCCCCATTGGGGCTCACAATCTAGAGTCCCTATCTGTATGTCTTTGGAGTGTGGGAGGAAACCGGAGTACCCGGAGGAAACCCACGCAAACACGGGGAGAACATACAAACTCCTTGCAGATGGTGTCCTTGGTGGGATTTGAACCCAGGACCCCAGCGCTGCAAGACTGCAGTGCTAACCACTGAGCCACCGTGTCGCCCTGAACTTCACCCGACTTCATTGTCAAGCTGCGGCTCTGTCTGTGTCGCGTCCTGATTAGCGGTCACCTGTGAAGGACTCACCGGTGACCGCTAAACTCCTGAGTAACTGAATTGAGCAGCCCTCTCTCATATACTCACCGATCCCCAATCTCCGGCGCGGAGCTGCACGACATTCACACTGCTCCGGCGGCTTTTACTATTTTGAAAAAGCCGGCCGCTCATTAAACAATCTCGTATTCCCTGCTTACCCTGCCCACCGGCGCCTATGATTGGTTGCAGTGAGACACGCCCCCACGCTGAGTGACAGGTGTCTCACTGCACCTAATCACAGCAGCCGGTGGGCGTGTCCGAAAAAATCCTTTATTAGAAATAAAAAACACAAACATATACCCTGGTTCACCACTTGAATAAGCCCGAAAAAGCCCTCCATGTCCGGCGTAATCCAGGATGGTCCAGCGTCGCTTCCAGCTCTGCTGCATGAAGGTGACCGGAGCTGCAGAATACACCGCCGCTCCTGTCACCTCCACGCAGCAACTGAAGATAGCCGTGCGATCAGCTGAGCTGTCACTGAGGTTACCCGCTGTCACTGGATCCAGCGGTGGCCGCGGGTAACCTCAGTGACAGCTCAGCTGATCGCGCGGCTGTCTTCAGTTGCTGCGTGGAGGTGACAGGAGCGGCGGTGTCTGCTGCAGCTCTGGTCAACTCCATGCAGCAGAGCTGGAAGCGACACTGGAGCATCCTGGAGTACGCCGGACATGGAGGGCTTTTTCGGGCTTATTAAAGTGGTGAACCAGGGTATATGTTTGTGTTTTTTATTTCTAATAAAGGATTTTTTCGGGTGTGTGTGTTTATTTACTGTCACTTACAGATTAATCATGGAAGTTATCTCGGGGAGACGCCTGACATGATTAATCTAGGACTTATTGGCAGCTATGGGCTGCCAATAACTCCTTATTACCCCGATTTGCCAACGCACCAGGGCAAATCGGGAAGAGCCGGGTACAGTCCCAGAACTGTCGCATCTAATGTATGCGGCAATTCTGGGCGGCTGCTGACTGATATTGTTAGGCTGGGGGGCTCCGCATAACGTGGGGCTCCCCATCCTGAGAATACCAGCCTGCAGCCGTATGGCTTTATCTGGCTGGTTTTAAAATTGGGGGGGACCGCACGCCGTTTTTTTAATTATTTAATTATTTATTTCACTGCACAGTATAGACACGCCCACCGGTGTCTCACTGCAACCAATCATAGGCGCCGGTGGGCGGGGTAAGCAGGGAATACGAGATTGTTTAATGAGCGGCCGGCTTTTTCAAAATAGTAAAAGCCGCCGGAGCAGTGTGAATGCCGTGCAGCGCTGCGCCGGAGATTGGGGATCGGTGAGTATGAGAGAGGGGGTAAGAGGGATAGACTGACATGGACAGAGAGAGAGGGACAGAGATAGTAACCGACTGACAGAGATTAGTGAATGACAGACATTGTGAGGCGCTTCAGAACGCAGCTTTTCGGCTGCGCTCTGAAGCGGACCTTTTTTAAGCTGCGGTGCAGAGCGCACACCTGCGCACATAGCCTCAGACATCACAATCGTATGAGGGATGTCACACGTTTCAATTGACTAGGTTCGTACAACAAAATGTCCAATGTATGAGGAATAAACGACGTGTATGCGATCACTGTATTTTCGTTCAATCTTGATTGCACGTAGGTGTCACATGCAAATACGTCACGAACGATGCAGGATGTGCGTCACTTACAACTTGACCCCGACGACGGATTGAAAGATTTATTGAAGCGTGTAAAGCGGGCATTAGGCCACAGCTCTATGCACTGCTATGCTATCTCAGTTATTTTAGAGTGCTGGTCTCCATACCCTTTCAAGATCTCCATTTGTTGTCATTCTTGTTTACTTCCAGAAGATAGAAACAAGTGTAGACAGAGCGCTGCTCACCCTGAATCCATTCTAAGGAATCTTCTGTGGTCAAAACACAGAAGTCACTGATATTATATTTTTTGCTACTATATTGTGAATATACTAAGAGTTAACCCCTTAACAGCTCATGAAAAACTATGTCTGCCATAATTCACCTTCCTGCCTTTGATGTAGGCTCACGCATCAATCCTGCAACTTTCTCAGCAGATGATAACTGTGATCATCAGTCATCATCTGCCTCTAATAGCTGCAGGTGAAGCTTTACCCCGCCTGTGGCTGTAAAACTGTTAGATAACGCTGTCAACCTGTGACAACGACATTTATTGTGCATCGGCAGGAGGGTGCGGTGATCTATCCCCTCATCATCTCTATCACAAAGTCTGTTGATTACCCCTGTGCCTGTCATCATGCTACATCTATGAAAACCAGCTGATATTTATAGGAGACTGTGATTTTTGCTATACACAACAGTGCTGTAGCACTGCAGTGTATAACATATGCGATCAGATGATCACAGGTGCAGCTCCCCTAAGGCTATGTGCCCACGGGACGAGTTGTACTTTCGAGTGACACCATTTAATTTGCCACATATTGTACTGGAAAAGGGGAAAAAAATTGCAAGTGCATTGAAATTGCAAAAAAAGTGCAATTTCACAATTTTATGTTGAGTTTTTTTATTTACTACAATCACTATATCGTAAAAATGACTGGGCAGTATTATTCCCCATGTCGGTATGAGTTTGCCGATACCAAACATGCACAGTTTTTCTTAGTTAGGTGGAGGAAAAAAATTCTGAAACTTGTAAAAAAAAAAAAAAAAATAGCATTGCACTTTTTTCACCATTTTCAGAGACCCGTAAACTTCTCATTTTTCCAAGACAGGAACTGTGTTATTGCTAATTTTTGTGTCCTGAGCTGACATTTATAATTTTACCATTTGGTAGATGCAATGTTTTTATTGCCTCCTATTGCAATGTCGTGGCAACCCAAAAAACCTAATTCTGGCATTTTGATTTTTTTTTCTCATTATGCCTTCTACTGATCAAATTATTTTTATATTTTGATACATTAGGAATTTTTGAACTCTGTGATACCAAATATGTGTTTTTATTGTTTTATTTACATTAGTGTCAAAGAGGTGTGATTTGAACTTTTTTTTTACACTTTTTATTGTTTTCACAAGTTTCCTTAGGGGACTTGAAGCTGAAACAGTCTAGCCTATGTGCTGTACACAGCGGTGCAACAGAATTAGCACTGCTTTTATAGCAGAAATGCTCTACCGGCATTCACAGAACTACGTCATGACAGTGACAAGGGTCATCAGATGACCCCCAGCTCTCATGACAACCTATCGGCAACCCGTAATCACATCATAGGGACACCAATGGGAGCAGGGAATGACACACTTCCTGATGTCTTTTCATGGAATCACATCCACTTTGCTTGGACAATTAAACACAGCAGAATTTATGTGCAAAAGAAAAAAAACAAAACAAAAAACAGAAAAAAATGCAATATTTAGATGTATGTGAACACCAGCTAAATGTTCAAGCAAAGTGGATGTGATTTCATGAAATCTCCGCTTTTGGTGCGCTAAAGACGCTTCTGAACTGTGCGGTTTTGGTGAATTCTTTTCTCTCTAGGCTTCTTTGTGGAGCCTGAAAAAAACGGAAGCAAAAACACAAGCAAAAAAATGCCGTTGCATTTTTACGCACAGAATCCTGAGCTATCAAACACATTGCTAGCTTAGTAACACTGGAAAGTGCAGCAGAGCATCTCCAAAGGCAAGATGCTCTGCACAGAGGAATCGTGACAGTTCTAATTTTTTTTAACTTCTTTTTAGTAATTTTTTTACAAGAAAAAAAAATCTCTTACTTTTACTTCAAAGATTTTGATGAGATGATTGCCAGATAAGAGAAATAGATGGTGAGACAAACTCCAAAGCACCTGATAACTGAATAATAAGTGTAATGAATACTCAGACTCTCATACCTAACAAAGCTTGCCTTAGGCCTCTGTCACACGTTCGTGGACAGTTTTCTCACGTACCGGAGACACGGGCACACGTTGACATATGTTTTCCTATAGCTTCGGGCACATGTAAGTATTTTTGCATGAAACGTGTGTCCGTTCTGCATTTACGTGTGTCCGTGTGCCCAATACGCCGACATGTCCATTTTTCTCTGGCATCACGGGTGTCACACGGAATACAAACGTGTCATACGTAACACACATGGACCACACGGATGTGTTCCGTGTGACATGCACCGGAGAAAAGACATGTGTCTTTTAAAAGAAAACAAACCTTTACTCACATTCTCCAGCCCTGCTGTCTTTGCCGCTACTGTCACTTGCTGCCAACCGACGCTCATTATGCTCATTTAATATTCACTTCACTGCGGCCAGAAGCAGCAGCAGTGGAGAGTCGGCAGGACCGGAGACCGAAGATCAGCACCACGGACAGCGACGCTAGGGACAGGTGAGCAGAAAGTTCCCGTTCTCCGTGTGTTATCATGGATAACACATGGAGAATACAGGTGTGCCATACACACGGCACATCGAGGACAATCCACATCTTTGACACATCCGTGAAACACGTGCGTGATTTTCACGGACGTGTGACAGAGGCCTTAAAAAGCAATGGATGATGGTATCAGAGAGGTTCCACAGACTACTTGACAAACCCAGCATGGACCATAGGAAGAGGAAGTCGTAAATAGGAGAAATGAACAAGGTCCGGCTCTGATGAAGGGACAGATGAGAAGCAGGACTCCTAGTTTTAGGATCCCCTAACAGAAGAGTCTGTTACATAAGAAAGAGGATGTGCTAAAAAAATCTCCTGAGCAAGATTGTAGCATAACTATCATTTTAAGAGAACCCGCATCTGTTTTGGGATTGTGTCCCTTCCAGTCTTTCTAGTAGAGGTATCTATGAACCTTCTTACGGTCTAGAATTTGGTTGATCTCATATTCCATGTCAGGATCAGATGAAGCTGCAGGAACTGTCTTGATATTAGGAGATAATTTATTAACAACCAGATTACATAATAAGGAGATAAGAAAAGTATTTGGAATTTTTAATGTGGGAGATAGTCTTAGGCGGGCTTTGCACACTACGACATCGCAGGTGCGATGTCGGTGGGGTCAAATTGAAAATGACGTACTTCTGGCATCGCATGCGACATCGTAGTGTGTAAAGGCTCAATGATACGATTAACGAGCGCAAAAGCGCCGTAATCGTATCATCGGTGCAGCGTTGGCGAAATCCATAATTACGCTGACGCAACGGTCCGATGTTGTTCCTCGCTCCTGCGGCAGCACACATCGCTGTGTGTGAAGTCACAGGAGCGAGGAACATCTCCTACCGGCGTCACCGCGGCTTCCGTAGGATATGCGGAAGGAAGGAGGCGGGCGGGATGTTTACATCCCGCTCATCTCTGCCCCTCCGCTCCTATTGGCCGCCTGCCGTGTGACGTTGCAGTGACGCCGCACGACCCACCCCCTTAATAAGGAGGCAGGTCGCCGGCCAGAGCGACGGTCGCAGGACAGGTGAGTCCATGTGAAGCTGCCGTAGCGATAATGTTCGCTACGGCAGCTATCACAAGGATATCGCAGCTGCGACGGGGGCGGGGACTATCGCGCTCGGCATCGCAGCATCGGCTTGCGATGTCGCAGTGTGCAAAGCCCGCCTTAGTCCACACGAGGTCCCACGACGCATCCACCACGATCACATCTGACGCTCACAGCAAGCGCCATAGAACAAGACTGCCAGCCGTCAGCTCCACGCAGCAAGTGAAGTGATATGGGCTGCCATTAACTCCTTATTACCCCGATTGCTACCGCACCAGGGCATTCGGGATGAGCGAGGTAAAGCTCCGGGATTGTCAAATTTAATGGATGCGACAATTCTGGGCAGCTGCTGGCTGATATTTTTAGACTGGGGGCTCCCAAAAATGTGGTTCTCCCCAGTTTGAGAATATCAGCCCTCAGCTGTGAGGCTTTATCTTGGCTGGGTATCAAAATTGGGGGGGCAGCATGCAGGATTTTTTTATATATGTATTTTACTGTACAATATAGACCCACTCACCAGCAGCTGTGATTGGTTGCAATCAGAGACCTGTTACTCAGCGTGGGGGCGGGTCTGAGTGCAACCAATCGTGGCCACCGGTGTACGGGGAAGCAGTGAATATGTGATGAGGCTAATGAGCAGATATGGAAAAAGAAGAGAGGCCACGAGACCTGTGTGACAGCCGCGCTACGCCTATGATCGGTGAGTATGAAGAGAGACGCTGGCAATGTACTGTGCAGAAAATGCCGGGGGACAGCCAATCACAGTAATGCTACAGCCAAGATGGCTGCGGCATTACTGTGATTGGTTAAGAAGCCCAACATGTTTAGTGGCTGCAAATCAGGCACCAAAATGGCTGGGCGGGACATCCAAATATAGCGAGGTGAGTACATCATTACTTGCTATATAACGAATAGCCCAAATAACGTACTGTTGTAAATAGCGAATAGTAACAAATACATTTGCTCATCACTAGCTATTTAGCCTTATATTACAATGTATGGAGATTTCCAAGAAGGCTATGAAACGGAATGGTTGTGGAAGAATTCAGCCATAGAAAATAAATCTGACCAATAATCTTAAGGGAAAGTAGAAAAAAGTCATGGATATTTTTCCATGGACTGACTGATTCTCTCAATTTGCTCATTGATATTATGGTGATATGCAGAGATGTCAAAGGAGATTTTTAGATTCTTTTAGAGTGCCCTCCAGAACATTGGAAAAAATTGAACATCATGGTCAATGAGCTGGGAAATAATGGAACTGGAAAGTGTCTGAGAAATACTTGTGGCAATTAAGGAGCAAATTAAATAAAACAAGAGATTTTGGAGATATGGTACATCATGACCCATACAGCAGTGAATCCTTGCTCCTCAGGATGTTCAGCAACAAAATTCATAAAAATGTTAGGTCAGGGCTCTTGTGGTATATGAATTTACTGAAGAGGGCCAAGAGGTGCCTGACATGAGGGTGTGAGAATGTCCTTTAAGGCCCCTTTACACACTGCAACATCGCTAACGACATTGCTGTAGCGTCACCGGTTTTGTGAAGTAATAGCGACCTCCTCAGCGACATTGCAGTGTGTGAAACGCATCAGCGACCTGGCCCCCGCTGTGAGGTTGCTGATCGCTACAAATCTTTCAGGACCATTTTTGGGTCCTTTGTTTCCCGCTGAGCAGCATGCATTGGTGTGTTTGACACCTTTGCAAAGACTTTGTTAGCAACTTCTCTTTCAAAAAGCTGCTTTAACATGTCCCCAATGACCAGCTAGGTCGTTCTGCTGGTCCGTATCGCTGTTGCGTCGTTGGTAAGGTCTGCCTGTTTGACAGCTCACCAGCGACTCACCAGAGAATTTGTAGCGATCCTGGCCAGGTTGGGATCGCTGGTTGGATCACTACAAAGTCTAAGTGTGTAAAGGGGCCTTAAAGGCTTCACTCAGCTTTCTGTTTTTCATGTATCTGTTCAATCTGTGAGCAATATAGCTAATTATCCATAATACAGCTCCTGAGGGAGGCTTCTGATTGGCTCCAAATTTAATCTGCAAAATGATCCCAAACATACAGTCAATGTCATTAACAACTATATTCATTGTAAAAAGAACAACAAGCTCTTATCTCACAATAATCAAGTCTGTGTGGGATAAGATGAAGAGACAGAAGGATTCTCCTAATCCACAGAAGATCTGTGTTTACTTCTCCAAGATATTTGGAACAATCTTCCTTTTTAGTCCCATCAAAATCCATGTGCAAGTGTATCTAGATGCATTGATGCTTTGTCACTATTTTAAGGCAAAGGGTGGTAACTAGAGTTGAGCGCGGTTCGTGGTTCGAGGTCCTCCAGTTCGCGGCTCGAGTGATTTTGGGGGCTGTTCTAGATAGAACTAGAACTCGAGATTTTTGCTAAAGCTCGATAGTTCTAGATACGTTCGAGAACGGTTCTAGCAGCAAAAAGACAACCTAATTCCTAGCTGGCTTTCCGCTGTAATAGTGTAAGTCACTCTGTGACTCACACTATTATGAAATTTCAGTGTATAGTGTGCGGGAACAGTGCATTCCGATCACTGCTGTATGGATAATGGCGATCGCCATTTTTTTTTTCCCTTGTCTTCCTTCCCTAAGCACGCGCGTGTAGTGGGGCGGGCCAGCATGTCAGCCAATCCCAGACACACACACAGCTAAGTGGACTTTTAGCCAGAGAAGCAACGGCATGTGTGATAGGATGTCCATGTCACATGTCCCTGCATTATAAAACCGGACATTTTCCTCCAGCACGCCATTATCTGCCTTCTGCGTCCTTGGTGTCAGTCATCACTGGCGCAGCTCCTATCGCCGATACTGCTGTGTACGCTCCATACACAGCGCTGTACAGCATAGGGATCGCACTTTCTATCAGTCCTTTTAAGGGCTCATACCGGCAGGGTCAGAGCCATAGGTGACAGGTCCGTGAAAACAGAGTTTAACAGCTACACAAGATGACAGCGTCTGTGTAGCTAAGGTCAGGGATTTCCTCGCTGCATTTCCCCATTAGGAGGGATAGAAAGGCAGGCTTCCTTTCCTCTACCCAGAGACCCACAACCCTGCCACTGTACCCTCCTGCCCTTTGCACACTCAAACTCATTGTTACAAAGCCATTATACTAGCAAACACTGAGTGAACTTAGTGGCATCCTAAATGTGGCTGTTGGACTTCTGTATTGTCCCACAAGTGCAAAGATATTTGCAGCACGTCTGCCTGCATTGCACACTCAAACTCATTGTTACTAAGCCATTATACTAGCAAACACTGAGTGAACTTAGTGGCATCCTAAACGTGGCTGTTGGACTTCTGTATCGTCCCACAAGTGCAAAGATATTTGCAGCACCTCTGCCTGCATTGTACACTCAAACTAATTGTTACTAAGCCATTATACACTAGCAAACACTGAGTGAACTTAGTGGCATCCTAAAAGTGGCTGTTGGACTTCTGTATTGTCCCACTAGTGCAAAGATATTTGCAGCACATCTGCCTGCATTGCACACCCAAACTCATTGTTACTAAGCCATTATACTAGCAAACACTGAGTGAACTTAGTGGCATCCTAAATGTGGCTGTTGGACTTCTGTATCATCCCACTAGTGCAAAGATATTTGCAGCACGTCTGCCTGCATTGCACATTCAAACTCATTGTTACTAAGCCATTATACTAGCAAACACTGAGTGAACTTAGTGGCATCCTAAACGTGGCTGTTGGACTTCTGTATCGTCCCACTAGTGCAAAGATATTTGCAGCCCGTCTGCCTGCATTGCACACTCAAACTCATTGTTACTAAGCCATTATACTAGCAAACACTGAGTGAACTTAGCGGCATCCTAAACGTGGCTGTTGGACTTCTGTATCGTCCCACAAGTGCAAAGATATTTGCAGCACATCTGCCTGCATTGCACACTCAAACTCATTGTTACTAAGCCATTATACTAGCAAACACTGAGTGAACTTAGTGGCATCCTAAACGTGGCTGTTGGACTTCTGTATTGTCCCACTAGTGCAAAGATATTTGCAGCACGTCTGCCTGCATTGCACACTCAAACTCATTGTTACTAAGCCATTGTACTAGCAAACACTGAGTGAACTTAGAAAAAAAAAGGAACCAGCACGATCTGAAATTGGCATGCATCATATAAAAAGTGAAAATTCACAGATTTATTCCAACTGTACTATAATAAAAAAATGAGATTTTTAGCAAACAATTGATCAATTCTTCGAGCCACCCCTGCCAACGTCACGGCAAATCTCAATAGGGGGGTCCTACTCTACATTCTGTATTTCATATGCCATGCAGCCTCCTAGATAAAGTTAAAAGCAGAACCATAATGGAGCACACATACCTGTAACCTGTATATAGCCGCTTCCATGTTGCAAAAAGGCACTTGTGGATAGAGACCAGCCCAGGTCCCAGCATGTGGAGCAAGCTCTGCACCATACCAGGACTATATCAGAACTGATCCTCCCAGTGTCAAACAGCAACCATTGATAAAGGCGGACCAGATCCAAGAATGGTGCTTAATTAGCATTGCCTGTGGAAAGGGGTGAGGTAACTGAATCTGAACAGCTACCAACAGGAGGAATATATTGCAAACCAAAATCAGGCGTGCATGGTATGGTGTTGGTCAGTCACCAGATTTGTAGCATAACTACGGTCAAAACAGAGAAAAAAAAGGAACCAGCACGATCTGAAATTGGCATGCATCATATAAAAAGTGAAAATTCACAGATTTATTCCAACTGTACTATAATAAAAAAATGAGATTTTTAGCAAACAATTGATCAATTCTTCGAGCCACCCCTGCCAACGTCACGGCAAATCTCAATAGGGGGGTCCTACTCTACATTCTGTATTTCATGTGCCATGCGGCCTCCTAGATAAAGTTAAAAGCAGAACCATAATGAAGCACACATACCTGCAACCTGTATATAGCCGCTTCCATGTTGCAAAAAGGCACTTGTGGATAGAGACCAGCCCAGGTCCCAGCATGTGGAGCAAGCTCTACACATACCAGGACTATATCAGAACTGATCCTCCCAGTGTCAAACAGCAACCATTATTGAGATTTGCCGTGACGTTGGCAGGGGTGGCTCAAAGAATTGATCAATTATTTGCTAAAAATCTCATTTATATTACAGCACAGTTGGAATAAATCTGTGAATTTGCACTTTTTATATGATGCATGCCATTTTCAGATCGTGCTGGCTCCCCTCTCTCACTGAGTGAACTTAGTGGCATCATAAAAGTGGCTGTTGGACTTCTGTATTGTCCCACTAGTGCAAAGATATTTGCAGCACGTCTGCCTGAATTGCACACTCAAACTCATTGTTACTAAGCCATTATACTAGCAAACACTGAGTGAACTTAGAGGCATCCTAAACGTGGCTGTTGGACTTCTGTATCGTCCCACTAGTGCAAAGATATTTGCAGCACGTCTGCCTGCATTGCACACTCAAACTCATTGTTACTAAGCCATTATACTAGCAAACACTGAGTGAACTTAGTGGCATCATAAAAGTGGCTGTTGGACTTCTGTATTGTCCCACTAGTGCAAAGATATTTGCAGCATGTCTTCCTGCATTGCACACTCAAGCTCATTGTTACTAAGCCATTATACTAGCAAACACTGAGTAAACTTAGTGGCATCCTAAACGTGGCTGTTGGACCTCTGTATCGTCCCACTAGTGCAAAGATATTTGCAGCACGTCTGCCTGCATTGCACACTCAAACTCATTGTTACTAAGCCATTATACTAGCAAACACTGAGTGAACTTAGTGGCATCATAAATGTGGCTGTTGGACTTCTGTATCGTCCCACTAGTGCAAAGATATTTGCAGCACGTCTGCCTGCATTGCACACTCAAACTCATTGTTACTAAGCCATTATACTAGCAAACACTGAGTGAACTTAGTGGCATCATAAAAGGGGCTGTTGGACTTCTGTATTGTCCCACTAGTGCAAAGATATTTGCAGCACGTCTGCCTGCATTGCACACTCAAACTCATTGTTACTAAACCATTATACTAGCAAACACTGAGTGAACTTAGTGGCATCCTAAACGTGGCTGTTGGACTTCTGTATCGTCCCACAAGTGCAAAGATATTTGCAGCACCTCTGCCTGCATTGCACACTCAAACTCATTGTTACTAAGCCATTATACTAGCAAACACTGAGTGAACTTAGTGGCATCCTAAACGTGGCTGTTGGACTTCTGTATCGTCCCACAAGTGCAAAGATATTTGCAGCACGTTTGCCTGCATTGCACACTCAAACTCATTGTTACTAAGCCATTATACTAGCAAACACTGAGTGAACTTAGTGGCATCATAAAAGTGGCTGTTGGACTTCTGTATCGTCCCACTAGTGCAAAGATATTTGCAGCACCTCTGCCTGCATTGCACACTCAAACTCATTGTTACTAAGCCATTATACTAGCAAACACTGAGTGAACTTAGTGGCATCCTAAAAGTGGCTGTTGGACTTCTGTATTGTCCCACTAGTGCAAAGATATTTGCAGCACGTCTGCCTGCATTGCACACTCAAACTCATTGTTACTAAGCCATTATACTAGCAAACACTGAGTGAACTTAGTGGCATCCTAAACGTGGCTGTTGGACTTCTGTATTGTCCCACAAGTGCAAAGATATTTGCAGCACCTCTGCCTGCATTGCACACTCAAACTAATTGTTACTAAGCCATTATACTAGCAAACACTGAGTGAACCTAGTGGCATCATAAAAGTGGCTGTTGGACTTCTGTATCGTCCCACTAGTGCAAAGATATTTGCAGCACGTCTGCCTGCATTGCACACTCAAACTCATTGTTACTAAGCCATTATACTAGCAAACACTGAGTGAACTTAGTGGCATCCTAAGCGTGGCTGTTGGACTTCTGTATCATCCCACTAGTGCAAAGATATTTGCAGCACCTCTGCCTGCATTGCACACTCAAACTCATTGTTACTAAGCCATTATACTAGCAAACACTGCTGCCAGTTTAAGGACCGTAGTTGCATTGTCAGTGATAATTATTGTTGTTTATTCTGCTCTTAATAAAGATAGACCACCGCTGCAATCTACTACACCTCTCAATTTTTACTACCACATTTTAAGTGCACAATCTTGTCGCAATCAAAATGAGTGGCAAAATGACAGATGCTGGTGGAACGGGTAAGAGGCGTGTTGGAAAAGTAAAAAAAGGGTTTGTCCGTGGGGAAGGTGGCAAAGCTCCATTATCATCTGCTGAAGATAGACCATCTTCCAGCAAAAGTAAGATGTCTACTACTTACCGTGGACAATCCGATGTGCTCCCTTTTTTATGGACACGGACAACTGGAACAAAGGTAGATGATGGCCAAAAAAGGAAAATGCTTGAATGGATCTCAAGTGGTCCAACAAGTGCCCTCTCCACCACCTCAACTACCGCATCCAAAAAACACCAGTCCTCTGAGTTGTCATCCCTATCAAACTTGCTTTCTCCCAGCTCTGAAGTCTCCATCCGCCCTGCACAGTATGGTGGAACTGAGATGGCTGAGTCTGCCGAGCTGTTCAGTCACACTATAGCCTGGGAATCAGAGGTCTGCTCCCAAGCTACAGTGAGTACAGACCAGGAAATGGTCTGCAGTGATGCCCAGAACCTTTGTGACTCTGATTCAGGCCATGAGGACCAAGTTTCTGAGCATAATGTTGACCCTTTTTCACAAACTGTAACACCTGTTGTTATAGACAATGAGGAACATACTGATGACGATGAGACGCAGATACCAGATTGAGATGACAACTTAAATATTCGGTCAGGGCAAGAAGAGGCTCGGTCTGAGGGTGAGGGGAGTGCAAACACAACAATTGATGAGGAAGTTCTAGATCCCACCTACTGTCAACCCACAGTCAGGCACTCGAGGAGGTCAACAGAGGTGGTGGGGGAGGATGCAACTAATGACGAAGTTACCTTGCGCCTTCCTGGACAGAGTCGGAGTACTGGTAGCACGTCTACAACTGCATCCTCAGCCACCACTGTGCCTCTGAGCACTAGTCGGGGTGGATCAACAGGTTGCATGCCCTCTAAGCCTTGCCTAGCCTGGTCCTTTTTTGACATAGCAAAAGATCGCCCAAATTATGTGATCTGTAAAATTTGTCATGATTCTGTTAGTAGAGGTCAAAACCTCAGCTGTTTGACAACTTCTTCCATGAATCGTCACATGAATAAATATCATATGTTCCGGTGGGAAGCTCACCGTGCTGCAATGCGGACTAGTGGAGCGAATCATCCACCGCCTGCCCCTTCTAGTGCATCCGCGCGCTCTTCATCTTCTAGGACTGTGGGGACAGCTGTCACACCTGGTTTTCCACGCACAGCTTCCACCACTGTAACCGCAACAGGCAGTTTGCTTGGTAGGTCGTCAGTTGGTTTGGAAGGGGAAACAAGTGCGTGTGTACAGCTCTCTCAGACATCGATAGCACCAACGTTGGATGAAGGCAACATCATGTCTACGCCTGCACTTTCCTCACAAACCTGCATTTTTCCAGGGACACCCTACTCAACACCGTCTACACACAGCAGCCAGATCTCTGTCCCTCAGATGTGGACAAAAAAAAGGCCATTTCCTGCGACCCATGACAAAGCTAAGAGGTTGACTTTATCCCTCCGTAAGCTCTTGGCTACCGAAATGCTACCTTTGCGCTTGGTGGACACACAGGATTTTAGAGACCTTATGTCTGTCGCTGTGCCCCAGTACCAGATGCCCAGTCGCCACTACTTCTCTAAGAAAGGTGTGCCTGCGCTACACCAGCATGTCGCACACAACATCACCGCTTCCTTGAGAATTTCTGTGTGTCAACGGGTGCATTTCACCACCGATACTTGGACCAGTAAGCATGGACAGGGACGTTATATGTCATTGACTGGGCACTGGGTAACTATGGTGATAGATGGTGAAGGGTCTGCTGCACAAGTCTTGCCGTCCCCACGACTTGTGTGTCAATCCTCTGTCTGTCCAAGTTCCGTCACTGCTTCTGCCTCCTCCACTTCATCTGGGTCCTTCACCTCCGTCCCAAGCCTGCCTGGTCAGGCCACCAGCGTTGTCACTGTGCAGAAGGAATCACGCACCCCTCATTACTATGCTGGCAGCAGAGCGCAATGGCATCAGGTGGTCTTTAGCTTGACATGTCTTGGGAATAAGAGTCACAAAACGGTTGAGTTGTGGGCAGCTCTGGAGACTGAGTTTGGTAAATGGTTGTCTCCACTCAACCTGCAGCCTGGTAAGGCCATGTGTGACAATGCTGCAAACCTGGGTGCGGCCCTTCGCCTGGGCAAGGTGACACACGTTCCTTGTATGGCTCACGTGTTGAACCTTGTTGTCCAGCAATTTTTAACACACTATCCCGGCCTAGATGGCCTTCTGACCAGGGCACGAAAACTGTCAGCTCACTTCCACCGTTCAACCGCCGCAGCTGAGCGACTTGCATCGCTCCAGAAGTCTTTTGGCCTGCCGGTTCATCGCCTGAAATGCGATGTGGCGACACGCTGGAATTCGACTCTCCACATGTTACAGCGACTGTGACAGCACCGCCGAGCCCTGGTGCAATACGTCATGACGTATAGCCTGGGCCAACGAGATTCAGAAGTGGGGAAGATCACCCTGATGGAGTGGTCTCAGATCAATGATCTATGCACCCTTCTGCACAGTTTCGACATGGCAACGAATATGTTTAGTGCTGACAATGCCATTATCAGCATGACAATTCCAGTCATTTACATGCTGGAGCACACGCTAAACTATTCGGAGTCAGGGGGTGGAACAACAGGAAGGGGAGGAACTACAGGAGGATTCATATGCGCAAGGGACAACAACATCACCAAGGTCCAGATGTTCATCATCACCAACGCGGCATGCATGGGACCATGGGGGACAGGGATCAACAAGGGCGCATGGTAGCAGGCGAAATGTTGAGGAAGGTGCAGGAGAACATGAAGAAATGAATGACGAACTGTCCATGGACATGGAAGACTCAGCGGATGAGGGAGACCTTGGTCAAATTTCAGTTGAAAGAGGTTGGGGGGAGATGTCAGAGGAAGAAAGAACGGTTAGCACCTCTATGCCACAAACACAGCGTGGACTTGGTCTGCATGGCTGCGCAAGACACATGAGCGCATTCTTGCTGCACAACCTCCAACATGACCCTCGTATTGTCAAAATTAGAAGTGATGATGACTACTGGCTTGCACACTATTAGATCCCCGGTACAAGTCCAAATTTTGTAACATAATTCCAGCCATAGAAAGGGACGCACGTATGCAGGAGTATCAGCAGAAGCTGTTACTCGATCTTAGCTCGGCTTTTCCACCAAACAACCGTGCAGGTGCAGGAAGTGAATCTCCCAGTTGTAACTTGACAAACATGGGACGGTCTCGTCATCTTCAACAGTCTACCCGTACCAGTAGCACCGTATCTGGTGCTGGTAACAGCAATTTTATGGAATCTTTTCATAATTTTTTTAGACCGTCCTTTGCAAGGCCACCAGAGGCAAGTCTGACACAGAGTCAACGGCTGAAGAGGATGATACAGGAGTATCTCCAAATGAACATTGATGCCATGACTTTGCAAATGGAGCCTTGCTTATTTTGGGCTTCAAATCTTGAAAAATGGCCAGAGCTCTCCAGTTACGCCTTGGAGATTTTGTCGTGTCCAGCTGCCAGCGTTGTCTCTGAACGTGTCTTCAGTGCTGCTGGGTGTGTGCTGACAGATAAGCGCACGCGTCTGTCCAGTGACAATGTGGACAGACTAACGTTCATCAAAATGAACAAGTCATGGATCCACAAGGAATTTACTACCCCTGTGTCATCCTGGGGAGAGTAAATGCTTGTAGATTTGGAATGTGCTTGATGCAAATCAAAACATCCTGTTTGCAACTTGGGCACAAGTGCTGCCACTGATGGGGTGTCTGTGTGGCCCAATTTTTTAAAAAAAAGGGAGAGTGCGCTTGGAGTAACCCTTGCTTACAGTGTTTTTAAAAATGAGCCAAGATGAACAGAGCTGGGATGAGGAAGGACTTAGCTACCTACCCCGGTGTCATCCTGGGGACGGTTAAGAATGGCGTATTTTTGAATGTGCTTGATGCAAATTTAGCTGTGAAGTGTACAACTGGGGCACAACTGCTGCCACTGAAGGGGTGGGTGTGTGTGGGGACCAATTTTTGGAAAAAAGGGAGACTCCGCTTGGAGTAACCCTTGCTTGCCGTGTCTTTAAAAAGGAGCCAAGATGAACAGAGCTGGGATCAGGAAAGACTTAGCTACCTACCCCGGTGTCATCCTGGGGACGGTTAAGGATGGCGTATTTTTGAATGTGCTTGATGCAAATCTAGCTGTGAAGTATACAACTGGGGCACAACTGCTGCCACTGAAGGGGTGGGTGTGTGTGGGGCCCAATTTTTGGAAAAAATGGAGACTCCGCTTGGAGTAACCCTTGCTTGCCGTGTTTTTAAAAAGGAGCCAAGATGAACAGAGCTGGGATCAGGAAAGACTTAGCTACCTACCCCGGTGTCATCCTGGGGATGGTTAAGAATGGCGTATTTTTGAATGTGCTTGATGCAAATCTAGCTGTGAAGTGTACAACTGGGGCACAACTGCTGCCACTGAAGGGGTGGGTGTGTGTGTGGCCCAATTTTTGGAAAAAAGGGAGAACTCCGCTTGGAGTCACATTGTGGTGTTTTACATGATTTTAGAAGGGCGTGCCATGCCTATATCTGTGTCTCCTCCTCTTTTTCCTTGTCCGGCTCTTTTGTTTTTGCATGAGTATATGTCCTTGTCACTTTCCCATGTGTTTGTGTTGTGTTGTGAGTTGTTTGTCACCTTTTGGACACCTTTGAGGGTGTTTTCTAGGTGTTTTTATGTGTTTGTGAATGCCTGCCATTGTTTCCTATTCGGTTCGAGTTCGGTTCGTCGAACATTCGACGAACCGAACTCGAACGGGACCTCCGTTCGACGAACCGAACTCGAGCCGAACCACGACCGGTTTGCTCATCTCTAGTGGTAACACTAAATATTAATTTGATTTAGATTTCTCTTTTGTTCAATCACTTTGCATTTTTTATTAGTGAAAATAATCTATTAACACTTCTATTTTTTAAAGTATTCTTTGCGGAATTTTTCCACATCTGCCCAAACCTTTTGTATAGTGCTGTATATATTTACATATGTTATTAAATGAAAAAAATTCTACCAACAAGCCAATTACTTTGTATACTTTATCCTTTGGACTTTCTGTGATACTTTTTTCACTTGTCAGTTGTTATTAAGTCTATAAATACAGCTGGAAACATTGCCTGGAAAACGTAATGAGAATTCTGTATACTTTTGAGAATCTAGGTTTCCCTCACATCCTTGAGTCAGTCTGAATTTTGTTCTAGGATTCAGTCTTAGCAACATCTCTTTGAAAATTGAGTCTATATTCTGATTTTATATTAGGATGAATGACAGCTGAAGTAATGAGCTTGTACCTTATAATTTGGCAATGCTGGCGTGATGACATCGGGGGCCAACAGAACAAGCCAACAGGAAGAGGAAAAAACATTACCATAATTATCAAGATACATATTTGTTTATTTGGAAGAATTTTGCTCATGTCACTCTGAAGTTATATGTTTAATATGTGTATGATATCTTTATATATTCTACCACAATTTATCAATTATTTTGTTATAAAATATAGCAATTTATTAAAAGGCAAACAATTTTAACCACTTAAGATCCCAATGTGCAATAACCCTACTGTATGGCAATGCTACCTAAATGATTCACTTTGGGGCTTGTGGATACAGTCATATTACAGATATCTATGGTGCATGCCAATAATACAGAACTCTTTCTTCTGAAAAGAGGAGTCTTCACAGTCAATATGGTGTCTATAAAATTCTATTTGCTTTAGACCTCTTTCACACATCCGTTAATAACCACGCACGTTTTTCACGGACGTGTCAAAGGTGCGTTTTGCCCTCCGTGAGCCGTGTTTATGGCACTACGTGTGTTCTCTGTGTGTTATCCGTGATAACAGACGGAGAACGGGAACTTTCTACTCACCTGTCCCTGGCGTCGCTGTCCGTGGTTCTGATCTTCGGTCTCCGGTCCTGCTGACTCCCCGCTGCTGCAGCTTCCGGCCGCAGTGAAGTGAATATTCAATGAGCATAATAAGCGGTGGTCGGCAGCAAGTGACAGCAGCGGCAGAGACAGGAGGGCTGGAGAAGGTGAGTAAATTTAATTTGTTTTTTGTCACAGACACATGTCTTCTCTCCGGTGTGTGTCACATGGAACACATCCGTGTGGTCCGTGTGTGTTACGTGTGACACGTTTGTGTTCTGTGTGAGACCCGTGATGCTGGAGAGAAAACGGACATGTCGGCGTGAGAAAACATATGGACACACGTAAGTACGGAACGGAAACACGTTTCGTGTGCAAATACTTACGTGTGTCCAAAACCATAGGAATACCTAGGTTTACGTGTGTACGTGTCTCCGGTACGTGAAAAAACTGCCAAACAGTACTGGAGACATGTGCGTGTGAAGGGGGCCTTAGGCTGTGTATGCACATCTGCGTGTTTTCATGCTTTTACACTGCGTTTAGAACTGCAGCGTAAATGCATGCGTCCTGTGTCCCCTGCACAATCTATGAAGATTGTGCATGATACGTGCGCACAATGCTTTTTTGAACACTACAATTTTGACCCAAATCCGTGCGTTCTAAAAAGCAGCATGTCAATTATTCCATGCGCTTTGGATGCTGCTGCCACTCTGTCTATGGGGGGGGCAGCATCCTGAGCGCATGAAATCAGGATTTATTCTGCTGAAACAATGCATCAATTATGCAGTGTTTCTGCAGTGATTTGAAGCGCACATGTGCTTCAAATCGCTGCAGAAAATTCAACAGGTAGGTGCGAACTAAGCCTTAATGTTCTACCACGGGTCTCTGATTTTATACACAGGAATATGGAGCTATTTTCTCATGTATTCCATACAGTTAGGTCCAGAAATATTTGGACAGTGACACAATTTTCGCGAGTTGGGCTCTGCATGCCACCACATTGGATTTGAAATGAAATCTCTACAACAGAATTCAAGTGCAGATTGTAACGTTTAATTTGAAGGTTTGAACAAAAATATCTGATAGAAATTGTAGGAATTGTACACATTTCTTTACAAACACTCCACATTTTAGGAGGTCAAAAGTAATTGGACAAATAAACCAAACCCAAACAAAATATTTTTATTTTCAATATTTTGTTGCGAATCCTTTGGAGGCAATCACTGCCTTAAGTCTGGAACCCATGGACATCACCAAACGCTGGGTTTCCTCCTTCTTAATGCTTTGCCAGGCCTTTACAGCCGCAGCCTTCAGGTCTTGCTTGTTTGTGGGTCTTTCCGTCTTAAGTCTGGATTTGAGCAAATGAAATGCATGCTCAATTGGGTTAAGATCTGGTGATTGACTTGGCCATTGCAGAATGTTCCACTTTTTTGCACTCATGAACTCCTGGGTAGCTTTGGCTGTATGCTTGGGGTCATTGTCCATCTGTACTATGAAGCGCCGTCCGATCAACTTTGCGGCATTTGGCTGAATCTGGGCTGAAAGTATATCCCGGTAAACTTCAGAATTCATCCGGCTACTCTTGTCTGTTGTTATGTCATCAATAAACACAAGTGACCCAGTGCCATTGAAAGCCATGCATGCCCATGCCATCACGTTGCCTCCACCATGTTTTACAGAGGATGTGGTGTGCCGTTCCCTTTCTTCTCCAAACTTTTTTCTTCCCATCATTCTGGTACAGGTTGATCTTTGTCTCATCTGTCCATAGAAAACTTTTCCAGAACTGAGCTGGCTTCATGAGGTGTTTTTCAGCAAATTTAACTCTGGCCTGTCTATTTTTGGAATTGATGAATGGTTTGCATCTAGATGTGAACCCTTTGTATTTACTTTCATGGAGTCTTCTCTTTACTGTTGACTTAGAGACAGATACACCTACTTCACTGAGAGTGTTCTGGACTTCAGTTGATGTTGTGAACGGGTTCTTCTTCACCAAAGAAAGTATGCGGCGATCATCCACCACTGTTGTCATCCATGGACGCCCAGGCCTTTTTGAGTTCCCAAGCTCACCAGTCAATTCCTTTTTTCTCAGAATGTACCCGACTGTTGATTTTGCTACTCCAAGCATGTCTGCTATCTCTCTGATGGATTTTTTCTTTTTTTCAGCCTCAGGATGTTCTGCTTCACCTCAATTAAGAGTTCCTTAGACCGCATGTTGTCTGGTCACAGCAACAACTTCCAAATGCAAAACCACACACCTGTAATCAACCCCAGACCTTTTAACTACTTCATTGATTACAGGTTAACGAGGGAGACGCCTTCAGAGTTAATTGCAGCCCTTAGAGTCCCTTGTCCAATTACTTTTGGTCCCTTGAAAAAGAGGAGGCTATGCATTACAGAGCTATGATTCCTAAACCCTTTCTCCGATTTGGATGTGAAAACTCTCATATTGCAGCTGGGAGTGTGCACTTTCAGCCCATATTGTATATAATTGTATTTCTGAACATGTTTCTGTAAACAGCTAAAATAACAAAACTTGTGTCACTGTCCAAATATTTCTGGCCCTGACTGTATATATTTTCCATGCCATGGATATTGTTCCTGAGTAGAAATACATATAAGACATCATTCACACATCCATGTGAGTATTACCATTCGAGGAAAACAGACCAATTTTTTCTCAGTCATCCTAATTGTACCCATTTTTTTACTCATAATTTTTGTTTATGCACTGAAGAAGATATACTGTCTGAACATTTTATAATTCATTGACTCATAGCAATGGATCAGTTAAATATTGGTCAAACTTGCATGGAATACTGAAGTACAAAGTTTGTCTTCCTATTTCATTTGCATGATATGGATCCCTATAAACTTTAATGGTCATGTATGTAAAACAGATGAGAAAGGGCTTGGTCTGAGTCTCATGGACCAGAAACATGGATCCGTTTTTAAAATTTATGTTTGAATGGTTCAATTAAACTCTATGGGTCAGTGTATTGCACTAGAAAAAAAAGCTGCAACACACAGACTTGTAAATGCAGCCTAAGGCTGGACTCACACGAGCGTATGGCATCGGATGCGAGAGCATCGGATGTGATATGCTATGTTAATGACTCCCGGCTCAGGCTCTGCTGTGAGCATGAGCCGGGTGTCATGCGACTGTAACGTGATCTTGCGATCGGGTCACAGCTGTGAAGCAGAGTGCGGGCGCTGCGGAGGAGAGGGAGGGATTAATCCACCCATCTCCTCCATTGTCAGCCTGTGTGTATATCGCACTACACTGGGATAACATCCGAGTGCAGTCCGATGTATCTCTTGCATCCATTCACTTGAATGGGTGCGAGAGATACGGCTGTAGCAGAAAATCGCAGCATGCTGTCGCTTTTCTCGCATCCAGAATCTGGATGCGATAAAAGCTGCCCAACTGCTCTCCCTCATTGCCTAACATTGGTCAGAGTGCAATGCAAGATTTTCTCGCATTGCATTCGTCCGATTTTCAGGCTCGTGTGAGTGCACCCTAACGGCTTGTGTAGACTACCGTATTTTCGTTCCGAGTGCAATTTGACAAAACTTGGGATCTCACTTGAACCAATATTATTCAATGAGGCACTTCACACTGAGCGGTCTGAAGTAAAAAAATAACATGCATGATTTGCCTTGATAAATTGGAGCCTACTCTACCATTCAAGTCTATGGGTCTGTAAAAATCCGAACCTCACTTGAATGACATCCGAGTGTGATCTTATTTAAAGACGAAGTTGAGAATTTTTATTTATTTCACTCCACATCCAAGAAAAATGGATCCTGCTCTGAATAAAATGGATGAAATCTGATGAAACATGGATAGAGTCTAATCAGAGTTTGATTAGCATAAGGGTGGCTTTACATGCTACGAGATCGCTACAGCGATCTCGTTGGGGTCACGGATTTTGTGACTCACATCTGGCCGCTGTAGCGATCTCGTTGTGTGTGACTCCTAGGAGCGATTTTGGATCGTTGCAAAAACGTCCAAAATTGCTCCTCGTTGACATGGGGGGTCCTCTCCCAATAATTGCTGTTGTCACTTGGGTGAAGTTGATCCTCGTCCCTGCGGCAGCACACATCGCTACGTGTGACGCCGCAGGAACGAGGAACCTCTCTTTACCTGCCACACACCAGCAATGAGGAAGGAAGAAGGTGGGCGGGATGTTCGTCCCGCTCATCTCCGCCCTCCGCTTTGATTGGGCTGCTACTTAGTGACGTCGCTGTGACGTCGAGCAAACCGCCCCCTTAGAAAGGAGGCGGTTCGCCGGTCACAGCGACGTCGCCGAGCATTGGCATTGGAATTCGGAAGCTGTTGCTGTGAACCCACAATATGTGGTCAAAAGAGGTCTCAATGAAAGATAAACAGATCATCAATAGGTTGGATAAAAAGAAGAAACTCAGAGAGATTGCAGAAGTCTTAGGAGTGGCCAATCAACAGTTTAGTGCACTCTACAAAAAATAGAGTCACACTAGTGAGGTTAGGAATAGAGGTGAGCGGTGTTCAAATCGAACTGTTTGCCAATCTCAAATTCTACCTGTTTTAGATGATGTTCGAGTCGTTCGACGAATGCGAACAATTAGCTTCAAGTTCGACAGTTCGAGGTTATGTTCGATAACGGTTCGATCACCAAAAGCATAACTGGCTTTTCACAGTAATACGGTCATTCAATGTTAATACAGTGGAACCTTGGTTAACGAGAACAATCCGTTCTGGGAGTGTGCTTGTTAACCAAGTTACTCATTCAGCAAAGCAAGATTTCCCATAGGAAATCATTGCAATGCAGACAATTCATTCCACAACTTGTTAAATATCCCATCCTGGTACCCTATTGTGCCATTCCACACATGCACAAACACACACAAACACGTACAAACACGTACAAACACACACAAACACACACAAACATACACGCACACATTATGCTCACCTCACCTTCCGTTCCATCGCCGGCCTCCTAGGACTTGTAGTTCGCCGGTACAGGATGTGTACCGGGTAACCATGCGACCGATGCCCCAGAGCTTCTGCTGCCAGTGCGCTGACGTCAAAGGCAGGAGCCGCTTGCCTCTGATTGGCCAGCGCGCTGCCTTTGAGTAGCGTCTGACAGAGGAAGTTCCTACCTCGTCGCGATAGTTACCTGATATACGTAGTTCGCCGCTACAGGATGTGTATCGTGTAACCATCGCGACAAGGGAGGAATTTCCTCTGTCAGACGCTACTCAAAGTCAGTGCGCTGGCCAATCATAGGCAAGCAGTCCCTGCTTTTGACGTCTGCGCTCTGGCAGTGGAAGTGCCGGCACAGTTGCGATGGCTATCCGATACACATCCTGTAGCGGCAAACTACGTGTATCGGGTAACCATCGCAATGAGGGAGCAACTTTCTCTGTCAGACGCTAATGAAAGGCAGCGCGCTGGCCAATCAGAAGCAAGCGGCTCCTGCCTTTGACGTCAGCGCGCGGGCAGCGGACGCTCTGGGGTATCGGTTGCATGGTTACCCGATAGACATCTTGTACTGGCGAACTGCAAGTCCCAGGAGGCCGGTGATGGAACGGAAGGTAAGGTGAGCATAATATGTGTGTGTGTGTTCGTGTTTGTGCATGTTTGTATGTGTTTGTGTTTGCCTGCCATTGTTTTCAATGGTGGTTGAAGGTGTTCGACAGTGTTCGACGAACGTCGTTCACACCCGTCGTTCGACGAACCAAACCGAACTCGAACACTAGGGTGGTGGCTCATCTCTAGTTAGGAACTCAATAAGGCCTGGATTTCCACAGAAAACAGCAGTGGTGAATGATTACAGAGTCCTTTCCATAGTGAAGAAAAACCCTTCACAACATGTGCCCAAGTGAAGAACACTCTCCAGGACGTAGCTATTTCAGTAGCTACTGTAAGGCTACCATAATGAGAAGACTTCATGAGTGCAACAACTGAAGTAAACTGCAGTAAAAGCCAGTGTTTGGAGATGTTCATGGTTCCCAGACTTAAGGCAGGCATTACCTATAAATGATTCTCTACAAAGTTTTATAAATTAACATTTTATTTACAATAAAGTAAATTTGTTCAATCACTTTTGAGCCCCTGAAATTCGGAGGCTTTGTAGACAAATGGTTGCAATTTCCAAACGTTTCACAGCATATTTTTGTTCACCCCCTTTAATTAAAGGGATTGTCCACTTCTTGGACAATCTCTTCTCATTCTACATGTTTGCCCTCAAAAAAATAAAAACACCTAGACTCACCTCTGGTACCAGTATGGTTCCAATGAAGTAGGAACTTGTGTTCCCGAGGCCATCGTGACATTATGACATGCGAGCCCTGCGCACAATCATCCCTGGCTTCTCTCCCTGGCTTCGGACATGTAAGCAGTTAGCAGAAAGTGAGCAACAGCAGCAGCTCTAAGTATATGTTTTTTAATTCACCATCCAAAGCCAAAGAGAGAGAAGCTGGCGCTGACTGGTCGTAAGACTCGTGTGTCATAGCAATGTCACGTGGGCCCCGGGAACGCGAGTTCCAATACAGTCATATGAAAAAGTTTGGGCACCCCTATTAATGTTAACCTTTTTTCTTTATAACAATTTGGGTTTTTGCAACAGCTATTTCAGGATCATATTTTTTAATTTTAGGAGGGGGGGCCCAATTAGAAATTCTACTATGGGGTCCCATGATTTCTATGTACATCCCTGCTTGCAAGTGTAGCAGATAATTTGACATGTTGAGGCAATAAATTTCAGAGGACAGGGGACACTCGGGAGAATTCTTGGAGGTGGTTGGTTGAGGAATGGATAAGTGTGAAAAGTAGGAGATCTTGGGAGGACCAAAGATTACGTATGGGAGTATATCGGGAGATTAATTTGGAGATACAGTCATATGAAAAATTTTGGGCACCCCTATTAATGTTAACCTTTTTTCTTTATAACAATTTGGGTTTTTGCAACAGCTATTTCAGTTTCATATATCTAATAACTGATGGACTGAGTAAAATTTCTGGATTGAAATGAGGTTTATTGTACTAACAGAAAATGTGCAATCTGCATTTAAACAAAATTTGACCTGTGCAAAAGTATGGGCACCTCAACATAAAAGTGACATTAATATTTTGTAGATCCTCCTTTTGCAAAAATAACAGCCTCTAGTCGCTTCCTGTAGCTTTTAATGAGTTCCTGGATGAAGGTATATTTGACCATTCCTGTTTACAAAACAATTCCAGTTCAGTTAAGTTTGATGGTCGCCGAGCATGGACAGCACGCTTCAAATCATCCCACAGATTTTCAATGATATTCAGGTCTGGGGACTGGGATGGCCATTCCAGAACATTGTAATTGTTCCTCTGCATGAATGCCTGAGTAGATTTGGAGCGGTGTTTTGGATCATTGTCTTGCTGAAATATCCATCCCCTGAGAAAAAAAAGGGAACCAGCACAATCTGAAATTGGCATGCATCATATAAAAAGTGAAAATTCACAAATTTATTCCAACTGTACTATAATAAAAAAATGAGATTTTTAGCAAATAATTGATCAATTTTTTGAGCCACCCCTGCCAACGTCACGGCAAATCTCAATAGGGGGGTCCTACTCTACATTCTGTATTTAATGTGCCATGCGGCCTCCTAGATAAAGTTAAAAGCAGAACCACAATGGAGCACACATACCTGTAACCTGTATATAGCCGCTTCCATGTTGCAAAAAAGGCACTTGTGGATAGAGACCAGCCCAGGTCCCAGCATGTGGAGCAAGCTCTACACATACCAGGACTATATCACAACTGATCCTCCCAGTGCCAAACAGCAACCATTGATAAAGGCTGACCAGATCCAAGAATGGTGCTTAATTAGCATTGCCTGTGGAAAGGGGTGAGGCAACCGAGTCTGAACAGCTACCAACAGGAGGAATATATTGCAAACCAAAATCAGGCGTGCATGGTATGGTGTTGGTCAGACACCAGATTTGTAGCATAACTACGGTCAAAACAGAGAAAAAAAGGGAACCAGCACAATCTGAAATTGGCATGCATCATATAAAAAGTGAAAATTCACAAATTTATTCCAACTGTACTATAATAAAAAAATGAGATTTTTAGCAAATAATTGATCAATTTTTTGAGCCACCCCTGCCAACGTCATGGCAAATCTCAATAGGGGGGTCCTACTCTACATTCTGTATTTCATGTGCCATGCGGCCTCCTAGATAAAGTTAAAAGCAGAACCACAATGGAGCACACATACCTGTAACCTGTATATAGCCGCTTCCATGTTGCAAAAAAGGCACTTGTGGATAGAGACCAGCCCAGGTCCCAGCATGTGGAGCAAGCTCTACACATACCAGGACTATATCACAACTGATCCTCCCAGTGCCAAACAGCAACCATTGATAAAGGCGGACCAGATCCAAGAATGGTGCTTAATTAGCATTGCCTGTGGAAAGGGGTGAGGCAACCGAGTCTGAACAGCTACCAACAGGAGGAATATATTGCAAACCAAAATCAGGCGTGCATGGTATGGTGTTGGTCAGACACCAGATTTGTAGCATAACTACGGTCAAAACAGAGAAAAAAAGGGAACCAGCACAATCTGAAATTGGCATGCATCATATAAAAAGTGAAAATTCACAAATTTATTCCAACTGTACTATAATAAAAAAATGAGATTTTTAGCAAATAATTGATCAATTTTTTGAGCCACCCCTGCCAACGTCACGGCAAATCTCAATAGGGGGGTCCTACTCTACATTCTGTATTTCATGTGCCATGCGGCCTCCTAGATAAAGTTAAAAGCAGAACCACAATGGAGCACACATACCTGTAACCTGTATATAGCCGCTTCCATGTTGCAAAAAAGGCACTTGTGGATAGAGACCAGCCCAGGTCCCAGCATGTGGAGCAAGCCCTACACATACCAGGACTATATCACAACTGATCCTCTCAGTGCCAAACAGCAACCATTGATAAAGGCGGACCAGATCCAAGAATGGTGCTTAATTAGCATTGCCTGTGGAAAGGGGTGAGGCAACCGAGTCTGAACAGCTACCAACAGGAGGAATATATTGCAAACCAAAATCAGGCGTGCATGGTATGGTGTTGGTCAGACACCAGATTTGTAGCATAACTACGGTCAAAACAGAGAAAAAAAGGGAACCAGCACAATCTGAAATTGGCATGCATCATATAAAAAGTGAAAATTCACAAATTTATTCCAACTGTACTATAATAAAAAAATGAGATTTTTAGCAAATAATTGATCAATTTTTTGAGCCACCCCTGCCAACGTCACGGCAAATCTCAATAGGGGGGTCCTACTCTACATTCTGTATTTCATGTGCCATGCGGCCTCCTAGATAAAGTTAAAAGCAGAACCACAATGGAGCACACATACCTGTAACCTGTATATAGCCGCTTCCATGTTGCAAAAAAGGCACTTGTGGATAGAGACCAGCCCAGGTCCCAGCATGTGGAGCAAGCTCTACACATACCAGGACTATATCACAACTGATCCTCCCAGTGCCAAACAGCAACCATTGATAAAGGCGGACCAGATCCAAGAATGGTGCTTAATTAGCATTGTCTGTGGAAAGGGGTGAGGCAACCGAGTCTGAACAGCTACCAACAGGAGGAATATATTGCAAACCAAAGTCAGGCGTGCATGGTATGGTGTTGGTCAGACACCAGATTTGTAGCATAACTACGGTCAAAACAGAGAAAAAAAGGGAACCAGCACAATCTGAAATTGGCATGCATCATATAAAAAGTGAAAATTCACAAATTTATTCCAACTGTACTATAATAAAAAAATGAGATTTTTAGCAAATAATTGATCAATTTTTTGAGCCACCCTGCCAACGTCACGGCAAATCTCAATAGGGGGGTCCTACTCTACATTCTGTATTTCATGTGCCATGCGGCCTCCTAGATAAAGTTAAAAGCAGAACCACAATGGAGCACACATACCTGTAACCTGTATATAGCCGCTTCCATGTTGCAAAAAAGGCACTTGTGGATAGAGACCAGCCCAGGTCCCAGCATGTGGAGCAAGCTCTACACATACCAGGACTATATCACAACTGATCCTCCCAGTGCCAAACAGCAACCATTGATAAAGGCGGACCAGATCCAAGAATGGTGCTTAATTAGCATTGCCTGTGGAAATATCCATCCCCTGCATAACTTCAACTTCATCACTGATTCTTGCACATTATTGTCAAGAATCTGCTGATACTGAGTTGAATCCATGCGACCCTCAACTTTAACAAGATTCCCGGTGTCGGCATTGGCCACACAGCCCCAAAGCATGATGGAACCTCCACCAAATTCTACTGTGGGTAGCAAGTGCTTTTCTTGGAATGCTGTGTTTTTTTGCATCCATGCAGAACGCCTTTTTGTATGACCAAACAACTCAATCTTTGTTTCATCAGTCCACAGGACCTTCTTCCAAAATGTAACTGGCTTGTCCAAATGTGCTTTTGCATACCTCAGGCGACTCTGTTTGTGCCGTGCTTGCTGAAACGGCTTCTTTTGCATCACTCTCCCATACAGCTTCTCCTTGTGCAACGTGCGCTGTATTGTTGACCGATGCACATTGACACCATCTGCAGCAAGATGATGTTGCAGGTCTTTGGAGGTGGTCTGTGGATTGTCCTTGACTGTTCTCACCATTCTTCTTCTCTGCCTTTCTGATATTTTTCTTGGCCTGCCACTTCTGGGCTTAACAAGAACTGTACCTGTGTTCTTCCATTTCCTTACTATGTTCCTCACAGTGGAAACTGACAGTTTAAATCTCTGAGACAACTTTTTGTATCCTTCCCCTGAAGAACTATGTTGAATAATCCTTGTTTTCAGATCATTTGAGAGGAGCCCATGATGCCACTCTTCATAGGAGATTCAAACAGGAGAACAACTTGCAAGTGGCCACCTTAAATACCTTTTCTCATGATTGGATACACCTGCCTATGAAGTTCAAAGCTCAATGAGGTTACAAAACCAATTTAGTGCTTTAGTAAATCAGTAAAAAGTAGTTAGGAGTGTTCAAATCAAGAAATTGATAAGGGTGCCCATAATTTTGCTCCTGTAAAATTTTGTTTAAATGCGGATTGCACATTTTCTGTTAGTACAATAAACCTCATTTCAATCCAGAAATATTACTCAGTCCATCAGTTATTAGATATATGAAACTGAAATAGCTGTTGCAGAAACCCAAATTGTTATAAAGAAAAAAGGTTAACATTAATAGGGGTGCCCAAACTTTTTCATATGACTGTATCATTGGAACCAGAGGGGAGTATAGGTTTTTTTAATTTTTATGGGGAATGAAAATGAGTTGTTCAAGTAGTGGACAACCCCTTTAAACTTGAAAACCTACACTTCAATTGCTTGTCAGTTGCTCCATTTTAACTACAAAATAGTGACCCGCAAAGGCCAAGTCAAGAAGATTCAGTGACTGTCCAAATACTTTTGGACTTAACTGTGTGGACTCCTTATGTTACATCAACCGTTCATAACTCCTATAAGTAGACTTCAGTGCTCCTTTTAAAAGTTGTAGCCAAGTGTGACCTAGTGGGTATTTTTCTGAAATCCATGATGCCAATAGTGGTGCCAAGATGCCACTTTGTCTTGGCCAGTTGGTCTAAGTACCAGGCTATGGCAGTGAACAAAACCTTTTAAGCGGTTGAAGTAAAATCTATATTTGAAGGGCACATATTTTTCTGGATGGATGCACTTTAAAATGTGTTCACTTTTAATAGGCCAAGTACTGAAATTCAAAATAATATGTTTCTTTTGCATTCGGCATGTGTTAACCAGAAGGGAAATAAACGTCTGTAATCAATATAAAAAAAAGCTAAACTGTATATTTTCCTGAGAATATCCATTTTCCCAGCTGAAAATCATAATGAAAAATGTGAATAAATCAATACTGAGTTATTTTAAATGGAAGGAGATTATACTGCAGTCTATGTTAGGCAATGACACTCAGTGTGCAATATCAGATTTTGCTTTCAGTTATGTGTGTGGATTAAATTTTACATCCAAATAATAAACCCGTTATGTTCCTTAGTGTAATCCTGTTACTATTATTTCCAGCTGTTTATTTTTCCTTGCTTTATAAGATGTAATCTGCTCAGGTGCTGTGTATGTATTCATAATTATTGTGTATATGGAATAATAGCAAAACAGTTTCATTTACATAAAAATGTTTCCTTCCCAATACGGGCTACATTTTCTATTCATTTTGTTTTTTATTCCCTGTGTGTTAGAATGAGACTGTGAGGAAGAGGTATATGGTAATGTTGTTTTTCTGTTTATACTAGAGGATTCCCATCTGAAATACTAACTCCTTAGGGCATAGATATAAGAACATAGATCAACCATAACATTATATCCATCTTTCTGTTATTTTTAGGTCCCTCTTGTGTCCTCGAAAAAACTCTAACCCTTTGAGGCATAGACTCCACAGGACTTTTGAGGATATCCAGTGATGTCCGGCACCAAGACCAAGATGTCAGCGGTGGATCATTTAACTCCTTACACTTACATCATATGTCAGGTCCCTGATTTTAATGCAGGCTTGCAAACTGAGCCTGCATCTTTCCTGGTAGATGATGGCTGTTTTTTTAAGCCACCGTCTGCCTTTGAAATTTCGATGAACTTGGTATTTTTCAGAATTTGTTTTCTGCTTAAAGGGCATATAAGCTGCGGCCATCATCACCGGGCTCTTATATACAGAATTCTAACATGCTGTATATAAGAGCCCAAGCCGCTGTGAGAACATAAAAAACACTTTATAATACTTACCTAACGGTTGCTCGAGGGGCCTAATGGGCGTCTCCGTTCTCCGGTGCCGGCCCCACCTCTTTCGGTCATCTTCATCCTTCTTCTGAAGCCTGTGTGCATGATGCGTCTATGTCATACACACTCGCTGATCCTGCGCAGGCGCACTACAATACTTTGATCTGCCCTGCTCAGGGCAGATCAAAGTGTGCCTGCTCAGGACCTGAATGCTGGCGAGTGTGGATGACGTCGGACCTGTCATGCACCGCGGCTAGAGAAGAAGGAGCACAAAGCTGGGTGAAAGAGGCGGCGCCGGCGCCGGACAACGAAGACACCCATTAGGCCCACCGCGTGACCGTTAGGTAAGTATTATAACGTGTTTTTTATGTTCTCACAGCAGCCTGGGCTCTTATATAAAGCATGTTAGAACACTATATATAAGAGCCCGGTGGTGGTGGCCGCAGCTTATACGCCAAAAAAGTGGTGACAGGTTCCCTTTAACTGTGTATCACATGATAAAATGAATAGTGTCATTCAAAATCACAATTCAGTCTGCAAAAAGCAAGCCCTCATAAGGCTGTATGGACAGACAAACAAAAAATATATGGCTCTTGTATGGCTCTTGAAAAAAGGACTGGAAAAAATGAAAGCCAAAACAATGGAAATTGGCCATAGCATGAAGGAGAACATTTTAATTTTTATTTCAACATTTTAATCTTTATTTAATAAATTAATAGTACACATGAAAATAACAAGCTATGAAATATCTTATAAGACAAATGTGCTTCTGTGCATTATTTAAAAAATTCCTAAATCACTAGTAAAATCTGTGTTCAGTGAAGACAGATTTTTAGATTTCTGACATATTAGATGACAGTTGCTACTGTAAGATTATATGCAGATTATCCTCTTCATAGAATCTTATCAATAGAGATTTTATCTGTCAATTGAGAATAAATGATAAAATCCTCGAGGAGAAGGAAGCAGTTTTCTATGATAAGATATATTACAAAGTTTGTTATTTTCATGTGTGCTATTGATTTATGAAATAAAAAGTAAAATGGTTACTTTTTAAGTGCAGAGAGTTGCAAGATTGTATCCATAAATTGGAATAGTTTTTTCAGCACATTCCATTGATGCTAGTTCAGACTATATTTCGATAATTTCACATTCCTCCAATCATTTATACGGTGCAACAGGGTACAATATCCCAATGAGAGGGGTCAATGTAAATAGGAAATACTGCATCCATGAAGTAGTCTTCTTGGTCTGCAACAATGTTTATGCGTTATACACATGAAAGTAACATCTACATGAATGCTAGAACCCAGTTGAACATTCCTCAGATCATTGCATTGTCCGTGCCAACTTTCCCAATCCCCATAGTTAATCCTGGTGCCATCTCTTTTTCAGGTAAGTGATGCATATATCCAGTTGTCTACATAATAAAAATAGAAAATGTGATTCATTAGACCAGGTCACATTTTATTACTCCATTGTCAAGTTCTGATGTTCACTTGGCCATTATAGTATCAGAGTAGTTTGAAGCTAAGCCTAGTAGGTGTATAAGTGAAGCAGGGCTGGTTTGAGACTAGAGATGAGCGATCCTGATTGGCAAAGATTGGAAAATGTTAAAATCATATGATCTTTGGCTGGATCAGGATAGGATATATATTTAATCATTTACTGCAAAAGTTGGTGGTCTTGCTAAGAATCGGTAAATGATCGGATGGCAAAAACCATCCCTTCCCTGTACTGTACAGCTATGTCAAGAATTGGCATGGCTATGACTGTCCACTGTAAAAAAAAATAAAAATAAAGGAAAAGGGTTAAAGCAGTATATACTTACTAAGTCTCTGCGGCTATGTGACAATCCAGGCACTTTATCCATCTCTCCTTGATTGCCCTGGTGTGGTAGCAATCAGGGTAATAAAAGCTTAATGGCAGCTCACAGCTGTCACTAAGTCCTAGATTAGTATTGGGAGGCATCTATGAGACCCCCATTACTAATCTGGAAATGAAAGTAAATAAATACAAACGCCAAAAAAATCCTTTATTTTAAATAAAATACAAAAAAATCACCCTCTTTGACCACTTTATTAACCTACAAAACATCTCTGCAGTTCCGATGTAATCCTCAGAAGCTCTCACAACGCTTCCAGCTCTGCTATATTACTGGAGATATAGTGCGTGATCATGGAACATGACCAAATGCTTTGAGGTTCAGGCAGAGACAGAGCCATGATGATCGGTGACATCACTTAGGTTAGTTGTGGCCACAGCTCGAGGTTTCCACAGTCCTCTACCTTTAATTGCAATAACCTGACCTCAGGTAACTCCAATGAACTCTCACTTAGTTCACAGACCTGGTAGAAAACTGCATTCTGTTTGCCAAGAGAAGCAGATTTGGTGCTGAAATTTTTACACCATATTCCTGTACCTAATCTACACCTCTTGGGAAAAAAAGCATCTTTACTGCATGCAGTATGATGTGTTAGTGATGTGTTTTTTTTCCAGGAGATGTAGCTTGGGTACAGGAATATGGTGTAAAAATTTCAGCACAGTTTTGATGCCGTTTCGGTGCAGTTTTCTTCCAAGAAGTGCAAATTTGGTGCTGAAATCTGGTGCAGACAATTCATCAGCTTCTTCCATGTTGTATTGGTTTACCTCCTTCAAATTTTTGGCAGCCCTTTCATATTGTGCATTGGCTTTAGTATTGTAGGCATCCCACTCTTAACATTGGGAAAAAATGTTTTCCTGACGCCTTCCTCTATGTGTCTTCTTAGGGTTTATTTGAGTACCTTCTTGTCATGCTAGGACAATGGGATGTTCGGCACACAGCACAACACGGACGTTGCAACAGGGATAAAAAGGGAGAGGAAGACCCTGATGATAGGGAGCAGGGTTCAGGATACCTCTTGACACAAACCTGTGTCTGAACCCTGAGCTCCCCTAATGTACCTATATAAGTCTTTCCCCTCACCGCCATCATGTGACTAGTCCCTATTATTATTAATATTTATTTATAGAGCACAGAAGGAGTTACATACAAAATACAAGTATACAAGTGACAATAGACAGACTGGTACAGAGAGTAGAGTGCCCTGCTATTGCAGGCTTACATTCCATAGGATAATGGGAGGAGACAGTAGGGAGGTGGTGGTGAGGCTTCAGCTCTGGCGGTGGTGAGGCAGCAGCTCTGGCGGTGGTGAGGTGGTAGGGTCATTGGAGACTGTACCAATGCTTGAACAGATAGGTTTTCTAGTTCAGCTTGCAAGGAGTGGCGTACCATCAATAGAGGCAGACCACGCCACTGCTATGGGGTCTGTGGGCTGGAGGGGCCTGGGGGCGGCTGCCCCCGGTGTCAGCTCCGGCACCAGGCCCCTTGCCCAGGATCGCACTTTCAAATGTATCGGCATCGCAGGTTCTGATACAGTTGAAAGCAAGGATGAGACCGAGCGCAGCGCACCCTCTCATCATTGTCCCACTGTATGTGCGCTATGACAGCTCGACACAAGGGTGACGTCACTACTGTGCAACAGTCGCCACTGTGTTGAGATGTGCAGAGAACAGACAGCGGGCGAACGAGGAGCAGAGGCAAGGAGAGGTGAGTATGCAATGTCGGCTGCTATCCGTGGGCTAAATTAGGGCAGGGGGCACCTGGCGGCTCCACCAGTGGCTGGGCCGGGGTCATCTGTGTCGGCCGGGGTTGCACTGCACCTGCAATTGTACGTGTGCTGCCCTGATCGTGTCCCAGTTAATAGATGCGGCCGCGTCTGTTAACTGTGATGTCACGCAGTGCACCCTGGACTGCCACGTCCCACCGGAGAGGATCTGTAATGGAACCTGCAGGCCGGACCGGAGACCAGCAGGGGAAGGTAAGAACTCCTCAAATATGTGTGTGTATGTGTGTATATTTCTGTTTATATGAATGAGTATATATCTGTGTACATGTGTGTGTATGCATATGCCTATATGTCTATGTATTTGTGTTCTGTGTGCATGTATGTGCCTACGTGTCTGTCCACATACACAAACACCACATACACACATCATATACAGTGTGCGCAGGCTTGTGCCTGTGTGTCTCTGCATGTGTGCATGTCTGTGCATGAGTGCATGCATGTGTCTACATATGTGTGCATGTCCGTGCATGTGTTTGCCTGTCTGCATGACTACATATGTGTGTGTGCCTGTGTCTACATATGTGTGTGTGTCTGTACATGTGTTTGTCTTTCTGGATGTCTACGTATGTGTGCGTGTGTGTTTGTGTGCGTGCATCTGCATGTCTATGTGTGTGTGCATCTGTCTGTGTGGTTATATATGTGTGCGTGTCTGTGTGACTATGTTCATGTGTCTGTCTATGTTCACCTGTCTACATGTGTATAGATTTTTCTGCATGTGTGCATGTCTATGTGTCTGTCTATGTGTATGTGTGCTTGCCTGTGTGTCAGCATGTCTTTACATTTGTCTTTGTCTACGTATGTAAGTGTATATGTGCGCATTTCTGTGCCTACATATGTGTGCCTGTCCTCATGTCTGTGTGCATGTCTTCTTGTGTGTTCATGCCTGTTTGTTTATGGATGTGTGAGTGTGTGCTTGTCTGCATGAGTGTTTGTCTGTGTGCATTTGTATGCATGTGTCTGTGTGCCTGTCTCCATATGTCTGTGTGTCTGTCTGCATGCACTTGTCTGACTGTCTTCATATATCTGTGTGTCTACGTATGTAAGTGTGTGTGCATGTATGTGAGTCTACATACGTTTGCATGTCAGTTGATCTGCGTATGTGTGCGAGTGCTCATCTGCGTGCATGTGTCAGTGTGTGCCTGTCTGCATGTGTATGCATGTATATGGGCCCACATCAAATCTTTAAACATCCCTACTATGCGCCACGCTCTGATGTCATTGTACAGCCTTGGATGGGTGAGTTGGCCATTTGACCGCATCGAATATAAAGCCGCAAGAGTACGCCGGTGGAGCGCAGCAAGGTGAGAAGAATATTTTTGTTCCACCCTCTGTGATTGGACAGAGTAGTGGATATAGGAGCCCAGTATGGGGCAGTTTAGGGGCCCGGGATGGAGGAACATAGGGGCTCAGTATGGGACAGTTTAATGGCCTAGGATGGGAGACATTTTTTAAAAAAAGGGGACTAGGATGGGAGATATTATTAAATACAGGGGGCCAGACATTATTGGTTTATGGTGGCAAATAGTGGAGATAATTACTGTAGGAGGAAATTAGGGGACATTACTAATGCAATAATATAATTTACTTTTGAGGATACTATCTTCCATGGGGGGAACAAAAATCTGATGTAGTGTAGAAATTGGTGAAAAAGTGGGGAATGTGCTCTGAGAGTGATCGGCTATAGTTGATTGTGTGTTATTTTCTGCAGAGTCGAGTCATGGCAGTAAGAAATAATTGCGGTTAGCGCCGCACGAAGAGGAAAAGCAAAGATGAATAACCTCAGCTAGAGATGTCACTGGTAAATTAGTGTATTACATGTACATGTACACACGCTATACACTATATACAGAGCTCTTGCGTATGTCGTCACTGGAAAGTCAGTGTATTACATGTACACACACACACACAGACACTATACTTTATATATAATCTTGTGTATAATGTCAATGGTGATCACTGTATTAGCTGTACACTATATACAGAATTCCTGTGTATAATGTCACCGGTGATCAGTGTATTAGGCCCCTTTCACATGTCAGTGATTCTGGTATGTTTGTGCTTTTTTTTTAACGTACCAGAATCACTGACATACGCAGACCCATTCTAATGAATGGGTCTGCTCACACGTCAGTGATATGTCACTGCACGTGTCTCCGTGCAGCGTACCCGCGTGTGCGTGATTGCTGCACGGAGACATGTCCATTTTTTTCTGGCATCACTGATGTCCCACGGACCACGCAGTGGTGTGGTCCGTGAAACACGTGCTAGAAAAAAACGTGCATTTAAAATAATAAACATTTTAACTCACCCGGCATCCAGCGATGTCCTCTGCAGCCCGTTCTCCCTGCTCCTTCTGTGCCGGCTGATTACTGTCGCGCATATTCATTATGCGCGACACAGCCGACCCGGAAGCAGCTGCTGCAGGGGTCACCGCCGGCCGGATGCTGCGTCGCGGGAGCGATCAGCACCATGGACAGCGGGAGCGGGCGCAGGTGAGTGAATCTCTAAGTGCAATCACGGGATTGGAGCCGGGATTGCACTTAGACAACCCACGTGTGCCGTGATTTTCGGCACACGCAGGGACATGTGCGTGTTTTACACGCCAGTGAAAAACGTCTGTGTTTTTCACTGACGTGTGAAACGGGCCTTAGCTGTACACTGACACTATATACAGAGCTCCTGTGTATAATGGCACTGATGATAATATTAGTGTTATTAGTAGTGTGTTTTTTATTTATCATTATTGTAGTATTATTCAGTCACTGTGGTCTGGTCATGGGGTGTTGGTATTTGAACCTTGTATGTGGTTGTATTTGGTCACTATGTCATCGTAATATGTGGTCTGGTTATTGTAAGGGGGTAATTCTCTCTTGTATGTGGTATTATTTAATCACTATGTGGTCTGATCACAGTGTTGCAGTATGTCTCAATTGTTTGTAGTATTATTCGGTCATTATGTCATCTGGTCATGGAGTTATGGTATTTCTCCCTTGTATTTGGTTGTATACAGTCACTATCTGGTGGTAATATGTTTTCTGGTCACGGTGTGGCAGTTTTTCTCTCTTGTATATGGTGTTATTTGGTCATTATGTAGTCTGGTCACAGTGTTTCAGTATATTTCTCTTGTATGTGGTTGTATTCGGTCACTATGTGGTAGAAATATGTTTGGTCACAGTGTGGCAGTATTTCTCCCTTGTGTATTTGGTTGTATTCGGTCACTGTGTGGTGGTAATATGTGGTCTGGTCACGGTGTGGCTGTATTTCCCCCTTGTATATGGTATTATTGGTCTTGGTATAGTGGATTGTGTTGTGTATGGAGGTCACTTTTTCTCTTTGATATCAATATGGAGAAGATTATTTCAAATAGAGAATAAATACTTGAAAACCTAACCCCTCCCTGTCCTATGATTATTGCACTGTAGCAAATATGCACCTACCAAGGTTATCCACTGAAAACAGGTGGGGGTGCGTAACGCTATGTGGAGAAATATGGGGAGTGTATTATAGTACATGGAGGATTATGGGGTGCATTAGACGATATGGAGGACTATGAGGAATTAATTCTGTATGGAGGACTATGTGAGGCCCATTATACTATATGGAGGACTATGTAAGGCCCATTATACTATATGGAGGAGTATGTGAGGCCTAGTATACTAATGGAGGATTATATGGGGTACAGTATACTATATGGAGGACTATATGAGGCCCATTATACTATATGGAGGACTATGTGAGGCCCATTATACTATATTGAGGATGATATGAGGCCCATTATACTATATGGAGGACTATGTGAGGCCTATTATACTAAATGAAGGTCTATGAGGCCCATTACTATATGGAGGACTATGTGAGGCCCATTATACTATATTGAGGATGATATGAGGCCCATTATACTATATGGAGGACTATGTGAGGCCTATTATACTAAATGAAGGTCTATGAGGCCCATTACTATATGGAGGACTATGTGATTCCTATTATACTATATGGAAGGTTTTGTGGGGCTATTATAATATTTGGAGGTTTATGAGGGAGCCTTTATACTTTATGTAGAGTTATATGAGGGCAATTATACTGTGTAAAAGTAATTATACAGTGTGAAGGATTAAGTGGGGTCTGTCATACTGTGCGTAGGGCTGTGTGGGAGCCATTATACTATTTGGAGGATAGTAGGGGGCCATTATACTGCATGGAGGGCTGTGTGGGGGTCACAGTTGGGGTTCTTACTGTGTCAGAGTTACCATTCATTCAGGGTAGTTGAAGGGGGGTACAGTAGGCTCATCATACTGAGTGTGTGGAGGGTGCTGTAGAAGAATTTACAGTGGGGTATCATACAGTGTTTGGGGGACACTTTTGTTGCCATTGTATTTTATGGCTGCAATGAAAGAGGAATCTAGAGGCTTCAATACAAGGAAAATTACTTGGTAAGGGCTGCAAAGTTGTGAGATATGCTCTTCTGTGACCCAGCTGAATATTTTTATTATTATTTTTTTATTTTTAGGAGGGGGGCCCAATTAGAAATTCTACTATGGCTATGGGGCCCCATGATTTCTATGTACGTCCCTGCTTGCAAGTGTAGCAGATAATTTGACGTATTGAGGCAATGAGTTCCAGAGGACAGGGGACACTCGGGAGAATTCTTAGAGGTGGTTGGATGAGGAATGGATAAGTGTGAAGAGAAGGAGATCTTGGGAGGACCGGAGATTACGTATTGGAGAATATCGGGAGATTAGTTAGGAGATATACGGAGGAGACAGATTATAAACAGCTTTGTAGGTCAGTGTTAGTAATTTGTAGTAGATACGATGAGGAATTAGAAGCCAGTGAAGGTATTTGCATAGGAGAGAAGCAGTGGAGTAGCTAGGAGTAAGGTGGATTAGTCAGGCACCAGAGTTAAGGATGGACTGAAGGGGTGTGAGAGAATTAACAGGGAGGCCACAGAAGAGGATGTTGCAGTAATCAAGGCTGGGGATTATGAGGGCATGTACTAACATTTTTGTAGATTGGGAGTTGAGGAAAAGACAGATTCTAGAAATGTTTTTGAGTTGGAGATGGCAGGAGGTGGTGAGAGATTGGATGTATGGTATGAAGTGTGTTTTCTTCCAGCGCCGCTCAGCATACCTGTAGTGGTCACCTCGGATGTTCAGGTTCTGAAATCTAAAAAAGTAAAGTTTATAAAATTAGCTTCTTGTTGAGTGACAGTTGCACTGGAGCAGATAATATATTCATAGTTATCCCCTCCCTCTGTTAGAATTAGCATTAGCATTATACAAAAGACTCACTTTGTCTCTTGCAGGATCTGTGTGAGGTCATACCCATGTGACCTGACATCCAGCTTTGTTGACTGAGGCCCTGCCCCTTCTAGTCACATGGTTATGACCTCACACAGGTCCTGCAATAGTGAATCATTTGTATAATACTTATGCTAATTCTTACATAGGGAGGGGATAACTATGAATATATTATTTGCACCATTGCAACTGTCACTCAACAAGCAGCTCATTTTATAAACTTTACTACTTTGGATTTCAAAACCTAAACATCCGAGCTGACCACTACAGGTATTTAGAGAATCAGCCTGATAGTGCCAGTATAGCACTGACTTTAGCTTATACAGTGGAACCTCGCTTAACGAGTAACCCAGTTAGCGAGTATTTCGCTTAATGAGCAAAGCTTGCTGTAAATTGTAACTCAATTTACAAGCAAGCTTTGCTGGACAAGCAAAATACTCACCGCACACACTTCCGGTTCCATACATCCACCGCGCTCTAACCCACTCTTGCAGTCCACACAAACACACACAAGCATGCACAAACACACACAAACAAACACGCAAGCACACACCCACACACACACACACACACATATTATGCTCACCTTATCTTCCGTTCCATCGCCGGTCTCATGGTTCTTGTAATTCGCCGCTACAGGATATGTATCGGTCCCCATCGCGATGAGGGAGGAACTTGCTCTGGCAGCGGAAGTTCCTCCCTCGTCGCGATGGTTACCCGATACACATCCTGTACCGGCGAACTACAAGAACCATGAGGCCGGCAATGGAATGGAAGGTAAGGTGAACATAATATATGTACCTTTCGTTCCATCGCCAGCCTCATGGTACTTGTAGTTCGTCACTACAGGATGTGTATTGGCAACCATTGCGATGACGGTTCCTCCACTGTCAGCCACTACTCAAAGGCAGCACGCTGGCCAATCAGAGGCAAGCGGCTCCTGCCTTTGACATCAGCACTGTGGCAGCGGAAGTTCCTCCCTTATCGCGATGGTTACCCAATACACATCCTGTACCGGCGAACTGCAAGTTCCATGAGAACGGCGATGGATTGGAAGGTAAGGTGAGCATAATATGTGTGTGTGCGTGCGTGTTTGTGTGTGTTTGTGCGTGTTTGTGCATGTGTGGAATGGCACAATAGGGGACCAGGATGGAACATTTAACAAGTTGTGGAACGAATTGTCTGCATTGCAATGATTTCCTATGGGAAATCTTGCTTTGCTGAACGAGTAACTTGGTTAACAAGCACAGTCCCACAACGGATTGTTCTCATTAACCAAGGTTCTACTGTATAAGAAAATTCTGTTGATTGGTTCCCCTTTAAGTTTCTTTTGAATGCAGTCTATATTCCCATAGCGTTCCTTCATGTGTACAGAATGGCCCTCAGGCACTGAAGCATACTTGCGGCCATTGTGCAGTAGCAGCTTTCACACTTTTTGAGTCAGTAAAGAGCCTCCACTCATTCACATAGTACTCAATTGTTAAACTTTTCCATCAGCCCAGGAACAGCTCTGCTATACACGGGAGCACTGTTTTGAGAAAGTATGGAAGGAATTCCTTTTCTCTGCCTCTGTACAATGAAAAACAGACACCAGGAGCTAGCAAGTCATTTCTTTCTTTCTTTCTTTCTTTCTTTCTTTCTTCTCTAACTTAACCCTTTAATTTGAGTTGTGGCTGTAATGGCACCAAAATCATCCACCAGAGGTCACGCAAAGTAGTATATGCATATATGGTGCAAGAAAAAGTCTATAGAGTCAGTATTTGTGCAAAAACTGTACGTGATGGAATTTTTTTTTTCATTTTTACTGAGTTCAAAGATCAAAAGTATATAAAAATAACCATTAACTTTTCAAACAATTTTATCCTTTCAGATCTGTGTAATAAATTCAATGGACCCCATCTCTTTTAGTTGTGCACAGTATTTCATTGTAAATAGAATAGGTATTCAGACAATGTATATATGAAGTCCCAGCATAACGACAGCATTTACTAATTGGTTTTCAATCATTTTATTCCCTACTTAAAATATATTCAATGACTATGAGGCACAGGGACCATACAGTTCCTTCAACAGGTGAAGTAAATTACTTCCAATACGACTTCTACCAGAGAACGCGAATGTCACAAATGCACATATTTCACAGGTAACGTTCTTCTACAGAGTGTGTTAAAATTTTTGCTTTTTTTTATTTAGTTTTAAATGAAGTGCGGCATGTGGCTTATGTAAAGAATCTAATTATTTTAATGGTGCTCCCAAGTACCTTTCCGAAACTCCAGTTCCCGTTCAGTGCCTTGTTATCTGACTGTAACCTTGGAATTGCTTGTAATAATGCATTATGCATTGTCTATGTGATAGGCGTTTATGAGAAATTGCTGACCTTTTCATTACACTTTTCTACTTGTTTGGCTTGGTCACTTCACATCCAAAATGTGCATCCTTTGGCTCACTTGCCGGCAAGCCAATCAAAATGCAAAAAGTGCTGTATATTGAGAGATCCACTCCTGCTCTTGTCTCGTGGAAGATTTATGAGGTGTTTATATTCTGATTCAACACCATTAGAAGATGGAGATAGGACGTGACTGAATGCATTAAACTTGCACCTTGTATAGTGTATTAAAGGGACGTCTATTAAGCACTTGATCTATGATCTTAACCAAATATAGTAGTGTTTTCAGTAAAACAATTATTTGTTCTCTTAGGGAATAAAACAACCAATAAATGATTTTAGCTTACAATTGGTGAAAATGTTCTTAGAATTTATTATGTGTATGAAAAAATATTATCAATAGCAGACAGACATCTAGCTCAGTTTACATAGTCATAACACATTTTTTAGATGGTTAAGGATAAAATATATATTTGTAGAAACCCTAGTTCCTCCAGGTTTAGGCAAAAACTAGCTGTTAAGCCCCTCTTGAGAATTACCAGTCTATTTTTCTGTCAATTATGGTGATATGAAATATGCATTTTTTTTTCTATTTAAAGGGAACCTGTCAGGTGCAATATGCATCCAGAACCATGAGCCGTTCTGAATGCATATTTCTAAATCCTGCCTAGCAGTCCCTGTATCTAATAGCATAGATAAAGGGATCTTTAGAAAGAGTATTTCTAAAGATCTCATATAATATGGTAATGAGGCCAGGATATAGTCACAAGGGCATTAGTTCCCTTGGCTAGTCGGCCCCCTTAGCATATTAGCACGCCCCTGTGGGTGTGCTAACCTGGTAATAAATGTGCAGCGTCAGAGGATGGTCATGCTCACCTCTGCTACCATCGAGTCCGACTCCTGGATTTCGGCTCATGCGCATGATCCCGGACTTTCGGTCACGCTCACTTTTAAGCCAGGTGTACGTGTCCTGGCTTCAAACTCATGTAGTGCACATGACCACAAGTCCAGGACCATGCGCACTGAGCCGAAGTCTAGCGTTGGATGTGATGGCATTAGAGAGATGAGCGGGACCATGTCTCTGATGCTGCGTATTCATTAGCATGTTAGCATGCCTACAGGGGCTTGCTTACATGCTAAGTGGGCCAACTAGCCAAGGGAACTTAAGGTACCGTCACACTAAGCAACTTACCAGCGATCCCAACAACGATAGGGATCGCTGGTAAGTTGCTAGGAGGTTGCTGGTGAGCTGTCACACTGCGACGCTCCAGCGATCCCACCAGCAACCTGACCTGGCAGGGATCGCTGGAGCGTGGCTACACGAGTTGCTGGTGAGCTCACCAGCAACCAGTGACCAGCCCCCAGCGCCGCGTGGAAGATGCTGCGCTTGGTAACTAAGGTAAATATCGGGTAACCAACCCGATAATTACCTTGGTTACCACTGCACGGAGCTACACGTGCAGAGAGCAGGGAGCAGCGCACACTGTGCGCTGCTCCCTGCTCTCCTAGTACAGCACACATCGGGTTAATTACCCGATGTATGCTGCAGCTAAATGTGCACAGAGCAGGGAGCAGCGCACAATGCTTAGCGCTGGCTCCCTGCTCTCCTAGTACAGCACACATCAGGTTAATTACCTGATGTGTGCTGCAGCTACATGTGCACAGAGCAGGGAGCAGCGCACAATGCTTAGCGCTGGCTCCTTGCTCTCCTACTTACAGCACACATCAGGTTAATTACCTGATGTGTGCTGCAGCTACATGTGCACAGAGCAGGGAGCAGCGCACAATGCTTAGCGCTGGCTCCTTGCTCTCCTAGCTGCAGGACACATCAGGTTAATTAACCCGATGTGTCCTGCAGCTAGCTACATGTGCACAGAGCAGGAGCCGGCAGCACAGGCAGTGAGAGAGGCTGGTATCGAAGGTAAATATCGGGTAACCAAGGACATGGCTTCTTGGTTACCCGATGTTTACATTGGTTACCAGCCTCTGCAGAAGCCGGCTCCTGCTGCCTGCACATTTAGTTGTTGCTGTCTCGCTGTCACACACAGCGATGTGCGCTTCACAGCAGGACAGCAACAACTAAAAAATGGCCCAGGACATTCAGCAACAACCAACGACCTCACAGCAGGGGCCAGGTTGTTGCTGGATGTCACACACAGCAACATCGCTGCAACGTCACAAAAGTTGTTCGTTAGCAGCGATGTTGCTAGCGATGTTGCTTAGTGTGACGGGGCCTTAACACTCTTGTGACTAGTCGCTGGCCTCATTAGCAAATAATGAAGGATCTTTAGAAATACTTTTTCTAAAGATCTCTTTATCTAAGCTACTATAGGCTGGGACAGTTAGGCAGGGATTAGCAATATGCACCTAGAACTGCTCATGGTTCTGGGTGCATATTGCACCTGACAGGTTCCATTTAAGTAATAAAAAAAATCAGAAACTCGTAATGAAAATATTTGTACAGCCATTTCCCAATGCACTTAACATTTTAATTTTTTGTCAGTTGGGCTTTGTGAGGGCTTATGTTTTGCACCTTATGCTGACGTTTTTTCTAATACCATTTTGGGATAGATAAGATCCATTTAATTGATCACTTTTTATTGCAATCACTCATGGTGTTGCAACCGCCAAAAATAAAAAATGTTGACATTTACAGATCAGGTTAAATAATTTTATATTTTGATGTACCTAACTTTTAGAGATGTGGAGTTTATATGTGTATTTTTATTTAACTTTTTTTTATTTTTAATGAGTTTGGGTGATTTTAATTTTCATAGTTTTATTTTTTCCATATTTTTAAATAACATTTTTTTTTTAAATTTGAATGTATTTTGTACGCTCCTAAAAGGGAACCTGTCAAATCATTTTTCAATATTAAACTACCCCAAATGTATTGTTAGTGATGCAATTTTACGCCTAGAATCTATGGAGCAGAATGTTGAGCTGTATCTCGCTCTCATCTTTACCTAGGTGAGCAGAGGACACCTTTCTATTGGCTGCATATGCTCCATTTCGCTGATATTGTCTTTTTTTTTCAGTGACTGCAAAATGATGTTCTTGGAATACTCTGTTCTGGTTAATAGTTTATTTCTGACTTTATGTACTTGGCTGCTTAACAGTGAACATGCTCCAACCAATTAGTACAGCATTAGAAGCATTTCAACTATGAAAATGCCTTTAAACGAATAGATTTGTTCCAGATCATGCCAGACATAGATCTGTATTTATTTCATAAATTCCCAATGTGTGCAGAGCATAATTATAAGTATATTATAATTATCCTGGCCAAATGTTTCCATGCAAAATGAGGTCAAGTAATTCTGTTATAATTTCATTTTACAAACTGAGGTCAATAAACAAGAAAATTAATAAGTCAATAAAGACAAATATAGTAGGCCCACGAAAAGTATTATTATTTTTTAACTTTATGTTTCAGCATGTAAAAAGGATACATACAGTGATGAAAGTAAGTATTTGATACACTGCCGATTTTGCAAGTTTTCCCACCTACAAAAGAATGGACTTGTCAGTAATTTTTATCATAAGTACACTTAAACTGTGACAGAATCCACCCCAAAAATCAAAAAAATCATATTGTATGATTTTTAAATAATTAATTTGCATTTTATTGCAAAAAATAAGTATATGATGCAATAGAAAAGCAGAACTTAATATTTGGTACAGAAACCTTTGTTTGCAATTACAGAAGTCAGATGTTTCATGTCGTTCTTGGCCAAGTTTACACACACTGCAGCAGGGATTTTGGCCAACTCCTCCATACAGATCTTCTTCAGATCTTTCAGGTTTTGGTGCTGTCACTGGGCAACATTAAGTTTCACCTCCCTCTAAAGATTTTTTATTGGGTTTAGGTCTAAGTACTGGCTAGGCCACTCCAGGACCTTGAATTTCGTCTTACGGAGCCACTCCTTAGTTTCTCTGGCTGTGTGTTTTGGGTCACTGTCATGCTGAAAGACTCAGCCATGACCGTGTTCCATGCGCTTACTGAGGGAAGGAGGTTGCTGGCTAAAATCTAACAATACATGACCCCATCCATTTTCCCTTCAATACGGTGCAGTCGTCCTGTCCCCTTTGCAAAAAAGCACTCCCAAAGTATGATGTTTCCACCCCCATGTTTCATGTTTGAGACAGTATTCTTGAGGTTGTACTCATCCTTTTTCTACATAGCGAGTGGAGTTGATATAAAAAGTTCTATTTTTATCTCATCTGACCACATGCCTCCTCTGGATCATCTAAATGGTCATTGGCAAACTTCAAACGGGCCTTGACATTTGCTGGCATGAGCAGGGGGACCTTGCGTTACCTACAGACTTTAAATTCATGATGGCGTAGTGTATTACTAACTGTAATCTTTGAGACTGTGGTCTTACCTCTATTCAGGTCATTGACCAGGTCCTCCTGTGTAGTTCTAGGCTGATTCCTGACCTTTCTCAGAATCCTTACCTCACGAGGGAAGACCTTGCATGGAACCCCAGAGTAAAAAAGATTAACAGTCATCTTGTGTTTCTTGCATTTTCTAAGAATTGTGCCAACAGTTGTTGCTGTCTCACCAAGCTGCTTTCCTATTGTCCTGTAGCTCATCTCAACTTTTACTGGTCTGCAATTTTGTCCCTGGTGTCCTTAAACAGCTGTTTAGTCTTGGCCATGGTGGAGAGGTTGGAGTGTGATTGATTGATTGATTGTGTGGACAGATGTGTTTTATACAGGTAATGGGATCAAACAGGTGCAATTAATACAGGTAATGAGTGCAAAGTAGCAGGGCTTCTTAAAGAAAAAATAATAGGTCTGTGAGAGCCAGAATCTTGCTGGTTGGTTGGTGATCAAATACTTATTTCATGCAATTCAAAGCAAATTAATTATGTAAAAATCATACAATGTGATTTTTTTTACAATTCTGCCTGTCACAATTGAAATGTAACTATCATAACAATTATAGACCTCTGTACTTCTTTGTAGATGGGAAAACTTGCAAAATCGGCAGTGAATCAAATATTTATTTTCCTCACTATATATGATACATGAAGCATAAATCATTATTACAGCAGTAGATAAAATTTAGTTTAAGGAGCTTCTTCTTAGAAAGTTCACAGCTAGAAAAGCTAATCGATCTGCCAAGGATTGAGGTCGAATCATATTTGCTGAAACTCACAGTTTCATTTGAATTTGAATACTATGAGATTCAAATCGCAGTTAACAAAATAAACTTGCTGGCACCATTTCCCCAGTTGAAGCATCAAAAACAGGCTATTGTCTTTTTGCATTGCTGTAAGGGCTCCCCATAATGCCCTGCAGCTATGACATCTTGCAGATTATTAGAACTTGTGCAGAGGTGGTCTGTACCTAGTCCATGACAGATCACCGATTCCCAGTGGAGCACAGTTTGTACAGCAGAGGTATTTTCCAACTCCAAAGTCTCTTTCTTCTGTAGTGTGTAAGCTCTTATGCTTAGGGTACTCCCTCACTCTCTTTCTTTTTCAGCTGCAGAGTATAAGTTTAAGAGATTGGGTGACTCACACATCGGTAATACATAGTGAAACTTGTGTTAAAGAATGTCTCCATTTACTGGCCAGAGATAAAAAATATAGAAACTAATAGAACTACACTGTGTGCAGAATTATTAGGCAAATGAGTATTTTGATCACATGATACTTTTTATACATGTTGTCCTACTCCAAGCTGTATAGGCTTGAGAACCAATTACCAATTAAGCAATTCAGGTGATGTGCATATCTGTAATGAGGAGGGGTGTGGTGTAATGACATCAACACCCTATATAAGGTGTGCTTAATTATTAGGCAAATTCCTTTTCTTTGGAAAAATGGGTCAGAAGAGAGATTTGACAGGCTCTGAAAAGTCCAAAATTGTAGGATATCTTGCAGAGAGATGCAGCAGTCTTGAAATTGCCAAACGTTTGAAGTGTGATCACCGAACAATCAAGCTTCATGGCAAATAGCCAACAGGATCACAAGAAGCGTGTTGGGCAAAAAAGGCGCAAAATATCTGCCCATGAATTGAGGAACATCAAGCGTGAAGCTGCCAAGATGCCATTTGCCACCAGTTTGGTCATATTTCAGAGCTGCAACGTTACTGGTGTATCAAAAAGCACAAGGTGTGCCATACTCTGGGACATGTCCAAGGTAAGGAGGGCTGAAAAACGACCACCCTTGAACAAGAAACATATGATAAAACGTCAAGACTGGGCCAAGAAATATCTTGACTGATTCTTCAAAGGTTTTATGGACTGATCAAATGAGAGTGACTCTTGATGAGCCAGATGGATGGGCCAGAGGCGGGCAGAGTGCTCCACTCTGACTCAGATGCCAGCAAGGTGGAGGTGGGGTACTGGTATTGGCTGATATCATCAAAGATGAACTTGTGGGACCTTTTGGGGTTGAGGATGGAGTGAAGCTCAACTCCCAGACCTACTGCCAGTTTCTGGAAGACAACTTCTTCAAGCAGTGGTACAGGAGGAAGTCGGTATCATTCAAGAAAAACATGATTTTCATGCAGGACAATGCTCCATCAAATGCATCCAACTACTCCACAGCGTGGCTGGCCAGTAAAGGTCTAAAAGATTAAAAAATAATGATATGGCCTCCTTGTTCACCTGATCTGAACCCCATAGAGAACCTGTGGTCCCTCATAAAATGTGAGATCTACAGGGAGAGAAAACAGTACACCTCTCGGAACAGTGTCTGCGAGTCTGTGGTGGCTGATGCACACAATGTTGATCCTAAACAGATCAAGCAACTGACATAATCTATGGATGGTAAGCTGTTGAGTGTCATCATAAAGAAAGGTGGCTATGTTTGTCACTAATTTTTTGGGGTTTTCTTTTTGCATGTCAAAAATATTTATTTCTAAATTTTGTGTAGTTTAATTGGTTTATCTGGTGAAAATAAACAAGTGAGATAGAAATATATTTGTTTTTTATTAAGTTGCCTAATAATTCTGCACAGTAATAGTTACCTGCACAGATATCCTCCTAAAATAGCCAAATCTAAAAAAAACCCACTCCAACTTCCAAAAATATTAAGCTTTGATATTTATGAGTCTTTTGGGTTGATTGAGAACATAGTTGTTGATCAATAATAAAAAATTCTCTAAAATACAACATGCCTAATAATTCTGCACACAGTGTATATATGGACTAAAATAAGAAAATTCGTTTCTGGGGTGAAGAGAGAGACCAGATTCACAGGGACATGTGATCTACTGTGAGGCAGTTAGAAAATATAAGAACCCCAGAGGCCAAGGCAGGGGATGTGTCACCATCCAGATCTGTATCAGGTCAGATGTGCAAAGTCAATTGAAGTCAATTGAACAGCTGAATCATAGGAGGAGAGCAGGGGGCTGTGTTCCTAAGCCCAGGCTAGGTGGCCTCATTAACAGAATGGAGAAATTGCTCAAGAGAGCAGCATGGCATGATCCTTAGCCTAGGCCAGGAGGCCTATTTAAATGTACAGAGAAATTGCTCAGGAGAGCAGTGGGACAAAGTCCTTAGCTGAGGCCAATAGGCTCAATTAAAAAGGTGTGAATTGAGGACTAGGAGGCCTATGGAAAGTGGTGATCAATCAAGCAACCTGAAGGCCAGGAGGCCTACTTAAAAGGATGGTCAAATGAGTGAGCTGAAGACAAGGAGGCCTACTTAAAGGGATGATCGATCAGGTGAGCTGAAGGCTAGAGGCCCAGTATGGAAAGAATTAGAGCTGCACTCTAGGAGACATTGGCAGACAGAATAGCTTCTGGGTATAAGGGGTTGCCAACGGAGTACAGTGCAAGACTTGCTGCCTAACAGGAAACAGTCTGAGAGGTTGGCTAATGCCCCTTACAAGTAGGTACAGACTTTGGTAGACAGCAATCCAGAGCATCCTTTCTAATATTGTTAGATATACCATATAGCTAAAGTCTGTGATATAGATTGTATAGTAATTTAACTTCCTGTGATTTGCGTATGGCCAATTTTCAGACATTGCATTTTTGACTATTCAAATTGTAAATAGTTAATAAATAACACACTTGTTTGACTGTTCCACTGCATCTGCATTTTCTGTACCACTGCATCTTCACACCTGTTTACATAAGCTCTTATGATCAGCGAGATCCCCACTCTTTCTGCTACAGAGTCCAACCTCTTAACCCCTTCAGCCCCGGGGCACTTTCCGTTTTTGCGTTTTTGTTTTTTGCTCCCCTTCTTCCGAGAGCCGTAACTTTTTTATTTTTCTGTCAATCTTGCCATATGAGGGCTTGTTTTTTGCGAGAAAAGTTGTACTTTTAAATGAAACCATAAGTTTTACCATATGGTGTACTGGAAAACAGCAAAAAAATTCCAAATGCGGAAAAATTGCAAAAAAAGTGTGATGGCACAATAGTTTTTGGGATGTTTTATTCACGGTGTTCACTATATGGTAAAACTGGTGTATGGGTATGATGCCTGAGGTCGGTGCGAGTTTGTAGACACCAAACATGTATAGGTTCACTTGTATCTAAGGGGTTAAAAAAAAATCACAAGTTTGTCCAATAAAAGTGGCGCACGTTTTGCGCCATTTTCCGAAACACGTAGCGTTCTTATTTTTTGGGATCTATGGCTCAGTGATAGCTTATTTTTTGCATCTCAAGCTGACGTTTCTAATGGTACCATTTTTGCGTAGATGCTACGTTTTGATCGCCTGTTATTGCATTTTGCGTAAAACTTGCGGCGACCAAAAAACGTAATTTTGGCGTTTGGAATTTTTTTGCCACTACGCCGTTTACCAATCAGATTAATTGATTTTATATTTTGATAGATCGGGCATTTCTGAATGCGGCGATACCAAATATGTGTATATTTATTTATTTTTTAACCCTTTAATTTTCAATGGGGGAGAGGGGGGTGATTTGAACTTTTAGGTTTTTGTTTTTTTTTTATTTTTTAAAACTTTTTTTTTTACTTTTTTTTTTTGTTTTACTAGTCCCCCTAGGGGGCTATAGCGATCAGCAATCTGATCGCTACTATCTATCTGCTGATCCCAGCTATGCAGCTGTAAACAGCAGATACAGTCACTTTCTTTTTCCCTCTGCTCTCGGCCGAGGGAAAACGAAAGTGAAACTTCGTAGCTGCAGGCGTCATCACATGACCCTGTGCTATGATGGCAACCACCGATAGGCACGTGACTTCCGGCGGGGGCGGCGGTAAGTAAAAAACATGGCCGCGCGCATTTAGATCTTGCTGCCAGACTTTGGCAGCAAGATTTAAGGGGTTAATGGCCGCGGGTGGAAGCGATTCCACCCGCTGCTAGCAAGCACACATGTCAGCAGTTGAAAACAGCTGATATTATGTGCCGACCGCCGCCGCCTGCCCGCGGCAGGGGCGGGGCTTAACGGGACACGCTCCATGACGGATATATCCGTCCATGGTCGTGAAGGGGTTAATACCCCATTATGGATAAGTCCGTTATGGAGCATGTCAAGGTTATTTGACTGGGCTAATGACCAGTGCTCACTTCACAGAAGGAAGATACCAGCTATACTATACAGATGACATCTGCCTCTGACAGCAGCAATCGGCATGACTGCCAATTGCTGCTAACATCTCAAATAGTGCTGTCAATTGGTGAATATAGAAGAAGTGATCACATGAGTGCGCGTTGGTCCAGGTTCCATAAGGGGACTAACAAATAATAGATAGGAAAAGTTAAAAAAAAATTAAAAATATATACTGTAACTATTTGAATCAACCCTCATTTTCTCAGTTAAAGATAAAGATATGTAAAACAAATAAAGAAAATACACATATTTGGTATCAACGTGTTAAGAAAAGTCAATCTATGAATTAATGAATTAATCTGATAGGTGAACATTGCAAAGAAAAAAAACATCGCTAGAATAGCGGGCTTTTGGTTGCTAGAATTCCACAAAAAATGAGCGATGATAATATTGTATACATACCAAGCTAGTATTAATAAAAATATCAGGTCACCATGCAAGAAATGAGCCCAGAGACAGCTCCATCCACCTAAAACTAGAAATGTGATGAGTTTTGATAAGTGCAACTTAAGCTAATTTTTATTTTATTTTGGGGTTTTTTAACGAATTTCTGTTTGTTTTTTTTCACCACTTAAATAAAAAAAAAAAGATACAAGTTTGGTAGTATCGTATACATACTGACATGGACAATCATATTGCCAGGTAATTTTTACTGCAGAATGAACGCCAAGAACCCCCCCAAAAAACAATTGTGGAATTGTTTACTTTGCAATTTCACTTTACTTGGGATTTTTTTCCCTATTTTCCAGTATACTGTATGCTAAAATGGATGAATTAATTGAAAATTACAACTCATCCCACAAAAAATTAAACCCTCACACACGTTTGTCAGCAGAAAAATAAAAAGCTTATGGCTCTTAGAAGAATTGTAGGGAAAATGAAAACTCAAAAACTAAAAATTGCTTGGTCCTTACTGTAAGAAGTTAAGATCGTATGGCAAACCTCCCAACTTTGGCAGAACAGAAAGAGGGATAAATTATGTTGTGCACAGTGATGGGCAGACCCAAACTGTAAACATCTGGAACTAAAAAGTACCTGAGCACCAACCCCAGGCCTAGAGTTCTCAGGGAACTCCAAGTAATAATCTGGGTCCAGCAACTTGGAAAAATAAAGAAAAAAACACTTTGGGGGTTGTTCATTAACCTCATACATATGCACTGTATGCACTGTTTCTTCTGCCATCTGGAAGTCCCGGCATCTCTGATTAGTTGTAGTGAGATGAGCCCCCACCCTGAGTAGCAGCATGTATGACTGCTTTCAATCACAGACATTGTCTCCAGCTTAATTGGTGTAAAATAAAAAAATAAAAAAAATTGGTGTAGGGTCACTTCATCTTGTGATACCCAACAAAGATAAAGCATATGGCTACAGGGCTACAGCTGTAGCCCCCAGCATTGTGCTTATTTTGGCTGTTTATCAAAATAAATGGGACCACATGCAGCTTTTTTTTTAAAAAAAGAAAAATTAAATAAATAATTTAACAAAACAGTGTGTGGTCCTCCAATTTTGATACCTAGCCATGATAATGCCAACAGCTGTGGGCTGGTATTCTCAACCTGGGGAGACCCATGGGTATTACTCTCCCCACCCTAAAAATATATAGATGCGACAATCCCCGCCACTTTACGCAGCTCCTCCTGATTGCCATGGTGTGGTAGCAGTTGGAGTAATAAGGGGCTAATGACCACTCACAGCTGCCACCAAGCCCTAGATTAGTAATGGGGAGGGTCTATGAGACCCCCATTACTAATCTGTATGTGAAGAGAAAATTTCGACCCTTTTAGGGTCTTTATCATGGGCATATGGTTTATGCAAAACAGAAAAAGAACATGACATAGTCAATTACAACCCTTGTGAAACAAAATAATACACTAAAGATTAAAGATGAAATTACAAAGTAAAATGATCACATTAGTGAAAATGAAAAATGAAAAATTGCATACAAGAGCATTTCCAAATCTTCAAAATTGAATAATAGTCTGTGGGAAATACAAAATGAGAGTCAGTGATATACACAGGATAATGTCTAAAAGAACATACCTGAATGGTTACGTGCTAGTGTGTAGTTCTCAGAGGAAGTATTTACTAGTGTCTCGAGTATATGCCTAAGGCAAACAAACGGAAAGGGATTAGAGAGAAAAGAGAACGAAGGGACAACACTAGTTATTATGTGCGAGACGCCAAGAGGCATACCTTAAATACGGTTTGATCAAGGCTCTGGTGTTTATCAGAGTATGACCTGAATATTCCATGTGTTGGGAAATAATCTATGGAAACGTACATAGAATATATGCTGTGAGCCATGGTGAGGAGCAACAACAATAAAGACTACGGAAAAACAGTACAATCCAGGAGGAACAGATGTATGCGATTTACCCAATGTGAAGTGATGAGACCAAGCCGCAAATGAGGTGGCTTTTATTACATGTCACTAGCAGTGATGGGCGATCCTGAACTGTAAAATCGGGGTTCGTACCAATCACAAAGTGATTGTGTAAACAATCCTGATCACGAGCTTTCCTGGGAAGCTCGTGTTATAGATCAGGTCCATTTTGGGTCCAGGGGCTGTAAAAAACCCCCCACATTATTAAAAAACATTATGATCATACTTACAAGTCCCGCTACGCGTCCTGCAGACACTGTCTCGCTTCTACTTCTGCGTCCGATCATTGCTGTGCCCCTTGGTAAGGACCACTGCCTAAAGGACCTTCCATGACATCATAGCCATGTGACTACTCTGGTATGAATGTTGTACAGACATTGGCTTACAGACTGGCCAGATGACTATGACGTATTCGAAGATCCTGTTAACTGAACTTTGACTGTCACTGTGCGAGTGTCGCATCGCATAACACGCACAATCTCCCGACAGGTGCTGAGGCGCTCCTGTCCTGAGAGCGTCAGGTTGTGCGGGGTGATGCAATGTGAGACGCAAGTGGAATTATACCCTCACTGTCAGCCTCCTTCTTGTTCTGTACAGAGCAATGTAGCAGAGCTGACATGGCTCTCTCTGCTTCACAATTTGTATAGACGCTGTCTGTACAGAGTGATGAAAGAGAGCTGACAATTTTCTACCTGTGGACTATGACGGGCTAAGGATTTTTTTTTATAATAAAGATGGAATCTCAAAATTTTTCTTTATTTTATTTCTAATAAAAAAAACTTTCTATGTGTTTTTTTTACTGTTTACTAGAAATTCATGGTGGACATGTCTAATTTGGCGTGACACCATACATTTTGGGCTTAGTACTATCTGAGAATACAAAGCTGGTATTAACCTCTTTATTTCTCAGTGTGCCACTGCCACCAGCGCCACTGGTGAGCCGGTTAAAGCGCCTAGAAATGGCTCTAAGAAACAATGCGCCATTTCCAGGGGCGGCTGCAGGCTGTGGAGAATCCTAGCCCCCAGCTGCCTGGCTTTACCTGACTGGCGATCAAAATATGGCGGAAGCCTACGCTTTTTTTTTAATTGTTTGTTAAAGTGACCCTAAAGTGATATCTAAGTGACCCTAAACTTTTGAACTATAGCGTATGCATATATATATATATATATATATATATATTCTTTTTTTTTTTCATGGTGAAAAAGGGGAGCAATTCTAATTGTTATCAGTTTTTACTTTTTAGCATTTTTTAAACCTTTTTATTGTATTTCTTAGTCCCCCTCAGGGACTTAAACTGTCATTATCTGATCACATCTTATATATACAACAAATCAACAGTATTGCTGTGTATAAAAAAATCACAGTCTCCTTTGAAACCCAGCTACAGACTGAGTTTCAAGGAAGCTCTGTTATTGGAGGCATAGGGTGGTCTTCAACAGACCCCTGGTTCTTTTAGCAACACATCAGTGCCCTGTGATCACATCATGGAGCAGCCAAAAAGTTCATTGAATGATGCACCCCCATGTTGGCATGCTGTTAATGCCAGTGTCTGAGATTGACAGCATACTTAAGTTAACAGTTGTGAGCAGTGCTCAATTTCACCTCTGGATCTTTCAGGTGGATCACAGCTGTATGTCATAACCATTATCTACGAACTTGCATGGACATGGGGAATCATATTGCCAGGTCACTGTTACCATACAGTGAACATGGTAAATAAAAAAACAACAAAAAAAAACAACAATCATGCAAGTGCACTTTTTTTTAACATTTTCACCGAACTTTTTTTTTTACCCATTTTCTAGTATAATATGGGGTAGAATGAATAGTCTCATTAAAAAGTACAACTTGTAACATAAAAGACAAGCCCATAAATTGCAATATTGACAGAAAAATTAAAAAGTTATGGCTCTTCCAAGGAGGGGAGGAGAAAAATTAAATTGAAAAATTGCCGGGTGGCAAAAGGGTTAATAGATCAAAGAGGTTAAGGTGTGAAAGAACACAACTTTCTTTTCGCCCATGTACATGGTCCATTACTGCATAGTTACAATGTATCGACCTACAATATATTTAACTCCTTTTCTTTTTATATTTAAGGAGATTGCAAAATTGATGTTTATTTAACATAGAACCTTGCATGATGTGTTGTAGTTATTTACTTTGAATAATTTACCTCTTTATAACTTTCCCAAAGACCAGAAACTGGTGGACAATTCCTCCATTACATTGGCATCAGAATTTAATTAATTAAATAGGAATATTTGTATATAAATCATATTGTAGAATTTGGCAAACAAAATTCATTTAAAAATAAATCTTCACATCCAGAAAATGTCCATCTTTTCAGATTATTCAACCATTATAACCACTGTATCCTTTAAGTGTGCTAAACTGAACTAAACAAAAATAATTAATTTATTTGGACACATATGATAAAGTAATCATTGATTGATATGGTCATGTGTAGAAGGAGCCACCATTCTTTCTGGTATAGGTCAGAAGTGTTAGTAACTGTCTGTTGTAACACTTTCTCTTTCAATCTGATTACGGAGTATTTTAACATAGTTTGGAATGTTTAAATATCGGTTAAGGTTAGAGGTTAGCGATGTTCGAGGCTCGAGGTTCGCCAATTTCATGCTCGAGTGATTTTGGGGGGTGTTCGAGATGTTCGACGAACTCGAGCTTTTTGCTAAAAGTTCGGCAGTTCGAGTTACGTTCGAGAACGGTTCGATCACCAAAAACTTGACTTTTCACAGTAAGACCATGTGCACACGTTGCTATCTGCATGCGTCCTGTGTCCCCAGCACAATCCCTTTCCTACTCACCGATCACGGGCGCCTCGCTGCATGGCTGTCACAAATCTGCTGCGTCTTTTCCTCTTTTGAAAATGGCTGCCGCTTCATTATTCAATCAGTTAGTCCATGCTTTCCCTGCCCACCGGCACCCATGATTGGTTCCAGTCAGACACGCCCCCATGATGAGTAACAGCTGTCTCACTGCAACCAATCACAGCTGCTGGCGGGCGGCTCTATAGCGTGCAGTAAAATAAATAAATAAATAATAATAAAAAAATGTGGTTCCCCCCAATTTTGATACCAGCCAGGATAAAGCCACATGGCTGGAGGCTGGTATTGTCAGGATGGAGAGTACCACATTATCAGGAGCCCACCACCGTAAAAATATCAGCCAGCAGCCGCCCGGAATTGCTGCAATCATTAGATGCGACAGTCCCGGGACTCCACCCAGCTCATCCCGAATTGCACTGGGGCGGTTGCAATCGGGGTAATAATGAGTTAATCATGGCCGGCGTCTCCCCGAGACACCTTCTGTGATTAAACTGTAAGTGAAAGTAAAGAAACACACACAGCGAAAATCCTTTATTTGGAATAAAAGACAAAAAAAATCCTTTTTCACCATTTTATTAAAATCCCAAAATACCCCTCCAGGTCTGACGTAATCCACACGACACTGTCAGCTCTGCTACAGAACACGAGTGCACTGTGTCCGCTCCACGTAGCACATGAAGAGAATCGCGCTGTCACCTCAGACTTCAGTCTGCATTGCAGACCTCAAGACTACGAAACTGCCAATGTTCCTCATTGGAGCCATTGGTTGAATGGATAGAGCGCTTGCCTACGAAACATAACTTCACGAGTTCAAGTCCCGGCTGTGTCGGTAAAGAATTTCTTTTATTTTAAATTAATTAATTATTATTCTTTATTTATAATTGTATTTTAATTATGCACAGAGGGGAGTAGCCGGACATCAGCTGTGAGCCGCTTCACAGAATGAGGTTGCATTCATTCATTCTCTCTCTCTCTTTCTTCTTTCTGTCTTTTTTTCTTTCTTTCTTTCTTTTTTCTTTCTTTCTGTCTTTCTTTCTGTCTTTCTTTCTTTCTTGCTTTCTGTCTCTTTCTTTCTTGCTTTCTGTCTCTTTCTTTCTTTCTCTCTTTCTTTCTTTCTTCCTTTCTTTCTGTCTTTTTTTCTGTATTTCTTTCTGTATTCCTTTCTTTCTGTCTTTATTTCTGTCTTTCCTTTTCTCTCTTTCTTTCTTTCTTTCTTTCTTTCTTTCTTTCTGTCTTTCTTTCTCTGTATTTCTGTCTTTCTTTCTTTCTGTCTTTCTTTCTGTCTTTCGGTCTGTATTTCTTTCTGTCTTTCTTTCTGTCTTTCTGTCTGTCTTTCTTTCTGTCTTTCTTTCTCTGTATTTCTGTCTTTCTTTCTTTCTGTCTTTCTTTCTGTCTTTCTTTGTTTCTGTCTTTTTTTCTGTCTTTCTGTCTGTATTTCTTTTTGTCTTTCTTTGTTTCTGTCTTTTTTTCCTTCTTTCTGTCTTTCTTTCTTTCTGTCTCTTTCTTTTTTTTCTTTTTCTTTCTTTCTGTCTTTCTTTCTTTCTCTTTCATTCTGTCTTTCTTTCTGTCTTTGTTTGTTTCTTTCTTTCTGTCTTTCTTTCTTTTTTTTATTGCACTGATGCATCAGCGGATTGTATAAAAGCCATTTATGCAATCAGCTGCTGTCGTGTGATTCAGGCCCTTGAACCTGACACATCATCTGATCGCTTTGCCTTCCAGCAAACCGATCAGATGATATTGGATCTGGATTGGACGGCGCGGGACCCTTGACTCAGGATTACTGCGGAGGGGGGTTCTTTATTTCAATAAAGAGGGAGTCACAAATTGTGTTGTGTTTTATTTCTAATAAAAATATTTTTCTGTGTGTTGTGTTTTTTTTATGTGTACTAGAAATTCATGGTGGCCATGTCTAATATTGGCGTGACACCATGAATTTTGGGCTTAGGGCCAGTTGATAATATACAGCTATTCCTAACCCCATTATTACCCAGCGAGCCACCTGTCACCAGGGCAGCTGGAAGAATTGGATACAGCGCCAGAAGATGGCACTTTTATGAAAGCTCCATTTTCTGGGGCGGCTGCGGACTGCAATTCGCAGCAGGGGTGCCCAGAAAGCTTGGGCACCCTGAGCTGCGGATTCCAATCCCCAGCTGCCTAGTTGTACCTGGCTGGACACAAAGATTGGGCAAAGCCCACGTCATTTTTTTTTTATTATTTCATGAAATTCATGAAATAATTAAAAAAAAGGGCTTCCCTATATTTTTGGTTCCCAGCCGGGTACAAATAGGCAGCTGGGGGTTGTGGGCAGCCCGTAGCTGCCTGGTGTACCTGGCTAGCATACAAAAACATGGCGAAGCCTACATATTTTTTGGGGGGGGGGGCAAAAAACTCCTGCATAAAGTCCTGGATGGAGTATGCTGAGCCTTGTAGTTCTGCAGCTGCTGTCTGTCTGTATGGAGGAGAGCAGACAGCAGCTGCAGAACGACAAGGCTCAGCATGCTCCATTCACTAGTGTATGCAGGAGAGCAGACAGCAGCTACAGAACTATAAGGCTCAGCATACTCCATCCAGGACTGTATGCAGGAGTTTCCCCCCCCAAAAAAATGATGTTGGCTTTGCCATATTTTTGTAAGCTAGCCAGGTACAGCAGGCAGGTACGGCTGCTCCCAACCCCCAGCTGCCTATTTGGACCTGGCTGGGAACAAAAAAAATAGGGAAGCCCTTTTTTAATTAATTCATAAATTTCATGAAATAATTTAAAAAAAAATCGACATGAGCTTCGCCACATTTTTGTGTCCAGCCAGGTACAACTAGGCAGCTGGGGATTGGAATCCGCAGCACAGGTTGGCCTGAGCTTTCTGGGCCCCTGTGCTGTGAATTGCAATCCGCAGCCGTCCCAGAAAATGGCGCTTTCATAGAAGCGCCATCATCTGGCGCTGTATCCAACTCTTCCAGCAGCCCTGAGGCCGGGTGGCTTGCTGGCTAATAATGAGTTAATACTAGATTTGTTTTACTAGCTAGTATTAAGCCAGAGATTCTTAATGTCAGGCAAGTTTGACCCGGCCATTAAGATTCTCCAATAAAGGGTTAAAAAAAAGACACCACACAGAGAAAAAATACTTTAATAGAAATAAATACACAGACACACTTAGAGACTCAATGTTTATTACTCCCTGTCAGCCCTCCATGATCCATGGTCTTCTGTCTTCTTTCTCCTTCAACCCATGCAGCTCTGCTACATCAGACAGCGCTGCATGGGAGGAAGACGCTGCTGCTCCCCGTGCAGTCTATTCATTCAGTGTGTGAGCGAGCAGAAGCTGCAGGCTGTAAGCAGTGACATCACTGCTGAAAGGCGGGTTGCTATAGCATCGGTGATCTCCGTTATTTACCGGCTGTGGCAGCCGATGAATAACGGAACGGGGAAGCGGAACGGTGAAGCCGACCATGTGCCAGAGCATTTCGCCGGTATATGGAGATGCTGGAACGATCACCGCGTACCAGAGAGATGCAATGACAGGACCTAGCATGATATCATAGCCTTGTGACCAGTCTGTAGCCAATGAGATAATAGCCACATGACTGGTCACATGCTTTTTTTGACATCACGGAAGGTCCTATCATCAGTGCTGGTTACTGGGAGGACGCAGCGATTATCGGAAGGAAAAGCGTCAGGAGACAGAGTGCAGGACACGTCGCGGGGACCTGTAAGTGTAATGGCAATGTTTATTAACTGTATGTGTACATTTATAATGTGTTTTTATGTGTTTGTGTTTTCCTGCCATTGGTTTCAATGGGGTTCGAGAGGTTCGTCGAACGGTTCGTCGAACGTTCGTCAAACGGGGCCTCCGTTTGACGAACCGAACCGAACTCGAGTCTTCAGACACTTGCTCATCTCTAGCTACGATCTCTTTCATAAAACCTGAAAACAGCTATTAAAGGGAACCTGTTACCAGTTTTTTGACTATTAAACCAAAAATGTCACCTTTTGCAGCTCCTGAGCTGCTTTCTATGAAGGTGCACCCTGTTGCTGACCCCCCCCTTGCAGACCCCAAAAAGAACTTTATAAAATCCCACCATGTTGTATGCTAATAAGCTGTGTTGGCCAGATGGGCGGGCTCTATTTTGGCTCCTGTCCCTCCTTGTCGCCTTGTTCGCTTTCCTCCTGTCATGATTGCCAAGGATGGCACCGCCATCATCATCCCACGCTGCTGTCCAAGTCCCTCGCAGGCACAGTTCTCTCTGCCCCTATCATGGGCCGAGCATAAAAACAGGTTACCTCGCACGTGCCGGTGATGTATCTGCGCAGGCGCGAGATCATGGTCGGCGCTGTGCATGACAGCAGCGTCATCCTCGTACCCGACCATGATCTTGCGCCTGCGCAGATACATCACCGGCATGCGCGAGGTAAACTGTTTTTATGCTCGGCCCGCGATAGGGGCAGAGAGAACTGCGCCTGCGCGAGACTTGGACAGCAGCGTGGGATGATGACGGCGGCCCCATCCTTGTCAATCATGACAGGAGGACGGCGAACAAGGCGACAAGGAGGGACAGGAGCCAAAATAGAGCCCGCCCATCTAGCTAACACAGCTCATTAGCATACAACACGGTGGGATTTTATAAAGTTCTTTTTGGGGTCTACAAGGGGGGATCAGCAACGAGGTGCACCTTCATAGAATGCAGCACAGTAGCTGCAGAAGGTGAAACTTTTGGTTTAATAGTAAAAAAACTGGTGACAGGTTACCTTTAATACACATACAAAAGTATCAGAAAATGTCTTGGTATCCATCTTTGTCCAATAAAGAAAACAATAATTTATAATGTTATAAAAGACAACTATATATGAACAAAAATATTGCTATACATTGTCCATGTTTGTGGGACTTCAGTTGTTGCATTGGCACAACTCCTGTTATCTTTTCTCTGTAACAGCCATAATGGGGCCAATAATGCCATCTCCAGCTCCTCAAATATGCCCAATTCAAGTCTAATGGTCTACAGACTCCCTCTAGCTTTACCTAATAAATTACTATTTTTGTAAGCAAAAAACTCATTATAATTTTTTCTCACAAACCAATTTTATGAAGATATTGAAAAAAGTAATTCCATGAAGACACCAAGCCTTTAATGCAAATTTCTGGAAGTACAATGGGATTGAAAATAGATCCTTTGCAGTTTGCACTAAATTAATGCCCATTTGGACCAATTGAAATACTTGATACGATACAGATAAAGACAGAAAGTTATGAGAAAACTCCATTACGTAATATCAATATTATCCATTTTCAGAGGGATGAGAAAATCATCATATGACTTGCTCTTACCCAAAACATATAAAAAAAAAAAGTCCACAGTACCTGGAACTAGTGAAGCAGAGCAACTGCTAACTTCCCTGAAAAGAGTGTAAAGAACAAATATAGTGTATACCATTAAAGGGTATTTTCATAACAAAATATAATAGCATATTGCAAAACACAAAGAAAATTAACACAGACTTGACAATTTTCCTTCAACCTGCTCTAGTGCTGACTCACTCTGTCTGGCATTGTTTCTTTGTTCTGCAAGTGTCACCCATTCAGCACAATAGAGTGAAGAAATCAAAGACAATGCATGCTCCCGACCATGCTTAAATCTCTTATACCCAGTCACCTGTGCCCGCTATTGTATAGTCTTTTGATATTACCTTGGTGCACTTGGTGGACTGACGTTCTGTGTTCTGACTAGAGATGAGCAATGATCGAGGTTCGCCAATTTCATGCTCGAGTGATTTTGGGGATGTTCGAGTCATTCGACGAACTCGAACGATTTGCTAAAAGTTCGGCAGTTTGAGTTACGTTCAAGAACGGTTCAATCACCAAAAGCGTGGCTTTTCACAGTAAGTATGTGTGCACCTTTCATATCTGCATGTGTCTTGCATCCCCAGCACAATCCCTCTCTCTTTCCTACTCACCGATCATGGGCATCTCGCTGCACGGCTGTCACAAATTTTCCAGCAGCATTTCCTCTTTTGAAAATGGCAGCTGCTTCATTATTCAATTAGTTATTCCGTGCTTTCCCTGCCCACTGGTGCCCATGATTGGTTGCAGTCAGACACTCCCCCACGATGAGTGACAGCTGTCTCACTGCAACCAATCACAGCCGCCAGTGGGCAGGTCTATATCGTGCAGTAAAATAAATAAATAATAATAAAAAAAAACGGTTCCCCCCAATTTTGATACCAGCCAGGATAAAGCCACACGGCTGGAGGCTGGTATTGTCAGGATGGAGAGCACCACATTTTGGGGAGCCCACCACCCTAACAATATCAGCTAGCAGCTGCCCAGAATTGCCACATCCATTAGATGCGGCAGTCCCTGGACTCTACCCAGCTCATCCCGAATTGCCCTGGTGCGGTGGCAATCAGGGTAATAAGGAGTTAATCATGGCAGGTGTCTCACCGAGACACCTTCCATGATTATTATTATTATTATTATTTATTATAATAAACTGTAAGTGAATGTAAAGAAAAGAAACACACACAGCGAAAAATCCTTTATTTGGAATAAAAGACAAAAAACAATTAATTTACCTCTTTATTAATCCCCAAACAACAATCCAGGTCCGAAGTAATCCACACGACACTGTCAGCTCTGCTACATGAAGATGACAGGGAGCACTCTGTGTCCTCTCCACGTAGCACCTGAAATGTGCCACGCTGTCACCAGACTTCACTCTGCAATGCAGACATCAAGATTACCAAATCTGCCTATGTTGCTTATTAGAGACAGTGGCTCAATGATTAGAGCTCTTGCCTAAAAAGCATTAGTTGACGAGTTCAAGTCCCGTCCGTCCCGATAAAAAAATTATTTTATTTTAAATTATAATTATTATTTATTTATAATTATAATTTAATTTAATTATGCACTGAGGGGAGAAGCCAGACATCAGCTGTGAGCCGTGGGTCACACCTCTAAAATCGGAGCAGTTCACGGAATGAGGCTGCATTGCTTTCTCCTCTCTCTCTTCTCTCTTTTTCTCTCTCTCGCTTTCTCTCTCTGTATCTCTTTCTCTCTCTTTCTCTCTCTTTCTCTGTCTCTCTTTTTCTCAGTCTCTCTTTTTCCCTCTCTCTCTCTTATCTCTCTCTCTCCCTCTCTCTCTTTTTCTCTCTCTATTTCTCTCTCTTTTTCACTCTCTCTCTTTTTCTCTCTCTCTCTTTTTCTCTCTTCTCTCTCTTTTTCTCAGTCTCTCTTTTTCCCTCTCTCTCTTCTCTCTCTATCTCCCTCCCTCTTCTCTCTCTCCTCTCTCTCTCCCCCTCTCCCTCTTTCCCTTTCTCTCTCTCTCTTTCTCTCTCTCTCTTTTTATCTCTCTTGCTTTCTCTCTCTCTTTCTCTCTCTTTCTCTCTGTCTCTTTTTTTCTCAGTCTCTCTTTTTCTCTTTTTCCCTCTCTCTCTTATATCTCTCTCCCTCTCTCTTTTTCTCTCTCTCTTTCTCTCTCTTTTTCACTCTCTCTCTTTTTCTCTCTCTTTTTTCTCTTTCTCTCTCTCTCCCTCTCTTTTTCTCTTTTTCCCTCTCTCTCTCATTTCTCTCTCTCTCCTTCTCTCTCTCTCTTTCTCTCTCTCTTTCTCTCACTCTCTCTTTCTCTCTCTTTTTCTCTCTCTCTTTTTCTCAGTCTCTCTTTTTCTCTTTTTCCCTCTCTCTCTTTTTTTCCCTCTCTCTCTTTTTCTCTCTCTCTGTCTCTTTTCTCTCTGTCTCTTTTCTCTCTCTCTTTTCTCTATCTTCTCTCTGTCTCTCCCAGACCTGGCGATGATCAGCTGATGCGGTCACCTGATGGAATCAGCTGACACTATAAGTCAAGAAGTGAGGTCGGCTTTTTACCACCCAGCCGGGTAAACTATCAGCTGATGCTGTCGGACAGGAGTCTGCACAGAATTGGGTAGTTTTTTTTTTGCACTGATGCATTGCTGATTGTATAAAAGCCGTTTATACAATCAGCTGCTGTGTTATGTGATTCAGGCCCTTAAACCTGACACATCATCTGATCTCTTTGCTTTCCAGCAAACCGATCAGATGATATTGGATCCGGATTGGACGGCGCGGGACCCTTGACCACGGATTACTGCGGAGGGGGGTTCTTTATTTCAATAAAGATGGAGTCACTAATTGTGTTGTGTTTTATTTCTAATAAAAATATTTATCTGTGTGTTGTGTTTTTTTTATCTGTACTAGAAATTCATGGTAGCCATGTCTAATATTGGCGTGACACCATGAATTTCGGGCTTAGGGCCAGTTGAATACAGCTAGCCCTAACCCCATTATTACCCAGCAAGCCACCCGTCACCAGGGCAGCTGGAAGAGTGGGATACAGCGCCAGAAGATGACGCTTCTATGAAAACGCCATTTTCTGGGGTGGCTGCGGACTGCAATTCACAGCAGGGGTGCCCAGAAAGCTTGGGCACCCTGAGCTGCGTATTTCAATCCCTAGCTGCCTAGTTGTACCTGGCTGGAAACAAAAATTGGATGAAGCTCATGTCATTTTTTTTTTATTTCATGAAATAATTTAAAAAAAAAAAAAGGGCTTCACTATATTTTTTGTTCCCAGCCAGGTACAAATAGGCAGCTGGGGGTTGGGAGAAGCCCGTAGCTGCCTGCTGTACCTGGCTAGCATACAAAACATGGCAAAGCCCACGTAATTTTTTGGGAAGGGCAAAAAACTCCTGCATACAGTCCTGGATGGAGTATGCTGAGCATTGTAATTCTGCAGCTGCTGTCTGCTGTCTGTGTGTATGGAGGAGAGCAGACAGCAGCTGCAGAACTACAAGGCTCAGCATGCTCCATTCACTAGTGTATGCAGGAGAGCAGACAGCAGCTGCAGAACTACAAGGCTCAGCATACTCCATCCAGGACTGTATGCAGGAGTTTTTTGCCCCCCCCAAAAAATGACGTGGGCTTTGCCATATTTTCGTATGCTAGCCAGGTACAGCACGCAGGTACGGCTGCCCCAACCCCCAGCTGCCTATTTGTACCCGGCTGGGAACTAAAAAATAGGGAAGCCCTTTTTTTAATTATTTCATGAATTTCATGAAATAATTTAAAAAAAAATTTACATAGGCTTCGCCCCATTTTTGTGTCCAGCCAGGTACAACTAGGCAGCTGGGGATTGGAATCTGGTGCACAGGTTGGCCCAAGCTTTCTGGGCCCTTCTGCTGCGAATTGCAGTCCGCAGCCGCCCCAGAAAATGGTGCTTTCATAGAAGTGCCATCATTTGGCGCTGTATCCAACTCTTCTAGCAGCCCTGAAGCCGGGTGGCTTGCTGGGTAATAATGGGTAAATACTAGCTTTGTTTTACTAGCTAGTATTAAGCCAGAGATTCTTAATGTCAGGTAAGTTTGACCCGGCCATTAAGAATCTCCAATGAAGCGTTAAAAAAAAGACACCACACAGAGAAAAAATACTTTAATAGAAATTAATACACAGACACACTTATAGACTCCATGTTTATTACTCCCGGTCAGCCCTCCACGATCCTGGTCATCTGTCTTCTTTCTCCTTCAACCCATGCAGCTCTGCTACATCAGACAGCACTACATGGGAGGAAGAACGCTGCTGCTGCCGTGAAGTCTAATCACTCAGTGAGTGAGCAGAGGCTGTGGGCTGTAAGCGGTGACATCACCGCTGACAGGCGGGTTACCATAGCAACGGTGCTCCGATCACGTGATTCCCGGGGCCGCTATTCACCGGCTGGGGAATATAGTCCCTGCATGTGGGCTGACTCTGTAAAGAGTGCCCACATGCATGGACAGGGGGTCGACCATGTTCCAGAGCATTTCGCCAGTACACAGAGATCGCGAACCGGAGAGATGCACTGACAGGACCTAGCATGACGTCTAGCCATGGGACCAGTCTGTAGCCAATGAGATAACAGACACGTGACTGGTCACATGCTTTTTTTGATGTCACGGAAGGTCCTATCATCAGTGCTGGTTACCGGGAGGACGCAGTGATTATCGGATTGAAAAGCGGCGGGAGACAGAGTGCAGGACGCGTCGCGGGGACCTTTAAGTGTTATGGCAATGTTTATAAACTGTATGTGTACATGTATAATGTGTTTTTATGTGTTTGAGTTTGCCTCCTATTGTTTTCAATGGGGTTCGAATGGTTCGTCGAACGGTTCGTCGAGCGGAGCCTCCGTTAGACGAACCGAACCGAACTCGAATGCTAGGGGGATGGCTCATCTCTAATTCTGACCTGGCTGTGTTACTGACTAGTCTCCTTATTAACTATCAAATGCCAGTACTGATCATACCCTGCAACTCTCTGACACCTGTAGCGCCTGGCCCCGATCACAGCTTGACATCCACAATCGCCCCGCTCCTAGGCTCTGGCGGGGACGTCCTCCCTCTCACCTGCCCAGCAGCTCCAAAGCCTCCTCTCCTGCACCTGGGTCTGCAGCGGCCTCTTCATACTTCCAGGCTGCACGTACTGCTTCTGTGAGTTCTTGTAGGGTGCGCACGTGGCCACACCCCCTTTCTTAAAGGACTTGCATCCCATTACCTGGAAGTGATCCCAGAGGTCACCGATTACCTTAAAGGTATTTAAGTTTGCCTCCCCTACGAGAAGGAACCTGAACAACTGTGAGAGGGTGAGATAATATTAGTAACCTTTATCCACTGTGAACGCTGCAAAACACTTATTTACTATTCATTGTATGCATTGTATGCATTGTTACAAGAGGCCGCTGTTTTGCATCTGCATTCAACTGTTTGGTTACAATAGCCACATCTCAAAGACTTCTCCACTGGACTTCGAAGGCTGAGGAGGTAGTGTGTGTGAGCTGCAGGGAAAGCGAGAGGTGTGCATAATGGAAAGGAGCTGCCGCAAAAACATTTAAGTGAATTGTGAGAAGATTCACTTTGGAGTTTAGCGAGGAAGATGGTGACACGTGTGAGCAGCATCCTGTGTTAGAGATCACTATTTTGCAGTTGCTGGCTATACTGGTTCACCGTGAGAGAATCTCCAAATCTCTTATTATGGCAGCTGGACACCATAGTACCCGGGTACAGTATGGTGAGCCAAGGACCGGCTGCACAGTACACTTTATGCCTTGGTACCAAAACACCTATCTGTTCTGGTTAGGCCAACTATATACACATGGTAAGACTTGTCTGCTCTGCTGTGTCAGTTTCCAGTTACATTTAAACTCTTAAAGGGACAGCGCCACATGTTTGCTTTGACTGTTGCTCTATAAGATTCCCAGGACTGTGTTGCTGAGCTGTGTGGTTTTTGCCTTCACACTTTTACCATCTGCCTTCTCTGTGAGGCTTCATCAGTTAAGAGTATTCAGGGGGGTTTATGGGATTTGTTTATGTTTAGGTGGATAAGTTGTAAACTCTTGTGCTGCATCACTGGTATTGCGTGTTCATGCACACAAAATTCCTGCTTCCCAGAGGGATTACCAGGTATTAGGAGATTGTTCAGACAGTCCCTTGGTTAGGCAAAGGTTGTTAACAAGGGACATAAATCGCTGTTACAGGTGGCACAGCACAGGGGTGTCGACCTTAGGCCGTGTATTTTTATTGTTCTGTTTTATGGATGCCTTTCTGTTTTTGTAAAGTAAACCTATCATTTATCAATCCAACTGCCTAGAGTCATTTTCCTGGTGCGTGGTGTTGCTGTATATTGGGGAGCCTAACCTGTATACGACTTACACAACATTGCCTATATTGCATTGCTTGTTCTCAGGTCCCTATATGTTACTATGCCCAGTCCTTGTACCAGTCTTATGTATCTAACCTGTCTCATGCTAGAGCCTGCTCTCCACCACCCCTGTGCCGAAACATCTGCCCCATCAACGCTGTGCCGCCACATCTGAGCCATCCCCGCTGTGCCGCCACATCTGAGCCATTACCGCTGTGCCGCCTCATCTGTGTCATCTCCTCTGTGCCGCCATCTCCATGCTGCTGAAACTGTGTACTCCAATATCGGACAATAAGAGACTGTACCCATCCTTAAGAGACTATCTCTACAGGTCCCTGGCTGCTGTAACAACACCTCTTCAGCTAATTAGTTCTGATTGACTTTCTTTTGACTGATCTGGCTGACTCTGATTTTGTCTATGCCTCCAAGTCTCATGTACTGAACTGGCTTGTTTGGGTTCATTCTTCAGCTTGCTCTGCCACTCAGCAGCTACTCCACAGAAGCAACCCAGGGGTCCCTGTAACGAAGGCCAGATACCTGTATAGGGGTTAATGGTGAATACCAGGTAGCTTGTGGTTCGCAGGAGCCCAATATGATTTCCTAGATTTAATACAGAAATAACTACTGTTGCCCAGTGTTGCTGCAAATCCCTGAGAGTACAGGGCATTATAGCACAGTTCCATACAAGTGAATTGTTCTGCAAAATGGTTGACTTATGGTGCTAATATACAGAAGAAAGTACAAGGAGCTAAAACACTATAAAAGCCATGCTGCCACTTCATTCAAAATATTGGGGGAATCCAACATTGGGATTCCCTTCATTTACAAATGATAGCATAATGATGAGGTATGCCATCACTTGTGAGAAAATCAATTTACATAGCAAATAATAAAAAAAATATATAGTAAAACTAAACATCAAAGCATATCAAGAAGGATATTAAACAAAGATCCAGAAGAACAATCAAGATGAGAATTATAAAATTAAAGGAATTATCTTCTACTGGACTCAGTTCTGGGATCAACCTCCTTACAAGAGCACACACTAACTGGCTGCCACGTTAAGATTTTGTTCGAGTTTGTGTCTTTAGGACAAAATGCGAACACTGCAACCTTTCAATGTCCAAAAATATAGGAGCCTTACCCATATAAATGAGTATCATATTTTTTTCAGTAGTGGACAATCCCTTTAAGCTTATCCTAAAAATCTTTTTCACTGTTTACTACTTTCTATGACACCTACAAGAAAGAACCAATTCTAAAGCATTCTACTAGAACAAGTAGAAGAGCGGTAATAAAACCGATACGAAAATAGAAACAAGGTAAATATTATGATCAAAGGTTGTAGCTTAATATACAAAGAGGTGGAGAAATGCCACTTCAATTCTGACACCGATCTGAACACATTTCAGTCTCACAATAGAATAAAAGAAATGCCGAAAAAACCCAAATTGTTATAGTACTTTATTCCAGAAACCTGAAGTTTCCCGATGACGACAATTTGCAGTCTAAAGAGCACCTAACATATCAACTGTTTAAAGCAGATTGAGAATGACATGAATTCTTTATCATTTCAAAGAGGTGAGGCCGGCGTTTTATAATGACCCTATTCCCGGCTCCCTCTGCTTTCATTACAGTGAGCTTCAGTTGAAGGCTCCTATTCATTTCAATGAATATGAAATAGTTTCACTCCTGCAAGCTGCTATCCCAGAACATGCAAGATGTTTTACAAAAAATGCACAGAACTCTGCCTCCCTGCTGTCCTGGATAATGAAATGTTCCAGTTAGTCTCACTTCACAGATAGCACAAATGCATGTTGTCAGAGGGCTGGAAGATGCATATCACTTTGTAGCCGTCAAGGTGGAAATCACATGGTGGGCACAAGCTGAAGCATTCGACAGAGCACGGCTAATACTACACTCTATATTGGAATATAACTGATAAGCAAAGTTTGCTTATACAGAAAATGTTATGTGGTGATATTTGCTTTCGGCAGGGTATTAAATATTTGGGTAACAGACAGAATATTTTATGAAAATGGTTAATTTATAGAGCACAGTAATGTGAAGTTTGAGTTTGAAGTTCAGTTCTTTTGTGCATGTAACTGGACATGAAGCTAGTTCTTTGGCAAAGAAAATTAGTGTATTTTACGGACACAGAGGATAAATTTGTGCCTATGTGCTGCCCTGTAGTGGTCGAACTGCTCGGATCCGGCGGTGATTACTCGTGGCTCGAGGGTCTCCGGACCCGGGGGCTAGGGGCCACACTTAAATGAAGTAGGTGCTATTTACAGGGGAGATATAGTTCTTGATGCCACCCGTGGTGTGCGGTAATGGGGAGTACCGCCACTGCCTTTGGGAGTACCCGGGGTGATGGAATGGGGCAGCCAGATGATGTTACCGTCCACGTGTAGGAAAGGCCCCGGGACTGAGGATGGTGGGGTGGGGTGCGGGGGGAGTGCAGGGTAGCTGGTTGCAGGGGTTAATCAGGTACTGACTCAGCACAGAAGCAGACGCTGACAACGTGGTAAACCAAGTCTCTGGATGTCGCTGCCCTCTTGGGGGGGCTCGTCCGGGTCCCGTCCCCTGCAGCACTGCCTGGTGGTCTGTGGCCTGCCTCCTGGCACAAAATTTTAGAGTGTTCAGGTGTCTCATGAGCTTGGAGCTTTCCGGGCCCCGCTTCCTACTAGGAGTAGCAGAAGAGCTTGAACTCAGGAGCTCACGCTTGGGATTTCAGTGGGCTGCTTTGCTTGGAAAGCCCTATCCCCCTCGTTGTGCTAGTGCCCCTGATCTCTGAGCTTCGTGGGAACAGTCTATATGGGTCCTGTCCCCCGCAGGTTAATTGCCGGGTTGCTAGGATCCATGTACCCCGCCGTCCCTTCGGTCCCAGCCCGGCTATTGATCTGCGGCTGCTGGCTATCCTCCAAGACTAGCCAAGCACTCAGTCCCAATCTCCCGCGACCGGGTCTTGGACTCCTCCGAGTCCAGACGACCGTCTGTGACCTAGTCTGTTTCTCCCCTGGGAGCTCCAAGTCCCAGCTTCCTCGAGCTCCTCACTGCTCGAGGGCTACCACTGTTATGACTCATCACCTCCCACCTCCCTAGCTGACCCCTAGGTGGGCGGTCCTATTTCAGCTTAGCAGCCCACTGGTGTGTCTGACAGGGTGTGGTGCGAGGTGTCACTAGGATTTGTAGATGCTGGTGGAGGCAGTACTGCAGATGGGAACCCAGAACCATGGGGGGTTGAGTCCTGCACTAAGAGTAAAGAGCGTGCAGTACGCTGTGACGACCTGACTAGTCCAGGGGCGTCACACCTAGAACTTGGAGCACAAAAGGAAGCCTGATGTTCTTTGTACTTATAGGAGGAAAATATTCTGAGGGTCCACGCACCATCTATTAAGAACCTGCTCTTGGCTACTTTTCATTTTATCATAGGCTTTGTTAATATCCTTGCACACACAGACAAGTTTTTAACATAATTAATAAGATGTCACTGTTCACAGAAAATTGCTGCCAATGTAGGTAATAACAAGATAACCATTACTTACCTGGTCAAACTGCAGACCCCCTGGTAATACCACTCTGCCGCTCCTAAGAGTTCTTTGTTGACAGGTTTGCAGCAGTAATGTCCTGTCTACAATACATGATGCCAGTGTTTTGTCATTTACTTTATGATCACCACTGAGCCCAATGATTGACAGCAGTTGTTACAGTGCCTTGTGAAAGTATTCGGCTCCCTTGAATTTTTCAACCTTTTTCCACATTTCAGGCTTCAAACATAAAGATAAAAATTTTAATGTTATGGTGAAATATCAACAACAAGTGGGACACAATTGTGAAGTTGAATGAAATTTACTGCTTATTTTAAACTTTTTTTAAAAAAAAATAAATTGAAAAGTGGGGTGTGCAATATTATTCATCCCCTTTACTTTCAGTGCAGCAAACTCACTCGAGAAATTCATTGAGGATCTCTGAATGATCCAATGTTGTCCTAAATGACTGATGATGAGAAATATAAGCCACCTGTGTGTAATCAAGTCCCCGTATAAATGCACCTGCTCTGTGATAGTTTCAGTATTTTGTTTAAAGTGCAGAGAGCATCAGAAGACCAAGGATCACAACAGGCTGGTCTGTGATACTGTTGTGGAGAAGTTCAAAGCTGGATTTGGTTACAAAAAGATATCCAAAACTTTAAACATCCCAAGAAGTACTGTGCAAGCGATCATATTGAAATGGAAGGAGTATCATACCACTGCAAATCTACCAAGACCCGGCTGTCCATCCAAACTTTATTCTCAATCAAGGAGAAAACTGATCAGAGATGCAGCCAAGAGGCCCATGATCACTCCGGATGAACTGCAGAGATCTACAGCTGAGGTGGGAGAGTCTGTCCATAGGACAACAATCAGTCGTACACTGCACAAATCTGGCCTTTATGGAAGAGTGGCAAGGAGAAAGCCATTTCTCAAAGATATCCATAAAAAGTTTGCCACAAGCCACCTGGGAGACACACCAAACATGTGGAAGAAGGTGCTCTGGTCAGATGAAACCAAAATCAAACTATTTGGGCACAATGCAAACGATATGTTTGGCATAAAGGCAAAACAGCTCATCACCCTGAACACACCATCCCCACTGTCAAACATGATGGTGGCAGCATCATTGTTTGGGCCTGCTTATCTTCAGCAGGAACAGGGAAGACATTTAAAATTGATGGGAAGATGGATGGAGCCAAATACAGAACCATTCTTGAAGAAAACCTGTTGGAGTCTGCAAAAGACCTGAGACTGGGACGGAGATTTGTCGTCCAACAAGACCATGATTCCAAACATAAAGCAAAATCTACAAATAAACGTATCCAGGTGTTAGAAAGTCAAAGTCCAGACCTGAATCCAATCGAGAATCTGTGGAAAGAGCTGAAAACTGCTGTTCACAAACGCTCTCCATCCAACCTCACTCAACACGAGCTGTTTGCAAAGGCAAAAATTTCAGTCTCTCGATGTGCAAAACTGATAGAGACATATCACAAGCGACTTGCAGCTGTAAGCGCAGCAAAAGGTGGCACTACAAAGTATTAACTTAAAGGGGACGAATAATATTGCACTCCTCACTTTTCAGTTATTTATTTTTTAAAAAGGTTTAAAATAAGCAATAGATATCTTCACATTCACAATTGTGTCCCACTTGTTGTTGATTTTTCACCATACCATTAAAATTTTTATCTTTATGTTTGAAGCCTGAAATGTGGGAAAAGGTTGAAAAATTCAAGGGAGCCAAATACTTTTGCAAGGCACTGTACATGTTGCAGATGAGACATACACATCATCCCTGTAAATAAAGGCTGACGTAAATGCAACCAGGACTGGACTGGTCATCTGACAATTATGGCAAATGCCAGAAGGGCTGGTCCCTGTAGTGGGTCGCTCAATCTAAAGTCACCTCCCCTCTCCTTAGCAGTGTGCACGCTGGGTAGCATTAGTTTGCATTGCACATACAATTGCACTGCATAGCTGAAATCAACAGGACCACGAGCAAGCACACTGTGCTGTTCTGTGCCACCCCAGCCCTGCTGTGCAGTGCGATCCGGTACACAAGGCAAACTAATGCTGCCCGACGTGCACACTGCTGAGGAGAATGGAGGTGACTGCATCTCCCTCCTTACTGATCAACTGTATTTGCTTCCCTCAGATGTAAGTTCATTTTAACAGTATAGCACCGGGACTGGGGCCCCAACGTGCAGCAGTGTGATAAGGTCATCACCTTGCTGATGTCATCACACTGCTGCTGTTGCCACAGAGACACATCAGGCAGTGGTAAGAGTTCCATGGAGGAGCCGAAGATGAAATGTTTAATTAATGTGAATGAGTGGGGAGGGAATTAAGGCGCATAATGGGGGAACATTTATGAAAGGGACACAGCTTTGCGAGAGGTTGTCGGGAAGTACTTTATTCAGAGGAGCTGCGTGTGTATGGGGGGATTTTACGAAAGGGCAGTTTGGGGGAATATTTTTGAGAGGTGCAATATAGGGGGGATATTTTGCAGAGGGGCAGTGTGGGGATATTATGGACAGGGGCAGTGTGGGGATATATTATAAAGAGGGGCAGTGTGGGGAGATATTATGGAGAGAAACTGTATGTGGGCACATTATGGAGAGGTGCAGGCTGTGGGGACATTATGGAGAGGGCCAGTGTGAAGAGAAGCTGTGTATGGGAACATTATGAAGAGGAATAGTGTGGGGGGACATTATGGAGAGAGACAGTGTTGGGGATATTATAGAGAGGGGCAGTGTGGGGGCCCTTATGAAGAGGAGCAGCTTGGTAGTATATTAAGGAGAGTGGCAGCATAAGGGTATATAATGGAGAGTGGTAGTGTGGGGTATATTATGGAGAGGGGCAACATAGAGTATATTATGGAGAGTAGTAGTGTGGGGGTATATTATGGAGAGGCAGTATGAGGGGTATATTATGGAGAGAGGCAAAGTGGGGGAATATTATGGAGATGGGCAGCATGGAAGGTATATTTTGGAGAGGGGCAGTGTGGGGTGATATTTTGCAGAGAGGCAGTGTAGGAGGAATATTATGAAGAGGGGAAATGTGGGGGGATATTTTGAAGGGGGAAGTGTTGGTGTTTATTATGTAGAGGAGCAGTGTGGGGGGATATATTGGATAAAGGTACTGTGTATGTTGTTGGGGATATTTTGTGAAGAAAGCATAGCAATTATTTATTCAGGGCTGCAGCATGGGTGATGTTTTTGGAACAGTATAATGACACTCGTACTTTTAAAGGCACTGTGTGCTGCTGAATAACAAAGAGGGAGGTCTTCATAGACGTGCTGTGGGCATGAAATCTCATCATACCATCTGTACTGCGTGGAGGCAAAAGGGACGGGAACAAATCTGATCAGATGTCACCTATAAGGTTCCTAGATGTAAATGTTTATTTGTGATACTGCCCTCATCTTATCAGTACTATGATTACAGTACCGAGTACAGGTCATTAGTCTGATAATTATTAATAACAACAACTCCCAGAATCTTCTTACCATAAGGACAACCTGTGAGTTGTAGGTTCATGTGATACAATTCTACATGGGGTTAAACATGGGGATTTATAAATGTACTGACTGAGGTTTTGATGCTGCATTTATGTGCTGACTATGGTTCTGATGCTGCATTCGTATACTCATGGTTCTGACACTGCATTCATGTACTGATGGTGGTTCTCACACTACATTCATGTGCTCATTATGGTTCTGGTGCTGCATTCATCTGCTGATGGAGGTTCTGGTGCTGCATTCATGTACTTGTGGTTGCTTTAGCGCTGCTTCCATGTGCTGGTGGTGTTTCTGGCGCTGCATTCATGTGCTGGTGGTGGTTCTGGCGCTGCTTTCATGTGCTGGTAGTGGTTCTGGCACTGCTTCCATGTGTTGATGGTGGTCCTGGCACTGTATTCATGTGCTAATGGTGGTTCTGAATTTGAACACATCTAACAATCCAATACAAGTTTCATGCTAATGTGAAAGCTTCAAAATCCTCAAAACTTTGTTTTGAGATTATGAAGAGAATTTGGCAAGATTCTGCTACAAAAACAGTGTAAATTAACATGTTTAAATATATTTTTTGATGCAGAAACTGAGCAGAATCTCTCTAAATCCTCCTCAAATATTCAAAACATGGTTATAATGATAAATTAATGTACTGATGGTGTTTCTAGGGATCTATTAATGTAAGTACCCCTTACATGATACTAACTGCTCACATTCTCCCAGTGCTCACTAACTGCTCACAGTGCCTGACCAGCAGCCATGAATGAAGGCGGAGCAGGCCCAAGTAAATGGTGCTTAATTAAAAATGCCTGTGGAAAAGGGTGAGGTGGCTGAGTGGGCACAAGGTATATTTTCCTGATCCATCTTCTGTGTATGTTTACAGTAGTTTCCTAGATATTTTTTCTAAGGTTTTGACCATCCTTGTTTTTTTAATTTTTTTTAGTGTTTTATCAATGGTTTTGTCACATATTTTTTTAACTGTACTTTTCAGAAAAGCAATGGTAAAATGCAGCAAAAGACATCTACCGAGCCTTCACTTTGATTTGCATTATAAAGTACAGAGGGTTTTTCAAGTGGAAAACACCAGAAGAATGAACCAGTCACTTCTTTCAACCACTTGGTGGTTTTAGAAACCTGAAGTGATTAAAAAATGCTCAAAAGCCTGAACTGTGCAGAGCAAGTTATTTTTTTTATATATACAGTCATATGAAAAAGTTTGGGCACCCCTATTAATGTTAACCTTTTTTCTTTATAACATTTTGGGTTTTTGAAACAGCTATTTCAGTTTCATATATCTAATAACTGATGGATTGAGTAATAATTCTGGATTGAAATGAGGTTTATTGTACTAACAGAAAATGTGCAATCCGCATTTAAACAAAATTTGCAAAAGTATGGGCAATCTTATCAGTTTCTTGATTTGAACACTCCTAACTACTTTTTACTGACTTACTAAAGCTGGTGTCACACTAAACGACAGCGACAACGACGTCGCTGTTACGTCACCATTTTCGGTGACGTAACAGCGACCTTGTAAGTCGCTGTTATGATCGCTGCTTAGCTGTCAAACACAGCAGAAGCAGCGATCATAAGGTCGCTGTGCTACATGTTCAGAGAGCAGGGAGCCGCGCTTAGCGCTGGCTCCTTGCTCTCCTGCAGCACACATCGGGTTAATTAACCCGATGTGTGCTGCAGCTACATGTCACAGTTCAGAGAGCAGGGAGCCGCGCTTAGCGCTGGCTCCTTGCTCTCCTGCAGCACACATCGGGTTAATTAACCCGATGTGTGCTGCAGCTACATGTCACAGTGCAGAGAGCAGGGAGCCGCGCGCACTGCTTAGCGCTGGCTCCTTGCTCTCTTTGCTACAGTATGCATCGGGTTAATTACCCGATGCGTACTGCAGCCACATGTCACAGTGCAGGAGCCGGCACTGGCAGCAAGAGCGGAGGCTGGTAACCAGCGTAAACATCGGGTAACTAGGGAAAGGTCTTCCCTTGGTTACCCGATGTTTACGCTGGTTACAGCTTACCGCAGCTGCCAGTGCCGGCTCCTGATCGCTTCATTTCGTCGCTCTCTCGCTGTCACACACAGCGATGTGTGTGTCACAGCGGGAGAGTGACGACCAAAAAATGAAGCTGGACATTCAGCAACGACCGGCGACCTCACAGCAGGGGCCAGGTCGTTGCTGGATGTCACACACAGCGACAGCGACGGGACGTCGCTGCAACGTCACAGAAAATGATGACGTAGCAGCGACGTCGTTGTCGTCGTCGTTATGTGTGACACCAGCTTTAAGCACTAAATTGGTTTTGTAACCTCATTGAGCTTTGAACTTCATAGGCAGGTGTATCCAATCATGAGAAAAGGTATTTAAGGTGGCCACTTGCAAGTTGTTCTCCTATTTGAATATCCTATGAAGAGTGGCATCATGGGCTCCTCAAAACAACACTCAAATGATCTGAAAACAAAGATTATTCAGCATAGTTGTTCCGGGGAAGGATACAAAAAATTGTCTGAGATTTAAACTGTCAGTTTCCACTGTGAGGAACATAGTAAGGAAATGAAAGAACACAGGTACAGTTCTTGTTAAGCCCAGAAGTGGCAGGCCAAGAAAAATATCAGAAAGGCAGAGAAGAAGAATGGTGAGAACAGTCAAGGACAATCCACAGACCACCTCCAAAGACCTGCAGCTTCATCTTGCTGCAGGTGGTGTCAATGTGCATCGATCAACAATACAGCGCACATTGCACAAGGAGAAGCTGTATGAGAGAGTGATGCGAAGGAAGCCGTTTCTGCAAGCACGCCACAAACAGAGTCGCCTGAGGTATGCAAAAGCACATTTGGACAAGCCAGTTACATTTTGGAAGAAGGTCCTGTGGACTGATGAAACAAAGATTGAGTTGTTTGGTCATACAAAAAGGCAGGGGATGGATATTTCAGCAAGACAATGATCCAAAACACTGCTCCAAATCTACTCAGGCATTCATGCAGAGGAACAATTACAATGTTCTGGAATGGCCATCCCAGTCCCCAGACCTGAATATCATTGAAAATCTGTGGGATGATTTGAAGCGTGCTGTCTATGCTTGGCGACCATCAAACTTAACTGAACTGGAATGGTTTTGTAAACAGGAATGGTCAAATATACCTTCATCCAGGATCCAGGAACTCCTTAAAAGCTACAGGAAGCGACTAGAGGCTGTTATTTTTGCAAAAGGAGGATCTACAAAATATTAATGTCACTTTTATGTTGAGGAGCCCATACTTTTTCAGCGGTCAAATTTTGTTTAAATGCGGATTGCACATTTTCTGTTAGTACAATAAACCTCATTTCAATCCAGAAATATTACTCAGTCCATCAGTTATTAGATATATGAAACCGAAATAGCTGTTGCAAAAACCCAAAATGTTATAAAGAAAAAAGGTTAACATTAATAGGGGTGCCCAAACTTTTTCATAAAACTGTAGTTAGGTCTATATATATATATTTGGACACTGAAACAATTTTTTTTATCTGTTTACTGAAACATTTTTATTTTACACTTAGAAAAACAGTTTAAAGGTAGTATATCAATTAGTTACACCCAAGGCTACCTCAATTAGTATATCTAAAACCAATTTTTAATGAAATAGATTAAAACAATTTAGAATTCCACCTGTGAAATGTAACACACACAAAAAATCCCAGGACCAAGATACAGCCTCAATGGTATTCACCTACGGAACACAGCGGTTGTTCCAATTTTATATCACTCTTATGGGATAGAAAGATCTCTAAATGACCCTCCTTCTCTCTTTCCTCTACCTGCCAATGGAGATATAACCAAGGTTACACGCACCCTAACGGTAAAAAGGTGCCCCCATTCCTCGGCGGCTTTCCCTCCTATGATATCCCTATGCTCCCTTCTTATCGGGTAGTCTGAGGGGCTATACCATCAAATAGTGAGGGAATATAGAAAATAGTATACACTTATCTGAGATAATTCAGGTCAAAAATTCGTTAGCGTTTATTTCTCCCTTGAGGTGAAGGTGTCCCGGCTTTCATGGTCCTCAACCCGATACTATAAAATCACAAAGTCTCGACGCGTTTCTCCCCATTACATCCACTGGGGTTCATCAGGAGACGATATTTAATAAGGGGCCCAATCGCCTGTGGAATAAATATATATCAAAATAACCCCAAATCCAAACCACATGAAATGTCTATAAGATATTGAAAAAAGCAGCAGTTAACATACCAGAGAGTTTTCAGGGGGCTACTTGTTCTGCAGCACGCACCTCTCCATGCAGATGTATCGCATGGACGACCTGCTCTGCAGCTGCTCACAGTTAAATGCCCCCCATGTAAAGCTGATTGGTTAGATGATTAGCCCCAGCCACGCCTACATCTCCATGGAAACCCTGGAAGTTTGTCATGATAAGCCAATCATCAGACCGGGAAATCACGGCCCGCTCCGGATGTAAATAAACCCATGTGACCTATCAAAGTCACATGATCGCATAAGCCACGTCACCTTATTACCATAAGCACGCCCAGCGTGCAGGGTCCGGAAATGACATGCAGCAAACAAGCCTTCCAGCTGACAATGTCTGAATGGGCGTAAATCATCAAAGGCACATGACCACACAATATACATCATCCCACGTACGGAGCAAGGCTCCGCCCCCCTCCGCATCATTCATTCACAAGCAAGGGATCCAGGACTAATAGGAGTAAAATGGCACGATCGCCTATATAGCAAACACACTCCCATTACCTCCAGTAAGCGCATCCTCACCAGGCTATAGTTTGCAGACTCCCGGCTATGGAGAAAAACTCCGTCCCCCTCTCTGCATCATTCACTTTAAAGCAGGGGATCCGAGACTGGTAGAGGGAAATCGGCACGGTCGCCTGGGGAGCAAATACTCTCCCAATAACAATAATGAGCGCATTCTCCCATAGCCACATAAGGCAGTACTTACACGTACGGAGCAAGGCTCCGCCCCCCTCCGCATCATTCATTCACAAGCAAGGGATCCAGGACTAATAGGAGTAAAACGGCATGATCGCCTGTATAGCAAACACACTCCCATTACCTCCAGTAAGCGCATCCTCACCAGGCTATAGTTTGCAGACTCCCGGCTATGGAGAAAAACTCCGTCCCCCTCTCTGCATCATTCACTTTAAAGCAGGGGATCCGAGACTGGTAGAGGGAAATCGGCACGGTCGCCTGGGGAGCAAATACTCTCCCAATAACAATAATGAGCGCATTCTCCCATAGCCACATAAGGCATAACCCTTCAGAGAAAAAGGGGGGGGAGGGGGGGGGTTTAATCAGCACAGCACATTACATGGGTTCAAAAATTGGGGTCAATTGAAGATAATAAAGATCTAATTAAAAGAATCCCATGGAGGTGAAGAAAATTTCACCACTCCAAATATGGCCTATTCCTTTACGGAATTATACTAGCCAGGCGGGTACAAATCAGAGTTTATTTTGATGCAGAACCAGCAATGGTCTCCATTCTAGGACAGACCCCCCTACAGGAAACATCCAAACGTTAGCTGTTCATTCAAGCCCTTAGGATGTACACAATCAAATCGGTATATCCACCTACTCTCCCTTTGTAGGAGGATTTTGTTCCAAATGCCCTTTCTGATCGGCTCTGGGACAACTTCAATGATTTTGAAACCGATGGAATATAGGTCTCCCCCATGGACCTGTCTAATATGTCGTGAGATCGAGGTGTCCCTCTCATTCCGGATGTCTCCCAGGTGTTCCCCTATCCGCTTTCTCAATTCCCTTTTTGTCTTTCCAATGTAGTTCAGGGGGCAAGTGCAACTCGCCACATAAATAACCCCCTCAGTACCACAATTGGCAAAATCTCGAATTAGGTACTCCCGGTCCGTGCTGGCGGAAACCACCTTTTTTCCAGGACAGATCCACCTACAAAACTTACAGTGTCCACATCTGTAAACTCCATCAATTTTCCTTTCTAACCATGTCCTTTCTTTTTGGGGGGCCTGATAAAAACTATGCACTAGCCTGTCTTTCAGGGACTTTCCCTTACGGAAGGTGATCATGGGCCGTACCCAAACAAAGTCTCTCAAGTTTGGGTCCGCTCTCAAAATTCCCCAATGTTTTTCGAGGATAGTATAGATCTCCCGGTTGTGGTTATCAAACGTGCCGATGACCCTGATGATTTTCTCCCTTTCTTCTTTTTGTCTCGCCATCAGTAAATCCTCCCTATCTCTCATCACCACATTGTTGTAGGCCTTTTTTAGGGTGCTAACTGGGTAACCTCTCCTTGAGAACCTCTGGCAGAGATCTCCTGCCTGTTTGTGAAAGGCTTCACTTGTAGAGCAATTCCATTTTAATCTTAAATACTGGCCTTTTGGTATCCCTTTCTTTAGGGGTTCCGGATGGTGGCTTGTCCAATGTAAGAGACTGTTTGTCGCTGTCTCTTTCCTGAACACCTGTGTTTCTATCTGTCCCTCCGTTCCCCTCATCAGTAGGACATCCAAAAAAGCCAGTTTGTTGATGCCTATGTCATATGTGAATGACAGACCAATGTTATTGATGTTGAGGTCTTTAACAAATTCCTGAAAAGAGTCGACCGTCCCGGTCCAGAGGACCAGGACGTCGTCGATATAACGACCCCAGTAGGTGATGTATTGGACCCATTTTGAGCAAGGTTCTTGAAACACCATTGTATCTTCCCACCAGCCCAGGTACAGGTTTGCGTAAGATGGGGCACAAGAACACCCCATCGCTGTACCCCTGAGCTGGTGGTAATACTTCCCATTAAAGGTGAAAAAATTATGGGTCAATATGTATTCCATCAATTTCAAGGTGAACCTGCTGTGTTTTTCATAGTGGGTACCTCTACTGTCTAAGAAATGCTTTAAGGCTTTCAAGCCCAGCTCATGCGGGATAGAGCTATATAGAGCCTCTACATCAATTGATGCGAAAATAGTGTCTTGCTCAATCGTCACCCCATTGATTTTTGTCAAAAGATCACTCGTGTCCCGAAGATACGACGACAAAGAAACCACAAATGGTCTGAGAATAGAGTCCAAGTATACACCAACGTTCTGTGTGAGGGAGTTGATTCCCACCACAATGGGTCTCCCTTATAGGGGAGAAATCCCCTTGTGGACCTTAGGTAATGTATAGAACGTTAATGTAACCGGAAACTTCTCATGCATAAATTCCAACTCATTATGTGAGATGAGACAATCTCCGAGACCCTCCGACAGGATATCAATCAGTATTTTGCTGAACTCTGCAGTGGGGTCTCTCTCTAGGGTCGTATAGCCGTCACGATCACGTAGAATAGAGTAACACATTTTCTGATACATCTCGTGGTTCATGACGACTATATTACCCCCCTTGTCCGAGGGCTTAAACACCAGATCCTTCCTCTTCGCAAGTGTCATTAGAGCATCCATTTCAACCTTTCTTAGATTAGGTGGAAATTTAGATCTCATATCTGATAGCTCCCTTAGATCCTCAGCAACTACCTTTAAAATGATATCCACACTATCCAGGTCCCCTCTGGGAGGCTGTTTCTCACTCTTCTTTTTAAGAGTTGTGAACGGTCCCAGTCCTGGTTGTCTGAGGCCTTCATTGTCCAATTCAAGGAGATTATCAAAAGTCTCCCTATCTTCTGGGGTGATACCTAAAGAATTGTACTTTGATGATTCAGTTGTTTCAAAAAATTTTTTCCATTTTAATTTTCTCCCAAATAGGGCCAAATCCTTGGTCCACATGAATGGGTCAAAGCGCTCAGTGGGTACAAATGAGAGGCCTTTACTTAAGATGTTAATATCCATAGCTGTTAATGTCTGTCCAGATAAATTAATAATTAGATTATCTACCTCCTGTCTCTCCGATTCGGGTTGATAAATTGTTCCCGAGGTCTTAGGTCGTATGGTAAGGTCCGCCCCTCTAAAAAAGAGGCCGGACCACCCGAGGCAGAGGGTACAGATGAGGATGCAGGGGCCATAGGAGGTACTACTGGTCCCGTTCCCTGCCATCTATTCTTATTGCGCCTCTGTCTCCTTCCGCGAGAAAAATTCCTCACGTCACTTGGTGCCCCTCTAAACCTTTCTGAATCTGATGATTCCAAATCAGAGGAGGATGGATCAACACGAGGCCCAGTCCCCTCAGTTAGAAATCTATAGGCCGTTTTATCTTTAAATTCCCCAAGATCTTTAACAAAGTTGTTATGTTTCCTTAATTTCAGAGTGTTATGGAATTTTTCCACAGAGCTCTGTAGAAACCTTTCTCTTCTCTCAAACTCAGGGTCGGACTTGTGTTTCAGCACCACCTCTCTTTGTTCAGCTAGTTTATTTGAAGTTTTTGTCAGAGTCAACCTCTCTTCGGCAAGCAGTAGTTGCATGAACCGTATAGAGGTAGCTTTCGATTCACTTTCCCATTTCTCAAGTAAGTCTGCACTCCTCGATCTAGCTGCTGGAGTCACAGTGATACGTAGGCCTTTTGGTACAATCCCCTGTTTGATATAATTTTCAAGGGACTGTACCTCCCACCATGACTTGATATTTTCCCGGTAGCAGCTATAAAGTTCGTTAAATAGTTGTTTTAGGTCAAGGGCTCCCCCCGGATAATTGAAATCTGTCCTGTCTGAAAACACTTTGTCTGCATCCGATAACCAGGTATTCGTGTTTAAAGGTTCAGACAAAAAACCCGCCATTAATATTACTCAACTTGAATTTTACACTTAGAAAAACAGTTTAAAGGTAGTATATCAATTAGTTACACCCAAGGCTACCTCAATTAGTATATCTAAAACCAATTTTTAATGAAATAGATTAAAACAATTTAGAATTCCACCTGTGAAATGTAACACACACAAAAAATCCCAGGACCAAGATACAGCCTCAATAGTATTCACCTACGGAACACAGCGGTTGTTCCAATTTTATATCACTCTTATGGGATAGAAAGATCTCTAAATGACCCTCCTTCTCTCTTTCCTCTACCTGCCAATGGAGATATAACCAAGGTTACACGCACCCTAACGGTAAAAAGGTGCCCCCATTCCTCGGCGGCTTTCCCTCCTATGATATCCCTATGCTCCCTTCTTATCGGGTAGTCTGAGGGGCTATACCATCAAATAGTGAGGGAATATAGAAAATAGTATACACTTATCTGAGATAATTCAGGTCAAAAATTCGTTAGCGTTTATTTCTCCCTTGAGGTGAAGGTGTCCCGGCTTTCATGGTCCTCAACCCGATACTATAAAATCACAAAGTCTCGACGCGTTTCTCCCCATTACATCCACTGGGGTTCATCAGGAGACGATATTTAATAAGGGGCCCAATCGCCTGTGGAATAAATATATATCAAAATAACCCCAAATCCAAACCACATGAAATGTCTATAAGATTTTGAAAAAAGCAGCAGTTAACATACCAGAGAGTTTTCAGGGGGCTACTTGTTCTGCAGCACGCACCTCTCCATGCAGATGTATCGCATGGACGACCTGCTCTGCAGCTGCTCACAGTTAAATGCCCCCCATGTAAAGCTGATTGGTTAGATGATTAGCCCCAGCCACGCCTACATCTCCATGGAAACTCTGGAAGTTTGTCATGATAAGCCAATCATCAGACCGGGAAATCACGGCCCGCTCCGGATGTAAATAAACCCATGTGACCTATCAAAGTCACATGATCGCATAAGCCACGTCACCTTATTACCATAAGCACGCCCAGCGTGCAGGGTCCGGAAATGACGTGCAGCAAACAAGCCTTCCAGCTGACAACGTCTGAATGGGCGTAAATCATCAAAGGCACATGACCACACAATTTACATCATCCCACGTACGGAGCAAGGCTCCGCCCCCCTCCGCATCATTCATTCACAAGCAAGGGATCCAGGACTAATAGGAGTAAAACGGCACGATCGCCTATATAGCAAACACACTCCCATTACCTCCAGTAAGCGCATCCTCACCAGGCTATAGTTTGCAGACTCTCGGCTATGGAGAAAAACTCCGTCCCCCTCTCTGCATCATTCACTTTAAAGCAGGGGATCCGAGACTGGTAGAGGGAAATCGACACGGTCGCCTGGGGAGCAAATACTCTCCCAATAACAATAATGAGCGCATTCTCCCATAGCCACATAAGGCAGTACTTACACGTACGGAGCAAGGCTCCGCCCCCCTCCGCATCATTCATTCACAAGCAAGGGATCCAGGACTAATAGGAGTAAAACGGCACGATCGCCTGTATAGCAAACAAACTCCCATTACCTCCAGTAAGCGCATCCTCACCAGGCTATAGTTTGCAGACTCCCGGCTATGGAGAAAAACTCCGTCCCCCTCTCTGCATCATTCAATTTAAAGCAGGGGATCCGAGACTGGTAGAGGGAAATCGGCACGGTCGCCTGGGGAGCAAATACTCTCCCAATAACAATAATGAGCGCATTCTCCCATAGCCACATAAGGCATAACCCTTCAGAGAAAAAGGGTGGGGGGGGAGTGGGGGGGGTTTAATCAGCACAGCACATTACATGGGTTCAAAAATTGGGGTCAATTGAAGATAATAAAGATCTAATTAAAAGAATCCCATGGAGGTGAAGAATCCCATGGAGGTGAAGATAATTTCACCACTCCAAATATGGCCTATTCCTTTACGGAATTATACTAGCCTAAGACCTAAGACCTCGGGAACAATTTATCAACCCGAATCGGAGAGACAGGAGGTAGATAATCTAATTATTAATTTATCTGGACAGACATTAACAGCTATGGATATTAACATCTTAAGTAAAGGTCTCTCATTTGTACCCACTGAGCGCTTTGACCCATTCATGTGGACCAAGGATTTGGCCCTATTTGGGAGAAAATTAAAATGGAAAAAATTTTTTGAAACAACTGAATCATCAAAGTACAATTCTTTAGGTATCACCCCAGAAGATAGGGAAACTTTTGATAATCTCCTTGAATTGGACAATGAAGGCCTCAGACAACCAGGACTGGGACCGTTCACAACTCTTAAAAAGAAGAGTGAGAAACAGCCTCCCAGAGGGGACCTGGATAGTGTGGATATCTTTTTAAAGGTAGTTGCTGAGGATCTAAGGGAGCTATCAGATATGAGATCTAAATTTCCGCCTAATCTAAGAAAGGTTTAAATGGATGCTCTAATGACACTTGCGAAGAGGAAGGATCTGCTCTTTAAGCCCTCGGACAAGGGGGGTAATATAGTCGTCATGAACCACGAGATGTATCAGAAAATGTGTTACTCTATTCTACGTGATCGTGACGGCTATACGACCCTAGAGAGAGACCCCACTGCAGAGTTCAGCAAAATACTGATTGATATCCTGTCGGAGGGTCTCGGAGATTGTCTCATCTCACATAATGAGTTGGAATTTATGCATGAGAAGTTTCCGGTTACACCAACGTTCTATACATTACCTAAGGTCCACAAGGGGATTTCTCCCCTAAAAGGGAGACCCATTGTGGCGGGAATCAACTCCCTCACACAGAACGTTGGTGTATACTTGGACTCTATTCTCAGACCATTTGTGGTTTCTTTGTCGTCGTATCTTCGGGACACGAGTGATCTTTTGACAAAAATCAATGGGGTGACGATTGAGCAAGACACTATTTTCGCATCAATTGATGTAGAGGCTCTATATAGCTCTATCCCGCATGAGCTGGGCTTGAAAGCCTTAAAGCATTTCTTAGACAGTAGAGGTACCCACTATGAAAAACACAGCAGGTTCAACTTGAAATTGATGGAATACATATTGACCCATAATTTTTTCACCTTTAATGGGAAGTATTACCACCAGCTCAGGGGTACAGCGATGGGGTGTTCTTGTGCCCCATCTTACGCAAACCTGTACCTGGGCTGGTGGGAAGATACAATGGTGTTTCAAGAACCTTGCTCAAAATGGGTCCAATACATCACCTACTGGGGTCGTTATATCGACGACATCCTGGTCCTCTGGACCGGGACGGTCGACTCTTTTCAGGAATTTGTTAAAGACCTCAACATCAATAACATTGGTCTGTCATTCACATATGACATAGGCATCAACAAACTGGCTTTTTTGGATGTCCTACTGATGAGGGGAACGGAGGGACAGATAGAAACACAGGTGTTCAGGAAAGAGACAGCGACAAACAGTCTCTTACATTGGACAAGCCACCATCCGGAACCCCTAAAGAAAGGGATACCAAAAGGCCAGTATTTAAGATTAAAACGGAATTGCTCTACAAGTGAAGCCTTTCACAAACAGGCAGGAGATCTCTGCCAGAGGTTCTCAAGGAGAGGTTACCCAGTTAGCACCCTAAAAAAGGCCTACAACAATGCGGTGATGAGAGATAGGGAGGATTTACTGATGGTGAGACAAAAAGAAGAAAGGGAGAAAATCATCAGGGTCATCGGCACGTTTGATAACCACAACCGGGAGATCTATACTATCCTCGAAAAACATTGGGGAATTTTGAGAGCGGACCCAAACTTGAGAGACTTTGTTGGGGTACGGCCCATGATCACCTTCCGTAAGGGAAAGTCCCTGAAAGACAGGCTAGTGCATAGTTTTTATCAGGCCCCCCAAAAAGAAAGGACATGGTTAGAAAGGAAAATTGATGGAGTTTACAGATGTGGACACTGTAAGTTTTGTAGGTGGATCTGTCCTGGAAAAAAGGTGGTTTCCGCCAGCACGGACCGGGAGTACCTAATTCGAGATTTTGCCAATTGTGGTACTGAGGGGGTTATTTATGTGGCGAGTTGCACTTGCCCCCTGAACTACATTGGAAAGACAAAAAGGGAATTGAGAAAGCGGATAGGGGAACACCTGGGAGACATCTGGAATGAGAGGGACACCTCGATCTCACGACATATTAGACAGGTCCATGGGGGAGACCTAAATTCCATCGGTTTCAAAATCATTGAAGTTGTCCCAGAGCCGATCAGAAAGGGCAATTGGAACAAAATCCTCCTACAAAGGGAGAGTAGGTGGATATACCGATTTGATTGTGTACATCCTAAGGGCTTGAATGAACAGCTAACGTTTGGATGTTTCCTGTAGGGGGGTCTGTCCTAGAATGGAGACCTTTGCTGGTTCTGCATCAAAATAAACTCTGATTTGTACCCGCCTGGCTAGTATAATTCCGTAAAGGAATAGGCCATATTTGGAGGGGTGAAATTTTCTTCACCTCCATGGGATTCTTTTAATTAGATCTTTATTATCTTCAATTGACCCCAATTTTTGAACCCATGTAATGTGCTGTGCTGATTAACCCCCCCCTCCCCCCCTCCTTTTTCTCTGAAGGGTTATGCCTTATGTGGCTATGGGAGAATGCGCTCATTATTGTTATTGGGAGAGTATTTGCTCCCCAGGCGACCGTGCCAAATTCCCTCTACCAGTCTCGGATCCCCTGCTTTAAAGTGAATGATGCAGAGAGGGGGACGGGGTTTTTCTCCATAGCCGGGAGTCTGCAAACTATAGCCTGGTGAGGATGCGCTTACTGGAGGTAATGGGAGTGTGTTTGCTATACAGGCGATCGTGCCGTTTTACTCCTATTAGTCCTGGATCCCTTGCTTGTGAATGAATGATGCGGAGGGGGGCGGAGCCTTGCTCCGTACGTGTAAGTACTGCCTTATGTGGCTATGGGAGAATGCGCTCATTATTGTTATTGGGAGAGTATTTGCTCCCCAGGCGACCGTGCCGATTTCCCTCTACCAGTCTCGGATCCCCTGCTTTAAAGTGAATGATGCAGAGAGGGGGACGGAGTTTTTCTCCATAGCCGGGAGTCTGCAAACTGTAGCCTGGTGAGGATGCGCTTACTGGAGGTAATGGGAGTGTGTTTGCTATATAGGCGATCGTGCCGTTTTACTCCTATTAGTCCTAGATCCCTTGCTTGTGAATGAATGATGCGGAGGGGGGCAGAGCCTTGCTCCGTACGTGGGATGATGTAAATTGTGTGGTCATGTGCCTTTGATGATTTACGCCCATTCAGACGTTGTCAGCTGGAAGGCTTGTTTGCTGCACGTCATTTCCGGACCCTGCACGCTGGGCGTGCTTATGGTAATAAGGTGACGTGGCTTATGCGATCATGTGACTTTGATAGGTCACATGGGTTTATTTACATCCGGAGCGGGCCGTGATTTCCCGGTCTGATGATTGTAATGGGGAGAAACGCGTCGAGACTTTGTGATTTTATAGTATTGGGTTGAGGACCATGAAAGCCGGGACACCTTCACCTCAAGGGAGAAATAAACGCTAACGAATTTTTGACCTGAATTATCTCAGATAAGTGTATACTATTTTCTATATTCCCTCACTATTTGATGGTATAGCCCCTCAGACTACCCGATAAGAAGGGAGCATAGGGATATCATAGGAGGGAAAGCCGCCGAGGAATGGGGGCACCTTTTTACCGTTAGGGTGCGTGTAACCTTGGTTATATCTCCATTGGCAGGTAGAGGAAAGAGAGAAGGAGGGTCATTTAGAGATCTTTCTATCCCATAAGAGTGATATAAAATTGGAACAACCGCTGTGTTCCGTAGGTGAATACCATTGAGGCTGTATCTTGGTCCTGGGATTTTTTGTGTGTGTCACATTTCACAGGTGGAATTCTAAATTGTTTTAATTTATTTCATTAAAAATTGGTTTTAGATATACTAATTGAGGTAGCCTTGGGTGTAACTGAAACATTTTTATATTATAGTTATATAATGGACATGAACATAAACTCCTGACTTTTAGCTTTCATTCAAGGGTATGGTTATTTAAATTTGATGAATTACTTAGGCATTTGAGATCCTTCACATATGCGATTCTGGTTTTAAAGGGCCCAAAAATAATTGGATAATTGACTAAAAGGCTTCTTCATTGGTAGGTGTGAGCAATTCCTTTGTTATTTCATTCTCAATTAAGCACATAAAAGGCCCAGAGTTTATTTGATGTCTGGTGCTTGCATTTTTAAGTTTTTGCTGAAAAGTAAACATGCAGTCAAGTTAGACAAGCAGGTGAAACAAGACATCCTTCATCTGCGAAAACAGAAAAAAATATCCAAGAAATTGATACAATGTTAGGAGAGGCTAAATCTACAGTTTGGTACATCCTGAGAAAGAAAGAACGCACTGGTGACTTCAACAATGCAAAAACACCTGGACACCCATGGAAGACAACAGTGGTGGATGATCCCAGAATAATTACCATGCCGAAGAGAAACCCCTTCACAACATCCTACCAAGTGAGTAACACTCTCCAGGATGTAGGCGTATCAATATCCAAATCTACCATAAAAAGAAGACTGCATGAAAGAAAATACAGAGGGTTCACTGCACGGTGCAAGCCACTCATAAGCCTCAAGATTAAGAATGCTAGATTGGACTTTGCTAAAAAAAAAAATCTTAAAAAACCCAGCATAGTTTTGGAATAACATTCTTTGGACAGATGAAACCAAGATCAACCTCTACCATAATGATGGAAAGAAAAAACTATGGCAAAGGCATACTACAGCTCATGATTCGAAGCATACCACATCATCTGTAAAACACGGCAGAGCCAATGTGATGGCTTGGACATGCATGGCTGCCAGTTGCACTGGGTCCCTAATGTTTATTGATGATGTGACACTGGACAGAAGTAGCCGGATGAATTCTGGGATTTTCAGAGACATACTGTGTGCTCAAATCTAGCCAAATGCAGCCCAACTGATTGTTCGGCATTTCATAATACAGATGGACAATGACTCCAAACATAAACTCCTGGATTGCTATGGTTTTATTAAAGCAAAGAAGTGGAATATTATTGAATGGCCGAGCCAGTCATCTGATCTGAACCCAATAGAGCCGCACTTCACTTGTTAAAGACTAAACTTCACATAGAAAACCGCTGCAGTAAAGGCCGGCAGAGCATTAAAAAGTGAAGGAAACACAGTGTTTGATGATGTCCATGAGTTCAAGACTTTAGGCAGTCATTGCCAAGAAAGGGTTTTCAATCAAGTATTAGAAATTAACATTTTATTTCCAAATATTAAATTTTTCAAATTACTTTTGAGCCCCTGAAATGAAGGTATTGAGTTTTAAAAAATGCTTTAGTTTCTCACATTTTTATGCAATCATTTTATTCAGCGCACTGAATTGAAGCTGAAAGTCTGAACTTCAACTGCATCTGAATTAATTTGTTTACAATCTATCGTGGTAATGTACAGAACAAAAATATGAAAAATGTTGTCTCTGTCCAAATATATCAAATATATTTGGACCTAACTGTAGATGCATATGTTTATTCATTTTGAGTATTTTTCATAGTGTTATCCATGGTTGTATCTGCCCCCCCCCCCCAAAAAAAAGTAATTGCACATTCTCTAAGTAGTATGCACCCCAAATTAGCACCAGTGAAAACTACAGCTTCCTTGATCACCTATCTGTATAAAAGGTCATCAATATTAGTTCAGGGGGATCTGATTTTGCATCCCTGCCATCACCTATTTAATGAGTCCGCACCACTAAGGACAGCAGCATCCTCTTCATTATCTCCGAGATCAAGCTCTGTAGGGAAAATAGTGGCTTTGCCAGGTCCTGCAACTAAGAGTACTAAATAGGACTGAGCTTTAACCCCATCACCCCAAGGTGATTTTCCGTTTTTCCATAGTTTTTTTCTTGCTCCCCTTTTTCCGAGAGCCATAACTTTTTTATTTTTCTGCCAATCTTGCCAAATAAGGGCTTATTTTTTGCAAGATGAGTTGTACTTTTGAATGAAATCATAAGGTTTGCAATGTAATGTACTGGAAAACAAGAAAAAATCACAAGTGCGGAAAAATTGCAAAAAAAGTGCGATTGCACAATCGTTTTGAGGACATTTTATTCACTGTGTTCATTATATGGTAAAACTGATGTTTCAGTGTGATGCCTCAGGTCAGTACAAATTCATAGAGACCAAATATGTATAGGTTTACTTTTATTTAAGGGGTTAAAAAAAGTCACAAGTTTTTCCAAAAAAAGTGATGCACTTTTTGCGCTATTTTCCGAAACCCGTAGTGTTCTCACTTTTGGGATCTTGGGCTCAGTGATGACTTATTTTTTGCATCTCAAGCTGAAGTTTTTAACGGTACTATTATTGCACAGATGCTACATTTTGATCACCTGTTATGGCATTTTGCTCAAAATTTGAGGTGACCAAAAAAACGTACTTTTGGCGTTTGTAATTTTTTTCCCCTATGCCATTTACTGATCAGATTAATTGATTTTATATTTTGATAAATCTGGCATTTCTGAAAACGGTGATACCAAATATGTGTATATTTTTTCTTTTTTTAACCCTTTAATTTTCAATGGGGCGAATGGGGGTGATTTGAACTTTTATTTATTTATTTTTTAATTTTTTGTTAACTTTTTTATTTTACTAGTCCGCCTATGGGGCTATAAGGATCAGCAGTCTGATCACTTGTGCATTTCTGCAGATCACAGCTGCACAGCTCTGATATGCTGAAATGCTGCTCTCCTCTCACAGTTAGCGCACTGTGAGTGAGTCATGATAGCTATAGGAGTTATCAAATGACCCTGTGCTCCCAAAGCAACCATCAGATCCATGTGATTGCATTACATGACTTCCGATGGCAATGGGTGAGTGTGTTCTTACTGCGGCAGGCATTGACATTGCGCTGTCACATTTTCACAGAGCGATCTAAGGGGTTAACAGGCACAAGTAAATTGTGGTTCCACCTGCACCTGAAAGTCGCACTTGTCAGCTGTTCAAATCAGCTGACATGTGCAGGACTCACCACCACCCTGACACGATACATGACGTACCTAGTATGTCATGTTTCTTGAAGAAGTTAATAGTGGACGCAGCTGTGACCACATGTAATATGGTTGTGTTACAGTCACCTCACGTCTTGCAACCTACAAGTTCACAAAGATATTACACATTCACCATGTGACAAGTGGGCCTGTGTGCCCTGTGAGGTAGCACGGTCGGCTGCGCAGCAGAAGACACGGGATCCAGGCATTAAGTTTCACAGCACACGGTTTAATGTCCAAAACAAAAGTCCACACCAATATACATGTGCCTCTCCAGCAGAGAACTCAGGGAGTTGTGTTCACTCCCTCACACCCGGCACACCTGCCCTTGTTCCTGTTTGCATTTAACCCTTCCTTCAGCCTGTAAGGAAACAGCATTAACCCTAGAGTGGATGTACTTTCTATCATGGAGTGAGCACAACCGGGGCGAGACATACCGGCCGTCATAGATAACCCCGGTCACAGTCTCACATACCCCCCCCCTCAGTTCAAGCGTGCGGGGTTGAACTCCCGCCATCAAACACGGGCCGCGGGACAAGGCATCGGCGTTGCCCTGCAACCTACCGGCCCTATGTTCAACCGTAAACCAGAAGTTCTGCAGAGAAAGGAACCACCGGGTAACCCGGGCATTCCGTTCCTTGGCGGACCTCATCCAGACCAGTGGAGAGTGATCCGTCACCAAGCAAAACTGCCGTCCCAGCAGGTAATAGCGTAGGGACTCCAAGGCCCACTTGATCGCCAGGCACTCCTTCTCGACTACGCTATAATTCCGCTCGGGAGGGGTGAGCTTCCTACTTAAGAAGGTGACGGGGTGTTCCTCCCCCTGAACCACCTGAGACAGCACTGCCCCCAGGCCGACCTCCGAGGCGTCAGTCTTTACTATGAACTCCTTCCGGAAATCAGGGTGTACGAGAACGGGCTGTCCACACAGGACCCACTTCAGGGCCCGGAAGGAGTCCTCGGCCTGCAGAGTCCAGCGCACCATGACGGACTTCTTGCCTTTGAGAAGGTCCGTCAAGGGGGCTGATAGTCCCGCAAAATCCTTTACAAACCTCCTGTAGTACCCCACGATACCCAGGAAGGCCCTAACCTGCTTCGTGGTCAGGGGTCTAGGCCACTTCTGGATCGCCTCAACCTTGTTAATTTGGGGCTTAATCACTCCTTGGCCTATCACGTAGCCCAAGTAGCGGGCTTCCGTGAGTCCCAATGCACATTTCTTGGGATTGGCTGTCAATCCGGCCGTTCGAAGCGCGTCCACCACCGCTTGTACCTGTTCCAAGTGGGTCTGCCAATCGGAGCTGTAAATAATGATGTCATCAAGGTACGCTGATGCATACGCCTGGTGGGGTTCCAGCACTAAGTCCATCAACCTCTGGAACGTGGCCGGAGCGCCATGTAACCCAAAAGGCAAGACAACATAGTGGAAGAGACCCTCCGGCGTAACAAAAGCGGTTTTCTCCTTGGCGGACTCCGTCAGTGGCACCTGCCAGTACCCCTTGGTCAGGTCGAGCGTGGTAAAATACCGCGCCTGTCCCAGCCTATCAATCAGCTCATCCACCCTGGGCATGGGGTAGAGATCGAACTTGGATATTTCGTTCAATCTCCTAAAGTCATTGCAGAACCTTAAGGAGCCATCGGGTTTTGGTATTAGGACAATCGGACTAGCCCATTCACTCCGGGATTTTTCGATGACCCCCAGGCGTAACATTGTCTTTACTTCCTCCGATATGGCTTGTCGTCGAGCCTCCGGTACCCGGTATGACTTCAGGCGTACCTTCAGGTGGGGCTCGGTGACAATATCATGTCGTATCAGACTGGTCCTACCGGGCAGCTCGGAGAAGACATCGGGGTTCTGCTGAACCAACCGTCTGGCCTCTCGCCTCTGAGTCTTGGTGAGGGCTTCTCCAATCCTTACTTCCGGTTCGTCCTCTCCGGAGGTCGCTGGAGCCGGAGGTGAACGACCCGAAGAGGAGGGAGATGGGGAAAAAACAGCCATCAGGCTTTCCCGTTCCTGCCAAGGTTTTAATAGGTTGACATGGTATATTTGTTCAGGTTTCCGCCTACCGGGCTGCAATACTTTATAGTTAACCACCCCGACTCTTTCCTTTATCTCGTAGGGGCCTTGCCACTGAGCCAGGAATTTACTCTCCGCCGTGGGGATTAATACCAACACCCGATCCCCGGGTTTAAAGGTCCGCACGGTGGCTTGTCTATTGTAGCGGCCGCTTTGCGCGGCCTGAGCCTCCTGTAAATGCTCCTTCACAATTGGCATGACCGCGCTTATGCGGTTCTGCATACCCAAAATGTGTTCAATCACACTTTTATGGGGGGTGGGCTCTTGCTCCCATGTTTCCTTTGCCAGGTCCAACAATCCCCGGGGATGTCGCCCGTATAACAATTCAAAAGGCGAAAACCCCGTGGATGCCTGTGGCACCTCACGGATGGCAAACATCAAATAGGGAAGCATCATATCCCAGTCTTTCCCGTCTCTTGAAATTACCCTTTTTAGCATGGTTTTCAGGGTTTTATTGAAACGCTCGACTAAACCGTCCGTTTGAGGATGATACACAGACGTACGCAACTGCTTGATCTGGAGTAGCCGGCATAGCTCTTTGGTCACTTTAGACATGAATGGGGTCCCCTGATCCGTAAGGATCTCCTTGGGCAACCCCACCCGGCAGAACACAGCAAACAACTCCCGAGCTATAAGCTTTGCTGCAGTATGTCTGAGAGGTATCGCCTCGGGATACCGGGTGGCATAGTCAACGATCACTAGGATGTGTTGGTGCCCTCGAGCGGACTTTACGAGGGGCCCCACCAGATCCATCCCTATCCGTTCAAAAGGGACTTCTATAATGGGTAACGGTACCAACGGACTGCGAAAATGGGTCAGGGGTGCGGTAAGCTGACACTCCGGGCAGGTTTCGCAGAACCGTTTTACCTCCCCAAAGACTCCGGGCCAATAGAACCTTTGCAATATTCGCTCCTGCGTTTTCTTGACCCCTAGGTGGCCACTCATCAGGTGTTTATGAGCCAAGTCGAGGACCCGCCGACGATGCGGCTGGGGCACCACCAACTGCTCTACCCCCACCCCCCGTATTTCATCTACCCGGTAGAGTAAATCCTGCTTAAGAGCGAAATGGGGGTACCTTACCTGGGCACCGGGCAGCTGTGCCACCCCGTCAATTACTGTCACCCGACTCCAGGCATGTATTAATGTAGGGTCCTGGAGTTGGGCAGTCCCAAACGTATCCGGGGACGCCTCCAACTCCGGGATGGGTTCGACCGTCTCAGCCTCTCCTGCCAATACCTCTAGGGGCGACCTATCGGGTTTACATTCTGTCCCTATCATGGGGACCCCTACGGCAGGTGTCCCGGATTCAGGATTGTAGGGCTCAGGTCCCGGACTGACCAATATCTGAGGAGACTTAGGGGGTCCCTTCCATAAAGTCCAAAAATAGGGCAGATCCCTTCCTAGGATCACGTCATAAGGAAGAGTGTTAAGAAGTCCCACCTCATGTTGCACCTGACCGCAAGGTGCTGTGATGGTGACAATCCCCGTGGGATAGTCTCGGCGGTCCCCATGTATGCAAACCACCCCCACGGTACGTCCTGTGGCCTTTACTTTAGCCCTCAAGGTGGATCGCACAAGGGTCACTAAGCTTCCGGAATCCAACAATCCTGTAACCGGACATCCATTCACCTGTATTTGGCACAAGTGGGGCTCCGTCTCTGGGGAGACCAGGTCAGCGGTACACACCACCTGAGCATACATTGAACCCCGCCGGGTAACCCCACAATCCATGGGCTCCGTGGTGAGTGGACACTGGGCTTCCATATGTCCCACCCGCTGGCACCGCCAACATCTAATGGGGACGGAAACCCCCTTGACGGGTTGTCGTTTAGGGTACAGAACCTTCCGGACCTCAGGATTGGCGGCCGCGGCCTCAGGCGGGACGGTAGGGGACTCCTGCACCGTTGTCGGCGGTGGGTCCTTGGCCCTAGGCTTGGAGGGGCCGGACCGACGGGCGGTACGCAAAGTCTCAGTGTCCCGTATCAAGTCCTGCGTAGCCACATGCCGCTCTACCAGGGACACTAATTGGTCCAGGGTACTCGGGTCACCCTGTCCTACCCACCGTTGAACGGTGACGGGTAAAGTGCGCACAAAACGATCCACTACTACCCTTTCCACCATCTGCGCCGGGCTCAGAGTGTCAGGCTGCAACCACTTTTTTACAAGATGCAACAAGTCATAGGCCTGGGAGCGTACGGGTTTGGCTTCCTCATAGAACCACTGATTTACCCGCTGAGCCCGTACATAGGTATTCACCCCCAACCGTGCCAGTATTTCGGCTTTTAGGGTCACATAGTCAATGGCGTCCTCGGTACAGAGGTCCAAGTACGCTTTTTGGGGTTCCCCCGTCAGATAGGGCGACAATACCTCAGCCCACTGGGGGGTCGGCAGCTTTTCCCGCTCGGCCACCCGCTCAAACACTGCCAGGAACGCTTCCACATCATCCCCCGGGGTCATCATTTGCAACGCTTGTCTCACCGCTTTCCGGACGCTGCCGTCATCACCCGGTCCCGGAGTTGTTGCTGCCGGTCCAGCACGGATCGACTTGGCCAGGAGAACCATCTGTTCTTGATGTCTTTGTTCCTGCAATTGTAAGGCTTGCTGCTGACGTGCATTGGCCTGAACCAGCTGTTCTTGGTGTCTTTGGTCCTGCGATTTCAAGGATTGGAGCAGGTGTACATTGGTCTGTTGCTGCTGTGCATTAGCCTGAGCCAAATGCTTTAGTATGTCCTCCATGGCGTCGCTGGATTTGGGCCGTAGTATAGCCGCTTGAATCCAGGACATGTGCTCCCGGGTCACCAGAAAAGGAAGCTACACCTCACCGGCTGGGATGCCCGCCGATTCTCCACCATATGTGAGGTAGCACGGTTGGCTGCGCAGCAGAAGACACGGGATCCAGGCATTAAGTTTCACAGCACACGGTTTAATGTCCAAAACAAAAGTCCACACCAATATACATGTGCCTCTCCAGCAGAGAACTCAGGGAGTTGTGTTCACTCCCTCACACCCGGCACACCTGCCCTTGTTCCTGTTTGCATTTAACCCTTCCTTCAGCCTGTAAGGAAACAGCATTAACCCTAGAGTGGATGTACTTTCTATCATGGAGTGAGCACAACCGGGGCGAGACATACCGGCCGTCATAGATAACCCCGGTCACAGTCTCACAGCCCCCAAATGCCAGAGATGAATTTTAGTCCCAGTCCGGCCCTAAAGGCAACACTAGAGTAGCAGGAGCTCGAACAGGTAAGTAATACTTGTTTTCTTATTTTAAAGTATTACTTATCTATATCCCCCTTTTCTACAAGAACTGACAACCACTTTAACAAGGAGAAATCAATGCTTAAAAATATACCTTAATAGCAAGTAATAGTCTTCAATTGGGGTTGACTTTGGAACCTAGGAGGACAATTATTGTCACAGCCTGGGTCTAAAGATTATTGTCACAGTCTCATCCTAATGCTAAATCTGTTAGTGGGTCCCCCGTCTACTACACGTCATTGTTAATACTAATGTGTTCTTATGTAGCAGTGAATTCTTCAGGCTTTCTCAGTCACAAGGGCTGAATTTGGACCATTACGACCTGGGTTGCCAACCGTCCTGAAATTTCAAGACCGTCCGTAAAAATCTGGCATTTTTTTGACCTGTGCATACAAAAATTTAAGGCTGAAGAAACTTATACAGATTTTAAATGTAGCATCATTTAAAAGTTTAGAGTGAATTATTGTTTTTGTAGCATATTTAAAGGTTGTAGACATGGATCATAGTCCATAATTATTAATCATAATTATTAATTATGGTTTTCCAATGTGTCCATAAAAATATATTGTCTGTCATCTTTTGACAAGCTGTCCAGAAAAAACGAAAAATTAAATTGGCAACCATGATTACTATGCTAGCAGTTACCCAAGCATATGGATAAGTTTAAGTTTACCACCTTAAGGCTAGGTCCACACACTGCATTTTTTTGACGCTGCGGTTTTGTGCGTTTTTTGCAGCAAAAAACGCACAAAAACGCACCCGCGTCAAAAAAAACGCTGCAAAAAACAAACACGTTTTTGCCGCGATTTGGTGCGTTTTTTGCTGCGTTTTGCTGCGTTTTTGCTCACTGCGTCTTTATGCGTTTTTTATCAGTGAACAAAAAAAAAAGGTCTGATGTCATTTCTTCTTCAATATGTTCTTCATTCTCCACTAGTGTATGCAGGAGAGCCGACAGCTGCAGAACTACAAGGCTCAGCATACTCCATCCAATAGTGTATGCAGGAGAGCAGACCGCAGCTGCAGAACTACAAGGCTCAGCATGCTCCATCCAGGACTGTATGCTGGAGGGAGAGTCAGGGGGAGCAGACCTACAAGGCTCAGCATCCTCCATCCAATAGTGTATGCAGGAGAGCAGACAGCAGGTGTTGAACTACAAGGCTCAGCATCCTCCTTCCAGGACTGTATGCAGGATTTCTTTGCCCCCCCAAATAAAAAAAATGACGTGGGCTTCACCATATTTTTGTATGCCAGCCAGGTACAGCAGGCAGGTACGGGCTGCCCCCAACCCCCAGCTGCCTATTTGTACCCGGCTGGGAACCAAAAATATAGAGAAGCCCTTTTTTTAATTATTTCATGAATTTCATGAAATATTAAAAAAAAAATGACATGAGCTTCGCCTAATTTTTGTGTCCAGCCGCGTACAACTAGGCAGCTGGGGATTGGAATCCACAGTGCAGGGTGCCCATGCTTTCTGGGCACCCCCGCTATGAATTGCAGTCCGCAGCCACCCAAGAAAATGGCGCTTTCATAGAAGCGCCATCTTCTAGCGCTGTATCCAACTCTTCCAGCTGCCCTGATGCTGGGTGGCTCACTGGGTAATAATGGGGTTAGGGCTAGCTGTATATTATCAGCTGGCCCTAAGCCTGAAATTCATGGTGTCACGCCAATATTAGGCATGGCCACCATGAATTTCTAGTAAAGATAAAAAAAACACAACACACAGAAAAATATTTTTATAAGAAATAAAACACAACACAATTAGTGACTCCATCTTTATTGAAATGAAGCACCCCACTCCGCAGTAATCCTGGGTCAAGGGTCCCGCACCATCCAATCCGCATCCAATATCATCTGATCGGTTTGCTGGAAGGCAAAGCAATCAGATGATGTGTCAGGTTCAAGTGCCTGAATCCCATCACACAGCAGCTGATTGTATAAAAGCCGTTTATGCAATCAGATGATGCATCGGTGTTAAAAAAAAAAAAAAAAAAAATACTTATGTACTGATTACCGGCAGCTCCTGGAGTGGAGTCTGATCCCGTCCGATCGCTGCAGGAGCTGCCGGTAATCAGGGATGAAGTCTCCTGACGCATCCGCTGATAGGTTAAACCGGCCGGCCGCTGGCGTCACCCCGAGACTTACGATCAGCTGACGCGTCAGGTGACTGCATCAGGTGATTCATCGCCAGGTCCTGCATCCTGCAGGCATACGTACCCGGGGAGACTGCACACACCAGGAGCGGTGGTACCAGGAGGAGATGGGAGCGGGCATGGCACCGGGAGTCTGCAGACAGGTGAGTATGACATTTTTTTTTCTACTGTTCACTTTTGATTTCACAGCCGCTTCCACCTCCTGCCCGTACATGACGCCGCACGGCAGCATACATGCACAGGACTGGAGGTGGAAGCGGCGGTGACGGTACCGGGAGGATTCACGCTTCTGTGTTATCAACAGAAGGTATCCTCTTCCTGTACATGTCACTTTACTACTCACCTCCTGCGTTTATAGCTGCGTTTTTGGTCTTAGAAACGCACGAAAATGCACCAAAACGCACCTATTTGCGTTTGTCATTGCATCTTTCAACATCCCATTGCACTCAATGGATGAAAAGCGCAGTGAAAAACGCGGGAATAATTGACATGCTGCGTTTTTGTGGCATCACAAAAACGCAGCTGAAAAAAAACGCTGTGTGCAGACAGCAAAAATGAAAACTCATAGACTTTGCTGGGGAAGCAAAGTCATGCAGTTTTCTGAGCAAAAACGCACCTGAAAACTGCGCAAAACGCAGCGAAAAACGCACTGTGTGAACTTACCCTTAAGTAGTGTGCACACAGTGAATTTTTAGTGCATTTTTTTAATGTTTTTTCGTGTAGTTTTGTCACAAATTGCCATCAAATCCTTATGCCAGCAAGTCAATAAGTAGTGCACCTGTTTTTTCCCTTCCAGATTTGATGCAGAAAATAATCTGCAGCATGTCAAGTCTTTTCAGTGTTTTTGCTTGCATTTTTCACAATTGAAAGCAATGAAAAACAAATGCAAAAAGAGCATAAAAACCCAGGAAAAACACACTTTTTTGTAATTAATTTGTCCTGTCAAGAGATGCACAAATGGTGCAGAAATTTCTGAAACCAAATACTCAACATGTGTACATAGCCTTAGTGTAAATGTTATATCAGATTGTGCTGAGAATGACAATACATCTAAAATATTTATGTCCTGTAATCCCAAAATGAATGAGAGGCAATAACACGCAGTGTGACTGATAAGAAAAATAGGGCCAGTTACGGTTCTGAATTATTGAATAGTGTGCTCTGTATTTCCCCAACAGATGTGTTCTGGAATATAATGATGCAACACTTTTCTTCAGTCAAGTGTAAAACTCCCATCTATATTGTAATTTAGTTATAGCCTGCTTAAAGGGTAATCCTCACAATCTAAATCTGTAACAAAGGTGCAAAATGTCTGATCACTGAGGGTTAGTGATGAGCGAGTACTAAAAAGCTCGGGTGCTCGAAGCTCGGGCCGAGCCTCCCAAGATACTCGTGTACTCGGGCCGAGAAACGAGCCCAATGTTATCCTATGGGAGACCCGAGTATTTTTGTGAAATGACCCCCCGGCAGCATGGAGAAACCCTAAAAATGGCACAAAAGTCTCAGAAGAGTGCTCAAATGACATGGCAACAGCATGGGGAAGACCCCTTGAAGCATTTATCACTCAAAAGTCACAGCTGTGAACAATTTTGTCCGCGTTTTACGCCATTTTTACGGACTCACCAGAAAACCTTCCAAAATGACCCCAAAATGTTTTTTCATGGCGGAAATGTTAAGGGCACATACCCAATAGTGAGATAGAGCTGGTGTATGTTACTTTTTGAGATTAATACATGAAAGATTTTACGTGAAAACATTGTGTGGCACTCCGATGTCCCTGAGAAGAGACGTACATGAAGGCCTCTTGAGTCTAATGTGCCCATTTTGAGGAAGTGAGTCTTTGTAGTATTTTCCTTTGCCAGGGCAGCCAAAAATTGGGAGGCTCCACGTTGTCCCTGGATAGAGACGTGCATGAGGGCCTGTAAACCTGAAGTGCCCATTGTAAGGAAGTGGGTCTATTGTAGTATAGCCCTTAGGCAGGGCAGCCAAAAATTGGGAGGCTCCACGTTGTCCCTGGATAGAGACGTGCATGAGGGCCTGTAAACCTGAAGTGCCCATTGTAAGGAAGTGGGTGTATTATAGTATAGCCCTTAGGCAGGGCAGCCAAAAATTGGGAGGCTCCACGTTGTCCCTGGATAGAGACGTGCATGAGGGCCTGTAAACCTGAAGTGCCCATTGTAAGGAAGTGGGTGTATTATAGTATAGCCCTTAGGCAGGGCAGCCAAAAATTGGGAGGCTCCACGTTGTCCCTGGATAGAGACGTGCATGAGGGCCTGTAAACCTGAAGTGCCCATTGTAAGGAAGTGGGTGTATTATAGTATAGCCCTTAGGCAGGGCAGCCAAAAATTGGGAGGCTCCACATTGTCCCTGGATAGAGACGTGCATGAGGGCCTGTAAACCTGAAGTGCCCATTGTAAGGAAGTGGGTGTATTATAGTATAGCCCTTAGGCAGGGCAGCCAAAAATTGGGAGGCTCCACGTTGTCCCTGGATAGAGACGTGCATGAGGGCCTGTAAACCTGAAGTGCCCATTGTAAGGAAGTGGGTGTATTATAGTATAGCCCTTAGGCAGGGCAGCCAAAAATTGGGAGGCTCCACATTGTCCCTGGATAGAGACGTGCATGAGGGCCTGTAAACCTGAAGTGCCCATTGTAAGGAAGTGGGTCTATTGTAGTATAGCCCTTAGGCAGGGCAGCCAAAAATTGGGAGGCTCCACGTTGTCCCTGGATAGAGACCTGTTAGGTTCTTAGTGCCTCCGTGCTTGCATTTAAAAACCGCACGTGTGTGCTTGTTGGTGGCAGCTTTCCGCTGCATTTGTGTGAGTTTTGCAAAAACTTGGATATAACGCACAAGTCTAGTGAATACACATCAGCACAGCATTGCAAAATGCGCAAGGGCGTTGTCAACGAACAAGGAAGTGGACGTGATGGTGGTGCAGGCAGAGACCGAGGTTGTGTGCAAGCTCTAATTTCGCCACAACAAAGGGCCACATCTAGTCGCTCGCACGTCCTGTCCCAAATTCTTGGGGACCGCAGCAGTACACCGCTCTTGAACCAAGACCAGTGTCAACAGGTTGTTAGTTGGATAGCGGATAATGCTTCCAGTCAGATTGGCACCACCACAAACACTCTGTCTTCCACACGGTCAAGTGTCAGTAGCCGTGATACTGCACCGCACATTTCAGAACCTGATCCTCCTTCCTACCACCAGGCCGAGTACACGTCCACGGACATTACTGATCCCACACTTGGACACTCGGAAGAGCTGTTCGTTCACGTTTCCATTCACAAATTCTGGCCTCTCGCCAGCTCCTGTTGAAGTGGGCCATGACGAGATTGTATGTACAGATGCCCAAATATTTGAGCAGCCACGTTCTCACGAAGTTGGCAACGTGTCTCAACAAGGGGTGGACGATGATGAGACACAATTGTCAGGAAGTCAGGAGGAGGAGCAGGGTGCGGAAGAGGAAGACGACGTGGTGGATGATCCAGTAACTGACCCAACCTGGCAGGAGGATATGCAGAGCGAGGACAGCAGTGCACAGGGGGAGGGAGGCGTAGCATCCCAACAGGCAGTAAGAAGCAGAGTGGTGGCCCCAGGCAGACGTCAGGCAACTGTTCCCCGGAACAACACGACACAAGGTGCCTGTACAAATGTTAGGTCTTCCCGAGTCTGGCTGTAATACTATTGTATGTATTGAGGATTTCGATTGCGTTAGGGCAATGACAACCAGAGACGAGTTCTTGGTGCAAGACGTTTATAATATGCAACCAGCAAATATGTACATAAACGGAACAAAAACACAGTAGAACATAAATACAGGAAATACCTTCCAGGGACTGAGCGAAAGGGAATTCCCGGGACCGCGCACCGGACTCCCCCAGGGAGACCACCAAGAGCGAACTCCTATACAGGGACTGTCTGGCAATCACCCCAGAAGCCCTAAATGCGCAGCAGCCGGGACACAAAAGGGCAATAGGTAAGTCCAAAAATGTCCGTACGTGATGTGAGTCCAGAGTGGTATTAAACGGAAGGAACCGGGCAGAATTGCCGACCAAAGACGGCAAACGGAGTCCAGGCTCAGCTAGATGATACCAGATGAAGTCCAGAGTCGGTGTCGGTTGTTTTCCAAGAGGATCCGAATAACAATCAGGAACCAAAAGCAGCAGGGCAGGAGCACTCAGGAAGCAGTATACTCAGGCACTGGACTAAGCTTTAGGGGCGGCTTTTAAACAGATGGACAGGAAGTAGGGCAACAGAACAGAAAACTCCATGTTAACAAAGGGCAAGCTCTTTCAAAAGAAAACTGGAAAACCCGGAACTCTGACACTGGCAGTTTTTTAAGTTGGCTCCAGATGATTCTAAAAAGGCCATTTGCAACACCTGCCATGCCAGCATCAGCAGGGGTACCAAAACTAGCAGCCTGACCACCACCAGCATGATCAGGCACATGTCAGCCAAGCACCCGACTTTGTGGGAAGTACAACAGAGTCGAGGAGCAGTGCTTGCTGATGTCACTGCTACGTCTTCGCTGGTTGTGCATGCGAGCCAATCCCCTGTCCATGCTGCCTGCGAACAAGCCTCCTCCACTCCTGCACCTGCAGTTGCCTACGCAGAAAGAACACCATCATCAAGCACGTCCTTGTCCCAGCGCAACGTTCAGTTATCCATTCAGCAAGCCTTTGAACGCAGGCACAAATACACTGCCAACACCCCACATGCCACAGTTCTAAATGCTAACATTTCGCGACTGCTTGCGCTGGAAATGTTGCCTTTTAGGCTGGTTGAGACAGAAGCATTCCGCGACCTGATGGTGGCAGCTGTCCCACGTTACTCGGTCCACAGCCGCTACTATTTCTCCCGGTGTGCCGTCCCCGCATTGCATAACTAACCACGTGTCACAAAACATCACACGTGCCCTGAACAACGCTGTTTCAGCCAAAGTCCACCTAACCACAGACACGTGGACAAGTGCATGTGGGCAAGGCCGCTACATCTCGTTGACGTCACACTGGGTTAATATTGTGCAAGCTGGGACCCAGTCTGAGCGAGGGACAGAACACGTCCTTCACACACCAAGTTTTGCAGGCCCTACCTCAGTCAGGGTTTCACACACACTCTACAGCTCCGGAATGTCATGCTCCTCAGCCTCCTCCTCCTCCTGCGCATCCTGATCCACTTTACCCTCCACACCAGTCCCAAGCTGGAAGTGTCGCGGGCGGAGGAGGGGACGGTGCGCTCTCCCACTGCTCGGGTCCGGCTGACGCAGCTCTACGGCTGCTGCTGCTCGTTGGCTCGAGCGATGGCCGGATCCCGGGGACTCGAGCGGCGCTACTCGCCCGTGAGTGAAAAGGGGTGGTTTGGGTTTTGGGGATATTGTCCGTGACGCCACCCACGGTTGTGGTGATTGTGTGGACACCACCGCTGCTCTGGACGGGGATCCCGGGAGCCTGTCACAGGGAGCAGCTTTGTTGTTATTTCTCCCCTCCGTGGGTAGGGGGGTTGGTTGTCCCGGGGCCTGGTGATGGGGTAGAGATGGATGACAGGCGGGTTGCGGGGCCTGATGAAGTGCAGGGTCGCAGGGGCAGCGCTGTGCCGCACGGCACGGAGGTACTCACTCAGCCCAATGATGATGACACAGTTCACGGTAAAACAAGTTGCTGGATGGACGGGTCACTCGGACGGCTGCGGTTGTTCCTCCCTGCAGGTTAGTGATGACTGTCTCTCCCTGCACCTAAGTTAAGTGTTGGTAGTGATGGTTTCCCAACGGTAACCCGCTCCCTGACCTGGATATGGGCCGGAGGAGCCCCTTTTGCCCACAGGCGATGGCACTGGGAGACGGTTGCCCTTGGCGGTGGCTGTGTCTCCCCTTCACGGTTGTACGGTTGCCTTCTATCTGGACTTGGCTGTTTGGAAACCCTGAGGTCCCCTTCACTAACGGATTTGGCAAATTCACGGCGACACCAAGCCTTGCCGGGATCCGAAAGTCCTCTGCCAATGGTGCTGGCTTCTCTTTGTATACCGGTCCGGTACGGCCGGGTCACCACCCGTCCACGGTCCTTACGGCAGACTCCAATCGGCCTCCACTGCAGACGGTCACCACATCCTGCCAACCTTGCTGTCCTGTCCAGGCCACACACCCGGACCAACTTCAGGCTCTTTGCTGTCACTTTTCTCCTCTCTACTACTTTCCTCCTTCCACTTCCTTAGCTTAACTCTCACTGCCTGTGTTTTCCCTCCTCCTCGGTGGGTGGAGACCAACTGCCTGGCTCCACACCCTGGTGTGGACAACAGCCCCTGGGGAAGACAACAAGGATTTTGTGTTTTGACTATGATATGCCTGCAGGGAGTGTGGGGTGTTTAAGTGTTGTGCTCTGTGGCCCCTGGCTTGTCCAGGGCGACACAGAAGCACTGCAGCACTGCCTCGGCGAAGCGGCAACAGGCAGTGCTGAAGCTAATCTGCATAGGTGACAAACCCCACAATGCAGAAGAGGTGTGGACAGCTCTGAAACAGCAGGCAGATCACTGGCTCACAACTCTGAACCTAAAGCCAGGAAAGGTCGTGTGTGACAATGGCCGGAACCTGGTGGCGGCTTTGAGGCGAGGCCAGCTGACACATGTTCCATGCGTGGCCCATGTGCTCAACCTCGTGGTTCAGCGGTTTCTAAAGTCATACTCAGAGCTGTCTGATCTGCTGGTAAAAGTTCGCCGCCTGTCTGCACATTTTCGAAAGTCACCTACTGCTTCAGCCGGCCTTGCCGGCTTAAGACGCCGTTTGCATCTTCCGGCACACAGACTGGTGTGTGATGTCCCCACGCGTTGGAATTAAACTCTGCACAAGTTGGTCAGGATATGTGAGCAGAAGAGGGCAGTTGTTGAGTACCTGCATCACCTAAGCCGTCGGGAAATGGGTCAAACTCCACACATAACACCTGAGGAGTGGAGATGGATGTCCGACCTATGCACCATCCGCCAAAACTTTGAGGACTCCACCAAGATGGTGAGCGGCGATGACGACATTATTAGCGTCACCATACCGCTTCTCTGCCTTCTAAAATGGTCTCTGCTCAAAAAACAACCATGATGCATTGCAGGCGGAGCGCGATGAGTTTGAGCAAGAAACAGTAGTGGGTGTGGGTGATGATAACATACAGCCCAGCCTCGTCTCATCACAACGTGCAGTGGAGGACTATGACGAGGAGGAGGATGAAGACATGGAGCAACTCTCTGGCCAAATTGAGGATATGACATGCAGTCATATCCTCGGTTCAACGTGGCTGGCCAGAGGACAGGGTAGATGATGAGGAGGAGGAGGAGGAGGACAGCATGTTCAGTCATCGTGTTGGTCAGGATACTGAAGTGATGGCTGTTAAGAGTCTGGCACACATGGCTGACTTTATGGTAAGCTGCCTGTCTCGTGACCCTCGCGTTAAGAACATCTTGGCCGACAATCATTACTGGTTGGTAACACTGTTAGACCCACGCTAAAAGGAGAACTTTATGTCTCTTATTCCCGAGGCGGAGAGGTCAGGCAAAATGCAGCAGTTCCAGAAGGCCATAGTCACGGAAGTAGGCAAAGCATTCCCCTCACAAAACGCTAGCGGCATAGGTCATGAATCAGTGGACAACCGAGGCGTACAGCCGAGAGAGGCACAAGTCCAATCCGCCAGAGGTAGGGGAACAGTCTTTAAGATGTGGGACAGTTTTCTCAGCCCCTCACGTACCACAGCCCCTGAGGTGCGGGGTAGTGCCACAAGAAATCCTAAGTTTGCCCAGATGCTGAAGGAGTACCTTGCAGATCGAACAACTGTACTCCGACATTCCTCTGTGCCTTACAATTATTGGGTATCCAAGCTGGACACGTGGCATGAATTGGCTCTCTACGCCTTGGAAGGCCTGGCCTGCCCTGCTGCTAGCGTTTTGTCAGAGCGTGTTTTTAGTGCCGCAGGTGGAATCATTACAGATAAACGCACCCGCCTGTCAACTGAAAATGCTGACAGGCTGACTCTGATCAAGATGAACAAGGGTTGGATTGGGCCAGACTTCACCACACCACCAGCAAATGAGAGCGGAATTTAAAGTTTGCCATGTACCTCCACTCACCCATGGGTACACACTTCTGGACTTTGGATAATCGCTGGACTGCTCCTCCTTCTCCTCATGCGCCACCATGATGATGACCGTTACAAATTGCAATACTTAGGCCTTTGTTTCAGGTATACCCCCAGTGGTAAATTTTTTCGCCCATTCTTTGCAGAATGGACATTACAACGACAGGAGACCCGCTCCTTTGCAATGGGAACAATGTTTTGAGGCCCTCATGCACGTCTCTACCCAGGGACAACGTGGATCCTCCCAATTTTTGGCTGCCCTGCCTAAGGGCTATACTACAATAGACCCACTTCCTTCCAATGGGCACTTCAGGTTTACAGGCCCTCATGCACGTCTCTATCCAGGGACAACGTGGAGCCTCCCAATTTTTGGCTGCCCTTCCTAAGGGCTATACTACAATAGACCCACTTACTTACAATGGGCACTTCATGTTTACAGGCCATCATGCACGTCTCTATCCAGGGACAATATGGAGCCTGACGCTGCCACCGACTGCCACACACGTGCTGTTTTTAAATGCAAGCACGGACGCAATAAGAACCTAACTGGTTTTTAGGAGCGACAATTACTGAGAAGTCTGACACTATCAGACACTGCTGACTGACGTGTATTATACACTAGACTTGTGCGTTATATAATAGTTTGTGCAAAACGCGCACCTGTACCCTGCCACCGACTGCCACACACGTGCTGTTTTTAAATGCAAGCACGGACGCAATAAGAACCTAACTGGTTTTTAGGAGCGACAATTACTGAGAAGTCTGACACTATCAGACACTGCTGACTGACGTGTATTATACACTAGACTTGTGCGTTATATAATAGTTTGTGCAAAACGCGCACCTGTACCCTGCCACCGACTGCCACACACGTGCTGTTTTTAAATGCAAGCACGGACGCAATAAGAACCTAACTGGTTTTTAGGAGCGACAATTACTGAGAAGTCTGACACTATCAGACACTGCTGACTGACGTGTATTATACACTAGACTTGTGCGTTATATAATAGTTTGTGCAAAACGCGCACCTGTACGCTGCCACCGACTGCCACACACGTGCTGTTTTTAAATGCAAGCACGGACGCAATAAGAACCTAACTGGTTTTTAGGAGCGACAATTACTGAGAAGTCTGACACTATCAGACACTGCTGACTGACGTGTATTATACACTAGACTTGTGCGTTATATAATAGTTTGTGCAAAACGCGCACCTGTACGCTGCCACCGACTGCCACACACGTGCTGTTTTTAAATGCAAGCACGGACGCAATAAGAACCTAACTGGTTTTTAGGAGCGACAATTACTGAGAAGTCTGACACTATCAGACACTGCTGACTGACGTGTAGTATACACTAGACTTGTGCGTTATATAATAGTTTGTGCAAAACGCGCACCTGTACCCTGCCACCGACTGCCACACACGTGCTGTTTTTAAATGCAAGCACGGACGCAATAAGAACCTAACTGGTTTTTAGGAGCGACAATTACTGAGAAGTCTGACACTATCAGACACTGCTGACTGACGTGTATTATACACTAGACTTGTGCGTTATATAATAGTTTGTGCAAAACGCACACCTGTACCCTGCCACCGACTGCCACACACGTGCTGTTTTTAAATGCAAGCACGGACGCAATAAGAACCTAACTGGTTTTTAGGAGCGACAATTACTGAGAAGTCTGACACTATCAGACACTGCTGACTGACGTGTATTATACACTAGACTTGTGCGTTATATAATAGTTTGTGCAAAACGCGCACCTGTACCCTGCCACCGACTGCCACACACGTGCTGTTTTTAAATGCAAGCACGGACGCAATAAGAACCTAACTGGTTTTTAGGAGCGACAATTACTGAGAAGTCTGACACTATCTGGACTGTTTTACACTGTGTACACCAGCCCCAGATATGATGAAGGCTGGTATACGGTCACCACTACCCTGCCTGCCTGCCTGTATACTGCTACAATAGTCCTGACAAGGACTCTTCTGGTCACTAGCCTGTATTCCGACCTGGCTATACCCTGCCTGTATATAGCAACAATAGTCCTGAGAAGGACTCTGCTACTGTACTCCGACCTGGCTATACCCTGCCTGCCTGTATACAACTAGAATAGTCCTGAGAAGGACTTCTGGTCACACTGTTTGCAGCCCTGCTCCGGAACTAACTATAAAGGGCCGCAAAGCTTTCCATGAATCAGCGACACTCTCCCTGCACTGACTGTCTGGATAGTTGTGAGCAGAGCACAGCGCGCCGGCCGATATAAAGGCTCGGTCACGCTGTGCAGGCCGGCCAATCACTGCAATTCCACAACTAACAGGGCTGTGGCATTGCAGTGGTCTGCCAGCCAATCCCTGCATGAGGGCTGGCTCTCAAAAGAGCGCCAACATGCAGAAATGAAGACCACGAGTACAGCACGAGTATCGCGAGATTACTCGGTCCCCGCCGAGCAGCCCGAGTACAGCGATACTCGTGCGAGTACTGAGTAGTGACAAGCATGCTCGCTCATCACTACTGAGGGTCTCACGTCCCTTCTTTAATGGAGCAGCAATCAAACATTCATGTTGACAGACTAATAGTATAACAGTGAAAGCCAAGTAGAGCTGGAACCTTGTTCTCGTGAGTAATGAGAGTCCTAATTGTGGAACATCATTGCATGACAATTGTCATTTATTCCATATACAGTATATCACAAAAAAAAATTACATTTTGTAAATATTTTATATCTGTTCATGGAACAACATTGAAGTTATGACACTTTGATACAATGTTGTCAGTGTACAGCTTGTATAACCGTGTAAATTTGGTGTGACATATAAATAACTCAGCACACAGCCATTCATTTCTTATCTGTGGGCAACAAAAATGAGTTCACTATCGAGCAGTCTGGCAATCTGGCAGCAAGTTCACTGATGGTAACAGTTGGTACCATTAGAACTGCAGCTGTCACCACTGGTAAACTCACTACTGTATTATTGGACTGCTCTGCCGCAGTGTCATGTGTCATGATCCAGGATGGTATTCTCCACTCAAGAGTTTCACAGACCCGCCCTGGTCATGTCAGGGGTTAACTTCCATCAGCCTCATTCTGGTTTCAGGAGACACTATCTCTGAACCTGCATTCCTGTGCTGGATATAGTTTTGCTCTGCAGCCTGTAACTTGCTTTAGTGAGATTTCCTGGTTTATCTGACTCTTTGTTGTCGTGGCCTGAACTGTACCCTTCCCCGTTCACCCATCTGTCCCAGTCCCTGTCTTCCCGCTCCTGTCTGTTGTTTGTGTTTCCCTCTGCATTCCTGATCTCCCGGCTTTTGACTCAGTTGTGTTTTCTGACTTGATTTTGATACTCCCTCTGCACTGACTTGACTTCTGAGGTAGATCCTGACTGTTTGACTACTTTATTGCCCCTTGGTGGTTTGCCTGTTAGCTACCTGCTGGAGTTACTCTGCTGTACTTCAGCTGCTTTTCTGTTACAGTATAACTTTGACTCTCCTTCACTACTCTGCTGCCACCTAGTGGTGGATACGCTGTAGTACATCTTATTAGCTCTGTACAGCGTGACATAATGAAATTCGACAGTCCAGCAATCATGCAGCGAGTTCAGCTGAGGTCACAGTTGGTGGCACACACAGTACATAGGGTACCATGGGAAACAGCAGCTGTAACCTCAGCTGAACTCTGCTGGATTTTCGCACTGAGTGACTTCCCCACCGGGGGCTTCCCCACTGCCCTCAGTTTGTCCTAGAGGCTGCAGTGAGCAATCACATTTTTTGTCACTGCAGCCTCTAGATGTAGCAGAGCTCAGAATTGTTATTTGTGTATATTTCTTTTGTTATGCAGTTTGTAATGAAGGTGTCTCCCCATTATTAACCTATAGCTTGATGGCAGCTGTAATTTTTATCAAATTATTATTATTTATTATTATAGTGCCATTAATTCCATGGCGCTTTACAAGTGAAAAAGGGTATACATAAAAACACATCAATCATCACATCTTTCATCAACTATATATATTATCCCAATTGCCACCACACAAGTGCAATTGGAATCAGCCGGGTAAAGCGCCATCCAATGGAAGTGCCAATTCTGGAGCTGCTGTGGGATAGTATTTTTAGGCCTGGTGGGACATAAAACCATTGCTCTTCCCACCCTGATGATACCAACCCCCACCTATCTGCTTTACCTTGGCCTGTTAATTAAATTAGGGAGTACCCACCCAATTTTATTTAGTTACTAGCTGTAGTACCCGGGCATTGCCCGGAATAGTAACTGTCTCTCTGTCTCTCTCCCAGTCTCTGTCTCTGTGTCGCTGTCTGTCTGTCTCTCTGTCTGTGTCTTTCTTTGTCTGTCTGTGTCTATGTCTCTGTCTGTCTGTTTCTATCTCTCTGTCTGTATTTGTATCAGTCTATCTGTCTCCATCTCTGTGTCTGTCTGTCTCTATCTCTGTCTCTATGTGTGTGTCTGTCTCTCTCTTTCCCCGTCTGTCTCTTTGCCCATCTGTCTTTGTCTGTCTCTCTCCCCGTCTGTCTCTTTCCAGGTCTGTCTCTTTCCCCGTCTATCTCTTTCCCCGTCTGTCTCTTTCCCCGTCTGTCTCTATGCCCGTCTGTCTCTATGCCCGTCTGTCTCTTTGCCCATCTGTATCTTTGTCCATCTGTCTCTTTGCCCAGCGCTCTCTTTCCAGGGCTGTCTCTTTGCCCGTCTGTCTCTTTCCAGGGCTGTCTCTTTCCAGGGCTGTCTCTTTCCAGGTCTGATTCTTTGCCCATCTGTCTCTTTGTCCGGTTTTCTTTTTGCCCGGCTGTCTCTTTCCAGGGCTATCTCTTTCCAAGGCTTTCTCTTTCCAGGATTGTCTCTTTCCAGGATTGTCTCTTTACAGGGCTGTCTCTTTCCAGGGCTGTCTGTTTCCAGGGCTGTCTCTTTCCAGGGCTGTCTCTTTGCCCATCTGTCTCTTTGCCCGTCTGTCTCTTTCCAGGGCTGTCTCTTTGCCCGTCTGTCTTTTTGCTCATCTGTCTATTTCCAGGGCTGTCTCTTTCCAGGTCTGTCTCTTGCCAGGTCTGTCTCTTATCCTGTCTGTCTATTTCTAAGTCTGTCTCTTTCCCTGTCTGTCTCTTTGCCCATCTATCTCTTTCCCTGTTTGTCTCTTTCCCCGTCTGTCTCTTTGCCCATCTGTCTCTTTGCCTGTCTGTCTCTTTGCCCGTCTGTCTCTTTCCAGGGCTGTTTCTTTGCCCGTCTGTCTTTGTCCGTCTGTCTCTTTCCAGGTCTGTCTCTTTCCAGGTCTGTCTCTTTCCCCATCTGTTTCTTTCCCCATCTGTTTCTTTCCCCATCTGTTTCTTTCCCCATCTGTCTCTTTCCCCGTCTGTCTCTTTCCCCATCTGTCTCTTTCCCCATCTGTCTCTTTGCCTGTCTGTCTCTTTGCCTGTCTGTCTCTTTGCCCTTCTGTCTCTTTGCCTTTCTGTCTCTTTGCCCGTCTGTCTCTGTCTGTCTCTTTCCTTGTCTGTCTCTGTGTCTCTGTCTGTCTGTCTCTTTCTGTCTTTCTCTCTATCTGTCTCACCACCGACATCATATTACCTCACACATAAGCTTCTTATACTAACAGTTTATTTTGTTCCTATAGCAACCACTGACAGTTGCTATTAATAGCCTGTAGCTCCCAGGTCCATTCAGTTAAATGGAGGCAGGATTTTGGAGAGTAACTGTAAAGCGCGGGGTTACATTTTCCCATCAAAACAAAGTCTATGACGTTGCCTGGGTCACATGGGGCGTCTGTGCAAAATTTTGTGATTGTAAATGCGACGGTGCAAATTCCTTTAGCGGACATACACACATACATAAACTAAGCTTTATAAAAAGAGATTTAGATACTTTTAAAAAATGGCATGGAATCCTCTCTATTTTTGTTAACCAACCATAGTAAAGCAAACCAGTGGAGGTTGAAGCATGTAGTTGTCTTCAATCACAGACGCCGACACAGAGGGTGGGAGCGTGTATATCAGTCTGCAACCAATCACAGATGCTGGCACAGAGGGTGAGCAGAAAAAGCAGTGAATTATTCATGAAGTTTAATGAGCAGGCCAGAAAAGGGCCAAGAAAAAAGGCTTACTACTGTGTTGTTTTCCGGGAAACTGTCCTGCTCTTACCCAAATTGTGTTTTACTTTTGCAACCCCTAGCCTTTACTACAACCATTTTTTATCAATTGTTCAGCACAGAAATTAGGGTCCCCAATGACTTGTATGGAGTTCGACATTGGGGGTCAAGTTCGGATCAAGTTCGGTTCCTGAAGTGAACTTTTTTTCAAATTTGTGCGAATTCATCGAATTCATATATCAACTGGTCCACTCATTTCTGATTATTGACTATGTAATATTTATGCATTAAATATCAATATAATTATTGTATTGTAATAAATATAGCCACAATGATCTTGTCCTCCTGATAACCCATTATATAGAAGTATCCTCATAACTGAATGAATGGTATGTAGCATAATGATGTCGCTGTATGTTTTAGTAGTCCATTGCTGCATGATAGGCCTTTGAAGTTCAATATGGAATACATGAAAAGCATGAAGTACATATAAGGATGCCATATAAATCTTCCTTATCCCTTGATGTCTTTTCTTGATGTGGGTGGATGTTTATTCTTTAGATAACTGGTTCCATTGTATCCATTTGAAAAATCAGTCTAGCATCTGATCACTTTTGCAATGCATTTTACAAAAGTGTCTTATATGAATATAGTTACATGTCCTGAAGGCTTTCCATCATTTCCCTGCTAAACCAAAGTTCCAGTTTTTTTGGCAACTAGGTAGCTAGTCCCCCCCAATTTTTGCCAGTCTATTTTTGTAGGTGTCAATCTCCAAGCCAAATATCCACCCACTAACAGCATCAATTGGCTGTCCATGGTATATGTAATGATATGTAAAAGAGCCGATACAAATTAGATAAAAGTTATATTAAATGACTGATATCAACTATAATGATCATGTACTGGTTTGGTGGAACAAACATTTGTTTATATGATTGACAGACCAATGAATATTCATATTTGTCCAATAAATTGGTGGAGCATGTTGAATATTTTCAACTGATGATCTGCATTAGCAGACAAAAAATCCAATATTACCCAACGTAATCTAGAACATGATTATGGCCATTGCCGAAAGATTGTTTGTGGCCCATTTCATCTCATGTGTATAGGACCTTAAGACTTGCTAGGCTCATGATGACATTTTCAGATACATTTATATTTGTTGATTTACTTGATCCTTGTGGAAAAAAAACAATAAATGAAGAAAAGTATTTTTTTATTTGTGTGAAAAAGTCTCAATATTAAAGAGGAAAGTAATGTTCTAAAGGTAGGAGTACTTCCTTTCTATTAAAAATTAACCTTCCACTGTCCTCTGAGATAATTTACTTTGTACTGATTACACGGGTCTGCAAGGGTAAAATTGTTTGAAAAGTAAGAGGTGATTTTTAAATTCTTTCAATCACTGAACTTAGTAAAAATATCGAAAAAGTTCCACCACGTAGTTTTTTCACAAACACGGACTCCAAAAGCTTCCAAAAGAATAGAATTCCATAGAAATCCAAAAGGAATTCATTGCGTACTTTTCTCAAGACGGTGCTCTAGTGTATTGCAGGGATGTTCCTGGGCTGGTGGAAAAATGTAATATTGAGTACAATGTGAGCAAGTGGAAGCTATTGATTAATGCAAATAAAGTCTAAAAGCTGTGCTACTGCACAATGGCAGCAAGTATGCTTGAGTGCCTGTAGAGCATTCTGTGTACCTGAAGGAAAGCTATGAGAATTTAGACTTTATGCTCAAGAAACGTAACTGCTAGGATCAAGGATGGTCAACATGTGGTATTTGAAAGATCTCTCTTTGCTCCTTGGGCAGCAAGGACGATACAAAAAGTACCCATGCTTTCTGTGTGAATGGGACAGCCAGTATAGGACAAAAAAAAGTTGGCCAACGAGAATATCTTTGCAACCTGGACTCAAAAACATAGTTGTGGAAAGTTTAGTTTATCCCACTAAAGTTATCCTGCTAATGTGGCGCCCCTTACCCGATCAGGCACAACTAAGTACTGCACCCATGCTGGGACAGTACTTCCAGGTTATCCTAAAGGCCAGAATGAGGTGTGTACGCACAGACACATAGCAACCAGGTCTCCCACACCTTTAGAGGGGACCCTTGGGTAGTCTCCAGAGAGGGCTTGCTTTCAAATCTTTTCAAGAGGTGTATCGGAGGGACTGGGAGCTAAAGTGCAGAGGTTGTCAGGAAGAAAGGAGAGCCAGTCTGGTAGAGGACCGCGCCGGTTGCTAGGAGACGCGCGTGCTGCCACTAGTCAGACCCTGCGCGGTGTAGTGACAGTTTGTGGGGGAGAACGGTCATCAAGTGAGGACGCTGAAAAAGGGCTCCAGGTGACCAGGCTTGTACGGGATACAGGTCCCAATAGCAGACTCCAGTTTAGCTATCTGCTAAACCTGCTGGTGAGGGGAAATACAAGTACTTCACCAACCTACAGAGTCCTGCAGGGACCCATAAGGAGATAGAGCCTGAAGCCTTCTCACCTGGTCCATGCTGCCGGCAAACGGGCCAAAAAGGGGAGAAAAGGCAGTTGCGACTCCCTGAATAGACCTCACGGTACTTCAAGCGAGGGGTTATCCGAAAATAGAAGTGCTAAGAAGGCGAGCTAAGTGTCACCCTCAGACTGGCTTGAAGGATACCTGGTTTCACCTGGTTTATTGAACCATCACCTGGGTCAGCTCACAGAAACATCTAGAAGTGAGTAAAAAGCAGTTGAAAGACTTTTGGACTGAGCCTGAGTTATTCCTGACCCGCTATCCTTACACACCTGAGCCCCTGGGGCCAGCCTCACTCAGGGAGGCCATACCATCTGACTGCAGACCCCATCAGCCCCAGACGCTCGTTAAATCTGCAGTGGCAGTCACCCATAACCCTGACCGCAAACCGTGAGTGGCATCACGACACATACATATTTAAAAACGCACATACCTGTTGCCAAATACAGTATACAGAAGAAGGTCCTGTGGCATCCCTGAAGCTTGAGCGGCATCCCTTGGGGCGACACACTACCACTCCAGCTTGGACTGTTGAAGCCATTTGGGAAACGTCTACCAAAAGAAGGAAAAACTTTTAAATACCAATGTACCAAGTTTCAGGAATTGTGAAAAGCAAAAGTAAAGAAAGCTATTTTATGGGTCTGGGTTTCCCAATGACTTCTATTATACTGGGTACTCGAGTTGACCCCATCTGAGTGTCCGACCTGCTTGTTTTGAATACTGAGCATGGTAGTACTTACTTATCACTATTAATTTAATTAATTAAGCAATAAAGTTGCAGAATGAATGTTCAATACATTTTTAGATACAATGTTCTGTACATTTTTGGCTATGATAAAGATTTTTTTGTTCTTATCGCTTGTACTTAATTTCCTACACATTTTGTGCAAAATTAATATTTGATGGTTAAAAATAGAAGTGTTTGTTTTTCAATCAGGTCATAAGAAAACATTGGAATCAGTCATTGGATTGAAATCAATTTTCATAAACTTAAATTATTCATATCAGTGTAATCTGTGTGAAATTGGTGCTTTAAAGACTGATTCATTTCTAATATTGTTAATTGATAATCAGCTTTTCTTGCCTTTTGCCATAAATTTGACTTTGCTGGCTGTACACTATACTTGTGCAGCAAGTTTTGCATCCTTCAGAGTTTGAAATTAATTTTTCAAGGCTAAACTCACAGCACGTTTTTCAATTTTTTTTTTTTTTTTTAATACTTGAGACATATTGCAAAAAAAGTTGAAAAGTATTGAGACTGGCACAACTTTTGGTTTTCACAAAGTTTCCTGCTTTACTTATTTTAAATATGTTAGACAAATGTTTCTATGGTTACTGAAATACAATTGTAAGGATTTAATACGTTTTTACACTTTTGTCTACAAATACATCAGGTTTATACAAGATTCAATATTCTCAGTGTTCATCATCATTACTTTTAAAGGTTTCTGCAATTTGCTCTGGCCTGCTGGATATCGGCCTCTGGGTCAAATCATGGCTGATGGCAGGTAGATATGAGCGTATCTTTTGAAAATTGAATTTGCCGTTTTTGACAAAATTGTCCAAAAGATTAAATTAACTAAAAAAAACTCTTATTGCCTGGAAAATATGTGCAGAACATTGATAAGTCCTATTGGAGTCAATTAAAAACATTTTGCACTTTGGAATTGAAACATAGACTTTTTAATGTCAAAATGACATCAACCTATCTAAAAAGAGCTAGCCAAAAGTGTATTTAACCACACACTATAGTATCAAATGTTTTAGGTTACCTATATTGTATAAACAGTGAAATGTATTCTTTTTGGAGCTATAGATGGATGCGTTGCTGTGGTTTACAGACAAGTGATGCAAATGGTAGCAGTTGGAAGTGGCTGTGGCAGGAGCAACATGGCAGAGAGTTAAGACAGAGATGCAAGGAGATGTTTGGCAGTTTGTGGTCAGTACTCCAGTATAGATGGTATGCTTTCCTGGGATTTGTATAGTCCAGCATTATGAAAGACAGTAGGCAGCGAGGAGGCATGGGCAGGGCCGCCACTAGGAATTTCAGGCCCCATACTGGCAAAATTTTGGTGCTCCCTTGAGACTCCACCCAGGCTTCACCCCAGCTCCGCCTCCACCCCTCAAACCTTCCACAGTTTCACCACCATTCTTGGAAAAACATGTGTGTATATATATATATATATATATATATATATATATATATATATATATATATATATATATCTATATATATATATATATACACACACACACACACACACACACACAGTCATGGCCAAAAGTGTTAGCACCCTTGAAGTTGTTTCAGAAAATGAAGCATTTCCTTTAGAAAATTAATAATACACCCCCTACACCTCCCCTCTCTATAATATACCCTCTACACTGCCCCTCCCCATAATATATCTCCCACACTGCCCCTATATATAATATCCCCCGCCACACACTACCATTCAGTGTACCCCCACTAGTGTTGAGCCACCTCCCTAGTGTTCGAGTTCGGTTCAGTTCGTCGAACGGCGGGTTAGTTCGGCGAACGTTCGACGAACACCTTCGAACTCCATTAAAAACAATGGCAGGCAAACACAAACACATACAAACACATTATACATACACACATACAGTTAATAAACATTGCCATTATACTTACAGGTCCCCGCGACGCGTCCTGCACTCTGTCTCCTGCACCAGCACTGATGATAGGACCTTCCGTGATGTCGTCATAGCATGTGATCAGTCACATGTCTATTATCTCATTGGCTACAGACTGGTCACATGGCTAGACGTCATGCTAGGTCCTGTCAGTGCATCTCTCCGGTATGCGGTGCTCGTTTAAGCATCTCCGTGTACCGGCGAGATGCTTGGGCACATGCTTGGCTCCCCGTTCCTGCATGTCGGTACTCTTTACAGAGGCAGCCCACATGCAGGGACTGGATGCCACAGCTGGTGAATTGCGGCACCGGGAATCACATGACCGGAGATCACCGTTGCTATAGTAACCCACCTGTCAGATTACTATAGCAACGGTGACAACGGTGACAGCGGTGACGTCACCACTTACAACCCACAGCCTCTGCTCATTCACTGAGTGACTAGACTGCACGGGAGCAGCAGCGTCTTCCTCCCATGCAGTGCTGTCTGATGTAGCAGAGCTGCATGGGTTGAAGGAGAAAGAAGACAGAAGACCAGGATCGTGGAAGGGTGATAGGGAGTAATAAACATGGAGTCTCTAAGTATGTCTGTGTATTTATTTCTATTAAAGTATTTTTTCTCTGTGTGGTGTCTTTTTTTTTAAACCTTTATTGGAGATTCTTAATGGCCGGGTCAAACTTGCCTAACATTAAAAATCTCTGGCTTAATACTAGCTAGTAAAACAAAGCTAGTATTAACCCTTTATTACCCAGCAAGCCACCCGGCATCAGGGCTGCTGGAAGAGTTGGATACAGCGCCAGATGATGGCGCTTCTATGAAAGCGCCATTTTCTGGTGCGGCTGCAGACTGCAATTCGCAGCTGAGGAGCCCAGAAAGCTCGGGCCAACCTGTACTGCGGATTCCAATCCCCAGCTGCCTAGTTGTACCTGGCTGGACACAAAAATGGGGCGAAACCCATGTCGTTTTTTTTTTTTATTATTTCATGAAATTCATGAAATAATTAAAAAAAGGGCTTCCCTATATTTTTAGTTCCCAGCCTGGTACAAATAGGTAGCTGGGGGTTGGGGGCAGCCGTACCTGCCTGCTGTACCTGGCTATCATACAAAAATATGGCGAAGCCCACGTCATTTTTTTGGGGGGCAAAAAACTCCTGCATGCAGTCCTAGAAGCAGTATGCTGAGCCTTGTAGTTCTGCAGCTGCTGTCTGCTCTCCTGCATACACTAGTGAAAGGAGCATGCTAAGCCTTGTCGTTCTGCTCCCCCTGTCTCTCCCTCCAGCATACAGTCCTGGATGCAGCATGCCGAGCCTTGTAGTTCTACAGCTGCTGTCTGCTCTCCTGCATACACTAGTGGATGAAGTATGCTGAGCCTTGCAGTTCTGCTCCCCCTGCCTCTCCCTCCAGCATACAATCCTGGATGGAGGATGCTGAGCCTTGTAGATCTGTAGCTGCTGTCTGCTCTCTTCCATACAGACAGATAGCAGACAGCAGCTGCAGAACTACAAGGCTCAGCATACTCCATCCAGGACTGTATGCAGGTTTTTTTTGCCCCCCAATAAAATTACGTGGGCTTCGCCATGTTTTTGTATGCTAGCCAGGTACAGCAAGCAGCTATGGGCTGCTACCAACCCACAGCTGCCTATTTGTACCCGGCTGGGAACCAAAAATATAGGGAAACCCTTTTCTTTTTAATTATTTCATGAATTTCATGAAATAATTAAAAAAAATAAAAGGACGTGGGCTTCGCCCAATTTTTGTGTCCAGCCAGGTACAACTAGGCAGCTGGGGATTGGAATCCGCAGTGCAGGGTGCCAAAGCTTTCTGGGCACCCTGCTGTGAATTGCAGTCCGCAGCCGCCCCAGAAAATGGCGCTTTCATAGAAGCGCTATCTTCGGGTGCTGTATCCAACTCTTCCAGCTGCCCTGGTGACGGGTGGCTCGCTTGGTAATAATGGGGTTAGGGCTAGCTGTATATTATCAACTGGCCCTAAGCCCGAAATTCATGGTGTCACGCCAATATTAGACATGGCTACCATGAATTTCTCGTACAGATAAAAAAACACAACACACAAAAAAATATTTTTATTAGAAATAAAACACAACACAATTAGTGACTCCATCTTTATTGAAATAAAGAACCCCCCTCCGCAGAAATCCTGGGTCAAGGGTCCAATCCGGATCCAATATCATCTGATTGGTTTCCTGGAAGGCAAAGCGATCAGATGATGTGTCAGGTTCAAGTGCCTGAATCACATGACACAGCAGCTGATTGTATAAACGGCTTTTATACAATCAGCTGATGCATCAGTGCAAAAAAAAAGAAAAAACAAACTACACACTTCTGTGCAGACTCATTTCCAACAGCAGCAGCTGATAGTTTAGCCGGCCAGGCGGTAAAAAGCCGACCACACCGCTCGACTTATAGTGTCAGCTGATTACGTCAGGTGACCACATCAGCTGATCATCGCCAGGTCTGAGAGAGAGAAAAGAGAGCGAAAAGAGAGAGAAAAGAGAGAGAAAAGAGAGAGAGAGAGAAAGAGAGAGAGAAGAGAGAGGAGAGAGAAGAGAGAGAGAGAGAGGAGAGAGGAGACAGAGGAGAGAGCAATGCAGCCTCATTCCGTGAACTGCTCCGATTTTAGAGGTTTGTCCCGCGGCACACAGCTGATGTCTGGCTCCTCCCCTCAGTACATAATTAAATTTAGTTATAATTATAAATAAATAATAATTATAATTTAAAATTATAAATATATTACATTTTTTACCGGGATGGCCGGGACTCGAATTCATGAACTAATTCTCCTTAGGCGGCAGTTCTACCCATTGAGCCACTGCCTGAAATGAAAAGCATGGGAATATTTGGTAATCTTAACCTCTGTATTGCAGTAGAGAATCCAGAAGTGGATTATTCAGCTACAAAGAGGAGAGAGAAAAAGAGAGAAAGTGAGAGAGAAAAAGAGAGAAAAAGAGAGAGAGAAAAAGAGAGAAAGAGAGAGAGAAAAAGAGAGAAAAGAGAGAAAGAAAAAGAAAAAGAGAGAGAGGGAGAGGGAGAGAGAGAGACAGAGAGAGAGAGAGCACGCAGGCACTACCTGAGTGAAGTCTCCAGTGACAGCGCGGTTCACTTCAGTTGCTGCGTGGAGCTGACACAGAGCGCTCGTGTTCTACGGCGCTCCCTGTCAGCTTCATGTAGCAGAGCTGAAAGCGTCGTGTGGATTACTTCGGTCCTGGATTGTTGTTTGGGGATTAATAAAGAGATAAATGAGGGTTTTTTTGTCTTTTATTCCAAATAAAGGAGTTTTCGTTGTGTGTGTGTTTATTTACTTTCACTTACACGTTAATCATGGAAGGTATCTCGAGGAGACGCCTGTCATGATTAACCTAACCTTATTACCCCAATTGCCACCGCTCCAGGGCAATTCGGGTTGAGCCGGGTAGAGTCCCGGCACTGTCACATCTAATGGATGCGGTAATTCCGGGCAGCTGCTGGCTGATATTGTTAGGGTGGTGGGCTCCCCATAACATGGCGCTCTCCATCCTCACAATACCAGCCTCCAGCCATGTGGCTTTATCTTGGCTGGTATCAAAATTGGGGGGAACCGCAATTTTTTTTTTTTAAAACAATTATTTATTTTACTGCACAATATAGACCCACCCGCTGGCGGCTGTGATTGGTTGCAGTGAGACAGCTGTCACTCAGCGTGGGGGCGTGTCCGACTGCAACCAATCATGGGCGCCGGTGGGCGGGGAAAGCAGGGAATACCAGATTGAATAATGAGCGGCAGCCATTTTCAAAAGAGGAAAAGCCGCTATAGCTTTGTGACAGCCGTGCAGCTCCGCGCCCGTGATCGGTGAGTAGGAAAAAGAGAGGGATTGTGCTGGGGATGCAGGATGCATGCAAATATACAACGTGCGCACATAGCCTTACTGTGAAAAGCCACGCTTTTGGTGATCGAACCGTTATCGAATGGTAACTCGAACGTCCCAACTTGAAGCAAATTGTTCGTGTTCATCGAATGACTCGAACACCGCCCAAAATCACTTGAATTTGAAATTGGCGAACGGTTCGAATCGAACATCGCTCATCTCTAACCCCCACACAATACCCCTCTGTATAATATCCCTCACACACACTGCCCCAAGTCTAATATTCCCACACACACACTGCTCCTCTCTATAATATTCCCCACACACTACCACTCTGTACAATATCTTCACACACACACACACACACACTGGCCCTCTGTGTAATATCCCTCAAGTACGCTGCCTCTTTGTACACTATCTGACACACAAGCTGCCCCTCATATATATATATATATATATATATATGTGTGTGTGTGTGTGTGTGTATATATATACATATATATATATATATATATATATATATCTTCACACACTGCAACTCTTTATATTGCCCTTCATACACTACTCCTCTGTATACTATCCACACACACACACACACACACACACACACACACACATTGCCTCTCTGTATAATATCCTCCTTGTATATATGTCTGCATCCTTGCCCCTTTCTGGTATGTATGTCCCCATCCTGGTTTATTGTCCCCTTCATAGAAAAAATGTCCTCCTCCTGGTATATATGTCCCCATCCAGGGACCCTCTTTTTATATATATCCCCATCCCAGGTTTTGTCCCTATCCTGGTATTTATGTCCCATCTTGGGCACCTCCTGGTATGTATATCCCACTCCTGGTAACATTCTGGTATATATGTCCCCATCCTTGTTTTTGTACCCTTCCTGGTATATATGTCCACCTCCTGGTATATATGTTACCATCCTGGTTTTTGTCCCCTTCCTGGTATATATCTCCTCCTTCTTGTATATATGTGCCTTTCCTGGGCTTCTTTTTGTATATTTGTCTACTGCAAAAAGAAAAAAACAACAACAAATGTTACTCACCCTGAGCAGCAATGCATTTCAGCTGGATGTGTGCCCTCCACATATCCAGCTATAGCAAGGCAGGGACTGCAGTCAGCAGGTGCCCCCACCAACTGGAGCTGCAGTCAGCAGGCATCCCCACCACCAGGGGCTGCAGTCAGCTAGCCCCTCCACCACCCAAGGCTGCAGTCAGCAGGTGCCCGAACCCCCCGGGGCAGCAGTCAGCAGGTCCCCACCACCCTGTGCTGCAGTCAGCTGCCCCTCCACTCAGGGCTGCAGTCAGCTGGCCCCTCCACCACCCTGTGCTGCAGTCAGCGGGCCCCCACCACCCTGTGCTGCAGTCAGCAGGCCCACATAACCCTTTGCTGCAGTCTGCAAGCCCTCAGCACCTGGGGCAGCAGTCAGCTGGCCCCTTCACCACCCTGTGCTGCAGTCAGTGGGCACCTCCACCACCAGGGGCTGCAGTCAGCAGGCCCCTCCACCACCCTGTGCTGCAGTCAGCAGGCCCCCACCACCCTATGCTGCAGTCAGCTGACCCCTACACCACCCGGGGCTGCAATCAGCAGGTGCCCCACCACCCAAGGCTGCAGTCAGCGAGCACCTCCACCACTCTGTGCTTCAGTCAGCAGGCCTTCACGACCCGGTCCTGCAGTCAGCAGGCCTTCATCACCCTGTGCTACAGTCAGCAGGCCCCCACCACCCTGTGCTGCAGTCAGCAGGCCCACACCACCTGGGGCTGCAGACAGCAGGCGCCCCCACTACCCGGGGTTGCAGTCAGCGGGTCCCTCCACTACCCTGTGCTGCCATCAGCAGGCCCCCACAACCTTGTGCTGCAGTCAGCAGGCCCTCCCCACCCGGAGCTGCAGTGAGCAGGCCCCCACCACCCTATGCTGCAATCAGCAGGACCCACCACCCTGTGCTGCAGTCAGCAGACCCCCACCACCTTGTGCTGCAGTCAGCAGGCCCCCACCACCTTGTGCTGCAGTCAGCAGGCCCCCACCACCTGGGGCTGCAGTCAGCAGGACCCCACCACCATGTGCTGCAGTCAGATAGCCCCTCCACTACCTGGGGCTGCAGTCAGCAGGCACGCCCACCACCCAGGGTGGCAGTCAGCGAGCCCCTCCACCACCCTGTGCTGCAGTCAGCAGACCCCCATCACCCTGTGCAGCAGTCAGTGGGCCCCTCAGCCCCCACCGATCTTCAGCTCATAGAGCGCCTACCTCTCTCTGCTGGATGCCGCGCACTTGCCCTCTCCGCGTTGCCTGCAGCACTGTGATGACCTCATCATGCTGGGCCGCGGGATGACACGCAGCCTCCCTGATCTGCTCTACTCTCAGTACTTCCCCCACACATGGCTAATTTGCATGCAATGCCCTAGAAGGGCTTTGCATGCACCTTAGTCATGTGCACTAGTGGCTGAAGCAACACGGCCAGGCCCCTCTGCTGCGGCTGTGACTGGGGCTCGGTGAAGAGGAGGGCCGAGGCTTTATAAGCTAAGTAATTACCCCAGGCTCGGTGGGGCCCCCCTCTTCAGCGGGCCCAATACACCAGTCCCAGTAGTAATGCCCTGATGGCAGCCCTGGATGTGGGTCTGGTGTGGGTGTGTAGTGGCTGCACCAGGAGAAGCATGGTAGAGAGTTAGGATGGGGCAGGCAATGAGATACTTACCAGTTTAGGGCCAGCAATGGCAACTTTGGAAGCAGTACAGTCTAGCACTATAATACACAGTAGAAAACAAGGACGTGTGTGACTGGCATGGCTGTGAAGCTGCTGCAAGTGCGGAAATACCTGGGGATGTCCCACCCTCTATCTCCATAGTGCAAAGGTTGGACATCCGCAGATATTTCCACATGAATGATTGACATGCAGTTACGTGCAGCTGCAGGAAATCTGCAGCATTTTATGCAGCCGCACATACCGCAGCATTGATACAGCACTCCCCAAATCCCATAGGATAACATGTGGAATGTCTGTACTTGTGTAAACCTGTGAATTTATCTGGAAAATGCCGATAAATCCATGAGTTTTCCGCAGCAAAAACCGCGGGTAAGTTGTCCCATGGGCACATAGCCTTAAAGTGCCGTTGCTGCTCTATATCACAGATGTAGTAATTCAAATTCATACATTGATTGGTGATGATGAGACTGCTGCAGCAGTTCACTGTATATACTGTATATCACTTGCATCTTGGATTTCTATTCACATACTATCATTCCCATTTTCAATGTAGTACATCGGCAGTGAAGTAGTGTAATACAATCAGATTAGGCCTTTATCTCTCCATGACTTGTGTGCTTTGAGTGCTTTTATCCTTAAAGAGTACAGGCATGTGATGGCGTTCCTTGGCTGGCCTCTATATCTTATACAGCCATTGACAGCCCCCCTGATTGTCTCTACTACACCATGTGATTGAACTGCTGCAGGGCATTATGGGAAAGCCCAAGCTGCTATTAAAGGGACAGTTGGGGGCCTTATTAGTCGTGACAGAGCCTGCTGTTTGGCTGCAGAGCCGCCCAGTGTTCTTCCTCCGCACCCCAACCACTACTTTAGTACAATACAGTAATAAGCAAACTTTTTCTTCAAGCTAGAAAAATTACCGGCACTTCCTAATCTCATAGTCTGAACTGATGCATACTGAACATGACATACAATATCCAAAATAGCAGTTGCACTCAAGTAAAGGGAAGGAGAAAAAACAAGAATGTAGATGGTGAACATTGGAACATGAATACGCATTACTGACAAGAAAACATGAAATTTGTTTTTTTGAAAAATATGAGTTACTTAGCAAATAAAAATGGCCAAATTCATTTGTGCCTAGATACCACTTCAAGGTGTAACTCTTATATGCGTCCTGCTCTAATTGCTATGCCTCTCTTGTCCAAACTGAGCTTTTATATGGGCTAGAATAGAACCTGCAAAAGGAAAATTAGAGTAGGACCCAGATGAGAGTTATACCTTGACATGGTATATGAGCACAAGTCAATTTGGCCATTTTTATTTTCTAAGCTACTCATATTATTCATGTTCCAATGTTCACATCTACATGCTTGGTTTTTTTTTCCTTTCCTTTACTTGAGTGCAACTGCTATTTTGAATATTGTATGTTATGATCAGTATGCACCAGTTCAGACTATGAGATTAGGAAGTGCCAGCACTTTTTCTAGGTAGTATTATGGAGTCATGTCCTTTGCGCACTCCTCCCAGTTATTTCAGGTGTTTTAATTTTCCTTTTGCAGGTTCTATTCTAGCCCATATAAAAGGTCAGTTTTGACAAGAGAGGCATAGCAATTAGAGTAGGACCCAGATAAGAGTTACACCTTGACGTGGTTTCTCGACACAAGAAATTTGGCCATCTTTATTTGCTAAGTAACTTATATTTTTTTTTAAAAAAACTGTTCATGTTTTCTTGGCAGTAATGCGTATTCATGTTCCAATGTTCATCATAAAAATTCTTGTTTTTCTCCTTCCGCTTACTTGAGTGCAACTGCTATTTTGCATACTTCTTGTTCATGGATCAACAGCACTGACACGGTCACAAGTTCTTTCAACCAAACTTCTTTACTTGTCGACTTCAAAAACAGTTTTTTATATCTCCTGAGGCGGGCACATACTTGTTCACCAAAGGGGTTACCATTAGCAACAGATAAGTCATACATTTTGCCAGCCAACCACTTCCCTGGTACTCAGGCTCCCATTGGGGTCCCTAAGCTCCTCATCTTCTCCTTAAGCTTCATTGTTCACGGCAGAAACAACAGTCTTTCCGGGTCAGTCAGGACCTACTCTTCTCTCAAGAGCCCACTGACCTTCTGCTAACTGAGGGGGTTTGTTAGGTATCTGCCTTGGAATGACCACCAACCGGGCAGCACTATGTGTCCGACACTGGGTTTGACTCAGTAGGTCAAGCCAAATTAAAGTTATTGGGTTTTTCCTCCTCCACGTCTCTCACAGATGCAGTCTGTTCCAATCGCTCAGGGACTCTCCTCCCTCTAACTGACTTCTTAACTGTTATTTTTCAAATTAATCCCCTCACCTTCACTAACTCCCTCTAGCCCGGGAGTACCGGGGCAGCGGCTTACAAATTGTGGCCACCTAGTGGCTGTTTAAACACATTACACCATAACATAACCTTTAAACATTGCATTTCATACACAGTGGATTTGCAGGTCTAGGGCGGTGGAGCCTTACACCTCCTTACTAGTGATGAGCGAGCATGCTTGTAACTACTCGGTACTCGCACGAGTATCGCTGTACTCGGGCTGCTCGGCGGGGACCGAGTAATCTCGCGATACTCGTGCTGTACTCGTGGTCTTCATTTCTGCATGTTGGCGCTCTTTTGAGAGCCAGCCCTCATGCAGGGATTGGCTGGCAGACCACTGCAATGCCACAGCCCTGTTAGTTGTGGAATTGCAGTGATTGGCCGGCCTGCACAGCGTGACCGAGCCTTTATACCGGCCGGCGCGCTGTGCTCTGCTCACAGCTATCCAGACAGTCAGTGCAGGGAGAGTGTCGCTGATTCAGGGAAAGCTTTGCGGCCCTTTATAGCTTTTTCAGTTGCAGGGCTGCAAACAGTGTGACCAAAAGTCCTTCTCAGGACTATTCTAGTTGTATACAGGCAGGCAGGGTATAGCCAGGTCGGAGTACAGTAGCAGAGTCCTTCTCAGGACTATTGTTGCTATATACAGGCAGGGTATAGCCAGGTCGGAATACAGGCTAGTGACCAGAAGAGTCCTTGTCAGGACTATTGTAGCAGTATACAGGCAGGCAGGCAGGCAGGCAGGGTATATAGCCATTCCTAGTGGTGACCGTATACCAGCCTTCATCATATCTGGGGCTGGTGTACACAGTCTAAAACAGTCCAGATAGTGTCAGACTTCTCAGTAATTGTCGCTCCTAAAAACCAGTTAGGTTCTTATTGCGTCCGTGCTTGCATTTAAAAACAGCACGTGTGTGGCAGTCGGTGGCAGGGTACAGGTGCGCGTTTTGCACAAACTATTATATAACGCACAAGTCTAGTGTATAATACACGTCAGTCAGCAGTGTCTGATAGTGTCAGACTTCTCAGTAATTGTCGCTCCTAAAAACCAGTTAGGTTCTTATTGCGTCCGTGCTTGCATTTAAAAACAGCACGTGTGTGTCTGTCGGTGGCAGCGTACAGGTGCGCGTTTTGCACAAACTATTATATAACGCACAAGTCTAGTGTATAATACACGTCAGTCAGCAGTGTCTGATAGTGTCAGACTTCTCAGTAATTGTCGCTCCTAAAAACCAGTTAGGTTCTTATTGCGTCCGTGCTTGCATTTAAAAACAGCATGTGTGTGGCAGTCGGTGGCAGCGTCAGGCTCCATATTGTCCCTGGATAGAGACGTGCATGATGGCCTGTAAACATGAAGTGCCCATTGTAAGGAAGTGGGTCTATTGTAGTATAGCCCTTAGGCAGGGCAGCCAAAAATTTGGAGGCTCCACATTGTCCCTGGATAGAGATGTGCATGAGGGCCTCAAAACATTGTTCCCATTGCAAAGGAGCGGGTCTCCTGTCGTTGTAATGCCCATTCAGAAAGAATGGGCGAAAAAATTTACCACTGGGGGTATACCTGAAACAACGGCTTAACTATTGTAACGGTCACCATGATGGCGCATGAGGAGAAGGAGGAGCAGTCCAGCGATTAGCCAAAGTCCAGAAGTGTGTTACCATGGGTGAGTGGAGGTACATGGCAAATTCCCGTTACAAACTTTAAATTCCGCTGTAATTTGCTGTTGGTGTGTGTGGTGAAGTCTGGCCAAATCCAACCCTTGTTCATCTTGATCAGAGTCAGCCTGTCAGCATTTACAGTTGACAGGCGGGTGCGTTTATCTGTAATAATTCCACCTGCGGCACTAAAAACACGCTCTGACAAAACGCTAGCGGCAGGGCAGGCCAGGACTTCCAAGGCGTAGAGAGCCAATTCATGCCACGTGTCCAGCTTGGATACACATTAATTGTAAGGCACAGAGGAATGTCGGAGTACAGTTGTTTGATCTGCAAGGTACTCCTTGAGCATCTGGGCAAACTTAGGATTTCTTGTGGCACTACCCCTCACCTCAGGGGCTGTGGTATGTGAGGGGCTGAGAAAACTGTCCCACATCTTAAAGACTGTTCCCCTACCTCTGGCGGATTGGACTTGTGCCCCTCTCGGCTGTACGCCTTGGTTGTCCACTGATTCCTGACCTATGCCGCTAGTGTTTTGTGAGGGGAATGCTTTGCCTACTTCCGTGACTATGGCCTTCTGGAACTGCTGCATTTTGCCTGACCTCTCCGCCTCGGGAATAAGAGACATAAAGTTCTCCTTTTAGCGTGGGTCTAACAGTGTTACCAACCAGTAATGATTGTCGGCCAAGATGTTCTTAACGCGAGGGTCACGAGACAGGCAGCTTACCATAAAGTCAGCCATGTGTGCCAGACTCTTAACAGCCATCACTTCAGTATCCTGACCAACACGATGACTGAACATGCTGTCCTCCTCCTCCTCCTCCTCATCATCTACCCTGTCCTCTGGCCAGCCACGCTGAACCGAGGATATGACTGCATGTCATATCCTCAATTTGGCCAGAGAGTTGCTCCATGTCTTCATCCTCCTCCTCGTCATAGTCCTCCACTGCACGTTGTGGTGAGACGAGGCTGGGCTGTGTGTTATCATCACCCACACCCACTACTGTTTCTTGCTCAAACTCATCGCGCTCTGCCTGCAATGCATCATGGTTGTTTTTTGAGCAGAGACCATTTTAGAAGGCAGAGAAGCGGTATGGTGACGCTAATAATGTCGTCATCGCCGCTCACCATCTTGGTGGAGTCCTCAAAGTTTTGGCGGATGGTGCATAGGTCGGACATCCATCTCCACTCCTCAGGTGTTATGTGTGGAGTTTGACCCATTTCCCGACGGCTTAGGTGATGCAGGTACTCAACAACTGCCCTCTTCTGCTCACATATCCTGACCAACTTGTGCAGAGTTGAATTCCAACGCGTGGGGACATCACACACCAGTCTGTGTGCCGGAAGATGCAAACGGCGTCTTAAGCCGGCAAGGCCGGCTGAAGCAGTAGGTGACTTTCGAAAATGTGCAGACAGGCGGCAAACTTTTACCAGCAGATCAGACAGCTCTGAGTATGACTTTAGAAACCGCTGAACCACGAGGTTGAGCACATGGGCCACGCATGGAACATGTGTCAGCTGGCCTCGCCTCAAAGCCGCCACCAGGTTCCGGCCATTGTCACACACGACCTTTCCTGGCTTTAGGTTCAGAGTTGTGAGCCAGTGATCTGCCTGCTGTTTCAGAGCTGTCCACACCTCTTCTGCATTGTGGGGTTTGTCACCTATGCAGATTAGCTTCAGCACTGCCTGTTGCCGCTTCGCCGAGGCAGTGCTGCAGTGCTTCTGTGTCGCCCTGGACAAGCCAGGGGCCACAGAGCACAACACTTAAACACCCCACACTCCCTGCAGGCATATCATAGTCAAAACACAAAATCCTTGTTGCCTTCCCCAGGGGCTGTTGTCCACACCAGGGTGTGGAGCCAGGCGGTTGGTCTCCACCCACCGAGGAGGAGGGAAAACACAGGCAGTGAGAGTTAAGCTAAGGAAGTGGAAGGAGGAAAGTAGTAGAGAGGAGAAAAGTGACAGCAAAGAGCCTGAAGTTGGTCCGGGTGTGTGGCCCGGACAGGACAGCAAGGTTGGCAGGATGTGGTGACCGTCTGCAGTGGAGGCCGATTGGAGTCTGCCGTAAGGACCGTGGACGGGTGGTGACCCGGCCGTACCGGACCGGTATACAAAGAGAAGCCAGCACCATTGGCAGAGGACTTTCGGATCCCGGCAAGGCTTGGTGTCGCCATGAATTTGCCAAATCCGTTAGTGAAGGGAACCTCAGGGTTTCCAAACAGCCAAGTCCAGATAGAAGGCAACCGTACAACCGTGAAGGGGAGACACCGCCACCGCCAAGGGCAACCGTCTCCCAGGGCCAGCGCCTGTGGGCAAAAGGGGCTCCTCCGGCCCATATCCAGGTCGGGGAGCGGGTTACCGTTGGGAAACCATCACTACCAACACTTAACTTAGGTGCAGGGAGAGACAGTCATCACTAACCTGCAGGGAGGAACAACCGCAGCCGTCCGAGTGACCCGTCCATCCAGCCACTTGTTTTACCGTGAACTGTGTCATCATCATTGGGCTGAGTGAGTACCTCCGTGCCGTGCGGCACAGCGCTGCCCCTGCGACCCTGCACCTCATCAGGCCCCGCAACCCGCCTGTCATCCATCTCTACCCCATCACCAGGCCCCGGGACAACCAACCCCCCTACCCACGGAGGGGAGAAATAACAACAAAGCTGCTCCCTGTCACAGGCTCCCGGGATCCCCGTCCAGAGCAGCGGTGGTGTCCACACAATCACCACAACCGTGGGTGGCGTCACGGACAATATCCCCAAAACCCAAACCACCCCTTTTCACTCACGGGCGAGTAGCGCCGCTCGAGTCCCCGGGATCCGGCCATCGCTCGAGCCAACGAGCAGCAGCAGCCGTAGAGCAGCGTCAGCCGGACCCGAGCAGTGGGAGAGCGCACCGTCCCCTCCTCCGCCCGCGACACTTCCAGCTTGGGACTGGTGTGGAGGGTAAAGTGGATCAGGATGCGCAGGAGGAGGAGGAGGCTGAGGAGCATGACATTCCGGAGCTGTAGAGTGTGTGTGAAACCCTGACTGAGGTAGGGCCTGCAAAACTTGGTGTGTGAAGGACGTGTTCCGTCCCTCGCTCAGACTGGGTCCCAGCTTGCACAATATTAACCCAGTGTGACGTCAACGAGATGTAGCGGCCTTGCCCACATGCACTTGTCCACGTGTCTGTGGTTAGGTGGACTTTGGCTGAAACAGCGTTGTTCAGGGCACGTGTGATGTTTTGTGACACGTGGTTATGCAATGCGGGGACGGCACACCGGGAGAAATAGTGGCGGCTGTGGACCGAGTAACGTGGGACAGCTGCCACCATCAGGTCGCGGAATGCTTCTGTCTCAACCAGCCTAAAAGGCAACATTTCCAGCGCAAGCAGTCGCGAAATGTTAGCATTTAGAACTGTGGCATGTGGGGTGTTGGCAGTGTATTTGCGCCTGCGTTCAAAGGTTTGCTGAATGGATAACTGAACGCTGCGCTGGGACAAGGACGTGCTTGATGATGGTGTTCTTTCTGCGTAGGCAACTGCAGGTGCAGGAGTGGAGGAGGCTTGTTCGCAGGCAGCATGGACAGGGGATTGGCTCGCATGCACAACCAGCGAAGACGTAGCAGTGACATCAGCAAGCACTGCTCCTCGACTCTGTTGTACTTCCCACAAAGTCGGGTGCTTGGCTGACATGTGCCTGATCATGCTGGTGGTGGTCAGGCTGCTAGTTTTGGTACCCCTGCTGATGCTGGCATGGCAGGTGTTGCAAATGGCCTTTTTAGAATCATCTGGAGCCAACTTAAAAAACTGCCAGTGTCAGAGTTCCGGGTTTTCCAGTTTTCTTTTGAAAGAGCTTGCCCTTTGTTAACATGGAGTTTTCTGTTCTGTTGCCCTACTTCCTGTCCATCTGTTTAAAAGCCGCCCCTAAAGCTTAGTCCAGTGCCTGAGTATACTGCTTCCTGTGTGCTCCTGCCCTGCTGCTTTTGGTTCCTGATTGTTATTCGGATCCTCTTGGAAAACAACCGACACCGACTCTGGACTTCATCTGGTATCATCTAGCTGTGCCCGGACTCCGTTTGCCGTCTTTGGTCGGCACTTCTGCCCGGTTCCTTCCGTTTAATACCACTCTGGACTCACATCACGTATGGACATTTTTGGACTTACCTATTGCCCTTTTGTGTCCTGGCTGCTGCGCATTTAGGGCTTCTGGGGTGATTGCCAGACAGTCCCTGTATAGGGGTTCGCTCTTGGTGGTCTCCCTGGGGGAGTCCGGTGCGCGGTCCCGGGAATTCCCTTTCGCTCCGTCCCTGGAAGGTATTTCCTGTATTTATGTTCTACTGTGTTTTTGTTCCGTTTATGTACATATTTGCTGGTTGCATATTATAAACGTCTTGCACCAAGAACTCGTCTCTGGTTGTCATTGCCCTAACGCAATCGAAATCCTCAATACATACAATAGTATTACAGCCAGACTCGGGAAGACCTAACATTTGTACAGGCACCTTGTGTCGTGTTGTTCCGGGGAACAGTTGCCTGACGTCTGCCTGTGGCCACCACTCTGCTTCTTACTGCCTGTTGGGATGCTACGCCTCCCTCCCCCTGTGCACTGCTGTCCTCGCTCTGCATATCCTCCTGCCAGGTTGGGTCAGTTACTGGATCATCCACCACGTTGTCTTCCTCTTCCGCACCCTGCTCCTCCTCCTGACTTCCTGACAATTGTGTCTCATCATCGTCCACCCCTTGTTGAGACACGTTGCCAACTTCGTGAGAACGTGGCTGCTCAAATATTTGGGCATCTGTACATACAATCTCGTCATGGCCCACTTCAACAGGAGCTGGCGAGAGGCCAGAATTTGTGAATGGAAACGTGAACGAACAGCTCTTCCGAGTGTCCAAGTGTGGGATCAGTAATGTCCGTGGACGTGTACTCGGCCTGGTGGTAGGAATGAGGATCAGGTTCTGAAATGTGCGGTGCAGTATCATGGCTACTGACACTTGACCGTGTGGAAGACAGAGTGTTTGTGGTGGTGCCAATCTGACTGGAAGCATTATCCGCTATCCAACTAACAACCTGTTGACACTGGTTTTGGTTCAAGAGCGGTGTACTGCTGCGGTCCCCAAGAATTTGGGACAGGACGTGCGAGCGACTAGATGTGGCCCTTTGTTGTGGCGAAATTAGAGCTTGCACACAACCTCGGTCTCTGCCTGCACCACCATCACGTCCACTTCCTTGTTCGTTGACAACGCCCTTGCGCATTTTGCAATGCTGTGCTGATGTGTATTCACTAGACTTGTGCGTTATATCCAAGTTTTTGCAAAACTCACACAAATGCAGCGGAAAGCTGCCACCAACAGGCACACACGTGCGGTTTTTAAATGCAAGCACGGAGGCACTAAGAACCTAACAGGTCTCTATCCAGGGACAACGTGGAGCCTCCCAATTTTTGGCTGCCCTGCCTAAGGGCTATACTACAATAGACCCACTTCCTTCCAATGGGCACTTCAGGTTTACAGGCCCTCATGCACGTCTCTATCCAGGGACAACGTGGAGCCTCCAAATTTTTGGCTGCCCTGCCTAAGGGCTATACTACAATAGACCCACTTCCTTCCAATGGGCACTTCAGGTTTACAGGCCATCATGCACGTCTCTATCCAGGGACAATGTGGAGCCTCCCAATTTTTGGCTGCCCTGCCTAAGGGCTATACTATAATACACCCACTTCCTGACAATGGGCACTTCAGGTTTACAGGCCCTCATGCACGTCTCTATCCAGGGACAACGTGGAGCCTCCCAATTTTTGGCTGCCCTGCCTAAGGGCTATACTACAATAGACCCACTTCCTTCCAATGGGCACTTCAGGTTTACAGGCCCTCATGCACGTCTCTATCCAGGGACAACGTGGAGCCTCCCAATTTTTGGCTGCCCTGCCTAAGGGCTATACTACAATAGACCCACTTCCTTCCAATGGGCACTTCAGGTTTACAGGCCATCATGCACGTCTCTATCCAGGGACAATGTGGAGCCTCCCAATTTTTGGCTGCCCTGCCTAAGGGCTATACTATAATACACCCACTTCCTGACAATGGGCACTTCAGGTTTACAGGCCATCATGCACGTCTCTATCCAGGGACAATGTGGAGCCTCCCAATTTTTGGCTGCCCTGCCTAAGGGCTATACTACAATAGACCCACTTCCTTACAATGGGCACTTCAGGTTTACAGGCCCTCATGCACGTCTGTATGCAGGGGCATTGGTGAACCTCACAATTTTGGACTGCCCTGGCAAAGGAAAATACTACAAAGACTCACTTCCTCAAAATGGGCACATTAGACTCAAGAGGCCTTCATGTACGTCTCTTCTCAGGGACATCGGAGTGCCACACAATGTTTTCACGTAAAATCTTTCATGTATTAATCTCAAAAAGTAACATACACCAGCTCTATCTCACTATTGGGTATGTGCCCTTAACATTTCTGCCATGAAAAATCATTTTGGGGTCATTTTGGAAGGTTTTCTGGTGAGTCCGTAAAAATGGCGTGAAACGCGGACAAAATTGTTCACAGCTGTGACTTTTGAGTGATAAATGCTTCAAGGGGTCTTCCCCATGCTGTTGCCATGTCATTTGAGCACTCTTCTGAGACTTTTGTGACATTTTTAGGGTTTCTACATGCTGCCGGGGGGTCATTTCACAAAAATACTCAGGTCTCCCATAGGATAACATTGGGCTCGTTGCTCGGGCCGAGTACACGAGTATCTTGGGAGGCTCGGCCCGAGCTTCGAGCACCCGAGCTTTTTAGTACTCGCTCATCACTACTCCTTACTAGTGATGAGCGAGTATGCTTGTTACTACTCGGTACTCGCACGAGTATCAATGTACTCGGGCTACTCGGCGGGGACCGAGTAATCTCGCGATACTCGTGCTGTACTCGTGGTCTTCATGTTGGCGCTCTTTTTACAGCCATCCCTTATGCAGGGATTGGCTGGCAGACCACTGCAATGCCACAGCCCTGTTGTGGAATTGCAGTGATTGGCCAGCCCGCACAGCGTGACCGTGCCTTTAGCCCGACACTTCCCCGCTCGGCTACGGCCCCTCCCGCACTCCACTCCGCGTGTATATATATATGCACGCTTACACACACACGCACGTTTTTTTTTTTAATTTACAGTTTTATGGTTTCTACATGCTGCCGGGGGTCATTTCAGAAAAATACTCGGGTCTCCCATAGGATAACATTGGGCTCGGTGCTCGGGCCGAGTACACGAGTATTTTGAGATGCTCGGCCCGAGCCTCGAGCTCCCGAGCATTTTAGTACTCGCTCATCACTACTCCTTACACTACCATGCCTGATGCCATTACCCACTCACTGAGAATGTGGCATGTGTGAAATGGCACTGAACCTCATGAATCTAATCGTAAATTGGTTAAATTTGCCCTGAACCGTGGTTTTCAGGAAATTTTCAGGAAATTTTATTCAAATTTGTTCTTCTGCATATTGATTCCCTCAACTCCATTGACAACCCATTTTTGCCTAAACAGTGGTTTCTGTGGTTTTGTTTGTCCATCCACTTATTGAGGATTGACCACACGTTCTCAATAAAATATAGATCTAGGGAGTTCCCTGGCCGTAAACACAAAATTTCAACGTTTTGTTAAATGAAACACGTAGTTAACACATTTGTGACTTGATGTAAAAATCCATTTTCCGTGCTGGAAAAAGCATTGTTCATCACATAACTGCTCCTGGATTGTTGGCAGACATTTCTCTTGGAGGTTGTTTAGACACCCTTCTACGTATATTCATGACAGTGTTCTTAGACAAAATCGTGAGTGATTGCTCTCATTTGAATGGTCTCCGGATGGTTTCCTGTTGGCATGACACAGGAGTCATGGCAGTGCTCACCTTTTCCTCTCTGGAAAATCATTTTTCCAGATGTTCCAAACAGACTGAAGGGGGTTTCATAAGAGAAAAAAAGGGAGTGGACAAATAAAATCAAAGAAATTGTGATAAACTCCAAGCACTGGAATGGATTGCCACCACTTGATTTGGCCTAGAAATCCAGCATAGGGTGAATTGTAGAAGTCTTGAAAAACAAGTATAAAACTGTACATTTTGAGTTTTTGCATAAACTTGACATATTTGTCAATAAAAGTTGAAAAACTCATGAAATGCTTATAATTATACTTCAGTAACCATAGAAACAGCTGATAAAGATCTAAAAATACTGAAGCTGCAAAGTGTGTGGAAAAACTAAATTTGTGTCAAGTCTCCAAACTTTTCACAACATGATGGAACTGGTTGCCATTCTTTGCTATTATTAGAGATATACAATTTCACCTTATTGTAGCAGTATACATTTTTTTGTTGTTAACAGTAATAAAAGTTTCAGCTGTAAGCCAAAACCATGGCTGGATCCTAGCCTTATACATTTCAGAAGACGCTGAAACCTACATGTTTTCTGAGAACAAAATAGTATTATTTGCCTTAATATTATTTGTAATACAATGACAAGCTTACTTATATTAAATCCTGTGTTTCCTAATTGATTACCTAAAATAAATGGATAAACGAAGGTCAACTATTTGTTAAAAACCTATCCTACAAATGGCTGTAAGCTTAGAATTGTTAAGTTAGCCATATTACTGTTTTAATTTTCTATTAGGTTGTAATTATGGAAATGATGCCACACATTAGGTTTTGAGTTTGAAAAGGTAAAGTAGTATTTAACATTTAAATACACTTTACACAGGAAAGCATATCCTTTCAGAAATGCATCAGAATTGGGAATTAGCGAGAAGTCAAGGGCACATGCATTTATTATGTCGCTGACCCTCTCCATGAGTTTGAGGACAGTCTACATAATAAAAAGCTTAATATTACTATTGGTATATTGTTCTTATTAGGGATAATCGAATATCATCAAAATACTGGTGTAAAATCTTTGCTGAATTGGGCCTTTTGGGTTAATATTTGGGGCAAGATTTCATCGTACTTACTAAAATACAAGTATTACAGATTCTCTTCCAGCATTTTTTAGTGCAGCTTTTCTGACAGTCAACACAGTTACAATATCATGTCCATATAATGGTAGCTGACAGAGGAGCATGTGACAAGACCTGTCCATCAGCCTTCTCTAATTTCAACTCTACATTCTGATTTAAGAAATAGAAATTAGTGGATAAATCCACAGTGAATGGACACTGAGTCGAATTTAATGAAATATTCTGTCAGTAAATTCAAACAATTTTTGATTCAATTTGCAAAGATCACTGTCACAATGTACTCTCTATCTGAAACTTAACCTTTCAAAAACTGAACTTCTTTTTCCTCCGTCTTCCAACCTTCCTAAACCTGACATCTCCCTCTCTGTGTGTGGCACAACGATTAGTCCTAGGCAGCAGGCCCGCTCTCTGGGTGTTATACTTGACACTAATCTCTCCTTCATCTCCCACATACAATCTCTTGCCCGCTCCTGCCGCTTGCACCTCAAGAACATCTCTAGAATCCGCCCCTTTTTCACAATGGAAACGACAAAAACCCTCACTATGGCCCTGATGCACTCTCGCCTTGACTACTGTAACTCTCTATTAATTGGTCTCCCCCAACTAGACTCTCTCTTCTACAGTCCATCCTTAATACAGCAGCCAGGGTCACCTATCTGGCTAACCGCTACTCAGATGCCTCTGCTCTGTGCCAGTCATTGCACTGGCTGCCCATATATCATAGGATCCAATTCAAATTGCTTGTTCTCACCCACAAAGCTCTCCACAGTGCGGCACCCCCATACATCTCCACCCTCCTCTCTGTCTATTACCCCACCCGTTCTCTACGCTCTGCAAATGACCTTCGACTAACATCCACACTAATTCGAACCTCCCACTCCCAGATCCAAGACTTCTTCCGAGCTGCACCAGCCCTCTGGAACGCTCTACCCCAAAAAGTTAGGACAAATCACAACTTACTCATCTTTAGATGCACCCTAAAGACGCATCTTTTAAGGGCGGCCCATCACACTCCCTAATCAGATTCAATTCCTATAGTCCCTCTACAACTTCTCACAACATAACTCCACATCAAACTCCATGGCACCCAAATGCATCTCAAGGTTCTGGCCAACTGGTCCAGGAAACCATTATCTATCCCCCATTTCCGTGAGATGGCTGGATTGTCATCGTAAATAAACACTTGTATCTTGCCCCCCCCCATATCTCATTGTAGATTGTAAGCTCTCACGAGCAGGGTTGTCTTTTTTTCCCTCTAAATATTGTATTTTCTATAACTGTTACTTGTTTGTATATGATCCTCCTGAATTGTAAAGCGCTGCGGAATATGTTGGCGCTATAGAACTAAAGATTATTATTCTTATTATAGGATAGCAAGGGATATGGCACTCCTATACTGTCCATCATGCTAGGGAACCGTAGGCTATCCCTTAATTCCGGATTAGTAGAGATGCAAAAGTCTTGTGTCTTACTATTCTCCTGACCAGAACTAAACTATACCCCCTAGGGAAGGAAAGGGCAGGAGTGTGATGGTAACGCAAATAAAGATAGACAGGGAAATAAATATCTCTGACATACTACAAACTCACAGAAACAAGCAGTAAGAAACTAAGAAAAAAAGCAACAGAAGTAAGACAGCAACAAAAGGACAGCAAGGGTTAATACCACATCCACTTACAGCAATAAAATACTACAACCACCAATAAGTCTGGATTACAACACCTCACCAAACCAGTATAGAGATGCTATAGCTGGCATTAATCGAATTGTCCAACAAGCACATACGCGGTGGCAGTGGAAAGAAGATGAGTGCATTACCGGAGGAGATAGGAGACAGCGAGCAGTGGGAGTAGCCAGAGAGGTGAGCAGTGATGTATTAGTTCGGTTTTTTTTTCTTTCTATATCTTATGTTTATTATGCTTTGCGGTTTCCCTGGGCCCCAGAGCATAATAAGGAACACTAAATTCTGGAAGATTAAATTTTCTTTAAATCCAAGTGATTTGGTTCATTGAAATCTTGTCAGATCTGTTCATCTCTAGTGTTTAGCAATGGCTTCCTTCCCTCTCCCTATTAAAAACATAAGCTTGACCAAGAACACCTGTGTATGGCGAGATGGTAGAGATGGTACAGGTAACCTTCAGCAAAACTAATGCTGACTGGTGAACATAGACAGAAAAGGGACCTTGGGCAAGAACAAAATATGGAACCTTTGTAGCCCAAAAGTTCATCAAGAGGTACAATTCCACATACTTTGGAGGTGGTAATGGGCCCCCTTATCTCTAGGACCCCTTTGCAGCCACACAGGCTGAACCAATGGTATGTCCACCCCTGGTTCAGCCCACTGCTATCCAAGATGTATGGGCATATTAATTCCCATGTGTCATGCTCGCCACCAGTTGGCTGGTACTGCGGCGAGCTGAAGTGGTCTCATTGAACCACAGGGAGACCCCGGATCTACCCAAATCATGGGGTAGATGACTGGGACTGTGGCAGCAGACAGCGAGAACAGGGGTGGACACAAGAGCAAGCAGGACAAAGTCTCAAGTGCAGACAATCACCAAGGTAGCTCACGGCAGACAGCACAGGCAGGATGGACAGGCAGAATCTCTAGCACCAACAGGGCAGGACAGACTTGCAAAGTCTCTAACAAGGCAGATGGCATGGCCAGGGCAGGACAAGCAGGCTGATTCTCTAGTACCAACAGGGAAGGCAGAGTCCAGGTACAGGCAGGACGAGACTGGGACAAGGTGCAATCAGGCAGGATAGGCTGGTAGCCAGGTATGGGCAGGGACAGGACTGGAGTCAGATGCCAACAGGCAAGATAGGCTGGTAGCCAGGTACGTGCAGGAACATGAATGGAATCAGGTGCCAAGAGGCAGGATGAGCTGATAGTCAGGTACAGACAGGACAGGCTGGACCCCAGGTGCCACAGGCAGGAAGTTAACAAAGAGGTAATCCAGCTCTTCAATTTGAGGTAGTTTTATTTATATAAAAATAATTTACATGGTACAAAAGTTTTAAAAAAAACTTGCTTCGGCAGAAGCTACATGTCAACCTTTTTCAGTTGCGTGTATGCCATGCATTGCCATTCAACTGACAAAGGCTGACATGTAGCTTCAGCCGAAAGTGTTTTTTTTAAACTTTTCTACCATGTAAATTGTTATTTTTCTATAAATAAAACTACCTCAACTTGAAGAGCTGGATTACCTCTTTGTTAACTTGTATCTGAACATGGGACCACATGACTTTTTCCGTGCTCTCAGCAATGCTATTAAGCCTCATTGAAGCAACCTCAGGTGAGCTGGTAAAAATCTTTTTTTCTTCTATGTTATTACATGCAGGAAGAGTAGGGAACCAGGTACTGGACAGGACAATCTGGACCCAGGAGCCAATAAGCTAAATGTGCTGGGAACCAGGTACAGGACAGGACAAGCTGGCTCCAGGAGCCAACAGGCTGAACGTGCTGGGAACCAGGTACGGGTTCGACAGGACCAGGTTACAGGACAGGACAGGATAGGCTAAGAGACACTTCCTGGGAGTGGCACGCTGGCCCTTTAAGAGAGGTGCAGCATTACGCGCACTCCATAGGAGCGCTCCTGGAGATGCTGTGATGCGCGCACAGTCCCCGGGAGGCGGAGGAGGAGAACCCACGTGGAGGAGAGGCAGCAACGCCGGGCAGCGTGGAGGCACCCGGCTGCAGTGGTGAGTCAGAGCATGTCCCTACAGGAAGGCAAGGAGTGCAGGGACACAGCGTTACATGGTGGACACGAATAGAAAGAGAAAAGAACCGCTGGAGCCTGTTGCTGCACATGGTATTTTAGTAACTAGAGAGAACAAAGCTTGAACATTTTTTCTCTCCTGCCAGCTTTACACTGTAAGTCTTTGCATTTGATGAAGTACTCAATCTAAACCCAAGAAAGGAAGTTAGCAAATTATCACCTCATTAGAAGACCGAATGAATTAAACAAAGACTGTTAGCAGCATTTATCTCAAGTCAAGATCAAGATCTATGCTTTCCATAGAGTGATGTTTGTTAAATCCAGTCTCTTCGTCTTATCCCATCACAGCTTGGCAGCAGTGACTATGTTCTGCATATACAGATTTATAAAGCTCTCATGTACACATAACTTAACTTGATTACTGTGACAGTCTTTGAGCAATTTATAAGTCAGAGCTTAAATTTATAAGTATGAAAACTAATCTGGAAGTCTCTCACAAAATTTATAAGCCATCCAGTTTAATCGATAGGTTCATTATTCCTTGAATTCATAAATTGTGTAAGCAAATTTTCTACCTGTTTACAAATTAGGGTGAACAAAAAAAGGATGTCATCTTTAGTTAACCTCATATTACTGTACAAAATCATGGAACTCTCAAGACAGCAAAGGTGGAAATTATGCAAAAAGAATATGTGTAGAATTGTTCTGAATTGTCTTAATCTTTTGTTTATTAGTGACAGTGAATGGGAAAAATAATTTAGAATAGTATCCACTATATAAATTGTTCATGTTATTAGGTTACCTACAGTTTGTAAAACATTATATCCCTAAAGTATATGAGTGCAAAGCCTTTCTTTACCCCTTAAAATCTTTGAAGAAGAGAACAGGACTGGCGGGGATAGGAGAGCGCGAGCAATGGGAGTGGCCAGATTTGTGAGCAGTGAGGTATTGTCACGGGCGTGCAAAGGGGGATAGCCTGTCATGTGGTTTCTGGCAATAGACGGTCACAGCATTTGGCTGCCCAAAATGCTCTCTAAGTTTCTGCTGTTAGTATTCATTGTACTAGGTAGTTTTCTTGCTGGATTTTTATCTATTCCATATTAGGACCCAGCGAAGCCCTCCTTTCTTCCAGCTGCTGATTATCAGTATTCCCCTTGTGTTTAAATACTCCCATATTCCCTGGATTTGTGCTGGTGATATTATTCAGTTCATTCAAGCTCTGGTTGCAAGCAGGTGGTTTGCTCTCATCTGTGGTATTATTGCTGAAGCTTTGCTGAACTTCTGCCTGAGTCATCTGTCGATACATAGTTCATTAGCATTTAGTAGGTCTGACACAGAGCTCATCCCACCCATTCCCTATTTAGAGTACAGCAATAGGCCTACCTAGGTTCAGGTATCCGACTCAGCGCATAGGTGTGGAACCTATCAAGGGTGGTGAGGGACCCCAGAGACCAGCAGTTGGTTTGGTCATTCCCTAGACGCAGGGATCCCCTTCCCTTACCTTTCGCCGCTCGCTTTAATTTTCAAAGAGTAAATCTGCTGTAAATCAAATTTCTTGGACAAATCCACGTGATTTGGTGAATTCAAATGTTGTCAGATCTGTTCATCTCTAGTGTGTAGCAATGGCTTCCTCTCCTCTTCCTATTGAATGCACAAGCTTGACCAAGCACACCTGTATATGGGGAGATGGTACAGATAACAGATAACCGTCAGCTAAACTAATGTTCAGTCCACAGCTATCCAAGAGCATCTTAATTCCCACGGACATGAATGGAAAAAGAAAAGAACCTCCGCAGTCAAGCAGTGATAAGATAAGATGTTAAGATTGGATTTAACAAACATAGTTGGAAATTGTGCAAAAATATAGGTGGAATTTTCAGAATCTTCTGTTCATTGACAACAGTGAATAGGAAAAATAGCTCTGAATATCATCCACTAAGTAAAATGTCCATGTATTTAGGTTACCTACACTTTGTGCAACATTATACTTTATATCTTAACTATATGAGTGCAGTCTTTTTTACCCTTTAAATTCTTTGTGCGTCTCGCTGTATATCTACATCATAGTGAGGTGTTATTTACTGAACATGCCATACATTTACAATGCAGGGGTGGAGCATACATCTGTAGCGGGAGCCGATTGTTACATTCAGCTGGGCTCTCACTGTAAAAACTGTGAGCACAGCAATGTATGATCGTGGCTGTTTAACTACATGCCGTGGTAGCCACTGGCGGACACAGACAGAAGAGGGCCCCTGTGCAAGAACAGTATATGGGCCCATTACAATCCAATAGATGCAAAATTCCACCTGGTTTGGATGTTGAAATGGGCCCAATTACCTCTTGGCCCCTAGCGGTAGTGCTGATTGCACATGTAAAGACTTTGATAAAGAGAAATCCCTCCCTCTGTCTGCCCATGAGGACCTTTGCAGATTAAAGTGAACCTGTCACCAGATTTGTTGACTATAATCTGGGCTCTTATATACAGCATTCCAGAATACTCTATATAAGAGCCCTGGCCATGCTGAATAATGTTAAATACACTTTTAGAATGATCACCTAGGGGGCGGTCTGGTCCATTGAATGTCACTGCTCTGTGGTTCGGCACCTCCTCTCTGCTGCAATCTCTGTCCTCCTTCTACCCATCCCAGTTTGGATGATGCATCTACGTCATCCACACAAGCTGATATTACGACTCAGTGTAGGTGCACTTTGATCTGGCCTGCTCAGGGCAGATCATAGAACTGTAATGTGCAGGTGCGAGGAAAGATTAAGGACCGCCCACACATGTGCATTACACTACTTTGATCTGCCCTGAGAAGGGCAGATGAAAGTGCTCCTGCACTGGGCCGCAATGTCAGCCTGTGTGGATGACCTAGACACATCATCCACAGTGGGATGGGTAGAAGGAGGACAGTGATCTCTGCAGAAAAGAGGTGCTGGACCTGAGAGAGGAGGCGCCGGACCAAATAGCAGTGACATCGACTGGACCGCCCCCTAGGTGAGTATTATAAATGTGTTTTTACTTTCTACACAGTGGCCTGGGCTCTTATATACAGTGTTCTAGAATGCTGTATATAAGAGCTCAGTGGTGGTTACAGCAGCTTATAGTCGCCAAACCTGGTGACAGGTTCCCTTTAAATTTCAGGGTGCTGATGAGTGGCAATTACAGCTGGAAGCATCAATGGCTTCTGTGTCTGCCATACGCAGCAGTTTATCAGATCCACAAGTGCCAAAGCATGATAGCAAAACCTTGACAGGCTTAATAATGCACTGTACTACATTAGTTACACAGTGTATTATCATTGTGATTAAAAAATTGCGTATTAAATGTTCGCATATGGGACTAATGAGTTTAGTAAAAAAAGTTTTAGAAATTACAAAAAAAAATTAAAAAATTGCAATTTTAATAATGAAAAAATATGTCTTTTAATGTAAAAAATAAAAATAAACTCCTGCAAAAACAACACATTTTTGGTATTGCCAGGTTCATAATGACTTGTACTATAAAACTATTTAATTACTTATTTTGGTTGGTGAATATATCTCCCTCTTAAAAAAAACCCTTAAAAAGCAATGCCAAGATTGCTATTTTATCTCACCTTGCAAAAAAATAAAATAAAAGTGATCAAAAGGTTGATGAACCCAGAAGTGGAACCAATAAAAACTTCAGCTTAAAAAGTTTGCTATTGCCAAGTCCATAAAAGTACAATCCGCTAAAATATAAAATGAATTAAACAATAAAATAAATGCCATAATGAAAAATCAAAATAGACACATTATAGTGGTTTTTTTTGGTTGCCACATGCCTTAAAATATGCAATAAAAATGTATAAAAACATTATCATACCTCAAATTGGCATCAATAACGCCAACTGCTAAAAGTGCGGAAAAAAAGGCCTCACAGAGCGGCAGTGATGGAAAAATAAATATGTTATGGGTTTCAGAAAATGGCAACAAGAATAAAGATATTTTTTTCTTTTCCTACAAACTTCTAGAAAAAAAATCTATCACTTTAATAAAAAAAATAAAAAACAATATATGTAAATTTCCTAGTTTAATATGTCCATTATCATACTGACCTCGAGAATCATGGAGAACAATGGAACCAAGTCATCTTTACCACAAAACAAAGCTCCAAAACAATGGTGAAATGGGATTTTTCACTATCTCATCCCAGATGGAAATTGTTTCCAGTTTTTCGGTTCATATTTTAGTAAAATGGATGGAGTCATTCAAAACTACAACTCATCCATCAAAAAAAAACAACCAACAAACCCTAATGTTATTACATTGATAGGAAATAAAAAGTTATTGCTCTTGGAACAAGAGGAGGAAAAAAAATAAAATTGGCTGTGACAGTAAAGCCCACTACACACGCTTCAATATATCTCACAATCCGTCGTTGGGGTCAAGTTGTAAGTGACGCACATCCGGCATCGTTCGTGACGTATTTGCGTGTGACACCTACGTGCGATCAGGATTGAACGCAAAACCGTTGATCGCAAACACATCGTATCTTTGTCTAGAATTGAGCGTTTTGTTGCACGAACCTACTCAATCGTAACGTGTGACATCCCTCATACGATTTCGGTGTCTGATGCTATGTGCGCAGGTGTGCGCTCTGCACCGCAGCTTAAAAAAGGTCCGCTTCAGAGCGCAGCTGAAAAGCTGTGTTCTGAAGTGCCTCACAATGTCTGTCATTCACTAATCTCTGTCAGTCGGTCACTATCTCTGTCCCTCTCTCTCTGTCCATGTCAGTCTATCCCCCTCTCTCATATACTCACCGATCCCCGATCCCCGGCGCTGCACGGCATTCACACTGCTCCGGCGGCTTTTACTATTTTGAAAAAGCCGGCCGCCCATTAAACAATCTCGTATTCCCTGCTTTCCCCGGCCACCGGCGCCTATGATTGGTTACAGTGAGACACGCCCCCACGCTGAGTGACAGGTGTCACACTGCACCCAATCACAGCAGCCGGTGGGCGTGTCTATACTGTGTAGTGAAATAAATAATTAAATAATTAAAAAAAACGGCGTCCGGTCCCCCCCAATTTTAAATCCAGCCAGATAAAGCCATACGGCTGAAGGCTGGTATTCTCAGGATGGGGAGCTCCACGTTATGGGGAGCCCCCCAGCCTAACAATTTCAGCCAACAGCCGCCCAGAATTGCCACATACATTAGATGCGACAGTTCTGGAACTGTACCCGGCTCTTCCCGATTTGCCCTGGTGCGTTGGCAAATCGGGGTAATAAGGAGTTATTGGCAGCCCATAGCTGCCAATAAGTCCTAGATTAATCATGTCAGGCGTCTATGAGACACCTTCCATGATTAATCTGTAGATTACAGTAAATAAACACACACACCCGAAAAAATCATTTATTAGAAATAAAAAACACAAACATATACCCTGGTTAACCACTTTAATCAGCCCCAAAAAGCCCTCCATGTCCGGCGTAATCCAGGATGGTCCAGCGTCGCTTCCAGCGCTGCTGCATGGAGGTGACCGGAGCTGCAGAATACACCGCCGCTCCGGTCACCTCCACACAGCAACTGAAGACAGCAGCGCGATCGGCTTAGCTGTCACTGAGGTTACCCGCTGTCACTGGATCCAGCGGTGGCCGCGGGTAACCTCAGTGACAGCTCAGCTGATCGCGCTACTCACCGCCGCTCCTCTCACCTCCACGCAGCAACTGAGGTGAGTAGCGCGATCAGCTGAGCTGTCACTGAGGTTACCCGCGGCCACCGCTGGATCCAGTGACAGCGGGTAGCCTCAGTGACAGCTCAGCCGATCGCGCTGCTGTCTTCAGTTGCTGTGTGGAGGTGACCGGAGCGGCGGTGTATTCTGCAGCTCCGGTCACCTCCATGCAGCAGCGCTGGAAGCGACGCTGGACCATCCTGGATTACGCCGGACATGGAGGGCTTTTTGGGGCTGATTAAAGTGGTGAACCAGGGTATATGTTTGTGTTTTTTATTTCTAATAAATGATTTTTTCGGGTGTGTGTGTTTATTTACTGTAATCTACAGATTAATCATGGAAGGTGTCTCATAGACGCCTGACATGATTAATCTAGGACTTATTGGCTGCTATGGGCTGCCAATAACTCCTTCTTACCCCGATTTGCCAACGCACCAGGTCAAATCGGGAAGAGCCGGGTACAGTTCCAGAACTGTCGCATCTAATGTATGCGGCAATTCTGGGCGGCTGTTGGCTGATATTGTTAGGGTGGGGGGCTCCCCATAACGTGGAGCTCCCCATCCTGAGAATACCAGCCTTCAGCCGTATGGCTTTATCTGGCTGGTTTTAAAATTGGGGGGGACCGCACGCCGTTTTTTTTAATTATTTAATTATTTATTTCACTACACAGTATAGACACGCCCACCGGCTGCTGTGATTGTGTGCAGTGTGACACCTGTCACTCAGCGTGGGGGGCGTGTCTCACTGTAACCAATCATAGGTGCCGGTGGGCGGGGAAAGCAGGGAATACGAGATTGTTTAATGGGCGGCCGGCTTTTTTAAAATAGTAAAAGCCGCCGGAGCAGTGTGAACGCCGTGCAGCGCCGGTGATCGGGGATCGGTGAGTATATGAGAGAGGGCTGCTCAATTCAGTTACTCAGGGGATTAGCGGTCACCGGTGTGTCCTTCACAGGTGACCGCTAATCAGGATGCAACACAGACAGAGCCGCAGCATGACAATGAAGTCGGGTGAAGTTCACCCGAGTTCATTCTGAATGTGCGGCTCTGTCTGTGTCTGCTGTCATCTGCCATTCAGCTCTGCTACATGGCTGTCTGTGTCTGCTGTCAGCGGCCATGTAGCAGAGCTGAATGGCAGATGACATAGTAAAAACGCATCCCTACACATTACACACGCTTGGCAAGTCAATAAATAAAAAAAAAAAAAGGTGCCCAATGCATACGTCACAGAACACATGATCTAAAGGAGCGCACACAAAATTGATCAATTTAACATAGACTACAAACACTCGTGTGACAGCAAATGAACGACCTACGTGCAATCTCATAAGATCCCGTATGCAACCTGGGCGTGTCACATCGCAAATTCGATTGTACAACTAATTGCAACGTGTAAAGTGGGCTTAAGGGGTTAAATAATCACAGTTTTGCATACAGTTACTAAGGTTATGTGCATACACTTAGATTTTGGTGCTCAAATTTTCTGCACCAAAATCTGCACCTTGTGACAGAAAAATGCACCATAAAACACATACATTTTTTGTGCGTTTTGGAGTATTTTTTGTGAGTTTTTTGCTGCGGTTTTGTGCCATGTGTTTTTTTTACTGAAATCATTGGCTGCAATGGCTACAAGACTCAAGAAAAAAGGCAAAAACAATTGGCATGCTGCATACTTTTTCTGCACCCAAAACTGCAAGGAAAAAATAAGCAACGTGCGCACAGCACTTCAGAATTCTCATTGACTTTGCTGGTATAAGTCAAAATTACAAAAACCAGTAAGAATCCATTCATATTGATCGTGATTGTCAGAGCATAATAACTGACCCAAAATTCAATATGGATATTAATATAATATAATGTATCGAGACAGCTATAATAAGAGCAAATCGCTATAATATTAGAACTGTCCCCTGACAAAGGTAATCCACGATACCGAAACGTACGTAGGAGTGAAGCTTCTGGACCACCTGGTGTGATACATCGCCACAGCTACAATCTTTTTCTTAATGTAAGTGTTTTTTGGATCTGTGCTCTATATACTAATTAATAGGAGTATAGCCAATTGCTGGTCACCATTATATAGAATAGTCACTTTATTGTAGCACAACTTTCATCTGCTGGGTGTTTGGTGACCCCTAGTGGTGACTATATATAATGCAATTGATTGTTTCTTTACAACTATATATCATTGTCTTATATGGTAGATAGGTCCAGATTCCTGATTTTAATGTACATATAGTTTAATTTTGCACATACACCCAAATCTTATTTATCATCTTTATTCTGTCAATGAAATGTAATCTTTTGCAGTATATGGGCTTTCTGATCGTTTGTCCTTTTCTTTTTTGGGAAAAGGATAGACATACATATTTTTGACAAAACTATACCAAAAAAGGCAGCGTCCGTACACAGCCTAAGGCCCCCTTCACACGCACGTGTCTCCGGTATGTGCTAGGTCTGTGCCCGCATGTACTGGAGACACGGGCACACGTAAACGCATTCAAATCAATGGGTTTATGTGCACGCACGTGTGCAGCAATTGGCCCGTGCCTCCGTGTGGAGCACACGTGAGCCCGTGTGCTCCACACGGATTCATGTCCATGTTTCTACGGCAGCACGGGTGTCACGCAGCCCGCACACGTACCAGACGGAAGTAGTGTGGATGCGGGCCCACGTGACACGCGCCGGAGAAACACACGTGTCATTTTAAAAATAAAAAAAACACACTCACCTCCACGGGTCCTGCAGTCTCTGCCTTGGCTGTCACCTGCATCCTTCCCCCAGTGAATTTGAACAACGCAGGGGGCCGGAAGCAGCGTCAGAGAGGCGTCGCCTGTGCCGGACACGGACAGCTCCGGAAGAATCAGGTAAGGCGGGGCTTTCCGTTCTCCGTGTGTTATTACGTATAACACACGGAGAACACACGTAGTGCCATAAACACGGCACATGGAGGGAAAAACGCACCTTTGACACGCCCGTGAAACACGTGCGTGATTTTCACGAACGTGTGAAGGGGGCCTAAATATGTGTTTTTCATTTCCCCTATTGTACTTAAAGTAGAACGATCTGTATTGTTAGTACATCATAAATACATTAATGTCATTTGGTTAACAGTGGCATTTTCTAAAAGCATTAGCCTCGCTATTCTAACGAAAATCAACAAATAATAATTGCTATAATTAAGAAAATGAGGTTTTATAAGAAATAGAACAACTTCCCAATTCTTTTGTGTTATACTAATTATTTAGAGAAATATACAACATAGTTAGAGATGAGCGAACCGGTCCCGGTTCGGCTCGAGGCGGTTCGCCGAACGGGGGGTCTGGCTCGAGTTCGGCTCGTCGAACGTTCGACGAACCGAACTCGAGCCCATAGGAAACAATGGCAGGCAATCACAAACACAGTAAAACACCTAGAAAACACCCTCAAAGGTGTCCAAAAGGTGACAAACAACTCACAACACAACACAAACACATGGGAAAGTGACAAGGACATGTACTCATGCGAAAACAAAACAGCTGGACAAGGAAAAAGAGGAGGACACACAGATATAGGCATGGCACGCCCTTCTAAAGTCATGTAAAACACCGCAAGGTGACTCCAAGCGGAGTCTCCCTTTTTTCCAAAAATTGGGCCCCACACACCCACCCCTTCAGTGGCAGCAGTTGTGCCCCAGTTGTACACTTCACAGCTAGATTTGCATCAAGCACATTCAAAAATACGCCATTCTTATCCGTCCCCAGGATGACACCGGGGTAGGTAGCAAAGTCTTTCCTGATCCCAGCTCTGTTCATCTTGGCTTCTTTTAAAAACACAGCAAGCAAGGGTTACTCCAAGCGGAGTCTCCCTTTTTTCCAAAAATTGGGCCCCACACACACCCACCCCTTCAGTGGCAGCACTTGGGCCCCAGTTGTACACTTCACAGCTAGATTTGCATCAAGCACATTCAAAAATACGCTATTCTTAACCGTCCCCAGGATGACACCGGGGTAGGTAGCAAAGTCTTTCCTGATCCCAGCTCTGTTCATCTTGGCTTCTTTTAAAAACACAGCAAGCAAGGGTTACTCCAAGCGGAGTCTCCCTTTTTTCCAAAAATTGGGCCACACAGACACCCACCCCATCAGTGGCAGCACTTGGGCCCTAGTTGCAAACAGGATGTTTTGATTTGCATCAAGCACATTCAAAAATACGCTATTCTTAGCCGTCCCCAGGATGACACCGGGGTAGGTAGCAAAGTCTTTCCTGATCCCAGCTCTGTTCATCTTGGCTTCTTTTAAAAACACAGCAAGCAAGGGTTACTCCAAGCGGAGTCTCCCTTTTTTCCAAAAATTGGGCCACACAGACACCCACCCCATCAGTGGCAGCACTTGGGCCCTAGTTGCAAACAGGATGTTTTGATTTGCATCAAGCACATTCAAAAATACGCTATTCTTAGCCGTCCCCAGGATGACACTGGGGTAGGTAGCAAAGTCTTTGCTGACCCATGACTTGTTCATCTTGGCTTCTTTTAAAAACAATGTAAGCAAGGGTTACTCCAAGCGGAGTCTCCCCTTTTTTCCAAAAATTGGGCCCCACACACACCCACCCATTCAGTGGCAGCAGTTGTGCCCCAGTTGTACACTTCACAGCTAGATTTGCATCAAGCACATTCAAAAATACGCCATTCTTATCCGTCCCCAGGATGACACCGGGGTAGGTAGCAAAGTCTTTCCTGATCCCAGCTCTGTTCATCTTGGCTTCTTTTAAAAACACAGCAAGCAAGGGTTACTCCAAGCGGAGTCTCCCTTTTTTCCAAAAATTGGGCCACACAGACACCCACCCCATCAGTGGCAGCACTTGGGCCCTAGTTGCAAACAGGATGTTTTGATTTGCATCAAGCACATTCAAAAATACGCTATTCTTAGCCGTCCCCAGGATGACACCGGGGTAGGTAGCAAAGTCTTTGCTGACCCATGACTTGTTCATCTTGGCTTCTTTTAAAAACAATGTAAGCAAGGGTTACTCCAAGCGGAGTCTCCCTTTTTTCCAAAAATTGGGCCACACAGACACCCACCCCATCAGTGGCAGCACTTGGGCCCTAGTTGCAAACAGGATGTTTTGATTTGCATCAAGCACATTCAAAAATACGCTATTCTTAGCCGTCCACAGGATGACACCGGGGTAGGTAGCAAAGTCTTTCCTGATCCCAGCTCTGTTCATCTTGGCTTCTTTTAAAAACACAGCAAGCAAGGGTTACTCCAAGCGGAGTCTCCCTTTTTTCCAAAAATTGGGCCACACAGACACCCACCCCATCAGTGGCAGCACTTGGGCCCTAGTTGCAAACAGGATGTTTTGATTTGCATCAAGCACATTCAAAAATACGCTATTCTTAGCCGTCCACAGGATGACACCGGGGTAGGTAGCAAAGTCTTTCCTGATCCCAGCTCTGTTCATCTTGGCTTCTTTTAAAAACACAGCAAGCAAGGGTTACTCCAAGCGGAGTCTCCCTTTTTTCCAAAAATTGGGCCACACAGACACCCACCCCATCAGTGGCAGCACTTGGGCCCTAGTTGCAAACAGGATGTTTTGATTTGCATCAAGCACATTCAAAAATACGCTATTCTTAGCCGTCCCCAGGATGACACTGGGGTAGGTAGCAAAGTCTTTGCTGACCCATGACTTGTTCATCTTGGCTTCTTTTAAAAACAATGTAAGCAAGGGTTACTCCAAGCGGAGTCTCCCCTTTTTTCCAAAAATTGGGCCCCACACACACCCACCCATTCAGTGGCAGCAGTTGTGCCCCAGTTGTACACTTCACAGCTAGATTTGCATCAAGCACATTCAAAAATACGCCATTCTTATCCGTCCCCAGGATGACACCGGGGTAGGTAGCAAAGTCTTTCCTGATCCCAGCTCTGTTCATCTTGGCTTCTTTTAAAAACACAGCAAGCAAGGGTTACTCCAAGCGGAGTCTCCCTTTTTTCCAAAAATTGGGCCACACAGACACCCACCCCATCAGTGGCAGCACTTGGGCCCTAGTTGCAAACAGGATGTTTTGATTTGCATCAAGCACATTCAAAAATACGCTATTCTTAGCCGTCCCCAGGATGACACTGGGGTAGGTAGCAAAGTCTTTGCTGACCCATGACTTGTTCATCTTGGCTTCTTTTAAAAACAATGTAAGCAAGGGTTACTCCAAGCGGAGTCTCCCCTTTTTTCCAAAAATTGGGCCCCACACACACCCACCCATTCAGTGGCAGCAGTTGTGCCCCAGTTGTACACTTCACAGCTAGATTTGCATCAAGCACATTCAAAAATACGCCATTCTTATCCGTCCCCAGGATGACACCGGGGTAGGTAGCAAAGTCTTTCCTGATCCCAGCTCTGTTCATCTTGGCTTCTTTTAAAAACACAGCAAGCAAGGGTTACTCCAAGCGGAGTCTCCCTTTTTTCCAAAAATTGGGCCACACAGACACCCACCCCATCAGTGGCAGCACTTGGGCCCTAGTTGCAAACAGGATGTTTTGATTTGCATCAAGCACATTCAAAAATACGCTATTCTTAGCCGTCCCCAGGATGACACTGGGGTAGGTAGCAAAGTCTTTGCTGACCCATGACTTGTTCATCTTGGCTTCTTTTAAAAACAATGTAAGCAAGGGTTACTCCAAGCGGAGTCTCCCCTTTTTTCCAAAAATTGGGCCCCACACACACCCACCCATTCAGTGGCAGCAGTTGTGCCCCAGTTGTACACTTCACAGCTAGATTTGCATCAAGCACATTCAAAAATACGCCATTCTTATCCGTCCCCAGGATGACACCGGGGTAGGTAGCAAAGTCTTTCCTGATCCCAGCTCTGTTCATCTTGGCTTCTTTTAAAAACACAGCAAGCAAGGGTTACTCCAAGCGGAGTCTCCCTTTTTTCCAAAAATTGGGCCACACAGACACCCACCCCATCAGTGGCAGCACTTGGGCCCTAGTTGCAAACAGGATGTTTTGATTTGCATCAAGCACATTCCAAATCCACAAGCATTTACTCTCCCCAGGATGACACAGGGGTAGTAAATTCCTTCTGGATCCATGACTTGTTCATTTTGATGAACGTCAGTCTGTCCACATTGTCACTGGACAGACGCGTGCGCTTATCTGTCAGCACACACCCAGCAGCACTGAATACACGTTCAGAGACAACGCTGGCAGCTGGACACGACAAAATCTCCAAGGCGTAACTGGAGAGCTCTGGCCATTTTTCTATGTTTGAAGCCCAAAAGGAGCAAGGCTCCAGTTGCACAGTCATGGCATCGATGTTCATTTGGAGATACTCCTGTATCATCCTCTCCAGCCGTTGAGTATGTGTCAGACTTGTTGTCTCTGGTGGCCTTGCAAAAGAGGGTCTAAAAAAATTATGAAAAGATTCCATAAAATTGCTGTTACCGGCACCAGAAAAGGTCCTACTGGTACGGGTAGACTGTTGAAGATGACGAGACCGTCCCATGTTTGTCAAGTTACAACTGGGAGATTCACTCCCTGCACCTGCACGGTTGTTTGGTGGAAAAGCCGAGCTAAGATCTAGTAACAGCTTCTGCTGATACTCCTGCATACGTGCGTCCCTTTCTATGGCTGGAATTATGTCACAAAATTTGGACTTGTACCGGGGATCTAATAGTGTGGCAATCCAGTAGTCATCATCACTTCTAATTTTGACAATACGACTGTCATGTTGGAGGTAGTGCAACAAAAAGGCACTCATGTGTCTTGCGCAGCCATGCGGACCAAGTCCATGCTGTGTTTGTGGCATAGAGGTGCTACCCGTTCTTTCTTCCTCTGACATCTGACCCCAACCTCTTTCAACTGAAATTTGACCAAGGTCTCCCTCATCCGCTGAGTCTTCCATGTCCATGGACAGTTCGTCCTCCATTTCTTCATGTTCTCCTGCACCTTGCTCAACATTTCGCCTGCTACTATGCGCCCTTGTCGATCCCTGTCCCCCATGGTCCCATGCCTGCTGCGTTGGTGATGATGAACGTCTGGACCTTCGTGATGTTGTTGTCCCTTGCGCATATGAATCCTCCTGTAGTTCCTCCCCTTCATGTTGTCCCACCCCCTGACTTCGAATAGTGTTTAGCGTGTGCTCCAGCATGTAAATGACTGGAATCGTCATGCTGATAATGGCATTGTCAGAGCTAAACATATTCGTCGCCATGTCGAAACTGTGCAGAAGGGTGCATAGGTCCTTGATCTGAGACCACTCCATCAGGGTGATCTGCCCCACCTCTGCATCTCGTTGGCCCAGGCTATACGTCATGACGTATTGCACCAGGGCTCTGCGGTGCTGCCACAGTCGCTGTAACATGTGGAGAGTTGAATTCCAGCGTGTCGCCACATCGCATTTCAGGCGATGAACCGGCAGGCCGAAAGACTTCTGGAGCGATGCAAGTCGCTCTGCTGCGGCGCTTGAACGGCGGAAGTGAGCTGACAGTTTTCGTGCCCTGTTCAGAAGGCCATCTAGGCCGGGATAGTGTGTTAAAAATTGCTGCACGACAAGGTTCAACACGTGAGCCATACAAGGTACGTGTGTCACCTTGCCCAGGCGAAGTGCCGCACCCAGGTTTGCAGCATTGTCGCACACGGCCTTACCAGGCTGCAGTTTGAGTGGAGACAACCATTTATTAAACTCGGACCGCAAAGCTGACCACAACTCCTCAGCTGTGTGACTCTTATTACCAAGACATGTCAAGCTAAAGACCGCCTGATGCCGTTGCGCTCTGCTGCCAGCATAGTAATGAGGGGTGCGTGATTCCTTCTGCGCAGTGAGAACGCTGGTGGCCTGACCAGGCAGGCTTGGGGCGGAGGTGGAGGACCCAGATGAGGTGGAGGATGCAGAAGCAGTGGCGGAACTTGGACAGACAGAGGATTGACACACAAGTCGTGGGGACGGCAAGACTTGTGCAGCAGACCCTTCACCATCTATCACCATAGTTACCCAGTGCCCAGTCAGCGACATGTAACGTCCCTGTCCATGCTTACTGGTCCAAGTATCGGTGGTGAAATGCACCCGTTCACACACAGAGTTTCTCAAGGAAGCGGTGATGTTGTGTGCGACATGCTGGTGTAGCGCGGGCACACCTTTCTTAGAGAAGTAGTGGCGACTAGGCATCTGGTACTGGGGCACAGCGACAGACATAAGGTCTCTAAAATCCTGTGTGTCCACTAGGCGGAAAGGCAGCATTTCGGTAGCCAACAGCTTACAGAGGGATAGAGTCAACCTCTTAGCTTTGTCATGGGTCGGAGGAAGTGGCCTTTTATTTGACCACATCTGAGGGACAGAGATCTGGCTGCTGTGTGTAGACGGTGTTGAGTAGGGTGTCCCTTGAAAAATGCAGGTTTGTGAGGAAAGTGCAGGCGGAGACATGATGTTGCCTTCATCCAACGTTGGTGCTATCGATGTCTGAGAGAGCTGTACACACTCACTTGTTTCCCCTTCCAAACCAACTGACGACCTTACAAGCAAACTGCCTGTTGCGGTTACAGTGGTGGAAGTTTTGCGTGGAAAAACAGGTGTGGCAGCTGTCCCCACAGTCCTAGAAGATGAAGAGCGCGCGGATGCAGTGGAAGGGGCGGGCGGTGGATGGTTCGCTCCACTAGGCCGCATTGCAGCACGGTGAGCTTCCCACCGGGACTTATGATATTTAGTCATGTGACGATTCATGGAAGAAGTTGTCAAACTGCTGAGGTTTTGACCTCTACTAACAGAATCATGACAAATGTTACATATCACATGAGTTGGGCGATCTTTTTCGATGTGAAAAAAGGACCAGGCTAGGCAAGGCTTAGAGGCCATGCGACCTGTTGATCCACCCCGAATAATGCTCATAGGCAGAGTGGTGGCTGAGGATGCAGTTGTAGACGTGCTACCAGTGCTCCGACTCTGTCCAGGAAGGCGCAAGGTAACTTCGTCGTCGGTTGCATCCTCCTCCACCGCCTCTGTTGACCTCCTCGAGTGCCTGACTGGGGGTTGACAGTAGGTGGGATCTAGAACGTCATCATCAATTGTTGTGTTTGCACTCCCCTCCCCCTCAGACCGAGCCTCTTCTTGCCCTGACCGAATATTTAAGTTGTCATCCCAATCGGGTATCTGCGTCTCATCTTCATCAGTATGTTCCTCATTGTCTATAACCACAGGTGTTACAGTTTGTGACAAAGGGTCAACATTATGCTCAGAAACTTGGTCCTCACGGCCTGAATCTGAGTCACAAAGGTTCTGGGCATCACTGCAGACCATTTCCTGTTCTGTACTCACTGTAGCTTGGGAGCAGACCTCTGATTCCCAGGCTATAGTGTGACTGAACAGCTCTGCAGACTCAGCCATCTCAGTTCCACCATACTGTGCAGGGCTGATGGAGACTTCAGAGCTGGGAGAAAGCAAGTTTGATTGGGATGACAACTCAGAGGACTGGTGTTTTTTGGATGCGGTACTTGAAGTGGCAGAGAGGGCACTTGTTGGACCACTTGAGATCCATTCAAGCATTTTCCTTTTTTGCCCATCATCTACCTTTGTTCCTGTTGTTCGTGTCCGTAACAAAGGGAGCACATCGGATTGTCCACGGTAAGTAGTAGACATCTTACTTTTGCTGGTAGATGGTCTATCTTCAGCAGATGATAATGGAGCTTTGCCACCTTCCCCACGGACAAAACCTTTTTTGCCTTTTCCACCACGCCTCTTCCCCTTTCCACCAGCATCTGTCATTTTGCCACTCATGTTGATTGCGACAAGATTGTGGACTGAAAATGTGGTAGTAAAAATTGAGAGGTGGTGAAGATTGCAGTGGTGGTCTAGCTTTATTAACAGCAGAATAATAAAGAATAAATATCCCTGACAATGCAACTTAGTTATAATTAGTTGGAGTGTGCAACGCAGGCAGACGTGCTGCAAATGTCTTTGCACTAGTGGGACTATAGCAAAGTCCAATAGCCACGTATAGGATGCCACTAGGTACACTGAGTGTTTGCTAGTATAATGGCTTGGTTAGAATGAGTTGTAGTGTGCAACGCAGGCAGACGCGCTCTGCAAATGTCTTTGCACTAGTGGGACTATAGCAAAGTCCAATAGCCACGTATAGGATGCCACTAGGTACACTGAGTGTTTGCTAGTATAATGGCTTGGTTAGAATGAGTTGTAGTGTGCAACGCAGGCAGACGCGCTCTGCAAATGTCTTTGCACTAGTGGGACTATAGCAAAGTCCAATAGCCACGTATAGGATGCCACTAGGTACACTGAGTGTTTGCTAGTATAATGGCTTGGTTAGAATGAGTTGTAGTGTGCAACGCAGGCAGACGCGCTCTGCAAATGTCTTTGCACTAGTGGGACTATAGCAAAGTCCAATAGCCACGTATAGGATGCCACTAGGTACACTGAGTGTTTGCTAGTATAATGGCTTGGTTAGAATGAGTTGTAGTGTGCAACGCAGGCAGACGCGCTCTGCAAATGTCTTTGCACTAGTGGGACTATAGCAAAGTCCAATAGCCACGTATAGGATGCCACTAGGTACACTGAGTGTTTGCTAGTATAATGGCTTGGTTAGAATGAGTTGTAGTGTGCAACGCAGGCAGACGCGCTCTGCAAATGTCTTTGCACTAGTGGGACTATAGCAAAGTCCAATAGCCACGTATAGGATGCCACTAGGTACACTGAGTGTTTGCTAGTATAATGGCTTGGTTAGAATGAGTTGTAGTGTGCAACGCAGGCAGACGCGCTCTGCAAATGTCTTTGCACTAGTGGGACTATAGCAAAGTCCAATAGCCACGTATAGGATGCCACTAGGTACACTGAGTGTTTGCTAGTATAATGGCTTGGTTAGAATGAGTTGTAGTGTGCAACGCAGGCAGACGCGCTCTGCAAATGTCTTTGCACTAGTGGGACTATAGCAAAGTCCAATAGCCACGTATAGGATGCCACTAGGTACACTGAGTGTTTGCTAGTATAATGGCTTGGTTAGAATGAGTTGTAGTGTGCAACGCAGGCAGACGCGCTCTGCAAATGTCTTTGCACTAGTGGGACTATAGCAAAGTCCAATAGCCACGTATAGGATGCCACTAGGTACACTGAGTGTTTGCTAGTATAATGGCTTGGTTAGAATGAGTTGTAGTGTGCAACGCAGGCAGACGCGCTCTGCAAATGTCTTTGCACTAGTGGGACTATAGCAAAGTCCAATAGCCACGTATAGGATGCCACTAGGTACACTGAGTGTTTGCTAGTATAATGGCTTGGTTAGAATGAGTTGTAGTGTGCAACGCAGGCAGACGCGCTCTGCAAATGTCTTTGCACTAGTGGGACTATAGCAAAGTCCAATAGCCACGTATAGGATGCCACTAGGTACACTGAGTGTTTGCTAGTATAATGGCTTGGTTAGAATGAGTTGTAGTGTGCAACGCAGGCAGACGCGCTCTGCAAATGTCTTTGCACTAGTGGGACTATAGCAAAGTCCAATAGCCACGTATAGGATGCCACTAGGTACACTGAGTGTTTGCTAGTATAATGGCTTGGTTAGAATGAGTTGTAGTGTGCAACGCAGGCAGACGCGCTCTGCAAATGTCTTTGCACTAGTGGGACTATAGCAAAGTCCAATAGCCACGTATAGGATGCCACTAGGTACACTGAGTGTTTGCTAGTATAATGGCTTGGTTAGAATGAGTTGTAGTGTGCAACGCAGGCAGACGCGCTCTGCAAATGTCTTTGCACTAGTGGGACTATAGCAAAGTCCAATAGCCACGTATAGGATGCCACTAGGTACACTGAGTGTTTGCTAGTATAATGGCTTGGTTAGAATGAGTTGTAGTGTGCAACGCAGGCAGACGCGCTCTGCAAATGTCTTTGCACTAGTGGGACTATAGCAAAGTCCAATAGCCACGTATAGGATGCCACTAGGTACACTGAGTGTTTGCTAGTATAATGGCTTGGTTAGAATGAGTTGTAGTGTGCAACGCAGGCAGACGCGCTCTGCAAATGTCTTTGCACTAGTGGGACTATAGCAAAGTCCAATAGCCACGTATAGGATGCCACTAGGTACACTGAGTGTTTGCTAGTATAATGGCTTGGTTAGAATGAGTTGTAGTGTGCAACGCAGGCAGACGCGCTCTGCAAATGTCTTTGCACTAGTGGGACTATAGCAAAGTCCAATAGCCACGTATAGGATGCCACTAGGTACACTGAGTGTTTGCTAGTATAATGGCTTGGTTAGAATGAGTTGTAGTGTGCAACGCAGGCAGACGCGCTCTGCAAATGTCTTTGCACTAGTGGGACTATAGCAAAGTCCAATAGCCACGTATAGGATGCCACTAGGTACACTGAGTGTTTGCTAGTATAATGGCTTGGTTAGAATGAGTTGTAGTGTGCAACGCAGGCAGACGCGCTCTGCAAATGTCTTTGCACTAGTGGGACTATAGCAAAGTCCAATAGCCACGTATAGGATGCCACTAGGTACACTGAGTGTTTGCTAGTATAATGGCTTGGTTAGAATGAGTTGTAGTGTGCAACGCAGGCAGACGCGCTCTGCAAATGTCTTTGCACTAGTGGGACTATAGCAAAGTCCAATAGCCACGTATAGGATGCCACTAGGTACACTGAGTGTTTGCTAGTATAATGGCTTGGTTAGAATGAGTTGTAGTGTGCAACGCAGGCAGACGCGCTCTGCAAATGTCTTTGCACTAGTGGGACTATAGCAAAGTCCAATAGCCACGTATAGGATGCCACTAGGTACACTGAGTGTTTGCTAGTATAATGGCTTGGTTAGAATGAGTTGTAGTGTGCAACGCAGGCAGACGCGCTCTGCAAATGTCTTTGCACTAGTGGGACTATAGCAAAGTCCAATAGCCACGTATAGGATGCCACTAGGTACACTGAGTGTTTGCTAGTATAATGGCTTGGTTAGAATGAGTTGTAGTGTGCAACGCAGGCAGACGCGCTCTGCAAATGTCTTTGCACTAGTGGGACTATAGCAAAGTCCAATAGCCACGTATAGGATGCCACTAGGTACACTGAGTGTTTGCTAGTATAATGGCTTGGTTAGAATGAGTTGTAGTGTGCAACGCAGGCAGACGCGCTCTGCAAATGTCTTTGCACTAGTGGGACTATAGCAAAGTCCAATAGCCACGTATAGGATGCCACTAGGTACACTGAGTGTTTGCTAGTATAATGGCTTGGTTAGAATGAGTTGTAGTGTGCAACGCAGGCAGACGCGCTCTGCAAATGTCTTTGCACTAGTGGGACTATAGCAAAGTCCAATAGCCACGTATAGGATGCCACTAGGTACACTGAGTGTTTGCTAGTATAATGGCTTGGTTAGAATGAGTTGTAGTGTGCAACGCAGGCAGACGCGCTCTGCAAATGTCTTTGCACTAGTGGGACTATAGCAAAGTCCAATAGCCACGTATAGGATGCCACTAGGTACACTGAGTGTTTGCTAGTATAATGGCTTGGTTAGAATGAGTTGTAGTGTGCAACGCAGGCAGACGCGCTCTGCAAATGTCTTTGCACTAGTGGGACTATAGCAAAGTCCAATAGCCACGTATAGGATGCCACTAGGTACACTGAGTGTTTGCTAGTATAATGGCTTGGTTAGAATGAGTTGTAGTGTGCAACGCAGGCAGACGCGCTCTGCAAATGTCTTTGCACTAGTGGGACTATAGCAAAGTCCAATAGCCACGTATAGGATGCCACTAGGTACACTGAGTGTTTGCTAGTATAATGGCTTGGTTAGAATGAGTTGTAGTGTGCAACGCAGGCAGACGCGCTCTGCAAATGTCTTTGCACTAGTGGGACTATAGCAAAGTCCAATAGCCACGTATAGGATGCCACTAGGTACACTGAGTGTTTGCTAGTATAATGGCTTGGTTAGAATGAGTTGTAGTGTGCAACGCAGGCAGACGCGCTCTGCAAATGTCTTTGCACTAGTGGGACTATAGCAAAGTCCAATAGCCACGTATAGGATGCCACTAGGTACACTGAGTGTTTGCTAGTATAATGGCTTGGTTAGAATGAGTTGTAGTGTGCAACGCAGGCAGACGCGCTCTGCAAATGTCTTTGCACTAGTGGGACTATAGCAAAGTCCAATAGCCACGTATAGGATGCCACTAGGTACACTGAGTGTTTGCTAGTATAATGGCTTGGTTAGAATGAGTTGTAGTGTGCAACGCAGGCAGACGCGCTCTGCAAATGTCTTTGCACTAGTGGGACTATAGCAAAGTCCAATAGCCACGTATAGGATGCCACTAGGTACACTGAGTGTTTGCTAGTATAATGGCTTGGTTAGAATGAGTTGTAGTGTGCAATGCAGGCAGACGCGCTCTGCAAATGTCTTTGCACTAGTGGGACTATAGCAAAGTCCAATAGCCACGTATAGGATGCCACTAGGTACACTGAGTGTTTGCTAGTATAATGGCTTAGTTATCAGTTGGAGTGTGCAGAGGACAAGAGGGTACAGTGGCAGGATTGTGGTGCTCTGGGTAGAGGAATGGAAGCCTGCCTTTCTATTCCCTCCTAATGGTGAAATGCAGGTAGGAAATCCCTGACCTGGGCTACACAGACGCTGTTGCTGTTTGCAGGACCTGTCACCTATGGCTCTCTGACCCTGCCGGTTGGAGCCCTTAAAAGGACTGCTATAAAGTGCTCTCCCTAAGCTGTCTAACGCTGTGTATGCAGCGCATACAGCTGTATCGGCTATAGGACTCAGGAAGACGGAGCTGCGACAGTGATGTCTGACACCAAAGACGCAGAAGGCAGATAATGGCGTCCGTGAAGAAAATGTCCGGTTTTATAATGCAGGGACATGTGACATGCAGATCCTATCACACATGCCGTTGCTTCTCTGGCTCAAAGTCCACTTAGCTGTGTGTGTGTCTGGGATTGGCTGACATGCTGGCCCGCCCCACAAGACGCGCGCACTTAGGGAAGGAAGACAAGAAAAAAAAAAAAAAAAAATGGCGATCGCCATTATAGAAACAGCAGTGATCTGAAGGCGCTGTTCACGCACACTATACACTGAAATGTGATAATAGTTTGATTCACAGAGTGACTTACACTATTACAGCAGAAACCAAGCTATGATTTAGCTGTTTTTTGGCTGCTAGAACCGTTCTCGAACGTTTCTAGAACTACCGAGCTTTTGCAAAAAGCTCGAGTTCTAGTTCGATCTAGAACATGCCCCAAAATCACTCGAGCCGCGAACTGGAGAACCACGAACCACGAACCGCGCTCAACTCTAAACATAGTGTCTAGGCTTTAGAAAACATCATGTATCAACCAAGCAGAACGGTGTTTTGGAGCATCTACAATATTTTGTCTGTGGGCTGAAAATCAAGAAAATGAACAAATAAAATTACATGTTTCTTCTCTTCTACATAAACCTTTCGCTGAGTCTATAATGGGATGTAAGCCTTATTGATATATGATTGAGCTTGATAAAAGTACATTATATTTCATCATAAACTAATTAGATTTTGAAGGCAGATCACTACATATTAGATTCAATTAGTCTAATTAATAGAAAGGACTGTTAATGAGCCTTGTTTTTTTTTTTATCAACCATTATTTTCACAATCTATGCTTGTTTTTCAGTCTCATGTGTTAATGTTAATATTCATGCAGGCATCCACACTAACCAGAACATTGGTCTCTTCGAATACAGAGGTGTTGTAGATGCGTGAATTTATGGGTGCTAAAACTGGAAAGAAATTATCACAGTTTCCACGGCACAAGAGACAAGATACTTAAATATTTCAGAGCTGCACAGGAATATGAAATAGGTGACATCTCACAGATGCTAAGATCTATGGCAGCTCAGACAGATTTAAATCACCAGTCAAGGAGATTTGAATTTAATCAATGTTTTTCATAGAAAATGCATTTTCATTTTTTAAATTAACGCTGTAACTCCTTCAGACATGGAGACGTTTCTAGGAGCTCCAATCTAAATCTCATTGTAAGCTTTGTGCACAAAAGTTGTTTCTTATGATTTCCTACTGGTATCAAGTTATTTGTTTCTACATGCAACATTAGTGAAACTTAAAGGGCTTTTCTGAGATAAGAAAAATGTCTGTGTGACGCCAAACACACTGGTGTGATGAGGCACCAAATCACTAGGTGTCACCTGGCACATTAGTGGAGGAGACCTGCAGGGTATGTACACTAGGAGGTGCTAGTCACACTAGTGAGGGATAGTTGAACAAGCCAGGGGTCAGGAGCCGGGAGATCACGTCAGTAACAGAGAGAGAGAGAAGCTGAAGTCAAAGTGCGAGTCAAGGGTCTGAAAACCAAGAAGTCTCATCAGGTTCTAGGAAGAGAGCGGAGCCGGAGTCAGTGGACCGAGTCGAGGTCTTTAAGCCAAGAGGACAGGTCGGGTACAAGGGAGCAAGCGGAGACAGGGTCAGGAAACCAGCCAAAGGTCAGAGAGGCAGGGAGTTAAGTCACAGCAGGGGAGAAGACAGGACGAGGTATGAGGAACTAGGTAGGAGGACAAGATCAGGTCAGTCACTTACGGGAACCAGAGACTTACACTGCCAAACAGGAACTATCACTGGCAGCACTCCAAGTGAAACAGCTCCCAGATACAGCAGAGCAATCACCCGGAATAGGACTTCAATGAACAGGCCCCTCCCACACAACACAGAGCTCGATCAGAAACCAGAGGAAAATATGAGGCCCAGCACCGGCTCTGCAGGAGAGTAGAGCACTTCTAACCAGAATCATGACTGTCTGCAGTCTCTTTATATGACTGCAGATTGCCAAGTTATTACAGTGTGCAATGAGCATACTGTCAAGATCCACCTGTATTCACAGCATTTGTGACTGCATGTATGTTGTATACAATTTAACACACTGTTCATAAAGAAAATGGGAAATTTTTATGGATATGGCTAAAACTTTAAATTTACTATTCTCTCTAACCTACTAAGGGCAAAGACTATATATTTGACTATATATTCTTTCATGGTATGTATTCCTAGACAGGCCTACTTTAATAATTATGTGACACAGGTCATGACGAGTCATTTGTATGAAATTGACTATTTATATGGTAACTGCACCTCACTGTCCTTATTACAGGCATTTACTTATGTTGTGAGGCAGTACTTATACAAGATTGGCTATTTATATTGCAAGTGCACTTTACTGACTATATGCATCTTATAAAATGGATGCTATCCTGTAAAGGAGTCATTCATATTAGATTTCCATGTGTGAAAAAACGTAATCATGCCTACATTGCTTATGGTTGTAGTAGGACAATGTTAGCATTGCAGTGAAATATATTGTATATTTATTGTTCTGAGAAATAATTGTGGGATCATTGCATTTAGTGAGATTATTTTTTTGTCTCATATATTGTTTGTGTATCGTGCACTGATTATCATGTTTTTAAAGGATCTAATAAAAAATATATGTTTTACCAATATGCAAAAATTTGCCAATTTTCTTTTTGAAAAGTGTGTTAATGCTAGTTGGAGTTAGCATATGCTATTGCTAATATGCAAATCTGAAACAGTGTAATAGTTGTGTACAATTTGAATAGATTAGGACATTAAGAAAAGCAGAAGACAATCTAGTTGACGTGATAATCTAGATGGCATGTGACGATGAGTATTGAAATTGTATACTCTAGCCCTGCAATATAAAAATTCTAACCACCATACTAGTCTAAAGTAGAAGGTAATAGAAAAGTTTTATTCAGCTCACCCGGTAATGGAGTCACCTGGGTCCTTTCTCAGGTAGATGGTGCAAGGAGGTCATCTCTTTCTCCATAATGGCAATATCCACCAAAAGAGTATTTCCAGCAACATATCCATTTCATGAATTAAAAAGCCATTTTATTTCCAAAAATTAAAACACTAGGTTGTATGGACATCCATAAAAAAAAAACATAAAAAACTCGTCTTAGGCGTTTCGAACTCTGGGAGTTCTTAATCCCAGACGGAAGTTCCTGGAGTTCGAAATGCGTAAGACGTGTTTTTAATGTTTTTTCATGGCTATCCATACAACATTGTGTTGTTTTAATTTTTGGAAATAAAATGGCTTTTTAATTCATGGCGTGGGCATGTTGCTGAAATTTATCTTTTGGTAGTCTACAGTAGACCAGGCAGGACTATTACCATGTGAAAAGCTACATCTGACTCCCAAGAGAAAAACACAATTAGAAAAAGATGCAAACAAATTACATAAAAGGCTGTACAATTTCAGGAAAATTGAACCAAATTTTTAACAAATTAATTGTATCCATTAAAAATGACAAAAAAGATTAAACCGCCCCTACTTTGTTTTCTGTCTGGTACTTGAAATTATATTTACATGTAGTAACCATGTTTTGCTACAATTTATCAAAAATGAAACTTTACAAAAAAACTGCTTACCATTTTCTATAACCCTGTGACGACTTATGTATTCTTAACGCTAATGTGGTGCCCTGGGCTAGCCAGGTCGTCACAGGTACTACAACACACACCTCCACCCTGAGACAGGCACATCAGCCAGACACAAAATCCTTGTTGCCTCCCTCCAGGGGCTGATGTCCACACCAGGTGGGGTGGAGCCAGGCGGTTGGCCCACCCACTGAGGAGTTGACAGTCCTGGAGGCGGGAAAAGGAAGGTAGATCAGTTAGGGAAGTGGAAGAGAGAGGAGTGAGAAGTGAGGAGTAAACTGACCGTGTCCGGGTGTGTGGCCCGGGCACCAAGAGCAAGGTTGGCAGACGGTGGTGACCGTCTGCAGGAGAGGCAGATCAACGCGGAACCGTAGGACCGGGGACGGGCGGTGGCCCGCCGGTACCGAACCGGGGAGCGAAGTGAAGCCAGCACACACAGGCAGGGCCTGCGGACCCCGACCAGGCTTGGAGTCGCCATTAGGGGTCAAATCCGTCAGTGCCCGGAACCCCAGGGCTTTCCTAACAGCCAAGACCCGATTGAAGGCAACCATCCAACCAGCAAAAGGAAATACAGCTACCGCCACAGCTAGAGTTCCAAGGGCAAGAGCCTGTGGGCAAAAGGGCTCCTCCGGCACATATACACGCTGGGGAGTGGGTTACCGGTGGGAATCCATCGGGACCGAAAATACACACAGGTGCAGGGAAAGGCAGCCACTATCAACCGTCCGGGAGAAGTCACAGCAGCCGGATGCGGGACCCGTCCATCCAGCCATTTGGTTTACCAGAGACTTTGCGTACATTTGTGGCTGAGTGAGTACAACCGTGCCATCCGGCACCGTGCTGTGCAGTCCAGGTGACCCTGCACCTTGCCAACCCTGCCTCCCTGTCACCTCACCGGGCCCCGGGACCACCAACCCCTACCCATGGAGGGGGGAAACAACATCCCAGCTGCTCCCTACCATCGCTCCCGGGATCCCCGTCACCAGCAGTGGTGGTGTCCAACCTCACCACAACCCGTGGGTGGCGTCAGGGACCAAATACCGAAACCAAACTACCCCCCCTTTCACTCATGGGCGAGGAGCGCTGCTCGAGTCCCCGGATCCGGCCCACCGCTCGAGCCACCGAGCAGCCATCACAGCAGCGCCGGACCCGAGCATTAGCGAGCGCAGTGCAGCGGCGTTCTCCCCGCCTGCGACAACTTGATGTCACGAACAGGATCTTACCATTCTGCCGGCTGGTAGAAGTGCGCCTTGTGCCCCGCCGGCGGTGTCCGGCCGAAAAATTTCAGAGTCCGCCATCTTGGGCGCGAAGATTTTCCCGCTCGAGCATCTTCTCGAGCAGTGGAGGCGCGAAAGCCGAAGCCCCGCCCCTGAAGAGGAGGTGCTGAGAAAAGACCTATATGGGGACGCATGGCGTCCGGCCACATGTAAGCCGAGGCCATAAAAGCAGGGACGCCAGGACTCTGCCACCATTTGGTTCTAGAAGATACCGCTGCCAGCATGCACTGTCCATCCGGTAGCCCCGCAGTCCCCGAGCCCACGCCCGGCACCGCAGCGTGAGTGAAGGCCCGGACCTTCCAACTGAGCAGCCGTCTGCAGGTGCAAGTGCAGCTCCTCCTGGAGGAGTGGGAGGCCGACATGGCGGATGTGGTGGCGGCCATACGGAGACGCGAGGCGGAGGAAGACTTGGAGGAGCGGGTAAGCGACCCACGCCCCTGTGTCCCTAGAGGATTGGTCGTTACGGCTGAGGGGCCTGGTCTGCGCCCGCTCACCCTGCTGCCTCCCCCGCTGCCCGTGTTGACTGCTGCCACCCCGCCACTAG